>NC_069696.1:15555000-16155000 GCF_023699985.2 Odocoileus virginianus | reverse complement strand
CCTTCTGGGGAACCTGCATGTGTGTGGATGCCTGCACGGGCATGAGCCGCGGGCGTGGGAGTCTGGGCACAGTGTCCTGCACGTCCTTGTTCTCCTGCCCCCTCCTGAACTCCCCTTTAGGGCCTCCTTGGGAGGACCTGGGTGCCAACAGACCTCTCCCTGGGCAGTGTGTGTGTTTCCAGACCTGGATCGAGAGGGCTGGCTCTGGGCGGGGGGTAAGTACATTGGGGCGGGAGCCTCCCTGCACAAAGGAAGAGTCTTGATGGTCAGAGCTGCTCAGTCTGGAAGTGAGGGGTTCCCTTCAAAAGTGCTGAGGCTCAAAGGGTCTTCTGTGGGGGTGGCGGAGTGGGGCGGCTGCCTGGAGCCACGTGTCCACCCGTGCTGTACACACCGCATGTGTCCTGGAATCCACACATCCCAGCAGACGCAGGCGTGTGTGAGTCTGAGGGCCCCTGGGAGCCTGCGGTGTGACTGGCTGCAGGCCCAAGTGCGGGTGACTGTACTGTTGCCTCCCCTGCCTTCAGTCCTTGATGTGGGTGGGGCGCGAGGCTTTGCTAAGAGCATGCTGCGCGGCGTGCAAGGGGCTCAGGTGGCCACGGGCATCCCTGTGGGCAAATCCCCTCTCCCCTTGGACATGGGAGCTGCAGCCGGTTCCTGAGGCACGGGGCTCCGGGCCCGCTGGGGGCCTGGCAGGCTGGGAGGCTCCGGCCTCGAGGAGGCGCCCACCAGTGTGGATGTGGATCCTGGCCCCAAGCGGATGGAGAGACCTGTGCCAGCCCCACCTCTGCCCGCCCTCTGGTCCTGCTGCAGGGACCAGATTAGAATCTGTGGGTCCGCCCTTGTCCTCCGTCCTTCCAGAGCGGAGGGGACCCAGAAACTCTGGGACAGGAACCCTCCAGATGTGTTGGGGGTGTGGGCCCGCCATCGAGGGGCTTCTCTGTCAGGTGGTGACCTCCCACCCTCCAGGACCAGGGGGGTCTGAGTGTCGAGTGCCTGCACGGGGGTCCTGCAATAAAGGGGGTCCTGCCCCCCACTCGGCTCGTGTCTCAGGCTCCAGTTCCTGCTGCCCCACTGCCTGTACAGCAGGGCCGTGTCCCCGCAGCCCCCGCGCCCCAGCGGGGCCTGAGGTGGACAGAGCAGCTGTCCGCCCAGAATCAGCCCACTCCTTCAGAGGTTCACTGGGCAGCGTCTGGTCCAGATCCAGACCTGCCCCTCACTCTGGTCAGGGAGGAGGCAGGGTGGGGCAGCAAAGGCCTGCCTTCCCCAGGGCCAGGGAGAAGCTCTCCTTTCTTTCCAGTCAAGCCCCTGATGCTCCCTGCAGCTCAGGCTGGGAAGGCCCAGGCCCCACTGGGGACCAGGCAAAGTGTCCTTATTATGGGGACATTCTGTGCCTTTGCCCCAGGCCTTGGGAGGGTTGTGGGGATCATCTGGGAGCTGCGCCTGCAGAGAGGCCTGGTCAGCATGGCTGCTTGGCCTCAGGTCCCGGAGGACCCCTGGCAACCGGGCGGGGCCGGGCGGGGCGGGAGCAACAGAACCCTTCTGGAGCTCTGCACCTCAATGCAGAGAGTAAAGGGGCTTCCTGGAGGAGGCAGGTGGGGGACCACAGGGGATGAGGGGCACGGGCAAAGATGACTGTGGCTCCAGGGACCCTAGCCTGCAGCCTCCCGAGTGCCGCCTCGCTGCGCTGGAGCAGGTATAAAGCTGCCCTGGCCGGCGAGCTGCAGGGCTGCTGATCCACGGCACAGGAAGGTGGCTGGGCCCCTGGGGATCTTGTTACCCTGCTGTGTCTCAGGCCTGGGTCACTGGGCTGGGGGAGGGCATGGAGGGACCTCTGACGCATGAAATGATAATGCTCCCATCTCAAGGTAAGTGGGCGCCCCTCCACTTTGGGAGTTGGACGTACCTTCCTGGGGAGAATGAGCCGCTCTGGGTGTGTTTTGAAGCGTAAACCTGAGGGCCTGGGCTGGACAGGGGCGGGACCTGCAGGGTGGCGTGCACATCTCTGGGCAGTGTCCCCACCCAGGTGGGGGGCCTGCAGGACCGTCCTCTCTGCTCCAGCGTGGTAGGCACTCTGAGTTCGGGAGAGGGAATGCGCTTCTTCACAGGGAAAGGGGGATAAAGGCAAGATGGGGGTGGAACAGAGCCGGGGGTGGGAGGGTCAGCGCAGGGTGAAGGGGCATCCTGGGGTGGGTAGTTGGCCTACAGTGCTCAGGTCAGGTGCCTCAGGGTGGAAGTTCTCTGGTTGGGGGCGGGGGAGTTGGCGGGACTGCTGAACGGTGATTTGGGGCTGGGGGTAGAAGCTGACAAGCTCAGACGGCCAGGATGGGCCAGCGCCCCTGGGGCGGCGGGAAGGAGGAGGCTGGAGCCCCTCGGGCCTCACGCGGAGTCCAGCCCGAGGGCGGAGCGCAGAGGCAGGCCAGTCCGGGCGGGGGCTGCCCTGCGCCGCGGCGCTCCCTTCCCCCGCCTCCGGCCTCCCAGGCGGCGCCGCCTCAGGTTTCCGGAGGGGCGGCGGGGGCGGGGGCGGGGGCGTCACGTGCGCCCGGGCCCCGGGGCCGGTTGGTCCTCCCGCAGGGGAGGGGCCGCGCGCGGGCCAGGCGGGGGCCGGGGTCGGAGCTCCGGACGGGACAGCCGGCAGCCGGGTTCCCCGGCGGCGGCTGCGGCGGTGGCCCGGGGTGCGCGCAGGAACCCCGGCCCTCGAGGCGGCGGGGGAGGTGCCCGGCCAGCCATGAGCTCTCCGTCGCCCGCCCGCAAGGGCTTTTATCGCCAGGAGGTGACCAAGACGGCCTGGGAGGTGCGCGTCGTGTACCAGGATCTGCAGCCCGTGGGCTCGGGCGCCTATGGTGCCGTGTGGTGAGCGCAGGCCGGGCTGGGTCTCAGGCCGCAGGTGGCCGCGGGTGGGGTGTCCCGGCCCCTCGCTGAGCTGTGCGCCCCGCAGCTCGGCAGTGGACAGCCGCACTGGCGCCAAGGTGGCCATCAAGAAGCTGTACCGGCCCTTTCAGTCCGAGCTGTTCGCCAAGCGCGCCTACCGCGAGCTTCGCCTGCTGAAGCACATGCGCCACGAGAACGTGAGTCGCGCCGCCCGGACCCGCGGCCGCCGCGCTCCGCTCATCCCCCGCCGGCCCCAGATCCTGCCCTGGAGACCCCTGGGCTGATCCTTGGGGTGGCGGGGCGGAGTCCGTGGGTCCTACCGTGTCCCGGAGCGTGCGGGTCGAGAGGGCGGCTTCCCCGGGTCTCGTCCGCTCCACCTGGGCCCGTCCCGCAGCCTCCTCTGGCTCTTGGGCCTGGGGCCTGCTTGGGGATGGCCCAGGCCATAGGGCTCCTGCCCTACTCGCTCCAAACTTTGACTTGAGCCCTGGGGACCTCGGCGGGAGGAGGGGTTTTCCTGGAAGGGACCTCCCCCCCACGCCAGCCCGCTGCCCCCTGCCCGCTCCTCCAGCCCCTTTCCCGACCCCAGTCTGCCTCCTGAGCCCCAGCCCGCCTCCTGAGCCCCAGCCCTGGGACTGGGATGGCTGGAAACACGGAGGAACCCGAGCTGTCAGCTTCCTCAGAGCCCCCGGATCTCTGATGGTGAAGGGGTCCAGCGAGCCGTGTGTGGAGGATGTTAGGCACCAGCTGCATGCAGACCCTTCCTGTGACGCCCTCCCCAACAATGTGAGGAAGGGCCGGCCCCCACCAGGGAGGCGTCTCCTCTGCCTCCCGACCTGCCCACAGGAGATGGCCGTGGTGCCCCAAGCCTCTCCCTGCACAGTGCGGACTGCAGAGGGCCCTTCCCTCTTCCTCCATGCAGTTCCTCCTGTGACCCTGAGAGCTACCTGCTCCCCCTCCCGCAAGCCACTCCTGCTCAGTCTGAGGGTAATCTGGGTGCCCAGACCCTGGTCAGTCATGGTGGGCCGGCACCTCCTGGTCCCCGTGTCCACCAGGAAACTGCCCTCAGCTCCAGGGCCCACCCGCTCAGCGCCTCGGTGGGTCCTGCACTCCCATCCCCAGGTGGAGTCCCCTTGTGGTGGACACCCACCCCGCCCCGGCTTTGCTACCTGCAGGCACACCTGCTCACACGTGGGACTCGTCCCCATAAGGACTGACCCCTCTGCCAGAGCCTTCCTGCGGTCCTCTCCCTCCCATTTCGTGCTCCCCCACCTCGCCCTGGCCTGTCCACGCTCTCCCTGGGCTTCTGATCCGTGGCCTCCCGGTCCTGTCCTTCCTTGCTCGGGCCTCCCCGCTGCCGCCGGTTCCTGCCTTCCCACAGGCCCCCTGACCCACAGCAGCTGCCCCCCTGAGCTGGGAGGCTCCGCCTTTCATGATCCTGGGTTCCTGGGAGGAAACGCTCTCCAAGAGGCTGAGGCGTGACCCAGTCCTGCCCGTTCTGTGCCCACCTCTGCCCCTGCACCCCAGCCCCCCACCCCCAGCACCGGCCTCTTTGTGCAAGGCAGAGGCCTGGAAGTTTCCATCAACCTGACACGCCTCCCCTGAACCTCCGGGATCCTTGCTGAAACCGCCTCCTGAGGCTTCTGCTGCCTCTGGCCCCTCTCTGGTGTCCCTGCCTCCCTCACCCGTGTCTGGCCCTGGAGGCTGTGGTGGTCACCGAGTCATCACTCTGCCTCATGCCCACTTTGTGCCTGCACCGCAGCCGGGGCTGCACCCAGCAGCATGCCCGCCTAACCCCCCCGCAGCGGCTCCTGGGATCAGGGCAGCCTTCACCTGGTGTCGCGGGCCCGTTCGCTCTCCTCGGCTTCTCCTTGGCGGCTCCCTGGCCTGGTTCTTGGCCACCTGGCCTCTCTCCCGTGTTCCTCAAGTGCTCCGAGCTCTCTTGTCTCCTGCCTCGGCCACCATTCGTGTGGTCTCTGCCAGGCCTGCCCTCTGCCAGCACGCCCACCTGTCTCTCTAGCCGCTTGGATGTGCAGGCTTCACGGGGTCCCTGGAGGCCCAGGTGCCAGCTGTCAGACTGCCCGTGTGCTGTCACCCCCCAAGCACAGGCCTGCGGGGTGTGGGTTTGGTCCTAGTGCTGCCTGCCTGGACCTCTTTGGCAGAGGTGTGGTCCCTCCTAGGGGCTGGCTGCCCCCACCCTGGTCCTGGGTCTTCAGCAGGGACAGGAAGTGGGGTGAGGACGGGCCAAGGGTTGAGCTCCTTGGATGGCTGGGGGCTGCCCTGGACTTGAGGCTGCCCCTCCCCCAGAGGATGCCCGCAGTCTCCATCCAGAAATAGCCTTTGTCTGTGGGCACGTGTGCCAGGGCAAGGTAGAGCTGCCAGTGGGCAGAGCCGGGCCCATGGGCAGTTGCAGGGGGCTCGCCTGCTGAGAACAGTGGTTGCCCGAGCCCCCGCCCACCCGGCGCTTGGCCTCCTCCCCAGGTGATTGGGCTGCTGGATGTGTTCACGCCTGACGAGACACTGGATGACTTCACAGACTTGTGAGTGCCAGCCCGGGGTTGGCCGGGTAGGGAGTTGGTGTTGGGTGGCTCCTGGGTGTCAACTTCAGCTTTGGGGTTGGCAGGGAGCCCCTTGAGGCGGGTCTCGCCTCACAGCCTGGCCAGGGGTTGGGGCACACCCGCCCCCCACTGCCCCCTGCCACATGCTCCTGTTGCCACAGGGTGGACCTGGGCCCCCTCCTGCAGTGCCAGAGCTGTGAGTCTTGGCCCCGAGGGTTGTCAGCGGTCCCGTGCTCCGTGCTGGCCCTGAGGCTGTGCCTGTAACTGGAGCTGCTGACCTTTGCCGGCGGGAGGGGAGGGGCGCAGGGGGCCCAGTGCTGACTGTTCTGTGACGCCCGCCCCGCGACTGCCGGGGTGGCTACCCCTGGACCCACGCTCCCCTCGGCTAGGAGCCTGGGCCTGGCCTGGCAAGGGCGGGGGAGACGGGCTCCTCACCGCTCAGCCTCGCGGAGGTCAAGGACACACACACACTGGCCCAGCGTCCTGGTGGGGTGCTCAGGCTGTCTCCCTGTCTCCCCACCCCATCCAGCTTGCCCCCCCGATGCGGATGCCCTGCATTCACCCCTGTCCAGAACCACCTCTCTCCTTTCTTTTGCCCCTTCCCCTGCCTCAAACCTCGGTCTCCCTGGTCAACCTTCAGAAACTCCAAAGCACAGTTCTTAGCTGCCTGGCCTCGCGGGGCCCACAGGGTGGGGCCTGGGGCAGCGCCGTGGGAGGCGGAGACCACGTGCCGCAGTGTGATGGGGTCCCATGCGACCCTGACTGTCTGTACTCTGTCATGCCCTGCAGCTACCTGGTGATGCCGTTCATGGGCACCGACTTGGGAAAGCTCATGAAGCATGAGAAGCTGAGTGAGGACCGAGTGCAGTTCCTTGTCTACCAGATGCTTAAGGGGCTGAAGGTGGGGACACGGGATGGCAGGGGGCGCCTGCTGGGCTGGGAGGGGCCCTGGGCATGGCCGGGATGCGGGTTCCTGTGAGCTGACGGTCGCTGACCACCTTCTGTCCCCACAGTACATCCACGCTGCTGGCGTCATCCACAGGGTGAGTCCTGGCCCGGGGGGGGGGGGGGGGCCTCTCCTGGCTGTGGGTGTAAGGGGCTTCGTCCCAGAGCCGCCCACCCCTGACGGGGCACACCCCCTGCACACCGCCCGGGGCGGGTACCCCACCCTTCCTGGAAGGGCTGCGAGGAGGCCGGCCATGCTCCCACGTTCAGGCGCTGCTCGGGCCCTGGCTTTGGGCCTGCTGGGTGGCACTGCACCAACACCATGCCTCGTCCCCAGGACCTGAAGCCTGGCAACCTGGCGGTGAACGAGGACTGTGAGCTGAAGGTTTGTGTGGGGCTGGGTGCTCGGCCCTCCCCCACACCCGCCTGTCTGCCCGCTGGGCCCCTGCTCTCAGGCCCGGAGGTGGGCTGGCCCAGGCCCATGCGGACGGACCAGACCCCAACCATCTGGGCCGTGGCCGGGGTCCTAGGGCGGCACTTGGCAGGTGACCTGTGGCACATGCCCGTACCTGCTTGAGGAGAAGTGGGGCGGAGGGGGACTGCACAGAGGCACTGGCCGGGGCTGGGCGTCTGCAGGGGCGGGGTGTGGGGAGGAGACCCCCGGGGGCCTATTTCTGAGGGTTGGGGGCAGGCATGGCCTGTTGGGCCCGGGGCCCTCTCTGTCAGGGGGCCCTGGAGACAGGGTTAAGGGCACGTGGCCAAGACCTCATCCCCAGGGAGTTGTCCCGAGGCCCCGGTGTGCCCGGGCCCCTTGGGGTCTTGTGGACCACAGTCAGCCCGCCCACTCCCCAGGGTCCACTTTGTCCCCCACTTCCTCTGACTCTGGCTATAGATCCTGGACTTCGGCCTGGCCCGGCAGGCAGACAGCGAGATGACCGGGTACGTGGTGACCCGGTGGTACCGGGCACCCGAAGTCATCTTGAACTGGATGCACTACACGCAGACGGGTGAGGAGCTGCCCACCTGCGCCCTGCTCCACGGGGGTCCGTGGCAGCTGCTTCGTGGGGAGGCTCCAAGCTAGGTGGGGGGCTGGGCGGGGGGGGGGGGTGGCAGGCCAGATGGCTCTGGCGCCCATGACCCCTCCACCGCCCCCACCCCCGTCTGTGTCTCCGCCTCCCCAGTCTGTGTGTGCCCCCCTCCCCAGCCCGCAGAGCCCTGACGCAGGGGCTTCTGTCTCAGTGGACATCTGGTCCGTGGGCTGCATCATGGCCGAGATGATCACGGGGAAGACGCTCTTCAAAGGCAACGACCGTATCCTATACCGAGGGCCAGGCTGGGGCTTACCCTGCACCTGGGGCTGGGTTTGGGGGGGCTTACCCTGCACCTGAGGGGACACCTGCCAGGAGCAGGTGGGTGGGTGAGCCCTGTCTCTGGCCCGCTCTGTGTTCCTGACCTTGGCCAAGACCTGGACCAGCTGAAGGAGATCATGAAGGTGACGGGGACGCCTCCCGCGGAGTTTGTGCAGAGGCTGCAAAGTGACGAGGTCAGCTGGGAGCCGGGTGGCGGCTGGGGACAGGCCTGGGACTGGCTTCTCACGGTCTGCTCCCGCGCAGGCCAAGAACTACATGAAGGGCCTCCCTGAGCTGGAGAAGAAGGATTTTGCCTCCGTCCTGACCAACGCGAGCCCCCTGGGTAGGTGGCACTGGGGTGGGTGTGGGTCCGGGCCCTAGGATGCTGACCTCGGTCTGCCTGACCTGTCCTTCCTGCAGCCGTGAGCCTCCTGGAGAAGATGCTGGTGCTGGATGCGGAGCGGCGGGTGACGGCGGCCGAGGCGCTGGCCCACCCCTACTTCGAGTCTCTGCACGACATGGAGGACGAGCCCCAGGCCCAGAAATACGACGAGTCCTTTGACGACGTGGACCGCACGCTGGACGAGTGGAAGCGTGAGTGGGGGCCTGGGCGGCCCCGTGCGGGTGGCGGGGCTCAGGGGCCCGGGCCCCCCTCCCCGGGATGCAGCTTCAGCGAGGAACGCAGCAGGAGGTCAGAGGGCACACCCAGGCACTGGGTCTCTCCTGGCGCCCGGAGCAGCCAGCGTGCCCGTGCACGTCTAGGCCAGGGCCCGGGCTGCCCCGGAGCCCCTCGGAACCCCTCCCCAGGCCTCTGCTCATACTTCTTGGATCTCCTTCCCCTTTCAAGACCGTTCCTACCACACAGTCACACAGCACCCTTGTCCTGCCGGGAGGGTCAGGACCGCACCAGGCAGCCTGTCTGCCCTCCACCTTCCTCAGCACCCCTTGCCCATCCCCTCCAGCCCACTGAGCACCCCCATCCATGCTCTGCGCCACCAGGCTTTGCTTTGGCTGTCCCTAGACCGAGGGCCCTGCTGGTCTCTGAGGGCTGCTCAGCCTGAGGCTGGGCTCAGGGTCACCTGTGTGGTCCCTGGCCCGCCCCCCCACCGCCAGGTCCCTGACGCCCCACGCTGGATCAGGCCTTGTCCAGCACATGGTCTCTCCGTGGCTTCAGGCCCCTAGAGGGAGTGGGGACCCAGCTGAGGGCAGCACAGGGCCGCTGGAGCTGCGGGCCTGGTGGCCGCTGTCCGAGACCCCATCCCGGCTGAGCCTCAGGCCGCGCTGTGGTCCTGGACGCGGAGGGTGGGGCGGGGCCGGACGGCTGCGCTGCTCACACCGAGCTCCTTCGAGTCCCTGGGTTCTCTGTGCTGCCGGCGGGGGCTGCACCTTTCTCTGTGCTGGGTTTTGTGCTTATAAGTTTTCTGTTGCTAAAAAAAGACCAGAAAACCCAAAACCGCAGGCCATAGGATCCTGTCTGTGGTTCCCACCCCAAACTGTAGTAAGAACTTTTGCTTTTACTACAGACCATGTTTGCGGTTAAACCCCCGGCTTGTTTGCGGTTAAACCCCCGTGAGGTATTTAAGCTCATTACTTCCTGTCTCCCTGGGAAAGGCCAGCCTTCCAGCGAGGGCTTCACATGGACCTTCCCCATGTGGCCTGGCCCCTCCCTTCGTGAGGGTCAGACGGGCGGCCTGGGAGGCACCCCACAGGTGGGAACACAACTGTGCCGCTCACTGGGCAAGCCACACAGACCACATGCTGTTGAGGCATGGTCCTCTGAACGGGGCTAGTGGTCCCCCAGATGGGCACTCTGCCGGCCTGGTGAGTGTGGGCACGCTGGGAGAGGTGGAGCAGCGCCCCCTCCCCAGGGACCGCCCGCTCTGGGCGTGGTGCAGGGAACATGGGGACTGGTGAGGAAGCCCGAGATGCAGGTGGTCAGTGGGAATTTCCCTCTTGTTTGAGGCTTCATAGACGTTCTGGGCTCAGAAGCTGGAATGCCCTGGTGGGACCCTAGCTCCACTTGAGTGAACACATTGGTTTATGTGCCTGCAACATCCTCTGCTCAGAGGCAGGCTGTGGGGCCAGAGCCACTCTGGGGGCCGCGTGTGTGGGCTACAGGAGTCCTGTCAGGGTGGACAGTCCCTGGGGATGGATGTGGGTGGATTCGCACATGTGGGACAAAGGAGCTCCCTTGGTGCCTAAGCCCTGGCAGTGATCTCTGACTGTAATTTAGGGGGGCAGTGAGCCCCGAGGTCAGTGACCTGTGCTCTGGGCCCGGGCGTTTTCCCCATCCCCACCCCGAGTGGAATCTCAGAAGCTATCACTGGTCTGGGTGAGCACTTGGTCTGGGTCACTGGTGTCGATGCTTGGTATGCACTGTGGAGCTGTCTGATGGGTGGTGGGCTCCTTCTCCTGTGACTCTGTCCTTCTGACCCCAGGTGTCACATATAAAGAGGTGCTCAGCTTCAAGCCTCCCCGGCAGCTGGGGGCCAAGGTCTCCAAGGAGACAGCCTTGTGAAGACGCCTGGGCCCTGGCTGGGGCTCCACCTGGACGGGAGACCCCGTCTGCCACTGTGACCTTGGCTGAGGCTGGAGTCTCGGGAGTCCCTGTGCTCCACGGAATCTCTCTTGGAAGCCTGTTCCTCTGCTCGCAGACCCCATCTCAGCCTATCCTTGGAGGAGCATCTGGACTTTCTGGACAGGATGCCCACCTGACCTGGGGCTGGGCTCTGACCCTGCCAGCAGCGGTCCCCGTCCCCAGGACGCACCAGAAGCTTCAGAGCCAGTGGGGTGGGACAGGACTTGGGGTCAAGTCCTGGCCTCTGACCCTGCCTTCTCTGAACTGTGCTGAGAAGGAAGGACAGGATGCCGACTCCGGGATGCGTCTCCTGAGTGTGTTGTGTGGACGCTTCTTCACCCCCAGCCTGGAATGTACATTGGTCACATGGTGTGGCCCCTCGGCTGGAGGAAATAAACCCTTTTGTAGGTCCCACTCTGCTTCACTTCCTCATTCCTGGGCTGGAGCTCCACCTTTAGGTTTTTCTTTGGAGTAAGGAGGCTGGTCTGGGAGTTTCTCCTCACTCTGAGCCACTGGGCCTGGGCAACCCTTCCCTCCCCGGCCACAAAGCTGACCCCCCAACCTGTTTCAGGGAGCCTCAGGCCTGGAGCCCCCGAGGTAGGGTTTGGACCCGTCCTTCTTGAGCGGTGGTGGCTGTGTAGTCAGTTGCTCAGTCCTGTCTGACTCCTTGCAACCCCATGGACTGTAGCCTGCCAGGCTCCTCTGTCCATGGGATTCTCCAGGCAAGAACACTGGAGTGGGTTGCCATTTCCTTCCTCTAAGCTTAGACCCTGGAGCCAGATGCAGGGCAGGGCCTGACAAGGGTGAGGGGGTCAAGGTCCAACTCGGGTGTCAGTCCCCGGTATCTGGGGTTCCCGCACTCTCCAAGGCCAGGTTCGTGGGCGGGAGGGTCATGCAAGACACTCGCGGCTTCTCAGGGGCGTCTGAGACGCCCGAGCTTTAGCAGAAGGTGGCTTCTGTGCTCCTCTTCCGGTCGCAGGCCCGGCCATCCCCTGCCGCCGCGGGTGAGCCCGCGGAGCCCTCTGCTGGTCGTTGCAGACTCGCTGATGGGCCAGGGGCCGCCCTGGGGCTCCTCCCGACTGTTTCTCTCCGGAGGTGCGCGCAAGGCGGGATCCGCCCGTCTTCCTTCTCCCGGCCGCGCGCACAGCTGGTTCAGCCAAATATACGGTCAAGACAAGTGACCACAGTGGATACCGCCGTCCGCCCAGGCAGCCCGCGCCTGTGACGCAAGCGTTCAGCCATCTCCGCGGGGCGGGCGGCCGCGGGCCACGCCTCGGCGACCACGTGCGCGGGACCGCCTGTCGGCTCGCGGCTTCCGAGTTGCTCTGATTGGCTCCGGGGCGGGCACGCCTTCCCCAGCCCGGCGGCGGCCAGGGGCCCACGCGGCAGGCACCCCGGCCGGGACGAGGGCGTTTCGAGCAGGCTGCGGGCCGCGGGGCAATGCCAGGGCCTCCCTCTACAGCTGCCCCGCCGTGGGGGTCGTCCCCGTACGGCTGGGGCAACCGAGGACGGGAGCACGCCTGCCCCGGGTCGCTGCCCCGCCTCCAGATCTCCCGCCGCGGAGACCAGCCCTCGCAGGCCCAGCCATCTCGCCCCCACCCGAGACCGCCTCAGAAAGTCTGCCCTCCAGGCCCGGCCCACAGCCCGCCCCTACGGGCTCAGTCCCCCGAAGCTCTCGGTTTGAAGCTGGGAGACACTCCTCTGTTGGTCCCCTCCCTCGCTTTCCCCACGCGGTGCGGCGCCTGTCCGGCCTCTCAGCCACAGTCCTGAGCCCCCGAGTCCCCCGCTTTCCGGCCGGGGGTCTTCCCGGAGCTTCAATCGGACACTTCTTGCGCCTGGGGGGCAACTCTGCGATGCAGCCGCGGCCGGCCTGAGTCCTGGCCCCCTTCCCAGGGCGATGCTCCTCATCGCTTCGCTCCCGCGGACGCTCGTCCCCGCGCTCCTTCCCTTTTCCCTGCGCCCTCGCAGCCGGGCCTCGGGCAGCGCGGGGCGGCGGTGGGCAACCGCTGTGTCTGAGCCGCGGCGCGGGGTCTGGGCGGGCCTGGAGGAGGCCCGGGGCGAGGGGCGCAGACTCGCGTGGCGCCGCCGCGACAGCCCGCGGAGCTTGGGCACTCTCGCCGTCTGGCTCCGCACCCGGCCGCTCCGACTTCCGCATGGGCGCGAGGCCGAGAGCCCGCCCTTGGCGCCGGGGGAGGGGGAGGGGGAGCCACCGCCGGCGGGAAGGGAGGCGCGCGGAGCCGGAGGGGCTCAGGCCTGGGCCCGCTCTGCTGCGTCGGGGCGGGGACTGGGGCAGCCGGAGGTGGACGCAAGGCAGCCCCGCGTGGGACGAGACGGAAGCCAGGGCTCTGGAGCTACTCGGGCGACCCCGGCCTGGCTGTGTCGCCAGCTGGGCCTGGGGCCTCCCCGTCTGGGCTTCCTGAGATCCCGCCCAGGCCCCGGTGGCTCCCCTGGCTGCTCCCTGGGGTTGCCACGAGGGGCGGGTGGCGCACTGACCTGCCTGTGAGTGGGATCCTTGGGTCCTGCCCACCCTGAGTGGCCCACAGTGACCCCGGGCGGGCCATGGGGACTGCACTTGTGTACCACGAGGACATGACAGCCGCCCGGCTGCTCTGGGACGAGTAAGTGGGGCCTGGCAGAGGGAGAGGCAGGGGATGAAGACAGAGGCTCTGGACGCTGAGCTCTCTGTCCACTCAGCCCTGAGTGTGAGATCGAATGTCCTGAGCGCCTGACCACTGCCTTGGAGCGCCTGCAGCAGCAAGGTCTGGAGCAAAGGTGTCTGCGGCTGGCAGCCCGCGAGGCCTCGGAGGCGGAGCTGGGCCTGGTGCACAGGTCAGATGGGGGGCAGGCCACGGCCCTGGAAGGCTGGGGCTGCCCCAGCCTGCTGTTCCGGCACATAGAGCCTCCCCGCAAGGCTCAGTTTCCGCGTTGTGGGGGTAGGCGAGGGAGCAATGAGGCAGGCAGTCCCTCTCTCCTCTACCTGCTCCTCTTGGTGACCCTGCCTTGCCTGCCTGCCTCTTTGCAGCCCCGAGTATGTGGCGCTGTTGCGGGGGACCCAGGCCTTGGGCACCGGGGAGCTCCAGGCCCTGTCCAAGCAGTACGATGCCGTCTACCTCCATCCGGTGCGTGCCCTGGCTAACCCGCCCCAACCAGTCACACATCCGGTACTTGTGCCTGTTCATGGCCAGCACTCCCGTGTACTGGGTCCTGTTGGCTGCCACTGCAGGTACCCGGGAATGGTGCCCTGTAACCTGGCACAGGCCTTGGTCGAGCCTGTGAGGAGTGGGGGGCCGGGGGCTGACCTGGACCTCTCCCCTGCAGAGTACCTTCCACTGTGCCCGGCTGGCCGCGGGGGCTGCGCTGCAGCTGGTGGACGCGGTGCTGACGGGAGCTGTGCGCAACGGGCTCGCCCTGGTGAGGTGAGCGCGGCACCCCCCTGACCTGCGGGGGGCCCTGTGAAGGCACAGTGACCCTGACCTGCCCCAGGCTCACCCCCAGGCCTCCTGGACACCACAGCCAGAGGGCTACTGCCAACGGATTCTGCATGTTCAACAACGTGGCCATAGCAGCCAAACACGCCCAGCAGCAGCACAGGTTGTGCAGGTTTGTGTCAGTCCGGCTGCAGGGTAAGGCCCAGGCCAGACGCGAAGCGGGGACGGAGGTACCTCTTCCCATCCTGGGCCTGGCTCCTAGCCAGGAGTGGGAGGCCCAGACCCTTATTACCCCAGAACTGTCTGTCCCAGGGTCCTCATCGTTGACTGGGATGTCCATCATGGTCAGGGCATCCAGTATATCTTCGAGGATGACCCCAGGTAAGCGGGGGGCTCCCTGACACCCCACTTTTCAGGCTGAGCCTGGCCTGAGAGGGGAGATACAGCTGTGTGCTCAGCGGCTGCGGGCGGGGGTCAGGGTTCTGCCAGGAGCCCTGAGGCTGAGGGGGCCTGACCTCTGACCTCTGACCCCGGCTGGCTGTTGCAGCGTCCTTTACTTCTCCTGGCACCGCTACGAGCATGGACACTTCTGGCCGCATCTGCGGGAGTCAGACGCCGATGTTGTCGGACGGGGGCGGGGCCTTGGCTTCACTGTTAACCTGCCCTGGAACCAGGTACTGGCCACCGCCCCCCTCACCCAGCCTACGTTTCCCCCTAAGCCGTGTGTAGCCCAGGGTGTCCAGCCAGAACCACCCCCAGAAGCCGGGCCTGGGGTTGAAGACCCTGCAGTGCTTCCTGGCAGGACTGCTCTGACGTCTCTTGACTGCAGGTCGGGATGGGAAATGCTGATTATGTGGCCGCCTTCCTGCACGTGTTGCTGCCCCTGGCCTTTGAGGTGACTCTGGAGGGAGTGGAGGGGTATTTGGTGCCCAGAGGCTCCCCTTTCCCCACCAGAGTGGAACAGGACTTTTGGGGGTTAGGAGGGTCTTTCTGGAGGGGCCTCCCCTCTGCCTCTGCTCCAGCTTCTTTTCTGTCTCTTCCCACCGGACCCTGCCTGCAGTTCGACCCTGAACTGGTCCTAGTCTCTGCAGGATTCGACTCAGCCATCGGCGATCCAGAGGTGAGGGCCTGGCCTGGCTTTGGAGGGCTTCTGGGGCCCCAGGCCAGGCCCTCCTCACGCCTGACTCTGGCTGCAGGGGCAGATGCTGGCCACGCCGGAGTGCTTCGCCCACCTCACACAGCTGCTGCAGGTGCTGGCTGGCGGCCGGGTCTGCGCCGTGCTGGAGGTGACCACAGCGAGGGGGAGGGCGCCTGGGCAGAGGCCGGGGTACTGGCGGAGGTTGCTGCTGTGCGGAGCAGGGCGTCCCGCCTGGGGCCCTGACCGCCCTGCCTGTCATGTCTCTGTTTCCTCCTCCTCCCAGGGTGGTTACCACCTGGAGTCCCTCTCCCAGTCCGTGTGCATGACGGTGCGAGCGCTGCTGGGCGACCCTGCCCTGCCCTTGTCAGGGCCCATGGAGCCCCATGGCAGGTGCGGGGCCGAGAGGAAGGAGGGTGGGAAGGGCCGGGGCGGGAGGCCGGGCCTCCTGATCCTGCTTCTCCTCGCAGCGCCCTGGAGTCCCTCCAGCGTGTGCGGGCAGCCCAGGCCCCTCACTGGGTGAGCCTCCAGCAGCAAGGTCAGCCTGACTTGGGTCGGCAGGTGGGATGGCGCCTCAGGCTCCGGTTGGTGTCTGTTACTCTGAACCACCCTGTACCCCTAGGTGCCGCCCCTGTACTGAGCCCCGGCACCCCCTGCCCAGAGGGGAGGCCCTCACCGCTGCCACCGGGGGAGCCCAAATTCAAGGCAGCAGTGACTCAGGCCGCTGATGCTCTGAGCTTACTCCTGGACCAGCTGCACCTCCACCCCACACCCCCTGTCCGCGTGGCTGTTGCCCTGACTGTGCCAGACACTGGCCGGGCCCTGCCCCCGGGTGTCCTCTGTGAGGAGGGGTCACTGCCGCGGGAGGAGACGCAGGCCTGGGCCAGGTGGGCAGGGCGGGCCTGGGGGGAAGGACCGGGCCGTGGCTGCACATGTCTGTGGGACTCAGCTGTGGTCTGTGTGTCACGCCGTGTCCTTGTGTCCCCCTGGTTTGTCCACCACAGGCCACGTGAGGCCCTGGCCCAGGACGAGGCCCTCACTGCACTCGGGAAGGTCCTGTACCTCTTGGACAGGATACTGGATGGGCAGGTGGGGGCAACCGGGAGTCAGGGCAGCGCTGGGTGGTACAGAACCGTGTGGATGTGAGTGTTGCTTTGTACCCAGGCTCCTTCCCAGGACAGGCCCCAGGGTTGGAGTTCAGGAGCACCCCCTCAGTTCCCTCAAGGAAATTCTCTTGGCAGAGAGGTGAAGGGAATGACTTGTAGTTTTAAGCGTCTTGTTTTCAGGAGTGAAGCAGTTGAAGCAATTTGACCTTGAGATTGCACAGATGATACCCTGTAGCCAGGGGCAAAGACAAGACAGATGGGTATGTTTCCCCAGCTTGGGAGTTGCCCTTTACACCTGTTACCCACCCCACAGGTGAGCAGCGGCGTGGCAGCCACCCTAGCCTCTGCAGCAGCTGCCACCCTGGACGTGGCCGTTCGGTATGGCCTGTCCCACGGAGCCCAGAGGTAAGCCTCTCCTGGCTGGTCTGAGGCTCCCAGGCAGGGCTCATGGGCTGGCCGTGTGGGAAGGGCTCTGGGAATGGGCTCCAGGTGGGCTGCAGCTCATCCAGGAGCCAACTCTTCCTCCAGGCTGCTGTGTGTGGCCGTGGGACAGCTGGATCGGCCCCCAGATCTCACCGATGATGGGTATGATCTTGGGTCATGTGTAGGTCCAGTTTCACAAGTAGGGCGGGATGAACGCATCACCCTGGATTCCTGGGTGACAGGTGGGCGGGGCCTTCTGCAGCTGGAATTCCAGAAGGGCCCCATGGGAGCAATGCCAGGAGGGTCTCCAGCATGGAGGGTCAGCAGTCCTAGCATCTCTGCCCCTGAGCTGTCCCTCATCTGTCTGGGCTCTGGAGAGTGGGCGGCATCTCACGCACAAGCACATGTATCCATATGCTTGCTCTCCCCTGGAAGGAGGAATCTATGGCTGAACATTGGGGGCAAGGAGGCAACTGCCCCGTCCACGTTCCACGTCTCTGTGCCACTGCCAGTGGTGAGTGGGGAGTCACAGGGCAGGACAGCTGTGCCCACTGGCACTGGCATGAGGGCCAGACTCCTGGCCTTTACGTGCCCTTGCTGGCGGGACTGGGGGGTGTGTGTCTGCCCACCCAAGATTGCGAGGTGGGGTGACCCGAGCTGGCCAGAGTTTCCTGGATGATGGGCCGGGCTATGCTGCTGTCACTCCCATAGACGACTGGTGGGTTCCTGAGCTTTGCCCTGGCCCTGGTGCTGCCCCTGGCCTACAGCTTCCAGCCTGACCTGGTGCTGGTGGCGCTGGGGCCGGCCCATGGCCTGCGGGACCCCCAAGCTGCACTCCTGGCTGCACTACTTCGGGGACCGGCAGGCGGCCGAGTCTTGGCCCTTGTGGATGAGGTGAGTTGGGTGGGGTGGACCTGCTGTGGGATGGGAGGTGGGGAGAAATCAGTGACTCCCTGCTTCCACCTCTGCTGCTGGCCCAGGAATCCACACCCCAGCTTGCGACAGTCCTGGCCAGCGTGCTGAATGGGGAGGCACCCCCTAGCCTGGGCCCCTTCTCCATGGCCACCCCAGAGGACGCGCAGGCCCTGATGTACCTGAGACCACGGCTGGAGCCAAGGTGGAAGATGCTGCAGGTGGCTGGTGAGGCTGCGGGGCCAGGCTTAGGCTGAATGCGTGGGGCCGTGGGCGACATCTGCCTTAGGGCTCTGTGGGGAGAAGGCTCACATCCCGGGGAGCGGGGTGCTGCCCTGAACCAGCTCATGGCCCTGTCAAGCAGTTGTGCCCCGCTTCTCAGCGCCTCCTTGAGTGCTGTGACCTGGCAGCTTGAAGTCGGCCAGGGTGAGAGTATCTACACCGTGGAAACGACACTACGCACCAGTCTCCCGGGAGCCTGTTGTTAACTGCGCCAGCACGTCTCTACGCGAGGCTTCTGACCTAAGAGCCAGGCTGTAGGCCTGCCCAGGACGCGGGCTCAGGGGCTCTACCGCCGGGACCCCCGCTCCGGCGCCAGCCTCTACACGGACGGCCCCTCCCCGGCTCCCTTCTCCCAGCCGTCAGTAAAAGTAGGTTAAGCCAAAGTCCGACTCCGCCTCTTTATTGATCCCCGTTTAGTTGACTCGTCCGGTTCTGGCTGAGTTCCCCCACCGGCGGGAATGAGGACCCAGGCCGGAAGTGCCGGTGGACGCGGCCTCCAGGCTCTGCCCCTTGCGCGTGGGCCGCTCGCCCCCGGGTGACGCAGTTCCGGCGCGCTCGCGCTTGCGGTCGGGCTGGTCGCGCGGCGGTGACGCGATGGCGGCGCCGCGCGCGCCTCCTAGGGCTGAGGGGACCCTGAGAAGGCGGGTCAGGCCGCGCGCGCCTTCCTCCGGCTGAGGGGACCAGGCTCCGTCCTCGGCGGCACCTCTGTGGTTCGTCGCTTTTCCGGGGTCCTGAGAAGGCGAGTCCGGCTGCGCGCGCGGCCCCGGCGTGAGGTGGAGGCATGGCCAGCGTCCCGCAGCTGGTGGACGACCTGTGTGAGGTCCTCCTGCCGGCAGTCAAGGCTCCTTCGGGCCCGCGCCGCGGGAGCCGCAAGAAGGCCAAGCGGGGCCTCAAGAGGGTGGCCTACGACGCCCTGTTCACGGGCCTCTTTCAGGAGGAGGGCCGCGGGCTGCAGCCCGGCCTCCCGAGGCTGCCGGTGAAGAACAGGATCCTCATGCTGTCCTTCGACCTGCGAGTGGGCGGCCTGGGCGCCGAGGCAGACCGCCTGGAGGAGCTGGTGGAGGGGCTGGAGGCCGCGCCGCGCCAGCCGCTGGCGGAGCTGGGCGCGGTCCTGGAGTTGCTGGTGCGGCTGGCGGGCAGCGGGCCCCCGCGAGTGCGGCGGCGCCGGCGGGGCGTCTTCCTGCACAGCCGGCCGGTCGGGAGAGCCCTTCCCTACGGCGGCTACGACTGCGCCGACTTGAGTGAGTTGGAGGCGGACGTGCGGTCGATCATCTCCGGAGAGGAGTCTCTGTGTCGAGACCTGGTCCGCGAGACGCGGCAGGTGATGGAGGCGGCACCGGGCACCGGACTGCCCGCAGTCGGGCTCTTCTCGTACGGCGACCCCTGCGAGGGCAGGTTTGAAAGGGACACCCGCGTCTCGCTCTTCGGAGCCCTGGTGCACAGCCGCACGGCCGACTTGGACGTCCGCCTGGACCTGCCCCCGGTGCCCGACAGCGCAGACCTCTCCGGACTGGCCATCAAGGTAGAGTGTTTGCTTCCTGTCTCCGGCTCCTCGGGCTTGGGAAGCGCCTCGTTTGACCCTCCTTCCAGTGGGGCAAAGGGAGGACAGCCGGAGTCCAGCACTGGCGCTTGAGCTGTGGGGTGGGGCTGCTGGTGCGGACTCCCAGCGGCCCCCTCCCGGCAGGCGCGAGTCTCATGCCACTGTCTTCTTTTCTCTGCCATTCAGTCATTTCTGTTGCCTTCCAGTTGATGTTTAAATTGCCTGGTGGCTCAGAGGGTAGAGAATCCACCTGCAGTGCAGGAGACTCGGTTCCAATCCCTGTGTCAGAAGATCCCCCCCCTGGGAGAAGTATCCCACTCCAGTATTCTTGTGTGGAGAATTCTGTCCACAGAGGAGGGCTACAGCCCTTGGGGTTGCAAAGAGTCAGAGGCGGCTGAGCACAGCATTCCAGCTAAGTCACTTCAGTCCTGTGTGATTCTTTCCAACCCCTTTGGACTGTAGCTGACCTGGCTCCCCTGTCCATGGAATTCTCCAGGCAAGAATACTGGAGTGGGTAGCCGTTCCCTTCTCCAGGGAATCCTCCCGACCTAGGGATCGAACCCTCATAGCTTACGTCTCCTGCACTGTCAGGCCGGTTCTACAGCATGGCATGCAAAATGAAGTAAGTCTGATTCCTCCCTGTGTACTCAAGTACTCAGTAGCCATAGGTGCCAAAAATCATGTCTCCTGGCTATCTGTGCAGTGTTATATGCTTTTTTCTGGATGAAGTGGGATTTTTCAGACCTTATTAATCATCGTTTGCCTTTGCATTTTATAGCTTTGCTGAAAGGATGTGGTGTTATTGTTCAGTTGTTCCTATAGTGGATTTGCATTGTTTCCAACCATAATGCTATAGCAAACACTTTGGGAGAAGTGGATTTTTCTGTGTGATATTTTTTTTTATGCTGGGTTCCTTAAAATGGAATTTCCAGATCAGAGACATGTTACGGAAAATGTCATTGTAAATTATTTTGAGGCTCATAAGCCTCAATAAGCTTGTGTTGTGTGAAATTGGAAATTGATAATGAATAAATTTAATTTCTTAAATGACTCACTGGGGGCAAAAACATGGTGTAGTAACTTGTGTCCTTGAGAAAAAGAGAAGAAATGTTCTTCCAGGTCTTTTTCATAGAGTGAACGGGAGCGTGTGGAAGGGTTCCTGGAACTCTCCTCACACAGGGGTGGAATCCAGACACCATGCCGCAGGTGAAGTCCTTTTCTCACGGCCTCCAGGTCCCTCCAAGCGTGGATCAGTCGGAAGATGAAGGGTTCCAGTCAGCATCCAATCTGACTCCTGACTCCCAGTCTGAGCCGGGCATGACGCCAGACATTGACCTGTGGGACGCTGTGCTCACCTACGAGGCCAGCAAGCGGAGATGCTGGGAGCAAGTTGGATGGTTTGTGAGCCTTTGCCCTAAATGCAAACCCTGCTCCTCCTCTGCCCTCCAGTGTGGCCTTTACTCAGCCCAGATTAGAGACTTGGGACTTTCAGTCAAGCTGTGTGAAAGCTGTCTGCCCTGAGGGTTGAGAGAACCGCAGGGAGAAACCTATGGAGGTTCCCGCTGAGCCAGTAATGGCTGCGGCTCACGTCCGGGCTGTGGCGGCTCCTGGTCGAGCTGGCAGGCTCTGGTTGGTGCCGGGCGCGCGGCGCTGCCGAGGGGGTGCTTCTCACACCTGGGAGGCCTGTCCCTGCGGTGCTCCCTGCGGTGCTCCCTGCAGGTGGGTGCTCTCATGCCGGGCCTTTCAGCCCGTGGCGTGCTGGCGTCTCGCAGCTGCCCAGAGTGGGGGTAGAGGACCCGTCTCCCACGTGTTTGGGCACCTCTTCTCTGCTGATAGTTCTGGGGGATGCCAGCTTGGGGAGCAGTGAGGGAGAGAGGTGGAGCCTGCAGGGAGCCGAGTGCCTTGGCTCCTGTGGGGCCTCCCTGGGACGAGCATGTGCTCGGGGTGTTACGTGGGCCCTGCTCCTACTGGAGCGGCTTTCCTGGCATGGACTCCCCCAGGCGGGGCCCCTCCCTGCTTCCCCAGACACCGTCGGCTCTGGTGGCTCTCTTGTCCTCCAGGAGCACCCTTGCCCTATGACTTCCTGTTTGATCTTCACCTGTCTTGTATGTACACAGCAGATCTAATCACCTGCTGGCTGCAAACCCCTCACAAGTCTGAACATGGCCATCAAACAGCTACTGTTTCCTTTTATGAATATTCATTAGTGGATTTCATTTGCCAGTTCCCGATTTTCCAGGCTCAGTTTTTCAGATCACTCTTTAGTAGGAGACATGATTGCTCAGCCGGTCAATGTTCTTGTCCCCTTTTGTGAATGCACTTAATCTCCTCAGTGTCCCCCTGAAGCAGAACTGACCCCACAGCTCCAGAGTGAGGACTGCTTCTTGGTGTCCCTTCAAGGAGGATGGTGGCCAGTATGTTAGCCTGTGCCCCTGCAGGAGACACTGGCCACCCTGCGGCTCTTCCACTGCCTCTTCTGTCATAACCAGATGCCCCTGCCCCTGAAGCCCGTTGCTCAAGTTCATTTGGAGGCTCTTGGGAATCTGTTGCAGTTGGATACCAGCCACTTGCTAGTTTCTTGCCAGGAACTCTGACGAATGGGAAGTCAAGGCTTCCTTGGCAGCCACAGCCCTTGATTGTGAACTCTGCCCTTGCGCGAGACCCCCAGAGGACCCCTGCTCCTATGCTTCACCCTGCCAGCCAGCTTGGGTCTCCCTGCTGCTGTCACCTCTGCATCTGTCACCCTTTCTGGGGAAGTGGTTTTGTGATGTTAAGGGCCAAGTTCTCGGTGGGGACAAGTGTGAATGTGGTGTTTCCTTCACGGGCTTTCCTCCCTCAACTCTCGGTCACCAAGGGGGTTGACCCCGGGAGAGTGGTCCGAGGCTGATGCCTAAGTGCACGGATGCCGCAGCACTGGAGCCTTGGGGGTCCCTGGAGCTCCAGAGGCTCCTCCTCCCCTCCAGCTCTCCCTGCCCCGAGGAGCGCGGCCTGCTGTTGTGGCCTGGCTGGGCCCACCTGCTGGTCTGGACGCTCAGGACTGGCCCGCCCGCTTCTGCCTGCCTGGCCATCCTCTGCTTGGCCAGCATCACCTTCTAGGGATGGAGATCGGAGTACGCTGCTCTGCCTGCCCCCCTCCAGCCCTGCGCCCTGGGACTGGCCTCCCTTGCTGAGCCCAGAGCCCCTGGCCCCTTTCTCCTCGCGTCTCCAGGCTTTCACACAGGCCTCTCCTGCCCCCAGGGACACTGCTCTGGGCGTGGCCTTGCTCCCCTGGCCTTCTTGTCAGCATCTCCGTTCCCGAAGTCCCTTTAGGGCCCCTCTCCTGGGCGGCACAGCACACCTCCTCGCAGCGTGTGTCTCGTAGCGGCGCTGGCCCTGTGAGGCTGGGCTCCTCTGCCTGACTGCTCTGGCCCCTGCTTTTGCTGAATGAGCGAAAGAGCGCGTTATGGTACACTGTGCACTATGTGTGCACGTTATGGTGCAAGAAGCATTTTTGGTTTGAGCAAGTTATAAGATTTTTCCTGGGCTGCTTTTATTAAGAACCTACTTCCAGTGGACTTTAAAAAACAGCTCTCATGCTTTCAGTAGGAGTTGATGGTTTCCAAAGGAATATTTAAAAAATGGTGCTGTCTCTTTGGCCTCTTTTGAACAGTGTGACCAGGCTGGTAGATGCTGTTCTTGAACATCCTGCAGAAACCCCGTAGGCAGAGACCCTAGGGCAGGCGGGTGCCTGTTTTCTCCTAGAATTTCAGGGAACTTTTGGCTCTGTATGATCTTTGTGCTTTCTTGGGCAGAGAGTGATAAAATCCTATGACATGAAGTTTAACATCTGTACCCTTTTGAAGTTTATATCAGTGGCGTTAAGCATGTTCATGTTAGGTGACCATCACCACCATCCTCTCCAGAACTTTTTCATCCTCCCAAACTGAGACTGTATCTTCATCATACCCATCATACTCTCCATCACTCTCCTCCCGCCCCTGGCCTCCACCATCTCCTTTCTGTGACTGTGACTCTGGGGACCCCAGAGGAGGGGGTCATGCAGCACTTGTCCTCGTGCACGGCTGGGTTAATCACTCAGTGTTACGCCCTCAGGGCTCCTCTGTGTTGTAGCATCTGACACACTGTGTCAGAATTCCTTCCTCCTGAAGGCTGGATTAATGTTCCTCTGCGTGGACAGACTGCGTCTTTATCCAGCCGTCTACTGATGGACACTTGTGCGGTTGTGACCGTGCTGCTCAGGGCCTGCGTGTTGTTTCCCACGTAGAGGTCATTGCAAGCAAGCAAGTCATCAGCCAGAGGACTGCGGTGTGCCCCGTGGGCGCGGGCTGGGTGGGGACACTTTCTGTGCAGTGCTGTCTGATGGGCCTGCTGGACGCAGACTGGGGGGCAATGGGGAGTCTCACCTGGCCTTAGATATCTCATGCTATTGAGTTGCTCTTTGTCCTGCCTCCTGCTTACCTCAGCTCGCTGCCCGCTCTGTCCCCACAGCCCCCCCGGCCACCGAGAGGAGCCCTACCTCACTGAGGCGGGAAGGGACGCCTTTGACAGATTCTGCCGGCTTCGCCAAGGGGAGCTACAGGTGCTGGGCGGGAGCCTCCTGCAGGCCCCACAGCCCATCCTGGTGAAGGAGTGTGAGCTGGTGAAGGACGCGCTCAATGTCCTGATCGGAGTCGTGTCTGCCACGTTCTCCCTCTGCCAGGTAAGGAGGTGAGGTGTGGCCAGGAAACTGTCTTGGCAGCCTCCCTGGGGATGGTCTTCTTGTTTCAGTTTTAAAAAGTGATTTTCCATGGCTGATTCATGTCAATGTATGACAAAAACCACTACAATATTGTGAAGTAATTAGCCTCCAACTAATTAAAAAAAAAAAAAGTGATTTTCCTCATATGAATGGAATCACGAAGTGTTTGTGCTTTTGTGTCTGACTTATTTCATTCAGCATAATGACCTCAAGGGTCGTTCATGTTGTAGTCTGTGTCAGAATTTACTTCCTTTTTAAGCCTAGATAGTATTCTACACATATGTTGTTGTTCAGTCATTAAGTCATGTCTGAATCTTTGCGACCCCATGGACTGCAGCATTCCACCGTCCCCCGGTGTTTACTCAGATTCACGTCTGCTGAGTCAGTGATGCCATCTCACCAGCTCGTCCTCTGCTGAGCTCTTCTGCTTTTCCTCTCAGTCTTGCCCAGTGAGTTGGCTCTTGGCATCAGGAGGCCAAAGTATTGGAGCTTCAGCTTCAGTTATCAGTCCTTCCAATGAATATTCAGGGTCGATTTCCTTTAGGATGGACTGGTTTATTCTCCTTGCTGCCCAAGGGACTCTCCAGTCTTCTCCAGCACCACAGTTTGAAGGTATCAGTTCTTTGGCCCTTAGCCTTTTTTATTGTTCAGCTTCTATATCCATCTATGACTGCTGGAAAAGCCACAGCTTTGACTCTTATGGACCTTTGTAGGCAAAGTGATGTCCCTGCTTTTTAATACATTGTCTAGGTGTGTCATAGTTTTCCTTCCAAGGAGCAAGCATCTTTTAATTTCATGACTGCAGTCACCGTCTACAGTGATTTTGGTGCCCAAGAAAAATAAAATGTCACTGCTTCTACTTTTTCTGCACCTATTTGCCATGAAGTAATGCCACAATCTTATTTTTTTGAATGTACAGTTTTGAGCCAAGCTTTCACTCTTTTCTTTCACACTCATCAAGAGGCTCTTCTGTTCCTCTTCACTTTGTGCCATTAGAATGGTATCATCTGCATATATGAGGTTGTTGATATTTCTCCTGGCAGTCAAGATTGCAGCTTGTGCTTCATCCAGCCTGGCATTTTGCATGGTGTACTCTGCATACAAGTTAAATAATCAGGGTGACAATATACAGCCTTGACGTACTCCTTTCCTAGTTTTGAACCAGTCTGTTTTTCCATGTTAGGTTCTAACTGTTGCTTCTTGACCTGCATACAGGTTTCTTAGGAGACAGGTAAGGTGGTCTGATACTCCCATCTCTTTAGGAATTTTCCAGTTTTTTATGATCCATACAGTCAAAGGCTTTAGCGTAGTCAATGAAGCAGAAGTAGATGTTTTTCTGGAACCTTCTTGCTTTTCTATGATCCAGTGTATGCTGGCGATTTGCTCTCTGGTTCTTCTCCCTTTTCTAAGCCCAGCTTGTACATCTGGGAGTTCTCAGTTCACATACGTCTGAAGCCTCACTTGAAGGATTTTGAGCACAACCTTACCAGCATGCAAAGTTAGCACAATTATATGGCAGTTTGAACATTCTTTGGCATTGCCCTTCTTTGGAATTGGAATGAAAACTGACATTTTCCAGTCCTGTGGCCACTGCTGAGTTTTCCAAATTTGTTGATATATTGAGTGCAGCACTTTGACAGCATCATCTTTAAAGATTTGTAATAGCTCAGTTGGAATTTTGTCACCTCCAATAGCTTTGTTAGCAGTGATGCTTTCTAAAGCCCATTTGACTTCAGGCTCCAAGATGTCAGACTCTAGGTGAGTGACCACACCACTGTGGTTATCTGGGTCATTAAGACCTTTTTTGTGCAGTTTTTCAGTGTATTCTTGCCACCTCTTTTTAATCTCGTCTGCTTCTGTTAGGTCTTTACACTTCTGTGCTTAATCGTGCCCATCCTTGCAGGAAATGTTCACTTGACATCTCCAGTTTTCTTGAGGAGATCTCTAGTCTTTCCCAATCTATTGTTTTCCTCTACTTCTTTGCCCTGTTCATTTAAGAAACCGTTCTTATCTCTGCTCACTATTCTCTGGAACTTTGCATTCAGTTGGGTGTGTCTTTCCCTCTCTCCCTTGCACTGTGTATAAAGACCACATTTCTCAGTTGATGGGCGCTCCGGTGGACCTCGCCTCCTGACTGTTCTGAATGGTGTGTTGTGGACAGGGGTGCATCCGGCTCTTCAGGGCGCGCTCCCGGGGGCGGCTTTCTGGCTCCTGTGCTGCTTCTCTTTGGCTTGTTTCTTTGGCTGCACCGGGTCTCTGGTGGCATACGGGATCTTTAATTGTGGCATGCAGGGCCTTTTTAGTTGCGGCATGTGGGATCTAGTTCCCTGACCAGGGGTCGAAGCTGGGCCCCCTGCATTGTAGTACAGAGTCTTTAGCCACTGGACCACCAAGGAAATCCCAGTAATTCTGTTAACTTTCTGAGAAGCCAACAACTATTTTTCACCATGGCTGTACCCTTACACACCCTCCAGCAGTGTGTATTCTTCTAGGGTTCCAGTTTTCTACATCCTCACCAATACTTGTTATCCCCCCACTCCTTTTTTGGTAAATAATAGCCGTCCCGGTGGGTGTGAAGTGGTGTCTCATTATGGTTTTTTCCCAAAACCCCAAACGCTTAGTTTTTAATTGGAGGTGACTGCTCTTCGGTGCTGTGTTGGTTTCTGCCATACAGCAATGAGAATCAGTCATGACTGTGTGTGTGTGTGTGTGTGTGTGTGTGTGTGTCTATCCCTTCCCTACTAAGTCTCCCTCCCACCCTTCACCACCAATCCCCCCCACCCAGGTTGTCACAGACCCCAGACTGGGCTCCATGCATGATATAGCAGCTTCCCCCTGTTCTGTCCTGCGTGCTCAGTCACGTCTGACTCTCTGAGACCCCATGGACTGTAACCTGCCAGGCTCCACTGTCCATGGGATTTCCCAGGCAAGAATAGTGGAGGGGGTTGCCATCTCCTCCGCCAGGGGATCTTCCCCACCCAGGGACTGAACCCACATCTCTGGCATCGCCTGCAGTGGCAGGTGAATTCTTCACCACTAATGCCACCCACTAGATATCTGTTTTATACCTGGTAGTGTGTGTATGTCTCATTATAATTTAGATTTGCATTTCCATCATGAGTACTGCTCCTGAGCACTTTTTCATTTGTATATCTTTTTTGGAAGAAAGTCTATTCTAGTCCTTTGCCTTTTTTTTTTTTTGGGGGGGGGTCAGAGAACAGAAATGTGTTTTCCCACTGTTCCGGCTGCTGGCGGTACAAGGGTGAGGTGCTCACAGAGTGAGCGTCTCCTCAGCCTGCAGACTGCTGCCTCCTACTGTGCTGTCACCTGCCCTTTGCCCGTCTTTGAGTTGGGCTCTTGAGTTGTAGGAGTTCTTTATGCATTCCGGATATTAATCCCTTACCAGATATATGATTTGCAAATATTTTCTCTCATGGTTGTCTTTTGACACTCTTGATAGTATGCTTTGAAGTACAAAGTTTAATTTTGATGAAGTACAGTTTATTTTCTTCCTTTTGTTGCCTATACTTTTGGTGTCATATTTAAGACCTCTCCAAATCCAAGGCCTCTATGTTTCCATGTTTTCATCCAAGAGTTTCACAGTGTTGGATTTATTCTTTTTAAAATAATTTCATTTATTTATTTATTTTTGGCTGCACTGGGTCTTCATTGCTCTGCTCAGGCTTTCTCTGGTTGCAGTGAGCAGGGCCTACTCTTCACTGTGGTGCTCAGGCTCCTCACTGTGGTGGCCTCTCAACAAGCAGAGCATGGGCTCCAGGTGCGCGGGCTTCAGCGGTCGTGGCCTCAGCAGTCGTGGCTCTCAGGCTCCAGAGCACAGGCTCAGCAGTGGTGGCCTCGGCGGTCGTGGCTCTCGGTGGTCGTGGCCTCGGCGGTCGTGGCTCTCAGGCTCCAGAGCACAGGCTCAGCAGTGGTGGCCTCGGCAGTTGTGGCTCTCGGCGGTCGTGGCCTCGGCGGTCGTGGCTCTCAGGCTCCAGAGCACAGGCTCAGCAGTGGTGGCCTCGGCAGTTGTGGCTCTCGGCGGTCGTGGCCTCGGCGGTCGTGGCTCTCAGGCTCCAGAGCACAGGCTCAGCAGTGGTGGCCTCGGCGGTCGTGGCCTCGGCGGTCGTGGCTCTCAGGCTCCAGAGCACAGGCTCAGCAGTTGTGCTGCATGGCTCATTTGCTCCTCCACGTGTGGGATCTTCCCGGACCAGGGATTGGACCCTGCACCCTGTACTGGCAGGTGGATTCTTATCCACTGTGCCACCATGAAGTCCCACAGTGTTAGCTTTACAGTTTAGATATTTGATCTGTTTTGAGTTCATTTTGCATTTGGTGCGGCTTTAATCTTTTGCATGTAGATATTCTGTTTACCCAGCACCCTTTGTTGAAAAGACTCTTCTTTCCGCATTGTATGGTCTTGGTATCTTTATGCATTAATTGACTATATGTGAGTTATTTATTTCTGAACTCTGTTCTGTTCCATTGATCTTCATGTTTGTCCTAATGCCAGTCCTGCGATATTTTTTTGTGCTATTTTTTTGTGGCCACACCCCTCACCTTGCAGAATCTCAGTTCCCTAACCAGGAATTGAATCCGGTTCAGGGCAGTGAAATCCGTAATCTAACCACTAGACAACCAGGGACGTCCCCCAGTTCTACACTATTTTGATGACTAAAACTTTGTAGAAAGTTTTGACCTTGGGAGGTATGAGTTCTCCAGCTCTTTTTTTTTTTTTTTTTTTTAAGATTGTTGTGGTTATTTGGGGCCCTTTGCAATTCCGTATGGATTTTAGGGTGAGTTTTTCTATTTCTGCTAAAAGCATCATTGGGATAATGATATGGGTGGCACTGAATCCACAGGGTGCTTTGGGTGAATCATTATGTATTTAAGTATCTTTTATCTATTTGGCTGTGTCAAGTGTTAGTTGCAGCATGATGAATCTTCATTACAGCTTGTGGGGTCATTCACTTTTGCGAGTGGGCTTAGTTGCCTGTGGCATGGGGGATCTTAGTTCCTGGACCAGGGATTGAACCTCTGCCCCCTGCAGTGAAAGCACAGAGTATTAACCACTGGACTGCCAGGGGAGTCCCTGGGTGTATTATCCTGACATTATTAGATACTCCAGTCCATGACCATGGGATATCTTTGCATTTATTTAGGTCTTTAATTTCTCTCAGCAGTGTTTTCTAGTTTTCACTTTAACAAGTCTTTTGCCTCCTCAGTTAAATTTACTTAATTACTTTTTCTTATATTGTACTTCTAAACGGAATTATTTCTTACTTTCCTTTTTTGGATTGTTCATTGCAAGTATATGGAAATACAAATGATTTTTGTATGTTGATTTTGTATTCTGGTACTTCGTTAAATTCATTTAACGGCTCTAACACATGTTTTGTGGATTCTTTAGCATTTTCAGTATATAAGATCATGTCACCTGCAAATAGATCATTTTACTTCTTCCTTTCCAATCTGCATATTAAAATTTCTTCTCGTTGACTACCTGCTGTGTCTGGGACTTCAGTATTACCTTGAAGAGAAGTGGTGAAAGCATGCGTCCTTGCCTTGTTCCTTATCACGGAGAGAAGCTTTCAGTCTCTCACTACTGAGTATAATGCGAGCTGTGGATTTTTCACACACAGTCTTTATCCTGCTGAGCCAGTTCCATTCTTTTCCTAGTTTTTTAAGTGTTTTTAATTGTGAAAAGGTGTTGCTCAGTTGCTCAGTCATGTCCGACTCTTTGCAGCCCCATGGACTGCAGCATGCCAGGCTTCTCTGTCCTTCACCATCTCTGGGAGCTTGCGAAAACTCACGTCCATTGAGTCAGTGATGCCATCCAACCATCTTGTCCTCTGTTGTCCCCTTCTCCTCCTGCCTTCAATCTTTCCAAGCATCAGGATCTTTTCTAGTAAGTCAGCTCTTTGCATCAGGTGACCAAAGTGTTGGAGCTTCAACTTCAGCATCAGTTCTTCAGTGAGTATTCAGGATGGATTTCCTTTAGGATTGAATTGATTTCTGTCAAATGCTTTTCTTGCATCAGCTGAGCTGATCATATGTATAATTTTTTCCTTCATTCTATTAATGATTTATTACATTGATTTTTGTATGTTGAACTACCCTTGCATTCCTGAGATAAAACCCACTTGGTCATAGTGTGTAATTCTTTAACATGCTGCTAGATTCGGTTTGTGAATATCATCTCAAAGATTTTTGTATATGTGTTCATAAGGGATGTTGGACTGCAGTCTTTCCTTGTAATGTCTGATTCTTGCTTTGGCATCAGGACAGTACTGACCTCTTAGAATTAGGAAGTGTTCCTCTTTAAGTTTTGGAAGAGTTTAATAACAATTGATGTTCTTTAATTGGTAGAATTTACCAGTGAAGCCATCTGGTATTGGACTTCTCTTTTTTGGGTTTTTGTTTTGTTTGTTTTTTTGGGGGGGTTTTGTTTTATTTTGTTTTCTTTAAATCTTAAAATTCACATGACATTAACATGTTATGTCGCGTCAGTGGCAGCCTGCTGGCAGAAGGCTTTCTGTCTCCTGTGCCCTCCCTGTGTGTCTGGGTTTGGGGCGCCCGGCCTCGGGGTGCTCAGGACAGTGCCGAGTTCGGGTGCCTGGGTGGAGGGGGAGGCGGCCCCACCCCAGTGACCTCCCTTTCATCCTGTCCAGCCAGCTCAGGCCTTCACGGTGAAGCGGGGCGTCCATGTCTCAGGAGCATCCCCCGAGAGCATCAGCAGCCTCCTCTCTGAGGTGGCGGAGTGCGGGACCCACTACGCGCGCCTCAGCCACTTCTCCCTGCAGCCCGTGCTGGACTCCGCCTGCAGCAAGGGCCTCGTGTTCCAGGTGCGGCCCCGCTTCTCGCTGCTGCGGGGCCCCTGCGCTGTACGCAGGCTTGCCCCGGGGCCTCTGAGCCGGACCGTGCTCCTCTCAGCGATGTCAGAGCCTGTCAGTGGCCCTGTGGGAATGGTGGCCAGGGACCATGTCTTGCCTGGCCCATCACTGCATGGAAAACTGGGTGGACGTGTTGGGGCCGTGAGAGTGCGGGAGGCAGCTCTGCTGGTGCTGGGCCGGGGCCAGCCTGTGTTGTGGAGGGAGCACATGCTGCTTGGTCCCCCTGGCGCGGGACTGAGCCAGGTCTGCCTGAAAGCCTTGTCGTCGGTGCCCGCTGGGCAGGCCCCCAGGACAGTGGGCAGCTGTGGGGGGGCGTGTGGCCTGAGAGAGAGTGCAGGCACTGGGCTGGGCCCTCTGTACTCGGGCGTCGCAGCAGGGCTGCTGGGGTGATGTGACGAGGGTCAGATTCTAGGATGGGCCTGAGCGGGGCTGGGAGTGCGGAGGGACACCCAGACAGGACTGCCGTGCTGGCTCTCGGGTGGAGGGCGGGACGGCGGCCTCCTGGGCGCCTGACGTTTGCTCTGGAGCGCTCCAGGAGAGCTCCCGGGAGTGTGTGAGCTGCTCGGGGGCCACGCGCCTGGGCACCGCCCCAGACGCCAGCGTCCTTGGGGCCCCAGTGGCCTGAGCAGCCAGAGACCCTCTGGGAGTTGGCGTCCGTGCGCACAGCCCAGCCGCCCAGGATCTGCAAGGTCCAGATTCCTGGTGCAGCCGGCCTGGGGGGGCTTGCAGTGGGCTTGGGCTTCTGGCTGGGCTGGGTGTCCGCATGTGACCCAGATGCCCATTCCTTGGAAATGGAGCCCAAGGCTTGGGGGTGGAGGCCCAGCTTTCTCCCGCACCCAGGCTGCTCTCTGGTTCTGAGCTTCCAGCCCCTGCCCCACAGGCCTTCACCAGCGGCCTGAGGCGGTACCTGCAGTATTACCGCGCTTGCGTGCTCTCCACCCCGCCCACCCTGAGCCTCCTCACCATCGGCTTTCTCTTCAAGAAGCTGGGCCGGCAGCTCAGGTTAGCCTCGGCGTGCGATTTGGTGGCTGGTGAGGCAGGCATGGGCCATGCCGGGTGGTGGGCGGCCTCCTGGTGGGCGTCTGGGTGACCCTTGACCCAGCTGAGTTTGTGAGGCCCAACCCAGGATCAGGGCTTCTGCCTGACAGGCACACAGGGTCCCTACAGACAGACCTGGTGCCTGCCAGTGAACATGGGCAGAGTGCCTGCTTGCAGGTGCCATCTGGAGAAGGGAGAGTGGAGGACTAGGAGTTGGGGGGTGGGTTCAGTGGAGAGGAGTTCCTGTAGGCAGAGGGGAGGAGTGTGGCGGCCCCGGGGCTGGAGAAGGGGCGCCCGGTGGTGGGGGGAGGGGGCTGAGCCTGGAGGTGTCTGGAGGGCGCGATGGGAGCACAGCCTGGAGTGGGATGGCGAGGTGGGGGGCCCACGGGGACTTGGTAGCCATTCAGGATGGGGGAGGTGGTGACCTGGGGGAGGTGGCGGGTGCAGGAGGGGGTCTTAAGGGGGAGCGGCAGGAGTGGGGAGGGGTCGTGGACTGAGTCTTGGCCAGACCTGGGAAGGAGGCGGGGATGCATGGGGTCCCTGGGAGAGGTCTGACAGGAAGCTCAAAGCTGAGCTGCTTAAGGTGCAGGCAGTTTTAAAGCTGGACCATGTGGACGGCAGGGGAGGGCCTAGGTTCTCAGCTCACCTGGCCTCCCTGCATCTGTGTGCAGGTACCTGGCTGAGCTCTGCGGTGTCGGCGCTGCGCCCCCCGGCTCTGGCGGAGGAGAGCCCAGGGCTGCCTTCCCCACGGTGAGGGCTGGTGGGCTCCGGGGAGGGCAGGGCCCCCCTGCTGCGTGTGGTGTAGCTGAGCCCCCCTTGCCGTCTGCAGGGCGTGAAGCTGCTCTCCTACCTCTACCAGGAGGCCCTGGACAACTGCAGCAATGAGCACTACCCCGTCCTGCTGTCTCTGCTCAAGACCAGCTGCGAGCCCTACACGCGGTGGGGCGGGGTGGGGCGGGGCGGGGCGGGGCCACGCGCAGCAGCGGCAGTGGAGGGGCAGGATGGGTGGGCTTGGACTGCCGCTCCCCACTCGCAGGGCGGAGCTCTCTACCCTGCGGACGTCAGGCCCAGCTCACCTCCCCCTTCCCACACACGCTCAGGTTCATCCACGACTGGGTGTACAGTGGGGTCTTCAGAGATGTTTACGGCGAGTTCATGATCCAGGTGAACCACGAGTACTTGGGCTTCAGAGGTAGGTGGGAGCTGCTGCCGGGCGGGGACGCCGCCATCGGCCGGGTCAGGGCCGCGCTGGTCGCAGGCCTGAGCGAGCCGTCCCACACGCAGACAGGTTCTACTGGACGCATGGCTACGTGCTTATTTCCAAAGCGGCGGAGGACTGTGTCCCTGTGTTTCTGAGCCACATCGCCCACGACGTGTACGTCTGCGGGAAGACCATCAACCTGCTGAAGCTCTGCTGCCCCCGGGTGAGGGGCGAGCGGCCGCCCGCTGCCAGCCCCACGCTGCCAGCCCATCTGCCCTTAGCCCGGTCCATAGTGTTCCAGCCAGGGTGGGGTGACGTCAACCTCAGTCCCCTTGAGAGTTTCATGAGCGGCTCTTTTGAGTTTCTGGTGTTCCTTCAAAGATGGGAGGAAAGCTGAAAGCTTTTCAGAGGCAAAAGGGCAGTGGGCTCCTCCCCCCCACCCCAACCTTGGAAACAGTCCTAGAGGGATGGGAAGGGCTGTGTCCGTAGGAGGATGGACCCAGGAGTCATGTGAGGGGTCCCAGGATTCGGCTGTGCTCTGGAGCAGAGCCCTGAGCTGGTGTCCATGCAGCGAGGGCCCTGGAAGATGGCCAGTGGCAGTGGGTGGGATGGGCGGCCCCTGCAGGAGGTGCTGTCTGGTGTCTGGACAGGCTGGCAGGTGTGGACTGGGGGCTCCCGGCAGTGCATCAGCCAGGTTCAGGCCAGAGCCGGGGGCAGCGGCCGGCCGAGTGCAGGGTTGAGAGGAGCAGGCTGGAGTGGCCAGGATGGGCTCAGGGCTGGCTAGGGGGGCCTCCAGTATCCATGAGCCCCAGCAGTTGCCCAGGTGTTGGCTCGGGGGGCGGGGCTCCCATGGTGGGTGGGGCTACATGTGGGCTTGGCTCGGGAGTGGGCTGGGCTGACCTCAGGGAGGCCTTGGGTGTGTCTGGGCCTTCCCTCCTTTCCTGGGAGCCAGTCCTGGCCTCTGCTGTAGGGCGGCCTGGCCCTGGGCAGAGACCCACACCTGCTGTTGTGGAGCTGTGGAGGGTGTAAGTGAGGACCATAGTACTCCCGAGCAGGCTGTCCACATGGGTCACACGCGGGAGGCAAGGTGGGCTGTGTCCGAGAGTCCCTGGGCTCACGTGCGCCCCCCCCCCACAGCACTACCTCTGCTGCTCCGATGTCCCGGTCCCGCGCATCTCCGTGATCTTCTCCCTCGAGGAGCTGAAGGACGTCGAGAAGGACTGTGCCATCTACGTGGGCCGCATGGAGAGGGTGGCGCGGCACAGCTCCGTCAGCAAGGAGGAGAAGGTGAGGGCGCCGTAGCCCGGCCTTCCCAGGCCCTCTCCTCCCCTCCCGGGCGGTCTGGGCGCCGGGCAGCCCCATCCTGGCCAGGCCGTGGCTCCAGGGCAGCAGGGCCTGAGGCTCCTGGCCTCAGTGGCTTCCTTGAGCCCCCGTCCTGCTCAGAAGGGTCAGGTGCACTGAGGCCCGAGCTTTGAGCGTCCTATGCCCTGGGGAGGGGTTGATGCAAAGTCCTGGCACATGTAGGCAGCAGGAAGCTGTGGGCGGGGCAGACCCCTGAGAACCAGTCGTGTGGAGGGCCGAGCCCTGGGGGTGCAGGGCCGGCCCCCTCCAGGGTGGGCGTGAAGGCTGGGGTCTTGGCCCCGGATAGTTCTGAGAGAGGGTGTCACCTGCTTGGGGACCAGCCTCACCGCCGTGCAGGACGGGCGCGGCACCCCCAGACCCGGTTTGCGTAGACCCCTCCCCCTGGCTGTCCCAGGGATGGGGGGTGAAAGGTCGGACGTCTCAGTCGCTGGTGGTCTTTTTCAGGAGTTGCGGATGGAAATTGCAAAGCAGGAATTAATTCTCCAGGCCCGGGAGGCGGCGTCCAGGGTCCTGCAGGCGCTCAGCGGTGCGTGTGGCTTCCTGCCTCTCCTGTCGCGGGCTGCCTGCTGGGGCTTCTCACCACGGCCCCTGGCTGTCTTCTCGCAGATCGGCAGATGTCGGAGCGAATGGCCTCGGATGCCCGCAAGCGAGAGCAGTTCCAGAGGCTGAAGGAGCAGTTTGTGAAGGACCAGGAGGTGGGTGGAGCTGGTGGGGGGTGGGGTGGGGGGAGTGCGGGCTCGAGAGGTCAGCTTCACCAGCGGGGACACGCGGGGTGTTCTGCAGCGACGCCAAGCGGCCAGGCAGGAGGAGCTGGATGAGGACTTCAGCTATGCCCGTGAGCTCCGGGATCGGGAGAGGAGGCTGAGGGCCCTGGAGGAGCAGCTGGAGAGGAAGGCCAGGTGGGCAGCTGGGGGTGCCGTGCTGCGCTGGGTCAGCCTTCCTGGACGTCGTGGCTGGTTTGACTTTTGTGATGGTCACTTACCTTTTGTCAGTATTTTGGCACCTTTCAGGTGTCTGTTTAGGCAGGAGGAGTAGCGGTCTGAACTCGGTCTTCTTGCAGTTGCTCTGTGTGGACTGGGATCCAGGCTCGGTCCACATGCTGTGCTTGTATCTTGTCTCTCTCTCTGTTTCCTTTAAGTTAAACTGCCTCTGTTCCTTAAATTTGTCTTTAAACCTGTTAGTAGCCTGACTGAGAGACAGGGATTTACCCAGCGCGGCGTCCGGGAGTCTGTCTTGTGCTGTGACCTCCCTCCCTCCCTCCCTGCATTTCCTGCGAGCTGGCAGCACAGCTGGCACCTCAGAAGGAGCCCCTCCCTTTCCTCGTCCCCTGGTCAGTGGTCCTGACCCCGGGGACTGTTCATGGAGCTGTGACAGAGCCAGTCAGTGCTGAGTGCACGTGTGTCTGTGTGCATTCATTCTGACTTGGGTGTGTACACGTGTGTGTGTGAGTAGATGTTATTCTCTTGTTTACATGTGGAGGAAACTAGGTGTGGAGGGTGTGTCCCTGGCCTGTGGCAGCTGAATTAAAAATGGCCAGTCTGGGTGTGAAACCAGCTTCGTGCTGGTGAGAGGGTCCCCATCATTGGGTGTAACATGGCCAGCTTTGAATTAAGTGAGATGTTCCCACTACCCCATGCCCTTCGCATCACCTCTCGGTGCTCTGGAGCTGGCACGGCAGCACAAGAACCGCCAGCAGTGAGGGCCGAGGTCGCGCCTCCGAGAGGGTGTGAGCCCCTGGCCTACACCGACCCCTGTGCTTCAGGCTGTGGGGAGGCTTGTTCTGGGGTTTGCTCTGGGTGACCTCACTGTGCCTGCCTGCCGGGGGCTCCCGTTTGGCAGGGAGGCGGAGCCCTGCCCAGCGATGCCCTGCAGGTGTTGTGGGGGCTCCAAGGGGCCAGCTGCCCACCTGGGGAAGGGGCTCGGGGGCAGGCTTCCCATCGGGGGCCCCCCGCACGGGGCACTGGCTGGACAGTGGGGTGACTGGTGACCCGTCCTGTCTGGGTGGCTGCAGGCAGGCGCTGGTGGCTCATTACAGCAAGCTGTCTGCAGAGGCGGCTCGTCGGGAGCAGAAGGCGCTGTGGGAGGCCCGGAGGCGCAGGCTGGCCAGCGCGCGGCTTCGCTTTCTCCTGGAAGACGAGAAGCGCGTTCAGGTGTTGCCTCTTGTCACCCAGGAGCTCTTCCCTGGGCTCTCGGGGACCCAGGAGCCCTGACGTCACACACAGACCCACGCGTGCCCGTTGTGGGTTAGCGTGACACTATCACCAGGTGCTCAGAGGGGCGTGACCAGCAGAGGCTGGGCTGCCCTCAAGTGACACGGGCGGTGCGGAAAGCCAACCAGGCTCTGGGCAGCTGTGTGAACCCCGCCCCGTTGGCAATCGTGGTGCCGGGGCTGCGTGAGCCCCGCTGCATAGGCGCTCCCCGCTCACGTCCTGCTGGTTCTATTTCAGGGGATGCTAGAGGCCGTGGCCAAGGGGAGACCCGTAGAGCAGCTGGCCGTCCTCCCTGGTGCCTGCTCCCAGACAAGTGCCCACTCACGGGCAGGGGACCAGGTAGGACCGAGGCCATGGAGAGTGGGCTCTGAGTTGGCTGCCCCAGGCCTGGCATGTGTCCCCACTGTCCCCTTTCATGGGCTTGAGTATTGGGTGTAGAACTGAACCCGGAGGACAGAAGCAGACACCAGGGGGAACCCATGTACGCTTGTGTTTCAGGTCTCCTTTCTGGGCCCTGCGCCCGCTGATAGAGGCAGCAGTTGTGACCCCGAGTGTGAGGAGCCACGGGAAGCGGCACCGGCCGGCCCTCATGGGCAGAGCGCACTCAGGCTGCAGCCCCTCAAGTCTCCAGGAGCTGGGGCCTGTGGTGCGGGGCCAGGGGCAGGCCTGCTGTGTATGCAGGCAGAGGAGCCGGGGCCGTTCTCCCCGGGCCTCAGCCTCAGAGACTTCCTGCCCGTGGCCCAGGGGACTGAGCCTGGGCTCAGCAGCTCGGCCCCTGTCCTGGAAGACGCACTGCAGACCATTGGCTCCGCCCTGCCTCCCGTGGCTCCGTCCACAGCAGTGGACTCAGCACCTTTTGGGCCACAGGAGTATGACTTCAGAACCATCCTGAGGCCCGCTGTAGCTGCCCCAGGTTCTGCAGGGGCACTCCAGACTGCAAGAGGCAGCCTGGGCAGCAGAGGGCAGCAGCTGCGGGAGGACACTCATGAGCCACTGGACACCTGTGGCCCGGACCCCCCACAGCACCCCTCTCCCCAGGAGGAGCGCCGTCCGGCCACGGTGCAGGTCCTCGGGGCGGAGCCTGGTGTTCCCAGAGCGGGCTGGGTTTCTGGAGTGACCCCCTCCCGGCCACGGTGGAACATCCATGGACACGTGTCTGATGCCAACATCCGGGTGGGGGAGAATGTGTGGGACGTGGTCCCCTCCCGGCCACGGTGGAATGTCCACGGACACGTGTCTGACGCCAGCATCCGGGTGGGGGAGAATGTGTGGGATGTGGCCCCCTCCCGGCCACGGTGGAATGTCCATGGACACGTGTCTGATGCCAGCATCCGGGTGGGGGAGAATGTGTGGGATGTGGCGCCCTCCCGGCCACGGTGGAGCGTCCATGGACACGTTTCTCAGTCCAGTGTGACGCTGGGGGTGCTCCCCGGGGAAGCCGAGCTCAATTTGCCCAGGCCCCCATTGGGTCACCCAGACTCCGGGCCCCAGTTGGGCCTCAGCTCGGGAGTCCAGGAACACACGCTGCAGCTGCCTGTGGAGACAGCCTCAGGCAGCTCCAGTACACAGGTGGCTGGACCAGATCCTGGTTACAGGGAGGAGGGTGGCCCCCAGGCCTCGCTGTCTGCTGAGGCTGTACCCGCTGCTCTGGGAGATGGCACCCTGGAAGAGCCAGGTCAGTGGGACCCAGAGCTGTCCTGCCCCTGGGGGCGTCTGTGAGCCCAGGACAGGGCGGCCGGCAGGGGGGCGGGGGTGGTGCTGCCCTGTTGCAGGCATTTGGTCCTGACCCCCCTCTCCTGCCCCATTTCTTCTGCTTAGGCGTGGGGATGAGTGAGGACTCCAGGGACCTCTCTCTCGGCTCACAGGTCAGGGGTGGGGGGGTGTGCTGGGTCTTTCATGGGCAGGGAGGGCTCCGTCCTGGGACTGGGTGACAGGTGGGGGGGGGGGGGGTTGCTCTGCCTGCCTGCTTGTTCCTCTCCCACGAGGGAAGGAGGCGGGTTCCTCGAGGCTGGGTTGTCTTAGGAGGATGCAGATGTCCAGAGCAGCCCTGACCCTGGTGAGGCGGCGGCCCAGCGCTGGGACCGGGAGCAGGCCTACCTGGCGGACCTGGCGGGGCAGTACCGCCTGGAGCAGTACCCGGATAGCTACGAGGCCATGTGTGAGTGGGCCGGCCACGGAGGCGGGCAGAGGCAGCCTGGCCCCATGTCCCTGGCGCGTCACTGCAGTCTGTCACCCCGCAGCGGAGCCTCCCGTCGCCCGCCTTCTGCACCACGGGCTTCCCCGAGCCTTCGCCCTCCCGGAGGACACCGGGGTCCCATCAGACGCGGACGAGAGCGCCGTGCAGCTGAGTGAGCTGCTGCCACTGCCTGTGCTCATGAAGCACTCCGTTACTGCCCCGCTGGCTGCCCAGTGAGCGCCTGCCCACCCTGCCCCGCCGGCCCCGCCCCGCCCCGCCCCCTGACGGTCAGTAACGCCAGGCTCCTCTCGCCAGCGTCTCCCTGGTGAACAAGGCGGTGGTCGACTACTTCTTCGTGGAGCTGAACCTTGGGGCGCATTTTGAGGCGCTGCGGCACTTCCTGCTGATGGAGGACGGGGAGTTTGCCCAGTCCCTCAGTGACCTGCTCTTTGAGAAGGTAAGCCCAGGCGGGCCAGGCGCCAGAGGGGCGGCGGGCGGGCTCTGGACGCTTTGGGACTCTCTCTCTTGTCCCTGCAGCTCGGGGCGGGGCAGACGCCCGGGGAGCTTCTCAGCCCCCTGGTGCTCAACTCGGTGCTGAGCAAGGCCCTGCAATACAGCCTGCACGGCGACAGCCCGCATGCTGCCAACCTCTCCTTCGCCCTCAAGTTCCTGCCTGAGACATTTGCCCCCAACGCCCCAGACGTGCTGAGCTGCCTGGAGCTCAGGTACAAGGTCAGCAGCGCCCCGTGGCGCGGGCGGTGGGGGTAGTCCCAGGACACAGCTATGCTGAGCCAGCCTCCCTGGCAGGTCGACTGGCCCCTCAACATCGTGGTCACCGAGGGCTGCCTGAGCAGGTACGGCGGCATCTTTTCCTTCCTGCTGCAACTGAAGCTTATGATGTGGACGCTCAAGGACATCTGCTTCCACCTCAAGCGCACAGGTGAGCCTGGTGGGCCCGGGGCGCCCGCGCTGCCCGCAGCTGTACTCACTGTCCCCCCCCCCCACCCCCGCAGCGCGCGTGAGCCAGGCGGCCGGCTCGGTGCAGTTCCGCCAGCTGCAGCTCTTCAAGCACGAGATGCAGCACTTCGTCAAGGTCACCCAGGGCTATATCGCCAACCAGATCTTGCACGTCAGCTGGTGTGAGTTCCAGGCCAAGCTGGCCTCGGTGGGCGACCTGGAGGAGATACAGCGCGCCCACGCCGAATACCTGCACAAGGCAGTCTTCAGGTGAGGTGCGGGCCTGTGGCGCACCCCCGGCTCAGGCGCACCCACCGCAGTCCCCGCTTCCCCCCAGGGGCCTGCTGACCGAGAAGGCGGCGCCGGTCATGAACGTCATCCACAGCGTCTTCAGCCTGGTCCTCAAGTTCCGCAGCCAGCTCATCTCCCAGCCCTGGGGCCCGGCTGGCGGCCCGCGGGGCCCCGAGCACCCGAACTTTGCCCTCATGCAGCAGTCCTACAGCGCCTTCAAGTACTACTCCCGTTTCCTCTTCAAAGGTGAGGCACCCCGGGGGTGGGGCTGGGGCTGGGGGCGGTACCGAGCCGCGCACTGAACCTGCATCCCCCCCAGTGGTGAGCAAGCTGGTGAACCGCGGCTACCAGCCCCACCTGGAGGACTTCCTGCTGCGCATCAACTTCAACAACTACTACCAGGACGCCTGAACCCCCTGCTCGGCCGCAATAAACATGTGCCCGCACTCCAGCCTCTGTCTCCGGGGCGGGCGGGGGCAGAACCACCACGCGGGACCACTGAGGAGGCTGCCGGTTTATTGGGGGGCCTCATCCCGCCCGCCCCACCCCCGCCAGGTGGCCAGGTGGGCGGAGGCTGAGCAGCCGGTCCTCGGGCCTGTGTGGTGCCAGCGTGGGGCATCTGTCGTGGGGAGCAGAGCCTGGGGCAAGGGTGGCGAGTCAGTGTCGGGCAGAGACGGGTCAGGTCCTGACTGGACGTCTCCACCGTCACGGAGAGACGGGGGGGCCCGCCTCGTGGACTCAGGGGTTCGGCCCTGGGGTCTCCTGCGCGGAGCCCCCAGGGCGGTTACGAGGATCACGTCACGCACAGCTCCGCCGCCCAGAGCGGGGGCTTGCTGCTATAGGAGCGCCGCCGGTCGGTTGCCCCGCGGGTCTCGGCGGCCTCGCAGGCCTCCTCGGGCTCGGCGGCCTCCACCTCCCCACCGTAAGGTGTCTCCAGCAGCTTCAGCACCCGCCGCACCTGCAGTGGGGCGGAGAGCGGGGCGAAGGGGGGGGGGGGGGCTGTTGGGGGCCGGCCTCCTCCGCAGCCCGGAGGGTGAGGGGGCGGGCGGGCAGCACTTGCCTCCGAGAAGTCGCCACTCTCTGCAGCTTCGATGGCGCCCTGCGCGATGTAGTTCCTCAGCACGTACTTGGGGTTGTTGGCGCGCATAATGCGCACCCGCTCAGCCTGCCAGGCGGCCGCGTCGCCACTGGCCTCCCGGTCCTTCTCCAGCCGGGCCCTGCAACCCACTGGGCGTCAGCGTGCAGCCCGGCCCGCGCTGGGGGTGGGGGGAGGGGCGGGAGGCACCTGTAGTCGCCGAGCCACGCGGCCCAGGTGCTCCTGTTCCTGCTGCGCAGCTCCGCCTCGCTCAGCTGCTCCAGCCGAGACTGCTGCTCCACGCGCTCCAGCTCCCGAGCCAGGCTCGCCCGCGTGCCGATGAGCGCCAGGAGCTGCGGGTTTGACTGCGCCAGCATGAGCATCATGGACAGCTGCCTGCGCGGAGCGGGCGCGTGAGGGGCCCTGGGCTCGGCCCTCCCGGCCCGCCACACCGCTGTGTCTGGCCCCGCCAGGGCGGAGCCCGGGTGCGGTGGGCGGGGCAGACGGGAGAACACAACCAGCCGCCCGCACTCCTTCTGTGGCAGCCCCTGCACGTGCCAGGCCAGTCTCCCGCTGTTGACTCCGCCCATGGAGACAACAGAGCTGGATCCTCCGCCTGGGGCGGGGGGGCAGGGCAGCCCCTGACACCCCCTTCTCAGTCACCCTGGCTCTGGGCTCAGCAGGTCCTGCCAGCTTCAGCCTCCCCGGCACAGCTGCACTAGATTTCTGCTGGGCACCAAACTTGTTGATGGGTTGAGTTGTGGACCGCACCCCCCCCCCCCCCTCCCCGCACAAAGGTGCAGAAAGCCTGGGTGGCTGGAGACTGCGGGCCACACCCAGGCTGTTCCTGGGGAGCCTCCCTGGAGCAGAGACCACCATGCCCCAGCCTGTGCCGCCTGGCCCCCCATTCCAGCGTCAGGATCACGTCCTTTCCTCTGACGAGTGGGCCTCAGGGCTACAAAGCCAGAGTCTGACCACCCATGGCTTCGTTCTAAATATTCCTCCCTTTCCGGAAACAAATTCCCGGGAAGCTAGACCCAAGCACTCACCGGGGATCCATCTGGGGTCGGAAGGCGAGCCTCAGCTCCTCCAGGGAGGCACACTGTGCAGTCAGCGTGGCCAGGAACTCATCCAGGTCTGGGGACTCAGGCGCGGCTGGGAAGGAGCTCAGCAAGTAGAAGGAGTTTGTGAAGTCAGCCCCTAGAACACAAAGCTGCTCAGGGCGCAGCCCCGTCACCAGATGACCACACGTGTTCATCCAGCACATGTGTGGAGCCCTGCTGGGCGTCAGGCCAGGGGTTCCTGACCACCCCCACCCCCAGCCTGTTCTCAGTTCCCCCAGCTTGGTGCCCACTCTGAACCTGACAAGTCACTCAGTCTCCCAAGGCCTCCAAGCCCAGTTTCTTTATCAGTGACCTGAATAAACAGTCCAGGCACCGAGGCTGGCCCTGGCCCCCGCTGCTGTCAGCGCCTTCAGCACTGCACGCTCTGGGAACTGCAAGGCTGAGCTAGCAGAGGACCTGCGGTAACCGGCCTTGTTGTGTGGTGTCCTTGGCCTGGCTGGCTACGTCAGTGTCACCATGACCCCTAAGGAAACGGCCAGAAACCAGACGGAAGAGGAAGTGAGTGGGGAGCCAGAATGGTGTGCCCAAAAAACCACCTAAACACGAGCATGGCGACAGAAAATAAGGGACAAAAATGGTGTAAGACAGAAAACAACAAAGCAGCATAAATTCTTCCTTATCTGTAGTTAACTTTTAAAGTAAATGGACCTGGGACTTCCCTGGTCCAGTGGTTAGCACTGCGCTTTTAATGCCAAGGGCATGGGGTCAACCCCTGGTTGGGGAACTAAGATCTTGAGAGGACTGCTCCCCCCCAAAGTAAGTGGATTAATGTCACTATTCAAAGAGCAAAGACCAGCAGAATGGATAAAAAACATGATCCAATGACAGTATGAAGACGCTTAAGTTGAAAGCAAAAAGATGGAAAAAATATCTCACACAAATAGTAACCTAAGAAGTTGGGTGGCTATGCTGACACCAGAAAGTAGACTTTATATAAGCACCTGACAAAGGGGAGCCTTAGATGTGGTTGAGTCAGTTCAGCAAGAAGACACAACAGTCAAACAAGAGCCCCCAACACAGAAAGCGAACACTCATAAAGCTGAAGGGAAACGCTTCTTGGCTGCTCGGGGCCGTCCCTGTGGCTCGTGGGGCTTCTCCAGTTGTGCAAGGGCGTAGCTGTCCTGCAGCACGCGAGATCTCAGTTTCCCGACAAAGGATCAAACCCACGACCCCTGCGTCGGAAGGCAGATTCTTAACCGCTGGGGAAATTCCTGCATACGTGTTAAGGAAACTGTACTCCAATTAACAACAAGAAACAGCTGAAGGGCAGAGTCTAGCAGTTTTGTGGGAGCAGGGGTATCAGCGCCTGACCCCTGGACAGAAGGTCAACAGGGAAACAACGGACACCAAGCACAGTGCCCCACCCAAGCTCTCAGGTGCACGTTCACTAGGACAGACTGTGCGTCAGGCCATGAAACTAGTCTCAGTACCCTGAGAACACTGGTGTATTCTGCAACCACAATGGAAAGAAGCTAGAAGTCACAAATGGAAGGAAAACTAGAGGGTGAGATGGTTGGATGGCACCATCAACTCAATGGACCTGAGTTTGAGCAAATTGGGACAGGGAAGCCTGGCTTGCTGCAGTCCATGGGGTTGCAAAGAGTCAGACACAATTTAGCAACTGAATAACAATGTTAAAATTAATCAACTACTGGGTCTAAAAAGAAATCACAAGGGAAATGAGAAAACACTTGGAGGTATGAACCAAAAGCAGCAGTGCTCAGAGGGAAGTTTATCATTATATATGTCTGAACTAAAAGAACAGCGCTGCCATTACCAGAAAAAAATGTGACTGCATGTGGTGATCATTTCCCACTGCATGTATATGTCATGGTGCACACCTGAGACCTGTAAGATGTTGCATATCAGTTACTTCTCAATAAAAACATTTCAAATCAATAACCTAATCTCATACCTAAGGACATAGAAAAAGAACAAATAAGACCAAACTTAACAGAAAGGAAGATGAAAGCAGAGATACATAGAGAACAAAAGTGAGAGAATGAGACCAAAATTGGTTCTTCGAAAAGATCAGTAAAATTGACAAAATTCTAGCTAAAACAATAAAGAAAAAATTGACTTTATTGACTACACCAAAACCTTTGACTGTGTGGATCACAATAAACTGTGGAAAATTCTTAAAGAGGTGGGAATACCAGACCACCTAACTGGCCTCCTGAGAAATCTGTATGTAGGTCAGGAAGCAACAATTAGAATGGGACATGAAACAACAGACTGGTTCCAAATTGGAACCAGTCAAGGCTGTATCACCTTGTGTCACCCTGTTTATTTAACTTTTATGCAGAGTACATCATATGAAATGCTGGACTGGATGAAGCACACACTGGAATCAAGATTGCCAGGAGAAATATCAATAACCTCAAATATGCAGAGGACACCACCCTTATGGCAGAAAGTGAAGAGGAACTGAAGAGCCTCTCGATGAAAGTGAAAGAGGAGAGTGAAAAAGTTGGCTTAACACTCAATATTCAAAAAGCTAAGATCATGGCATCTGGTCCCATCACTTCATGGCAAATAGATAGGGAAACAGTGCAAACAATGAGATACTTTATTTTGGGGGGCTCTGAAATCACTGCAGATGGTGATTGCAGCCATGAAATTAAAAGACGCTTGCTCCCTGGAAGAAAAGCTATGACCAACCTAGACAGCATATTAAAAAGCAGAGACATTACTTTGCCAACAAAGGCCCGTCTAGTCAAAGCTGTGGTTTTTACAGTAGTCATGTATGGATGTGAGAGCTGGACCATAAAGAAGTCTGAGCGCCGAAGAATTGATGCTTTTGAACTGTGGTGTTGGAGAAGACTCTTGAGGCTCCCTTAGATTGCAAGGAGATCAAACCAGCCAATCCTAAAGGAAATCAGTCCTGAATATTCATTGCAAGGACTGATGCTGAAGCTGAAGCTGCGAAGAACTGACTCATTAGAAAAGACCCCGATGCAGGGAAAGACTGAAGGCAGGAGAAGAGGATGACAGAGGATGAGATGGTTGGATAGCATCACCGACTCAACTGTTGTGAATTTGAGCAAGCTTCGGGAGTTGGTGATGGACAGGGAGGCCTGGCGTGCTGCAGTCCATGGGGTTGCAAAGAGTTGGACACGACTGAGCGACTGAACTGACTAACTGAAAACAATAAAAAAAAAAGTAACAGTGAGGATATCACTACTGATTAGACAAATAAAAGACTAAGAGGACACTATGAATAGTAATTCAGATAACTTAAATGACAGATTCCTAAGAACATAAATCACCAAAACTGACTCAGGAAGAAAAAGAAAATCTCACTAGGCCCATAGCAAGTAAAGAGACTGTAAACTTCCTGACACGGGAAATGTCAGGACCAGAGAGCTTCACGGTGAATTCTACCCAACTTTTTTTTCTTTCTACCGATCGTTTAAAGAAGAGTTAACACCAGTCCTTAGACTCTTCTAAAAAACAGGAGGAAACATTTTCCAACTCATTTCATGAAACCAGCACTGTGTCGATACCAAAGCCAAACAGACGTGCCATGAGAAAAGAAAGCTACAGACCAGTGTCCCTTCCAAGTACAGACGTAAGAAACCTCAGCAAAATACCAGAAGACCATGTAGGATTTACCCCAGAATGCAAGGGGTGTCTGTGTGTCCCCTCCCAGATTCACAGCTGGAGACCCAAACCTCGGGGGGACGGTGTTTGGGGATGAGGCCTTTGGGAGGCAGGGACAAGGCTGCAGCCCTTCCAGTGGCTCCGTGCTCCTGTGAGGTCGCAGCCAGCAGATGGCATCCCGAGGCTGGACGTCCAGCCTCCAGGCTGTGAGAAGCATTTTAAACGGAGGCAGGATATGGACAAAGAAGTAAAACCACGTGGTCACTTCGACTGACGCAGTGTGAAAGCACGCAGCAGTGGATAGAAGGGAGCGTACTCTAGTGAGAGGAGTCACGTGTGAACTGGCCCATGGCTCATGGCACGCTTGCGTGAAAGATGCTTTCCCCAAGGGCAGGAACAGCAAATGGCGCCTGGCTGGCCACTTCTGCAGGGCAGCACTGGGCCTCCAAGCCGGATTGGCCAGGAAGTCACACATGCCCTGCAAAGGCAGTCCCGGAGGACGGGAGACGGGGACCCAGACAGCCGCAGCTCGTGAGCAACCCGCCCCCACTCACCGGTCAGGTGCATGGTCTCCAGGAGCTGGGCCACCAGGGCGCCATCCCCCTCCTGCTCAGTCTGCATGAGGCCCAGCTTCCGGCGCATCTTCTGCAGGTAGTGCCGGCCGAACTCGGCATCGAACTCCTCCGCCAGGATGGCCTCGGCCAGCTCGAGGGGCAGCGCAGGGTCCAGGGCCTCGGCCAGCTTCTGCAGGTTCCACTTGCACACCTCAGGCTGCTTGCTGTACGCGTAGCGCCCGGCAGTGTCGGAGGCGTTGCACACGTGATCAGGGTCGTACCTGCCACACGGGCAAGAGTGGGGTGGTGCCTAAAGGGACCCACCGAGGGACCGAGTGGACGCCACTGTCCTGCCCCGTCCCCCAGGGCCCTGCAGCCTCACCTGCCCCTTCAGCCCACTTTTCACCCAAGAGCAGAGGGTGCTGGTTAAACGTGTCTGTGCTAAAGCCCACTGGGGGATTCCTGCTCTGGGAATGACCAGGCCTTGCTGAGAATCAAACATGAACAAAATGTTCACAGAAGCAGCCATGCTGGCCTGTGATGGCTGGTGCCCTGTGATGCCTGTGCTGACGTGGGCCTCCCCGGGGGCCCCAACGGGCAGCGGGACGCCCACCTGTCCAGGAAGCCAAAGGGCCCGTAGTCGATGGTGAGCCCCACGATGCTCATGTTGTCCGTGTTGAGCACGCCGTGGCAGAAGCCCACGCACTGCCACTCAGCCACCAGCCGGGCCGTGCGCCGAGTCACCTGTAATGGGACAGCCGCCGCTACTCCCTCGGCCCGGCCCCTCCCCGAATCACCAGTGCCCGCTGAGCCGGTCTCGCACTGTGTGACTCCTGGGGGCCTGCCCAGTGTCCCGTCCTGACTTGGAAAGAATGCCCGAGGACATGTGAGAAGGAAACCCCCCCCCACACCACCGTCTCTTATATACTCACTATTCTGGCTTTTACCCAAACCAGAGACATCAGGGAACCCTGACATTCTCACGACACAGGTCCCCACGTGGGATGACCATGTTGGAAGAAGGAAGCAAGTCACCACATTATCAGGCAAACCTGCCCCAGGTCCTGCCTCACCCGGGGCTGCAGGGGACGAGGCTCCACCGGCCCACCTTGGCAGCCAGGAAGAGCATCGGCCCTGCCGCCCCGCACCCAGCCAGGGTGGACCACCGGCCCTGCAGCCCTGCACCCAGCCGGGGGGGAGCACCAGCCATGCCGCCCCGCACCCAGCCAGTGGGGGAGCACCGGCCCTGCCACCCTGCACCCAGCCAGGGGGAACCCTGTGAGCCGCAGGTGCACCAACCAGATGGCCCGTGGCCCCCTGAGCAGCCTACATGCAGCGTGCTTTCTGAGGTCGCGGGCGCTGCCTGCGTTGGACGGCACCACACTTAGCTTCACTGACCAAGAGACCAGGCTCGGTGGGGGACGACCCAGGCCACTACCGTGGGTGTGAGCTGAGCCTCAAGTCTCCCTGGCACTGCCCATGTGACAGATAGGAAGAAACTGTGACTGAATGGGGGGTCTGGGGAGGGACCAGACCTCCCCAGCGTGTCTCTGCACCTGGTCCCCAGGGTGCAGGCGGGGCCCAACAAGCGCTGCTTTGGGCCCACTTCTGGGGCACAGTGTCAGCTGCGAGCCTTCAGCCCTCAGGAAGACCCCCGGCCCTGCCGCCTCCACGCCACGGGCTGAGGCTGTACCCCTCCCACTGTGGCCACCGCCGGGGATGCCTGCACGGCCCTGGGAGGGACCATACCTGAGAGTTCTAGGGTGCATTCAGCCTGAGCCAGGAAAGTCAGCATGTCCCCCAAATCAAGAGGCTTAGGGGTGTGTGGTGGGGGCCACTGTGCGCACAGGCCCCATGTGGGAGACCCAACACCTGCCAGCCCTGACTCCGCCCCCAGATCTCTGCATAGCTCCTTGAGGCTGCTCAAATGGGGGTCCATCCCAGGACCCTGACCCTCAGCATCTGAGAAGCTAGCCCTGGGCCAAGCCAGTGGGTGGTGATGGGGGTTTGGGACAGGAGGGGACTCAGAGGGCAGGACACCCAGTGCCCACCCTCAGGGGACGGCCCCCACTGACCTCCCGGAAGAAGGCGGCGTGCCTCTGCACGGGGTCCCCAGGGTGAGCCGCCTGGATCTCGGGGTAGAAGGTGCTGATGACATAGTCGAGCATCTGCAGCCGGATGTCGTCCCTCCCCACACTGGGGCCTGCGCGGCCCGTGTGCTCGTCTCTGGGCTTGAAGATCTCGAACGATCCGAACCTGCAGGGGAGACCCACGTTGACAGCCAGTTAAATGTGACGCCGCCCCTCCTGAGTGAAGCGGGAAGGGGGTTGCTGGCAGCGTTTGTGGCCAGAGCAGGGGACAAACCATACAAACACGGCTGATCTTCAGGGACACAGGCTGACATAGGGCGCCTCCCAGGGCACGTGGGGCGGGACGGCCATGGCCACCCTGCAGGGATGAGGGGATCCATGCTGTCTCTCACGGAGGGAGGCAGCCTGTACTGGGGTGAGCTGGGGTCAGCAGTGGGGCACTTACACCCCCAGGAGACGGGACAATGTCCAGAGTCATGTTTGCTGATCACACGGGCCGGCCGCCAGCAGTTCATGGGTGGAGGCCAGGGGTGCTGCCCGACTGCCTACATGACACAGACCAGCCCTCAGCAGACCGTCTGATCCAGACACAGCTACCACGGCCGAAACGGGCCCAAGACGGGCCCGGCGCCTCCACCCCAGAGACAAAGGCGAGGCCGGAGACAGCTGAGCTGTGCGATCAGCTGAGTCCCCTGATCCCCGAGACTGCCACAGCTGCCTCCTGGCGACTGGCTGTAGGTGGCTGGTACCGAGTGCTCGACTCCAGGCAGCTTGGTGACTGCGAGGACTCACAGGCCCCTGGCAACAGGAGTGCCCAGTGCTCCCAGGGCACTGGGAGCGGGCGTGCTGGGCGTCACGGCCACCTGCCCAGCGATGCAGGTGAGGCCGTTTTCCCGGCGCGCCTGATGCAGCCCCCGGTCACAGACCCCAGGTTGTGGCTCTGGGCTCACTGCCCAGCCCCTGGCCTAGGGACGTGAGTGTGCGGGCCTCACCTGAGGAATGTGGGGGCCAGGCGCAGCACCACGGCGCACGGCTCGGGCCGGGGGTTCCCGTCGTAGAAGACGTCACGCACGACGGTGGACTGGGACGTGACGCAGGCGCCGGCCCGCGTGGTGGGGATGCCCAGGCGGAACATGGCCTCGCTGCACAGGAACTCGCGGACACTGGAGCGCAGCACCTTGCGGCCGTCGGCCTGCCTGAGGTCGAGCACAGAGGTCACTGCCGGGCACGGCAGTGCAGGCACAGCCGCAGGCCGAAGGGACCGGGGAAGCCGCTGCCGGCTTCTCTAAACCAGGCCATGCGCAGCTCTGACGTCGTCGTAGAACGTGTCTATTTCGAGTGACCCCAGGTGCTATGCCCCTAGTGTCCTGCAGGTCTCGATCCACAGCACGGGTGCCCAGCCTGCCGTGGGAGCCGAGTCCACAGGGAGAGCCGTCCCCTGGGTCACACGCACACTCGTAACTCTACAGTTCTGTTCCTAATAATTTACTTTGTAAAAAACACAACAACACAGACACAGCACTGTCTGCAGTGGCGGGAGGACTTCAGCCCACCCTGGGCAGCTCCAAATGACTGAGACGTTCTCTTACCCTAAACTGACGTTATTATTATCTTAAATAGACTTTACTTTCCTAGGCAGTGTTAGGTTCTCAGCAAAACCTATCAGAAGGCAGAGATTTCTCATATATCCCCCACCACACACACACAGCCTCCCCCAGCATCAACATTCCTACCAGACAGGACATCTGTCAGTGAACCCACGCGGACATGTCACCATCCCCCAGAGCCCATGTTTATTTTACATCAGGGTTCACCCTTGGTGTCACCCGTCCTGTGGGTCTGGACAACTGCCCGGACAGGGATCCACCATGACTACGGGGTCACACAGGGAAGTTTCACAAAGTCCTCTGTGCTCCACCGAGCCGTCTCTCCCCTCCCAGCCCCTGGTCTGGTTACTGTCTCCAGAGCTTTCCTTCTCCAGAATGTCACAGTGTCACTGTGTGGCCTTTTCAGATTAACCTTCTTCACTTGCTGACGTGCGTCCAAGTTTCCAACAGGTTTTTGTTTTTATGGCTTGATGGCTTTTTTTTTTCCTATTCTTTTGCTGAATAACGTTCCATTGTCTGGATGGGCCATGTTTTATCTATTTACCTTGAAGGATATCTTGTGGCTTCCAAGTTTTGGCAATTAGGAATACAGTTGCTGTGAACATCCTTATACAGAATTCCATGTGGACATGTTTGTAGCTCCTCTGGGTAAATACTAAGTCGTATGATTGCTGGATCGTATGGTGACAATAATATCTGGCTTGGTAAGAAACCGCAGTCTTCCCAAGCAGCCGGCCACGCTGCACCCCAGCAGCGATGAGTGAGCTCTCCTGTTGCTCCACATCCTCGCCAGCATCTTGTGTTGGCAGTGTCCTGGAGTCTGGCCGTTCTCACGGGTGCAGTGGTGACTCACCGTTTTAATTTGCATTTTCCCAATGACATATGATGTGAAATATCTTTCCATGTGCTTATATGCCATCTCTGTATCTTCTTTGGGGAGGTATCTAACAAAGTCTTCACCCCATTTTAAAATCAGTTTGTTTTCTTATTCTTGAGTTTTGAGCTTTCTTTGTATGTTTTGGAGAACAGACATTTATCAGACGTGTCTTTAGCAGAGACTTTCTCCCCGTCTGTGGCTTGTCATTCTCGTGACATTTTCACAGAAGTTTTACATTTAATGAAGTCCAGCCTATCATTTCTTTCACGGATCCTGTCTTCTGTGTTGTATCTAAAAAGTCGTTTCCATACCTGAGGTCATTCAGATTTTCTATCTTCTAGGAGTTTTACACTTTTGCATTATGTGTGTAGGTTGGTCATCCATTCTCAGTTAATTTTTGTAGAGGGTGTCAGGTCTGTGTCTAGATTCTTTTTTTTTTTTTTTAATGTGGACGTTCAGTTGTTTCAGTTCAGTTCAGTCGCTCAGTCATGTCCAACTCTTTGAGACCCCATGAACCGCAGCACGCCAGGCCTCCCTGTTCATCACAAACTCCCGGAGTCCACCCAAACCCATGTCCATTGTGTCAGTGATGCCATACAACCATCTCACCCTCTGTCGTCCCCTTCTCCTCCTGCCCTCAATCTTTCAGAGCATCAGGGTCTTTTCAAATGAGTCAGTTCTTCCCACCAGGTGGCCAAAGTATTGGAGTTTCAGCTTCAGCATCAGTCCTTCCAATGAACACCCAGGACTGATTTCCCTTAGGATGCACTGGTTTGATTTCCTTGCAGTCCAAGGGGCTGTCAAGAGTCTTCTCCAACACCACAGTTCAAAAGCATCAATTTTTTGGCGCTCAGCTTTTTTTATAGTCCAACTCTCACATCCATACATGACCACTGGAAAAACCATAGTCTTGACTAGACGGACCTTTGTTAGCAAAGTAATGTCTCTGTTTTTTAATATGCTGTCTAGGTTGGTCATAACTTTCCTTCCAAGGAGTAAGTGCCTTTTAATTTCATGGCTGTAATCACCATCTGCAATGACTTTGGAGCCCAGAAAAATAAAGTCAGCCATGTTTCCCCGTCTATTTGCCATAAAGTGATAGGACCATGATCTTAGTTTTCTGAATGTTGAGCTTTAAGCCAACTTTTTCACTCTCTTCTTTCACTTTCATCAAGAGGCTCTTCAGTTCCTCCTCACTTTCTGCCATAAGGGTAGTGTGATCTGCGTATCTGAGGTTATTGATATTTCTCCTGGCAATCTTGATTCCAGCTTGTGCTTCATCCAGTCCAGTGTTTCTCATGATGTACTCTGCATTTAAGTTAAATAAGCAGGGTGACAATATACAGCCTTGACATACTCCTTTTTCTATTTGGAACCAGTCTGTTGTTCCATGTCCAGTTCTAACTGTTGCTTCCTGACCTGCAAATGGGTTTCTCAAGAGGCATGTCAGGTGATCTGGTATTCCCATCTCTTTCAGAATTTTCCACAGTTTACTGTGATCCACACAAAGGCTTTGGCATAGTCAGTAAAGCAGAAATAGATGTTTTTCTGGAACTCTCTTGCTTTTTCGATGATCCAGTGGACGCTGGCAATTTGATCTCTGGTTCCTCTGCCTTTTCTAAAACCAGCTTGAACGTCTAGAAGTTCAGGGTTCATGTCTTGCTGAAGTCTGGCTTGGAGAATTTTAAGCACTACTTTACTAGAGTGTGAGATGAGTGCAATTGTATGGTAGTTTGAGCATTCTTTGGCATTGCCTTTCTTTGGGATTGGGAAGTTGTTCCAGTACAATCTGTTGAAAATATCATTGCTCCACTGGCTTGCCTTTGCTCCTCTGTTAAAGACCCATGCTTCTGTGGGTCTATTTCTTGGCTCTGCTCTGCTCCACTCATCTATCCACTCTTCGGCCAAAACCACACCCTCTTGATTACCACAGCTTTGCAGTCAGTCTTGAAGTGGGGGCGGTGCCAGTCCTGACTTTGTTCTTGTCCCCCAATATTGAGCTATTCTGGGGTTCTGCCTCTTGATAAAAATTTTAGAATCATTTTGTTAATTTCTACAAGATAACGTGTTGAGACTTTGATTGGAGTTGCACTGAATCTATAGACTGAGTTGGGAAGAACCAACATCTTGGCAATATTAAATCTTCCTATCCATGAACATGGAATATCTTTACACTGATTTCTTTCTTTTTTTATCAGTCTTGTAGTTTTCCTCATAGAGATCATTTGTTAGATTCACACCTAAGTATTTCATTTTTAGGAATGCTAATGGAAACAGTGTTTTTAATTTCAAATTCCACTTGTCATTGCTTTGCTGTAGTACAGTATCCTGCAATATTATAACTGCTCTGAGCTCATTCTGGTCCATTTTTTGAGATTTTCTACATAGATGTCCATTTGCAAACAAAAATGTTTTTTCTTTCTCTCATCTCAATGTGTATGCCTTTGATTTTCTTGTCTTGCTGCATTAGCTAGGACCTCCAGGGATGCTGAGAAGCAATGGAGAGATGGAACATCTTTGCCTTGTTTCCAGTGGGAAAGCTCTGAGGTTCTCATGATGAAGTAGATTTAGCTAGAGGTTTTCTGTAGATACTCTATAAGTTCCTCTCTATTTCTGATTTATCATGAAGAGTGTTAGATTCTGTCAAATGCCTTTTCTGCTTCAACTAATATGATTTTCCTTTTTTAGCCTGTTGACCTGATGGATCACATTGATTGATTTTTGAATGTTGAACCAGCCCTGCATACTTGGAATAAATCCATTTGGTGGTGATGTATAATTCTTTTCATACACTGTTGAGTTTGATTTGCTAATGTTTTGTTGAGGAATTCTTTGTGTTCATGAGTGATTTTGGTCTGTAGTTTTCTTGCATTGCCTTTGTCTAGATCTGGTATCCAGGGCAACACTGGACTCAGACAAGTCAGGGAGCAGTTCCTCCGCTTCCATTCTCTGAAAAGAGTGGCATAATTTTGTCCTTCAATGTTTGGCAGAATTCGCCATTGAGCTCATCTGGGCCTGATGCTTTCTGATTTGGAAGGCTACTAATTGACTCAATTTCTTTAATACATACAGGCCTATTCAGATTGTCTATTCTTTAATATATAAAGGCCTATTCAGATTGTCTATTTTTTTCTTTTGAGTTTTGGCAAATTTTGTTTTTCAAGGAATTGGTTCATCTAGGCTAGCAAATTTGTGAGCATAGTACTGTTTGAAGTATTTTAATTATGCTTTTAATGTCTATATGAATTGTATGATCTTCCCTCTTTGATTTCTGGTATTAGTAATTGCGTCCTAACTTTTTTCCTAGTTAGCCTGGCTAGAGGTGTATTGATTTTATATATGTTTTCAAAGAAAAAGCTTCTCATTTCACTGATTTCTCCTTTATTATTTCCTATTTCAATTTCATTGATTTCTGCTCTAATTTTCCTTCTTCTTGTTTACTTTGGAGAGCAGCTATGCTCACCACTATACCACCAGCTTTGGATTGGATTTGCTCTTTGTAGTTTCCTAGGTGGAAGCTTAAATATTGGTTTTAGATCTCTTTTCTTTACTAACATATGCACTCACTCACTGCTATAAATTCCCTTCAAAGCACTGCTTTTACTGTACCCCACACACTTGATATTTTCACTTTCATTTAGTTCAAAACATTTAAAAATTTCTCTTGGGATGGTGGCTCAGATGGTAAAGAATCTGCCTGCAATGTTGGAGACTTGGGTTCAATCCCTGGGTTGGGAAGATCCTCTAGAGAAGGGTATGGCTACCCACTCCAGTATTTTTGCCTGGAGAATTCCACAGACAGAGGAGCCTGGTGGGTTATAGTCCATGGATTTGTAAAGAGTCAGACATGGCTGAAGCAACTAACATGCATCATTTAGAAGTATGTTGCATAATCTACAAGAATTTGGGAGTTTCCAGTGATCTGTTATCGATTTCTAGTTTGATTCCATTGTGGCCTGAGAATAGACACTGTATAATTTCTATTTTTTAAAATTTGTTAAGGTGTGTTTTATGGCCTAGAATGTGATTTATCTGGATAAATGTTCCATGTGGGCCTGAGAAGAATATGTATTCTGTTGTTAGATGAAGTAGGCCTAGATGTTCATTATATCCAGTTGATCGATGGTGTTAATTGAGCTCAAAAGCGTGCTGATCGATTTTCTGCCTGTTGGCTCTGTCCATTTCTGACAGAGGGGTGTTGAAGTCTCGACTGAAGACAGTGGGTCCTCTGTGCCTCTCTGAAGTTGTCAGTTTCTGCCAAATGGCACTCTGCTGCTGCCTGACACATATACCTTAAGGATGGGCCTCCCTGGCAGCTCAGCTGGTAAAGAGTCCGCCTGCAATGCCGGAGACCCTGGTTTGATCCCTGGGTCAGGGAGATCCGCTGGAGAAGGGATAGAGTACCCACTCTAGTATTCTTGGGTTTCCCTTGTGACTCAGCTGGTAAAAGAATCTGCCTGCAATGCGGGAGACCTGGGTTCGAAAGATCCCCTGGAGAAGGGAAAGTCTACCCACTCCAGTATTCTGGCTGGAGAATTCCATGGACTGTATTGTCCATGGGGTCGCGAGGAGTTGGACACGACTAAGCGAGTTTCACTCACTCAGTCACTCACCTTAAGGACTGCTCTGCCTTGTGGGCCCCTTCATTTTGCCACACCCCTCTTTATCCCTGGGAACTTTCCTTACTCCAGAGTCCACTCTTTCTGGAATTAGTATGACTACTCCTGCTCGTTTTTGGATTGGTGTTAGCATGGTGCACTAGTATCCCTTTACTTTTAATCTACATGTCTTCATATTTAAAGTGGATTTCTTATGGACAACATATAGGACCTGTTTTTTTTCTTCTTTCTTTCCTCCTTGTTTCCTTTAGGACCTTTTTTTTAAAAAAATTAACAGTATCTTGTGTTTTAATTAGTGCATTTAGACCAAAGTGTTTTCTTTCCTTTCAGTCTTTCCCCACCGTCCCCATCTTTTGTGGTTTTGATTGAGCGTTTTGTGATTCTGTTTTCTCCTTTTTCACTGGTTCTCTCCTGGCATATCAATAATACTTTTTTTTGTGCATTTCGTTTGTTTTTTTACTCTAAAAAATGGTTGCCCTGGAGTTTGTAATACACATTCACAACTAATCCGAGTCTACTTTTAAGTACCATATACTACTCCATGGGTAGTATGAGTACTTCATAGTAACAAAATAATCCCAACCTCTTCCTCCCATCCCTTATTCCATTTGGTGTCATTCATTTCACTTACACATAATCAAATGCATTGTTTCCACTATTTTAAACTGTTACCTGTTGTATCAGTCACGATGAGAAGCAGAGGTTTCACTCTGCCTTCACTTCCCTCTCCTGTGCTCTTCGATTGTGTTGATTCAAGTTCCTGACCTGTATCATTTCCATTCTCTGCAAAGAACATCTTCAACATTTTTTGCAAAACAGATCTAATGGTGACAATTCCCCTCACTTTTTGAGGCAGTCTGTGTCTCCTCCACTGCTGGAGGACAGTTTCACAAGGCACATAATCCTAGATGGGTGAGTTTTTTCCCTTACTCCACTTTACTCTGCTTGCCTGGCTTTTGAAAACTCAGCTGTCATTCTAATCTCTGCTCTGCTGTAGGTGAAGTGTTTCCTTCCTCTAGCTTTTTTCACTTTTTCCCTTTGTTTTTGCTTGTCTGTAGTTTGAAAATTATAAGCCTAGGTGTAGTTTTTTTTTTTTTTTGGTGGGGGGGCAGGTAGACATTTATCTTGCTTGGTGTACTCTGAGCTTCTTGTATCTGTTTGGCATCTGGTATTAATTTGGAGAAACCCTCAGTCCCTACATTAAATATTTCTTTTGTCCCTCTTTCTCTTTCTCTCCTGGTATTCCTATGACATGCTACTTCTTTGGCAGCTGTCCTGCAGTTCTTGGAATAGCATTTGGGCTTTTTCCGTTTTTTTCTTTTTGCTTTGCATCTTTGTAGGTTTCTCCTGAGATCAAGCTCAGAGATTTTTTCTCATCTGTGTCCAGTCTAGTAATATGTCTATCATAGGCATCCTTCATTTTTGCTAGTGTTTTTACTAGAAATCTCTAGCATTTCCTTCTGGTGTTACTCAGAATTTCCATCTCTCTGCTCACATTGCTTATCTGTTCCTGCATGCTGCCTATTTTATCCATTAGCGCCTTTGACATATTAATCACAGTTATGTCAAGTCTTTGGTCTGACAGTTCCAACACCTCTGCCATGTCTGAGGCTAATTCTGATGCTGGCCCTGTCGCTTGCAACTGTGTTTCCTGCATTTTAGTATGTTTTGTAATTTTTTCTTGATAGCCAGGCATGATGTTTGGGGCAAAAAGAACAGCTATAAACAGGCCGCTGTGATGTGGTGGTGGGTTTCAGGTACTGGGTGGAGGCCTCAGCCTGTCAGTGAACCTGGGTCTCTGGACTGAGAACATTCACATGGGCTTTTCAGTCTGCTCTCCGCCAGAGGCTGGAGCTGGGCACTTCCCCTTCCCCGCTTAGGCTCTGAGAAGACCCCAGCAGGTCAGCCTCGGGTTAATTAGCTCCCCGAGGGCAGGCTTGCTAAGAACACGGTCCTCCTGCGAACTTGAAATGGCTTCATTTCCCTGCTCCTGCCAGAAGCACAAAGGGGTTCTCCACCAGTGCTCACTGTGAGGGCCACCAGGCTCACTCTGGCCTCCAGAGCTCCAGGAGGTAGAACTCGCCGAGGTGCAGGGGCCCCTTATGACTGGGGCCCTTGGGGTTTTAACTGGCTTGTCCACACTGAGCCTCCAGTAAATCATCGTTCGCAGTGCAAGACTCCCTGGAGACTCCTGCTCTGGTGATGCGCAATTCTCTGTCTTTGCTTGTCTCTCCAGTTGGGGCAGGGGTGGGGTGTGGGCAGTGATTTGCCCTCTCACCTCGCTTTTCTTGCAGATCTAAGAAGACTTGTTGATTTTTCAGTTTTTTACCCATTAGAACAGAGTGACGATATCCAAAGTTTCTTACTCCTTGTTTTTCCAAATTAAAGAAGGAAAGTCACAGCAGTGCATGAGAACAGCTAGCCTGCATGAGCCATGTCCTGAGGCCCCTCCTTGTAAGGTGAGGGGGCTGGACACCTCGACCTCCAAGAGCCCCCACCCATCAAGCAACCACAACAGAGTGAGTTTGGATCTCTGCCCTTCAGGGTCGGGTCTGGTGCCCTGGCTTGGCCCAGGGCACGGAAGCGTCCGAGCACTCCCCCGGCAGGAAGGCACTTGAGACAACTTAGAAAATTCTCTAGGAATAAAAAAAAACTCCGGGCTCACTCCGTCTCACCTGCCAAAGGACACAGATGCTGCATGAAGCTGCCTGGGATGCACCTCTCCCCACATCCTCTGCAGGGAAGAGGCCAGTATGAGTTTGAGGTGCTAGGGCATACGCCTAGAGTGGGACCAGAGGTCAGCAGAGACCTCCATGGGCCTCCACACGTCGTGGAGACCATCTTGGCCTCCTGCCTCACCCTCACCTGGGAGGAGTTTATTCCAGGTGTGACTGACACCTCTAGAAACCAGGCCTGATGGTCACCCCAGGTCTGCAGGCTGACCACACCTGCCTCTGGCTGGTGAGACTCAATACACAGCTGCATTCCACTCACCCCCTTGTGGTCTGTAATCTGTCCTCAAATGTCACTCCACCCCCACCCTGGCCTATTCAGCAGGAAGCCAGCACTGCTTAAGCTAATTGTGGATCTGGTAAAAAAGGATCCAGAAAACAGGCAGGCTACCTCCTTGCCCAGGGCGAGGCGCCCAAAGCAGAAACCAGAACCGTTTAACGACCACACAGCAAGGGTACAGGGCCTTCCCTAACCCTGCCCCCACAGGGCGCCAAGGACACACGCCAAGCTCTCCTGCACCTGCCGTCCTGAAACCCCAACCCCCATGGAGGCAAAGGCAAGAAGCCGCCTGTCCCTTCACCTCCAACTCACACCCGGGGATTCCAGCAGCTGCTGGCCTAACCCACTCACACCACTTCAGATGCTAGCCTCAAGTGCTGTTGAAGCTGGGGACCCCAGGAAGCGTTGGGGTCTGCTAACAGTCAGACAGCCCCTTTCTTTTAAAGGACTTCAGGTCTGGAAACACTGACTTACAGCTCAAGTCTTCAAATATTAAAAGCAACTTCCAGCAGCATGTCACTCTCAAAAAAAATTTTTTTTAAACAAAAACAAATGGTCAAAATGAACACATGAAGTTGAAAGCTGCTCATACAATGTGCAAGCCCCAGAGTGAGACATTCACACGTGATCGCAAGAGCAGAGATGCTTCCACCAGCTGCAGGTGCAAACAACTCTGAGCAGGTTGTCCCAGGACCATGGTGGGGGTGCCAGGCTGAACTCAGGATGTCGCAGACGCAGAAAGGTTTGAAGACTGGGGTATGAGGAAGAACCTGAGGTGGATCTGCTACAGATGGGGGGGCGGGGGGCAGGTTCAGTCCCTGACAGGGGGGAGGCAAGAGCTGTGGGAGGGGCCAGACAGCAGCACACCTTCAGAATGTCTGAATATAAAACTCCAAGTTAGGTGTAATTCTTCTGGCCATTCAACAAGCCCTTAACAACATGGGCGATGGATATGAACTTTTTCGTGTTAAAGAGCAGAACAGCCTGTCTGCCGCGGGCATACAGCTGAGGCGGGACAGCTGGGCACCCTGCCAGCTAGGGCTGTCAAGGTCTAGACCCAGGCTGGCAGCATGAGCCCCTGGAGGAGCACGGACAGCGCCCACCTCACTGCGCCCGCAGAGCAGGGCTGGCCCCAAGTAGTAAGTAGGCATCCGCGGTGCTAAGTGTGTGGGAGGCAAGCCGACGGCCCGGTCAGCATTCAGACGAAGCCTTGAGCTCCGCAGCGCTGGCAGCCCCGCGGGGCAAGCGGTAAACAAGAGCGTGTCACGCGCAGGACTGGCTCCGAAGTCCGTGGGTCGTTTATCAGAACAGAGCACGGGCAGCCGCCAGCGCGGCGGGATCAGACGCTCAGCCCGACCCGAAAGGGCGCACAGCTCCCGGCCTCTCGTCCGAGCCTCGGCTCGGGGGCGGCTGCCCAGCTCGCTCTACGGTCCCGGGTCACACGCCTCACCCCCGACCACCCCGCGGGTGCACCCCCAAACACACCTGGAGAAGGGCGTGGGCCCCGCGCCCTTGAGCTGCAGCTCCCAGCGCTCGCCGGCCTCGGTGCACACCTCGCCCAGGTACATGGCGGCGCCGTCGCCCAGCTGCCCCGCGAACTGGCCGAACTGGTGGCCGCAGTAGCAGTGAGCGGCGGGCTCGGCGCCCGGCAGCAGCGCGTTGCCGCTGAAGAAGAGCGCGGCCTCGGCCTCGCGCGCCTCGCGGGCGGCGGCGGCGGCGGGCGGCGCGCCCAGGCCCAGCAGCGCCAGCGCGGGCTCCGACAGCGCCACGACGCGCGGCCGCCGCAGGGGTTCGGGCCGCGCGCGGCTGAAGCAGGCGCCGGGCACCAGCCGCGGCGCGGACGGGGCGCCCTCGGGACCGGGCGGCGGCGTCTCCACCGGCAGCGCGCGCAGGGCGCGGTTGTCGAAGCGCAGCCCGGCCAGCCAGCGGGGCGCGGGCTCCATGGCACCGGCCAACGCGGAGCAGCGGGCGGGCGGCGGACGGCGGCCGAGGGGCGGCGGCGGGGCGCGGGCGACCGCCAGCGAGGCCGCGAGCGCTGCGCGGAGCGCGGCCATCTGAGGCGCCGCAGCGGCGCCCGACAGGAAGTCCCGCTGCCCCGGAAGTCCCGCCGCCCCGACAGGAAGTCCCGCCCCGGGCTCACCTCCCGGGCCGCGCCTGACTGGGACGTTGCAGTCCGTGGGGTTGCACAGAGTCGGACACGCCTAGTTGAGCAGGACGCCCGTGGAAGTCTGGCTCTGATTGGTCTCGCTGTCCGTCCGCCTCCTCTCCAGGTCCTGCCTGGGGGACCGCGAGGTCCCGGCCCGACCCTGGGGGAGAGCGCGGCGGGGACTGCCCCGCGCCACAGCGGCAGGTCCTGGAGGCCCGCCTCGGGGGCTCCGGCCCGTCCGGATTGAGAGCTCCGGTCCGGTGACCGTGCCGAGTGACGGCCCCAGGGGACCCTCGGAGTGCCCCGCAGTTCCGCGTGAAGCAGGACCAGCTTTGTTGGGGTCTGGCCCTTGACTGTCCTTTGCCCAGCGCGCACAAGACAGGGGGGGAAGACGGCGGCGCTGGTCAAGATCTGGCCGGAAGTCAGGGGGCAGTTTCGGGCCAGGAAGGCCCCGGGGTGAAGCCGAAGCCGGGGGTGCGGCCGCTTGCTCCTCCGGCGGGCCGGACGCCGCCCCTCCCCTCCCGCTGCCCTCCCCCGGCTGGGAGCCGGCGCCCCGCTGCCCCTCCGCCCGCTGCCCTCCCCCGGCTGGGAGCCGGCCCCCCGCCGCCCCTCCGCCCTCCGCCCCTCCGCTTGCCTGTCCGGCCTCCCTCCGGTCAGCCCGTGCTTTTCTTTGCGCTTCTCTCTGAAGTAAGCAGGCTCTTACTCTCCTGTTTCTCCTGTGTCTTTCTCCTCACCACGCGCTGGGACGGCGGCAGCTGTGCTGATCCGGGCCGCAGTTCCCCCAGAAAATCCCCGTGGACGCCCAGGAGGCTGGAGCGGGCGCGGGGTGGGGAGGGCCAAGCCTGGCCTCGAAGGGCCTCCCTAGGTGAGGAGGTGGGGTCAGTGTGCAGAGTGACTCCGGGGTCCCGTTCAGAAGAGTCGTGTGGGGCCCCCAGGTGACCCGCTGATGCCTGCCTGGAGAGGGTGGTCCTCGGAGGGGTTCCCAAGCCCCCGCCCACCCGGGCCCAGAGCAAAACCTGCTGCTGCTGCTGCTGCTGCTGCTAAGTCGCTTCAGTCATGTCCGACTCCTGTACGCCCCCATAGATGGCAGCCCACCAGGCTCCGCCATCCTTGGAATTCTCCAGGCAAGAACACTGGAGTGGGTTGCCATTTCCTTCTCCAATACATGAAAGTGAGAAGTGAAAGTGAAGTCGCTCAGTCTATCCGACTCTTCCTGACCCCATGGACTGCAGCCCACCAGGCTCTTCTGCCCATGGGATTTTCCAGGCAAGAGTACTGGAGTGGGTTGCCATTGCCTTCTCTGGAGCAAAACCTGAGACCTGGACAAACTTCCCCAGAGCCCTCCTGTCCGGGCCGCTCTGTGCAGCAGCCCCGATCCACCTCTGACATGGGGGGCTCTCCAGAACTGCCTCCTGGGGCCCCCGCTCTGCACTGCTGGCTCCGCCCCCTCGGGGATGCCCCGACTCCAGCTCCTCCCCAGAGGAGCAAGGATGCTACCATCTGCCTGGGGTGGGAGTGGCGCTCCCAGGAACGATGGAGATAACACGGTGAGGGTCTGGTGCTGCTCAGCACCCAGAGCCGCCTCCTGCAGCCAGACGGCTTCCCTTTCCCCTGGGCCCACCTGGGGTCTCCTCACCTGCGGGTAGAGTCCTCTGTGCCCAGCCTCCTTCCTAACTGCCTGAGAGACCGGCCTGAGCTTCCCCTCTTCCTGACCAGCGCCCCCCACCCTCGGCCCCTGCCCTGCCTGCACTCTGGAACTTGGCGGGACTGGGTTTTGACAGCCTGCGGGTGCCTACTGGCCATGCACATCAGAGGGAATATCTGGTTGGTTCCAGAGGTCCCAGCAGGTCAACCCAGGAGCGGCAGTGGCCCTCCCTGCCCTGCAGCCTTGACTCTGCCTCCCCGTTTGGCCGTCCGGCCTCTGGACCTTCCGAGTCCGTCCTGTGCAGGTGGGTCCACGCGGCCCTGCTGTGTGGGGCTGAGCCAGCCCCTTCCTGGCTCCTCTCTGGAAACTCGGCCGACAGGCAGGCGCGCTGAGTGAGGCTGCGCCCTCCTGGCCGTGCGCCTAGGCCTGTGGGCCCCGGTGTGTGTGCACAGCTCCCTGTCGTCTGTGCCCCTGTGTGGCCCTGACTGCACCCCCATCACGGACCCTGGGCCCCCAGCGCCCCCCGCCAGGGAGCATCATTCTTTCCCAGAGCGCACAGGCTGGCAGCGGTAGGCCGAGAAGTTGGGTCTCTGGGTCCTCAGCCTTCTCCCCCGCCCCCAACCTGGAAAACGTGTCAGCAAAACAGGGCGCTTGTGGACAGGGGGTTGTCAGCAGAGCCCCCAGCCCCCTAGGCACTCACCTGGGCCGAGGACAGGCCGAGGGGCGGCCAGTAAAACTGGTCCAGGAGGTCCACGCGGTCATTGTCCCAGTGGGCCCGCAGCATGTGGCTGTCCGTGTCCGGCAGGTCTGCCGGCAGCGTGGTGCGCAGGCCGGGCGGGGAGCCAGGCCCCAAGTGTGCTCCAGCCCCGGCCAGGGGTCACCCATGGGGGGGGCCCCAGGCTCAGGGGTCACCCGTGGGGGCACCCCAGGCTCAGGCCTGCCGCACTGGCCACCCCTGCCCTGTGTTCTCTGACGAGGTCCTGGGACCCAGTCTCTAGTTCTGCCAGCACCTCTCAGTCCAGCGGCACCCCGGCCCCAGTCTCCACTGGCCGTGCCCCCCTCGCAGAGGAGCTGGGTGGGGCCAGGGACACCAGCATCTCCTATGCTGAGCGCCTGGGTGGGCCCACAGGCCCCTCTCTGGTGGTCTGGTCAGTCCACTCTGCTCCAAGTACTTGTCATATATTTGAAAAATGAAACCTTGTTGCTTTTCTGCTTGTCAATGTAATACAAACTTGCATTGGAATACATTAAAATTCCCAGGGTGAAGCTTCAAATAACTCTTCAGGCTTCAGGCTTGGCAGTTATTTTATACCTAACTTGTATCTGGCATTGTGGTTCATCTCCTCCTTGCCTTTCCTGCCTGGAGCTAAGGCTCAGAGCCTTTGCATCCCAGGAGCTAGCACCTGAGGGTGGTCTCTGGGCAGGTGTGCCTGCCCCCCGCCTTCCCTCCCAACCTCCGACGGTGACGTCTCTTGTTTTTACCAAAGTTGACACGAGTCCACACCCCCCGAGCTGCCGGCCGCATCCTGGAAGGGGGTGCGGGCTCCCCAGCGGGCTGGTACACACGCCACTGGGTCCGGGATTCCCCACCAGGATCTGAGAGTGGCCCCTCCCCGAGAGATGCGGCCAGGATGGCTCAGAGCACTCCGGGGACCAGGGCCCCAGAAGGGCCTGCAGGTGACCCAGCAGGTGACTCACGACCTGATCACTGTCCCTTCACTGTCAGGCTGCCTCCTCCGGAAGAGGCTGCCCCCGCCCTGGATTCCCCCCACTGCCGTGGTCACCCGGTGGGTCCCATGTGGCCCTCACCCACCTGCCTTGGCTTTCCTGCCCTCCCCCCCCCCCCCCCAACTTGGGGCTGGAGGAGCCTGGTCCCTGTCTGCCCCTCCCTGGGCTGCTCAGGGCAGGGACCCTGCAGGGTCCTCATGGGCAGTGAGAGGCCTACAGGGTGCAGACTTGTGGGGTGAAGGGTCAGCATCCACTCGGCCCCTCCTGCCCCCCACCCACACCTGGCCAGGCCTTGGGGGTCCGAGCCCACTGCCTGCACCAGTGGAGAGAAGAGCCCTGGCAGGGGGAGGCCCAAGAGCTCTGGGGCCCCCAGCTCACTGTGCCCGCCGACCACTCTCACTGGCCTTGGACGCAGAGCAGCACAGAGGAGGCCCGCATGGGGTGGGTGAGCGTGTGTTCTGGGGGGAAGGCCCCTCTCCGCTCTGGGCTTTCTGGACCGATCTGAGCTGCGGGTCTCGGCCTGCCTCCTCCCAGATGGGCTGGGCTGGGCTGGGCGGCACTGCAGGGTGAGGGCAGAGTCCTGCGGGGGCGGGGGGAGCCCCCAGCACGCTGGCGCCTCCCCAACCCGCCAGTCACTTGAGCCCCCTTCCCACATATTTCACAAGATGGCTTCCAAAATTAGATTTTATTTCAGTTTCTAAGGGATGGGTATACAAGCATGTGAATGACAATGACCTGGTCCAGCCCGTGGTGTGGATTTCACCTCATCTGGACACTGAGTCAACACACACAATCAGACGAGGCCGTGGGCCCCAGACACTACGCCGCTGACAGGAGACCAGGAGACACGCGGACAGGTGGCGACAGGGCAGTGCGGTGTGGGGCCCGACTGCACCCAGGCTGGGGCCCGTGCAAGGTGGATGGATGCCCTGCTGGCAGCCACCGTCTGTCCAGAGGGCAAGGGCGACCGCGGGCCCAGGCAGCAGGGTCAGCCACCCGGGAGGGTGGGGCCCTGGGCCCCCGCAGCTGGAGGCAGGCGCGGGCCGGCCTGGCTGCCCGCAGCGGAGCGGATGTGCCCCACAAGCTCATCTTCCCAGGACTGAGACTCAAGAAAAAGACGCTCTCGGTCCCAACCAGATTTAAGGCTAGTATTTCCTGACGTTTGCTTCAATTTAAGTTAAAATTACCTGAGTAAAACAGTTTCAGACGTTTTTAAAAGCCCAAAACACAGAATCTCTGCAGGCAGAGCTGCTGCTGGCGCTTCCTGGGGGCCTGAGCCTGGCTGAGTCGCCCCCAGGGGACACCCCAAGGCTGCATGGCCGCAGCCTGGCCCCAGGGAGTGGCCCCGACCCCCTGCGAGACACCCCCGAAGCCCGCCTCGGAGAGAAGGCACAGTGAGGAAGGGGCTGGCTGGCCTCCCGAGCCCCTGCCCCTGCCCAGCGGCTCGTCCCGGCCGGTGAGCCTCCTAACAGCCCACAGCGGGTGTGCGGAGGGGCTGCGGGGAAGCCCGAGCTCAGACAGTGAACAACTCTTTTATTTGGGCGGGCTGGGGGCGGGCAGGGCGACCCCTGCCCGGGTGCGCTGGCTCCGTCCGTCCTGCTACTTGTGCGGCCAGGCGTGGGAGAGCCTCTGCAGGCAGTGCCGGGCGGCGGGCAGGGCCAGGAGCAGGCTGGCGGCACGGCGCCCCGTCCAGTAGACGCCGTAGCCAAGGAGGCCCAGGGCGGCGGCCTTCACGGCCAGGCGGGACACTCTGCCAGAGGCGGACGGCGGGGGCACGCTGGGGAGGGAGGGCGGGCTGGGCTGGCTGAGGGGGCGGTCCCAGCCCCCAGCCCGACTCCGTGGCGGTGGGGCGGGGGCGTGCGGGGCACAGCACTCACGTCATGATCTCCTGGATGTTGAGGTCGGTGGTCCAGTTCTTCTCAATGCCGGGTACGTGGCCCATGCCCACGACGCCCACCACCACGGAGGGAACGCACTTCCTGGGCTCGGCTGGGGTGGGAGACGCATGAGCACCCGAGCACCCCCATTCCCCGCGGGGCCCTGTGCCCGTGGGCGCTGTGCTCACCGTCGGAGGCGCGAGGCAGCTCCAGGCGGCGCGCAGCCTGGCGCAGCATGTAGGTCAGGTAAACGTCGCGCTCGGACACGATGGTGCGGTGCAGGTCGGGGAACTCACCCACCATTTCCGCCATCATCTGCTCCAGCAGGTCCTTCTGCTTGCAGCGCTCCACGTCGTCCTTGCTGAGGGGAGGCGGCCGGCGCTGAGGCGGTGGGCCCAGGGCAGGGACCCCTCCCCCTCCCCGCCCGCATCTGGACCCCATGGAAGGAGGGGAGGGGCGGCAGGAGACCCAGCCCGGGAACTCGGGGAGCAGGCCTCACGGCGGGGCGGTCACTGTGGGTCACATGAGGCAGCTGGCCGAATCCCCAGTCAGGAGGCTGAGCGGACCTACCTGATGGGGTCCGACAGGAAGCACAGGCCCCAGGCCAGCTTGACCTTCTGCCAGAAGGAGAGGGCGGCGATGGCCCGCTTGAAGGTAACAGGGATGGGGCGGTCGCCCAGGTGGAACTTGCAGAACGGCACCCTGCTGGCCTGGGTGGAGGTGAGGTGTTGGGGTGTTGGTGGGGGACCCCAGGCCCCTCCCGAGCCCCCGGCCCCAGTCGGGCCTAGGCCCACCTCCTTGAAGGCCTCCCTGAACTCGCCGCCGGGGGCCACGCCCAGCTGCTCGGTGATGTGGGCGGACACCTTCAGCAGGAGCATCTGCATCAGCCCGGACGCCACGCCGTTCTGCGTTGAGGGGGGTGGAGGGCGTGTCAGCCGCAAGGGGGCGGGGCGGGGCTTCCGCAGGCCGCCCGCCCGTAGGCGTGTCCACCACACGCCTGCAGGCTTGGGTCGGCGGCCTGCCCGTGGCCCCACGGAGTCCCCTGCCCTCAGCCCTCCAGCCCAGACCCGACTCCCCTGTCCACATCTCCCTTGGGTCCTATGTCCCCGGGGAGGGACACGCAGTGGGGGTCTCGGCCTGCGGCCCCAGGACACACTGAAGCCCCCTCCCCAGCCCTGTGACCTGCCGGCACCCCCGGGGTCCCCAGGGCCAGAGCCGCTCCCGCTTCGGGGCTGGGGCGCCAGCCGGCTCTTCTCCAGCCCCTCGGGCAGCGCCCCGGGCCCGGCCCGCCCGACGGCCGCACCTGCCTGACGGCCTGCTGCAGCTTCTCCAGGCTGATCTCCTTGGCCTCGCGCAGCAGCGTGCGCTCGTCCATCTTCAGCATGGACACACGGTACTGGCAGAGCTCCACCACCACGACGTCGGGCTGCACCTCTCGGATGGTCTGCCGCGGACACACCAGCTCAGGGCCCGCCCGGCCCCGAGCCCCGCCCCGGCCCCGAGCCCCGCCCCCCGCCCCGGCCCAGAGCCCCGCCCCGGACGCGCCGGACCGGCGGCGGCCGCCCCCGCGGCTGGGCCGCTGCGTTCAGCACGTGAAGCCGCGAAGCCGGGAAGCGGCGGCCTCACCTTCACCACGTCCCGCTTGCTGTCGTCGCTGAAGTGGGCCGTGCCCACCACGTACACGCGGCTGCCGTCCTCGGCCACCAGCTCAGTCACAGTGCGCGGCAGGTCGGGCCGCTCTCGCCGCCTCTTCAGCTTCATCTCCAGCAGCAGGTTGAACGCATCCACGTCGGCTGCGGAACAGCGAGCCCAGCTCAGGGACGCCCGCCTGCACGGGGTCCTTCCCAGTCTGGAGCCTCTGGTTCTTGCCCACCAGGATGAGCATCCTGGGGCCTGGGTGGGAGCCCCAGGCTGCCGAGGCGCCCAGGAGAGGCTGCGGCAGGGCCCATGGGCTCCAGGGCGACTCTGAAGCCCCCAGCCCACCAACCCGAGGAGGGGAGGGGGCTCCTGCTCAAGCACCCCCGAACACCCCAGGCTGGGTTGGGGCCCCGGCTCACCACGACCTCGGGAGGTCACCCCGCCCAAGCCCCACCCCACAGGGACCCAGGGAGCACGCACACAGGTTCTGGGGGTCTTCGGGGAGCACCCTGGGCACCGCCTCTGAGGCCCCTGAAGTCACGACGGGCTCTGTGTCGGCCTGCGGAGGGAGGAGGCGCTAAGGCTGTGCCGCCCCCGGCCTGGGGGACCGCAGGCCATGTGCCCCCGACACGCTCGCGATGGCGCCCGGCGTGGCCCTCAGCTGGTCAGCAACACGGTGGGAAAACCGGTGAGGTGCCTCTGGGCACAGAAGGCGGTGTGACCCCGGGAGCCCCGGGGACTCTGCACCCCTCCCCTGGGCCCACCCAGCCTCTGACCTCGCGGGGCGGCTGCTCCTCCGGCTCCTCCATGGCTGGCAGCAGCTCTGGCAGCAATGCGTGAAGCCTGAGGAAACAGGGGCCGTCCTCACCTGGGGCCCCAGGGCCGGGCACCGGCTCAGTGTGCCAGGGGCACCCGCGGGCAAGCCCTGGGCCCCGGGCGTGGAGCGGGGATGCCAGAGCAGAAAGCCTGGAGTCGCCCACAGCTGGGACGCGCCCGCTCTGCTTGCCCGGCAGGGGGACACCCCATGGGGGAGTTGGCCAGACCTGGGTGCTTCCGATCTGACTTCGGAACAAAAACAAAATTTATAAAATTCCCTAAAAAAAAATGACACTCAGCGGTGGGCAGGGGTCTGTGTGGGGCCGGCGTGGGAGGCTGCGTAGCCACAGCCCCGCTCTCATGGGCAGTGACACCCGCGTCCCAGCAGTGTCGGCACGGGTGTGAGTCTCACACGGGTGTGAGCAGAGACTCGGGAGGCGCGGGGAGCAGGGATCGGGGACGGCCCGGCTGTGCTGGCGTCACTGAGAACCCAGCCTGCTTCTAAGAAGCTGAGCTAGAAACCAAGTCCCCTGGGTCGTCTGTGAGCCTCTGCACTGTTCCTACCAGAGGCCAGCCAGGAGCTGGAGCCCAGGAAGACTGTTCTCACCTGAGAAAATCAGGGGGTCAGGGGTGGTGGGGGTGTCAGGGACACGGTAGGGGTGTCAGGGACAGGGGTGTCCGGGGGCAGGCTGAGGGTACAGGGACACAGTAGGGGCATTTGGGTGTCAGGGGGCGGGGTGGGGGTATCAGGAATGGGGTGGGTGTGTGCGGGGGTGGGTGGATGTCAGGGGCTGGGACGTGGTGTTCTCTCCCCCCGCATTGAGGACAGAAGCAGTGCCTGCCCCACAGCCGTCATCACCCAGACCTCGCAAAGTGCCTCTGGACACAAACCAGAAACTGAAAGAGCCTCAGTTCCAGCTGAGCTTGGAGCTGGGGTCCTGCGGGGCACCCACGGGCTGAGCCCACTGGAGGATCTGACAGGTGACGGGACCGTCACGTGAGCAGCGATTCTGATCTGATTTTGGCTCAGCCCAGTGGTGAGCTCTCACGTCCACGTGGTCACACGTGAACCGCGGGGGGCGCCCGGGAGGTCCACGCAGGCAGCAGGACGTGCCCAAGGCCCCGTCAGCTCCAGTTTCACAACAAAGAGGAAATACAGACCATAAAATAAACACGACACCAGGTCAAGTTCCGCTCCCCTGTACCCTGTGACCCTGGGCCCAACTCTCACCCGGGCTCCGTTCCCAGCCCCTCTCGGAGCACCGTCGTCCTGGTCTGGGGCTCCCGGCAATGAAGTCGAGGGAAGGGTCCCGAGAGGGACCAACAGGCCCCGGGTGAGGCCCCGTCCAAGGAGTGGCAGGCAGAGCCGGGGGCCTCTGTGGGGGGCGGGGGGCCAGCATGAGCTCTGAGCAGGCCAGGCCCCGGTGCCCCCCACCCGGAGCAGCAGCCACGCTGCAGGGGCCGGTCCCGGCGGAGGGCGGCTCACCGGCCTCACCAGCCCCAGGGCCGCCTCATTCCCGCTTCACAGACCAAAGCCCCATGGGAACAGAAACAGGAAGCTGCGTCTGCGGTGTCTGGCTTGGCCCGCCCTCCTCTCAGGTTCCCTAGCAGACCCAGAAGAGCCCCCTGGGTCCTCTTCACACGAGGTGCCAGAGGGTCAGAGAAGCTTCTCCAGGCAGCACCCGTACTGTCCCAGGAAGCTTGTGTGAGCCTCAGTCTCCCTCCCCCGGGCCTGGGGCCCCCAGTCTGGTCGGCCCCCCAGACCCACCCTCTGTCCCAGGGGGCAGACAGGCCATGAGCCCCCAGACAGCTGGGCCACGATCACAGTACCCAGACCCAGCACTTGGAGTGCCCCAGGGTGGGTGCCTGGCCCGGGAGGCGTCTCTCACTTCCCAACGTCTGGTTTCCCAGAAGCTCAGGCAGGGCCCCTGGGGGACCCCTCCAGGACCCTCCTCCTAGCGTGACACACCCTCAGATCTCTACAGCCGGGACCCGACCTCTCGGCTGCCTGGAGGGGAGCAAGGGCCCAGCCTCCACCTCCTCACACCCGCAGGTGGCGTTTCTGGCCACAGGATCTCTGGACGACAGGTCCTGGCAGCCCAGCCCAGCAGGCCCCAGGCTCCATGCCCAGGCTCAGGGAGCCCACACCAGGCTTCCGCCCAGCAACCCGGCCACCACCGCCGAGCTCTTGGGGAGCCGGCACAAAGCAGACCTTCCCACCCGATCCAGGTGCTCTCTCCATACCCCAGCAGCTGTCACTACCGCCCTGGCCTTAGGGAGCGCGGCCTGGGGAGGCCTCCTGAGCGGGGTGGCCCGAGGCTGGTCCTCCAGCAAACAGGCAGCTGGGCTGTCAGCAACCACGCTGCAGGGGGACGTTCGCAGGGCTGGCAGCTCTCAGACTGCCACCTGGCACGGCGCGGCCTCAGCAGCACCCCCCAACCTGCCCAGATGCCTACCTCTGGCCTCCAGGGCCGGGGTGGTTCGAGCAGCCACCCAGCCGTCCCATGATGGGCACAGGGTGTGCCGTGCTCAGACGGCACATCGGCGTCCGTCCCTGGGGCAGGGGGACCAGGAGGCGCCTCCGCAGAAGGGGCGTAACCGTGATCTGGCTCCACCCACACACTTCCGGGGAAACAGACTCCAAATGCCAGGGAGCCCCTGACCCCCAAGAGGACCCATCTTGCCGGGTTCACCAGAGAACGCACCGGCTCACAGGCAGGGAGAGCCCCGCCTGCGTTGGGGACCCCCAGGGAACGTGTCATGCGTTCTTGCTGGACGAGGTGTTAGCGCAGCAAACAGCCTGCTGAGTGCCCCGTGTAGCACAGACCCAGGACAGCAGGCAGCCGGCTGGGAGCCAGACCATGGGCTGCCATCTCCTTTCAGGGTCCCACTGCTATGGACTGGGCTATGTCCCCTCTAATTCATATTTTGAAGCCCTGAGCCCAATGGGATGAAATTAGGAGGCAGGGGCTCCGGGAGATGACTCAGATGAGAAGGTCACGAGGCTGGGCCCCAGGATAGGATGAGAGCCTTCCTGGGAAGAGCCCCGGGAGGGCTGGTCTGGGAGTGCATGGTGAGAAGGCAGCTGTCTGGGGCCAGGAAGAGCTCCTCTCAGCAACCAAGGCAGCAGGAACCTTGGTCTTGAATTTTCTATCCCCACAACTGTGAGGAAATTGTTGATTTAGCCCCATCGGTGGTATTCTGTCATGATCACACTCAGTCGTTCCCTCCCATCTACCTCTAAAAATCAAGAAGCCAGAAACGCCTCCCAGAGCCCAGCCCGGCTTCCCCTTACTGGCCAAGAGCTGACCAGCGCCACATGGAGTTTCCAGAAAAACCAGCTCCCAACCAGCCCACTAGGCCTGCCTGCTCAGGTCAGGGATCCCAAACTGGACAAACAACAGGCTGTAGAGAAAAACGACTAAGTGGGAGGCAGCAGAGTGTGGCCTGAAGCTACACCCTTACACCCCCACTTCTGAAGCCACTGGAACAGCCCTGGGTCTGGCAGGCTGTTTTATGGAGCTGTGGCAAAGGTCAGGATATGGGTAAAGGGTCAAGTCACACCTGAGCTGGAGGCCTAGCACACCTGGCCAGCCCTCCTGGAACCTGTACTCTGCCCAGTGCGGGTCCCCATGCTGACCTCCATGGAGGCACTGGGAGGTGGGGGCCTTCCTGCCCACCATGCTGGGCCCTCTCCTGGCGGTTTTGCCCCAGGCCTGACACCGCAGCATCACCGCCATCCTGCAAGGCTGCCCAGTGGTGCCAAGGTCAGGGGGCTCCCTCCCAGTCACACAAAAAGGGGGCAGGCAGCGACAGCCAGGGAGACAGCCCAGAGACAGTGCCGGCTTCACGGGGGCGCAGCGAGCCGGCGGCCTGCACACCCTCCTCTCCGCGGGGCTCCGAGAGCCCGGAGGAAGACACCTGGAGGCCACCCATCTCCGGATGCGGCGGCCCTGACACCCCAAGTGTGACGCCGAGGACTTCCTGCTCTCCGTGAGCCTCGCTTTTCTTTCTCGGGACAGTTTTCACAGAGACGCATTTGAGAACTTTGCGGCATGTAAGTTACATCTCAATAAAGCTACTCCCAGAATCGAGGTGAGGAGAGCGCGCCGGGCCTCGGAGTTTGGGCTCCGGGGCTCCATATGGCAGCCCCGACTCCTTGGCCTGAAGAGCAGAGGCCGCCGGCGCCGTGAAGGGCCCAGGGTCCCTCCGAGGCCACGCCGCCGCCCCTGCGGAGCCGGGCTGCCCGCTCGGACCGCCGCCACCCCCGGCCCCGGCCCCGACCCCGACCCCGACCCCGACACAGCCCGGTCCCCGCCCCCGGCCCGCAGCGCCCTTGCCCTCAGCCCCGCGCGCTCCGCGGAGGCCGGCGCTGACCCTCCGGCCCGGGGCCGCGTGCCGCGGGACGACTGGGCCCGGTCTGGACCGCCCCTGCAGCCGCCGCCCCCGCCCCGCGCGCCCCCCGCCCCGGCCCGAGCCGCGCGGCGTACCAGGCGGGGCGGCGCTCCTCAGCCGGCCTCCATGCGGCGCGTCGCCCACCGGACGGGGCGGGGCGGGCCGGGGCCGCGGGGCGGGGCGGGGCGGCCAGACGGGCTGCGGCCGGGGCGGGAGGGGGGCGGGAGGGGGGCGGGGGCGCGCGGCTTGCCGGGAACCGTAGTCCGGCGCGCCGTCTGCCTGCGCTTGCAGCAGGCCCGATCCGCAACTGCGAACTACAGTTCCCAGAGGGCCGCGCGCGACTGTGCGAGGACTTCACTTTCCAGGAGGCCGAGCGCAAGGAGCACCACCCGGCCCCTCCTCGCGCGCCAGGCTCCGAGGGCTTAGCGGCGTCTGAGGACGTGGATTCGAGTCCCAGGCCTGCGGCCGTATTGGGGAGGCGTTGCGAGGCGCCCCGAAATTCTCTGGCCGCAGCTTCCTGTCGGGAAAAGGGAGTGGATGTTCGTGTGGCCTGCTATGATACAGAACTATCAATGCAACGCTAGGAGCAGAGTCCAGACCGCAGATCGCGCCCGTGCGGGTGCCTGGGCGCCCCCTCGGCCTGGCGGGTGGGGTCCGGGGAGGTGCGGGCGGGGCCAGGGCGGATGGGATGGGGGCGCGCAGCCGGACGGGGAGCCCAGAGTGAGGCCGGCCCCATCCGCTTTGCTTGGTTAGCTTCACGAAGGGGGTGCACCCCGTCCTGGCGCCCCTGCGGGTCCCGGGCTCCCCCGTTCTGAGTTGAAACGCCCCGTCCAGCCTTGAGTAGGGTGGGCTCCCGGCCGGCAGGCTGAGCTGTCAGGAGAGCCTCCAGGCTGACCCTTAGCTTCCAGGCTCCTGGCCCACAGCCTGGGCCCAGCCTCTCTGTCCGGTTGGCATGGCACAGATTGGCTCTGCCCGCCCCGCCGCCTTGGCCACCCACACAGCAGAGCTGGAGCGCTGCCCTTCACTCCAGGCAGTCGTCCCGCTGGAGAGCCGGCCTGGCTGAGACGCCCCCGCTGGGCTGGTGTGACTGATGCAGGCCCGGGCTCCCATCCTGGCTGCCCTGGGTGCGGTCCGAGGTTCTCCTGACGCCCCTCCTCCTGGGAGAGGGAGGGCGCCCCCAGCTGTCCTGCCCAGGACTGGCTGTGGACCGTGTGTCGTGGACCAACAGCTCCCGTGGGGCGCCCTCTGCCTGCTCCCCTGAGGTGCAGCCCCGGCCCGCAGGAGGAGGTCAGCCTCAGTGGGAGTCTGACTCCCTCTGTTCCCCAGCCAACCCAGGCCTTGGAGGAGACTGGGCCCGAAACGTCCTGCCAGCCTTGGCTCAGGGACGGGGCTGGGGGAGAGCAGTCCTGCCAGAGACACAGCCCAGGGCTCAGAGGCCGTGGCGCTCCAGCCCTGCCTCGACTGGTAGGCACACGCTGGCCAGTGCAGGCCCGCGGCCGCCGGCATGCCTCGGCTCTGAGGGAGGCCCTGCGTGGGCGTGGGCGGGGCGGGGACTGCCCTCCAGCCCTCAGGGGTGGGGGGGCCTGAGGTCAGGGTGGCTTGGGTTCCCAGGTGGGCACAGCCGCTCTCCTGGGGAGGGGCCACCTTGGCCCCGGTGCTGGGGTCACCATCACCACGGAGCTGCTTGACCTGCGGGGCTGGCCCAGCCTGCGTGGGTCCTTGGGTACCTTCCCCAGACACGTGGAGATGGTACCAACCTGAGGGGCAGGGGCCACGTGTCCTGGGACGCTGGGCAGCGGAGAGCGGCAGGTGTGGGTGAGTGCTTTCTGGGGCAGGGCTGGGAACCCTGCTAACCCTGGAGAGACCGGCCCTCCCAGAGCTGGCCAGTTCCTAGAGCCGGTGAACAGCTTCACAGGCCAAGGGGACGTCCGGAGCATGGCGCCCCATCCTCCTCGGGCTCCTGTGTGTCCTGGTGCTGCCCTCGGGATCCCCCGGGCCGGGCACCCGGCAGCCAGGGGCAGCCCCCTGCCTGAGCCCCCCCAGATTATTCATGCTGGCCCGTCCTGAGCCTGCTCACCCTGCCTCACATGCGCCCTCCCTGTGGAAACCCCAGGAAAGGCCCAGCCCACACATCCTCCCGCCTGCCTCCTGCCCGGCCCTGGGGCCCTCCTCTCGGGAGCTGTCTGTGAAGTGGCGGCTTCCCCCGATCTCAGGCCTCACCGTCCCCGAGTGATGATGGAACCCCATTAGGATGCCACCCCTGGACAAGAGATCATCTGCAGGGCGCCCAGCGGGGGCTGCTCCAGAGAGGGCCTGTCCAGGGTCTTCCTGTCGGCCCTCCACACGGTGCAGCAGATGGTCCCACTCTAATCCCCACCAAGCCCCCTCGTGATTGTAGCCCCGGGGTCCCTGGCCTGGCTTCCCCAGCCACCTTTAGGCCCCCAGGGTCTCCTGCAGGGCCTGGGAGGCTCATGACTCCTCGGACCAGCTGCACCCCCACCTGCATCCCGAAAGCCCCCTACCCTGAGTCTCCGCAACACGGGTGCCTCCTCGGTGAAGCCCTCCTGAGTCCCGCCAGCCCTGGCTGTTGCCTCAGGTGCACCTCGCAGCTGGGCCCTCAAGCATCTGATGGAGGCGGCTTACCAGGGGCCAGGCCCTCTCCACTGAGGCAGGGACTCACCCAGGGGCCCAGGATGCACGTGAGGCAGCTGGAGGCTGCTGGCGAGGACCACACGGCCTGGCTCAGCTGCGGCAGGGCCCCCGGAGGGCAGCGGGCATCTCCCGGTGCCCTGCCCCCCAGCACCTCCACCCCGTGCAGGGAGATGGAGCCCCAGCTGGAGCACGGGCCTCTGGCGGGACGCAGCACTCGGGACCCGGGGGTATCAGAATAATCTTTATTGAGATGCTCGGTACCTTGCTAACACTGTCATGATGTCCCCGTGGCTGAGGTAATGGGGAGCCCCGCCCACGCCAGCCCGGGGCTCCCACAGACCGCTGGGGCCCCTCAGGTGGCCTGGAGGGGGCATGGTTATTGCGTTGGATTCCTGCCCTCACCGGCCTCACCCCACACCCACTCACGCACACGCTCCACGCTCGCCGGCTCTCACACACACCCGCGGGCACGCTCGCACAGTCACACGCACAACATCCTTTGATTTAAAGGCATCCGAAGCCGCCGGATAATAAATGTACTGGCTAATTACAGTAATCATAGTAAAATAAAGGACAGGTGGTTGGGGTATGAGGAGAAAGTGCATGTTGACCTTTGACCGGAGGGGGCCCGGCCCCTCCCACCAGGGCACACGTCCCTGCAGGGGCGGGCCAAGGCTGAGGTGCCACCCCACCCCCCGCGCCCCCCTGAGTCGTCCTGCCACCTCCCGGCCCCTCACAGGCCAGCATCCCAGGCCCCAAACAGAATCAACTAAAAAAATAAATTCTTCATCTCACAGCCGAGCGCCTGATGCTGGGGGGAGGGGGCGGCTCTGGGCCTCTGGCCGCGGGGCTCCTACGGGGTCCTGGCCAGCCCCGGACCCAGCCAGCGCCCCGACGATGCCATTCAGGGGGCCGGGGGGAGAGGCGCTGAGCCCCATGGCATGCGGGCGGGAGGCCGGGGCGCGTGGGCAGTGCCGGGCGAAGCGGAGGCCGCCTCCGCACGGGGCTGGGAGCAGCGGCCTCGCGGTCATGCAGCCGCGCGCAACCCCGGCCCTCAGAACTCCACGGTACTCACTACTGTCCTCGGCTCGTCGAAGGTGGCGATGAGGATCTGCTGCGGGGGAGGGATGGTGATGAGGCTGCCCACGTCCTGGGGGGCGCGGGGGGCCCCGTCCTCTTCTTCCCGGGCCTCGTAAAGGGTGCTGATGTGCAGCAGCGGGTGGGTGGCATTGCGGCTCAGGATGGCAAGGGGGTCAGGCTTGCCCAGGCTGGCTGGCGACAGAGGGGCGGTGGCAGGGGCGGCGGGGGGCGAGCAGACGCGAAACGGGCCCCCAGGGGGCAGCACGCCCCGGGCCGGCTCTGCAGAGTAGAGGACCTCCTCCTCCGGGAGCGGCGCGCCTGCAAACAGCCCAGAGCACAGGGTGTCTGCAGCCCCTCCTCCGCCCGCACGCCCTGCCCTCCCCTCCTTCCCGGCGGGCTGGAGCGCTGACGCTCCGCAGCACGGTGGCCTGTCTGGATGGACCCTGGCTGCCCCAGGAGCAGGGGCGCCTGTTTCCAGAACCTTCTCCAGGAGCTGAGCAACCTCACCGTCTGTTCCCCTCTCCAGCCCTTCCTCCCGGCTGCTTCCCGGAGCCCTGGGGCGAGGGAGCTGCCTGGGGTCACGCCCGCAGCTGGCTCCCCTGCCTGCCCCGGCGTCCACCCGGATGGCGCAATCCTTTTCCCGCTCACGGCCCCCTGCTCCCGCCCTGCCGGCCCCTACCTTCCGCGGGCGCCGCTGTCAGGCCCAGTCCGCACTCGTCCGCCTGGGACAGGAAGCCGCCTTCCTGACTCCGGGAGGCCGGCAGCGCGGCGGGCACAGCCTCGGCCTTGGCCTTCTTGGTGCCCAGGATGTAGGGGTGCACGTCCAGGGAGAAGTGGCGGGCGTGCTTCTTGTCGGTCGCGGGCGCCGCGTCGCCCCCGCCGCCCTTGTAGTGGTGCGCGGCGCGCGCGCCCGCGTCCAGCAGCGGCGCAATCAGAGTGTCCGTGGCTGTCTTGCGGCGCACGGGCTTGGGTTTCTCAGCTTTGCTGTTCTCCACGCGCATGATGGCCAGCGGCTCCTTGAAGGGCTGGGGCAGCGGGTTGCTGCTGGGAATCCACTTCATCTTCTTGCGGGGCCGCTTGACCACGGGCGGCTCGGCCGCGCCGTCGGGCTCGGCGGGGTTGGCGCTGGGGTCCACGGTCTGCACTCCCGCGTCGCGCACGGTGGGCGTGGCGTCGTGGTTGGACTGCGCCAGCGCCGCCAGCAGCTGCCGCACCACGTTGTCGTACATGAGGTCGCTCTCGTTGGTGATGAAGTCCAGCCGGTTGAGCGACTTGATGTGGTCCCGGTTCTCATTGCAGAACATGGCCAGGATGTTGATGTCGCAGAACTGGGAGCGGCGCCACTGCCTGCGCGTTTTGATGCCCACCTTGTGCAGCTTGTCGAAGACGAAGTTGCTCTTGCGGAAGATGAAGAGGTGCGTGAGGTTGACCAGGATGACGAGGTTCATGGCGCAGAGGAGCACGACGTCCACGCCTGCCACGATGCGCTGCAGCTGCACCGACGGCAGCTTGCAGGTGACGCGCACGGACGGGCCGCCCCCTGGGGCCGCGCCCAGCGCGCAGGTGAACTCGTTCTGCTTCTGGGTGGCGTAGTAGGTGCACAGGTAGGAGATGGGCGCCACGCTGAGCAGCAGGATGAGCAGGTGCCGCGCCAGGTAGAGCTTGGCCAGGAAGTTGCTGCGGCCGCGGCGCTCCAGGTACTTCTCAAACAGGTTCTGCTCGGGGCTCTTCTCCTTCTCGGCGTTCTCGATGATCTCGCGTCGCTCGCGCTCCGTGATGCCCGGACCCTTGGACTGGATCTGCTTCTCGATCTTGGGCGCTCGGCCCTCGGCCGCCCGGTGGTAGCAGTTGTCGATTTCCTGCAGCAGGAAGTTGAGCTCGGAGGTGAGGCGTGTGGACGCCAGAAACTCCCAGCCCAGCGCGGGCACGTACATGATCGCCGCGAAGGCCAGCAGCGAGTAGGGCAGCAGCTTATGTTCGAACAGCGACGGCCACAGGCTGGCGTCCACGCCGGGCAGCGCGTCCCGCAGCTCCGTCCAGCAGTAGCCGCGGGCGTACAGTGCCTGGTCGCGCGTGAAGTTGTGCGGCGTGTAGCAGTAAATGGGCTCCTCTGGGGGCAGAGAGGAGAAGGCTCTGGGGCATCAGACCCCTCCCGGTCTGCGGCTCCCGAGCCCCCTTCCCCGTCTCTGCTGTGTCCCGCGGGGATCTCCTCCTACACCCCCTCCCGCCCCCACATACTGCAGTCAGCTTTGCGTTGAGGGTGGAGGGTACAGCCCTGCCCACCTGGGGGGGCAGAGATCTGCACTTGGAACCTCAGGCCTCCCCCCAGGTGCCACCACGCCCGCTCCCAGCACACAGGGCAGAGTCCAGAGCCCGGGGCGCCCCCGGAGCCTGGCACCACCACCCATCCTGAGGAGGGCAGGTGCCCTGGGTGAGTCCTCCCTGGCCAGAGGTTACGGGGGCATGACTGAAGAAAAGCAAAAGTGGCGCTTGCCTGTGAGAGGTGAGGGTGTCCCCCCAGACCCACTGTCCTGGGGAAGGGCAGGCCTGAGGTCCCTGGATGCTGGGTGGTCAGGGGAGCCACTCCAGTGATCGGACAGCAAGGAGTCATCACCCACACCCTGGTGTCTGCCCAACACGCGAGGGTGAGAGTTCCGTCCCGAACGCAGGAAGAACTGTCTCCCCAGGTGAGGACAGGCGCAGACCACAGCGGGAGGCGTGGCCCCCACCCCGGGTCTCCCAGAGGGCAGGGCTTGGCCGCCTCGGCACTGTCCTCAGGGCAGGGTGGTCTGGGCCCTGAAGGCCGGGTCACTGCGCTATCAGGCTGGGCTCCAGTCGGGGGTGCCCTCCTGCAGGTGCCGGCGCCCGGGGCCCCTCACCTAGAGGGCAGCGTTCACTGGAGGAGGCGGCACCCCAACCTGAACACAGCGGGCACCCTCCCCCTTACCTGAAGAGCCCCGGGGCAGGCCGCTAAGTCCCCCTCTGCCCCAGCTTAAGCCTCTCAGCCCAGGAGACGCAGACCAGGAAGCTGTGGGGACCAGCACGCCCATCTGTCTGTCTGTGCAGGCCCCCCACCCCAAGGCCTGCTGCACAAAGCCAGCCCTTGACTGGGGAGGCAGCTGGTCACTGCTGGTGACTCGCAGGGGCCGAGGGGCCGGCTACCCCCTGGGCACAAACACCCTATATGCGCCTTGGCCCAGCCTGCGGAGACCACCTCCCTTTCACACGCACAGGCCTCAGGCCACCATCACCCTGTCTCAGCCTCGTGCCATCCTGGAGGCCTTGGGCCTCAGCATCGCCAGAGCGGGGCCCACGGCTCGTTCTGGGGGTGCGGACCTCAAACTCCGCCTGGCGGGTGCTGGGGAGTCAGGGGCCTGGGGGCACGAGGGAGGCGGGCGAGCGGGCTTAGGGGTGGCGATAAGGCGGGGGCACTGGGGTGGGGGCAGGTCAGGAAACGCTGTTCCCACAGCCCAGGGCCCCTGACAAGGACACGGATTTGGGGCCTGGTGGTGAGTTAGGCTCCGAGAACACGGAAAAGGTACAGGAGCCAGCGTCGCGGTTGAGAAAATAGCATTTCATTCACTTACTTTTGTCCTTACAGCCAACTCCAGGCCAGGAGACGCTCTCTGCTGGGGAAAGGGACCCTGGGGGGCGGTGCCCCGGTCCAGGCCCTGGCTGGGCCCCAGGGCACGGGGAGACCTCTCCCGTGGCCATGGTGCTGCAGGCACAGGGGAGCTGAGCCCCGCTGTGCACCGAGGCAGGCCCCCCGCCCCGGGTCCTCTCACGCCCGCCACCAGCCCTGCCTGCCAGCAGGGAGGGGAAACAGCTCCAGCTCAGGGGAGGCCCAGCCCGGCGCCCCACGGGCTCCTCTCCAGGACCTCCGTCCTTCTCCCGCCCGCTGGCTACTGCGAAGCAGGCTGCGCCCAGCAGAGACCACGTGTGGCATCCAGGCGCCTCAGGACCCTGCCCTGGAGGAGCGGCGGCCACATGTCCTGACTTGACCTGCAGGGGCCCAGGACCTGGGCTGGACTCCGGGGGCGGGGGGTTGCGGTAACTGCTGGGCCCCGGAGCCTGAGCACTGGGCACTCAGACACGGCAGGGTCTGCACAGGTGTCTGCTGGGGGCCCGAGACGCAGACAGCTCACGAAGGGCACCATTCTGGAGGATGGCACTGTGGCCAGGGCCCTCCCAGCCTCTGGGCACCCCAGTACCCTTGGAGACCCTGCCCACCTGCGGGCACCTCGGAGACAGTGCAGGTTTGGCTCCAGATGCCTTGATAAAGCAAGTAACACATTTTTTTCTTCCAGTGCATGTAAAAATGTTTATACTACACTGTGGTCTATATCTGTATACTGTATGCATGTCTAAAAAGGAATGTACATACCTTAATTAAAAACTTTATTGCTAAAAAATGTTATGCATCATTGGAGCCTTCAGTGAGTCGTAATCATTTTGCAGTAGTAACATCAAAGATCACTGCTCACAGATCACCTTAACAAATATATTAATAATGAAAAATTTGAAATATTGTGAGAATTACCAAAATGCAGCACAGATGTGAATTGAGCAAATGCTATTTGATAAATGACTTGACACAGTGTTGTCACAAACCTTCAAATTGTGAGAAATGCAGTATCTGTGAAGCACAATAGAGCCAGAGCCGGCTGTATCCGGCTACTTAGGAAAAGGCAGGGGTTGGTCCCCTCTGCCCGGGGCCCGCGTGGCGCCTGGAGAACCTGCTCTGTGCTGTGTGCTCAGTCGTGTCCGGCTCTCTGTGACCCCGTGGACTGCAGCCCGCCAGGCTCCTCTGTCCATGGGATTCTCCAGGCAAGCATACTGGAGTGGGTTGCCATGCCCTCCTCCAGGAACTCTTCCTGACCCAGGGATCCAGCCCGCATCTCCTGTGTCTCCTGAGTTGGCAGGCGGATTCTTTGCCACGGAGCCGTCAGAAAAGCCCCTGGAGAACCTGGCAACGCTTCCACTCCCCTCCTCGTGGTCCTCTCGCTCAGCTGTGCCCCTGGCTGTCCCCTCCGTCTGTCACAGAGCAGGTCTAAAGGGTGGGCGGCATTTACGGAGCCATGAGGATCTTCCCACCATCAGCCACCCTCCAGCCGGGGGATGTGCACAGGCCTTGGTATCAGGGAGGTCTCGTCTGGCTGGCTCCTCACCATGAGCCGGACATCCAGCATGCACTCGCCCAGTCTCCGACAGGCAGATAGGGTGGACCCCCCACGCCAGGGCAGCAAGTGAGGGTCTGGCCACCAGGTGCCCCTGGCCCAGCTGGGCCCCGGTGGGTGGGACAAGGATTCTTCTGGCTGCGGCAGGACACCCCCACCCCTGGGCTCAAACCCTGCAGAGGGTGGTGACTCAGTACCGAGGGGACAGGTCACAGGTGACCGGGAGTGTCTGAGCATGTGGGTTCTGGGTGTGCCCTGCCCAGGGGTCGGACGAGGCAGCCTGCACAGTGTCCGCCCTGGTCACAGGGACCCCTAAAGGAGAGGCCTTTGGAAGCTGTCTGTCTGCATCCCTGAGGGAGAGCTGCTCCACCCCGCTGCCCCAGGGCCTTCTCTGCGCAGGCTGATGGATGCCCAGGGGCCTCCCTGGACATCTGGACCCTGAGACCGCTTGCCAGCCAGACCCTGGATGGGGGTGCTATCTCCTGTCTCCAGTCTCCCAACCACCTACCCCCATGGGCCCCCTGGGAGGACAGTGGCCCCAGGAGCCCACTCCTCCCTGCCGCTGCCTCACCTGGGGTCACTGCTTCTCAGAGGGCCCTCAGCGCCCTGACACTGAGTCCAACCGGGACCACATCTGCAGACCCGGGTGCCTGACCGCTCGTCCCGAGCACGCTGCGTGGTCCCCGCCCTGTCCTCCCTGCATCAGCCTCACAGGCTCAGCCTCCTGCTGAGGCCAGGGTGGTCCACTGCCCCCACGGCCGGCTCCTCCAGGCCCTGCCTGCTTGCTGGGCCTCTGCCCAAGACCGACCCAGGTTCCCAGTGGCTGGAGCATCCCTGGGCCCCAGACAAGAATCTGCCCACTTCGCAGGGTCTTCACTCCACTCCTGGCCCCAGGACCCCACCCAGCAGCGGTCTTCCGTGTCCCCGGGCCTCGTCACCTGCAGCCTCCTTTCCCGGTCCCCACCTGGCCACTCCTCCTCCTCTCAGACCCTGCCCACTCCCCCTCCTGGTCCCTCTCTTCCAGGCCAGACCCCATGTCTCCTGATGCCTAGACCGCAGCACCCTCTACCCAGTGTGAACCAAGGGAAGGGGAAATCCATCCAGCGAGGAGAGACGTGGGGAGGTAGCCTCAACGACCCGCAACACCTGCAGGGGTTCTGCGGGGAGACCCGGTGCACCGCGCCCTTTGCAGGTCCCAGTGAGGAGGCCCGCGGCGGCTGGGTCAGCGAGGGAGACCTCAGAAGGCCTGTGCCCTTTCCGCCACTAGCCTCCGGCCTCACCTGCGAAGTTCTTGGTGAAGACCAGGGTGACCAGCAGGATGGGGACGAGCACGGTGCCGATGGTGACCACGCGGTCAAACGGCAGCTCCAGCTTGAGCTGCAGCAGCAGCGCGGCCAGCGCGCCCGCCTTGTCGTCCTGCGCGCTGGGCAGGATCAGCTCGCGCAGCTTCTCCCCGGCCAGCAGCGCCGTCGCCATGTCCGCGGACGGCTCCAGGAGGTGGTGCATGGGGGGCGCGGGGGACCCGGGGCGCGGGGCCCGCGGCGGGGGCGGGGGGCGCTCCGCCGCCGCCCCCCGGGCAGGGGTCGGGCCGCCCGGGCCGACGCGGGCTGCGGGAGGCGCAGGGGCCGCCGCCCCCGCCTCGGCTGCAGCCGCGGCGCGTCCTCCCGGCGGGGGCGGCGGCGGGACCCCCGCCCCGAGCGGCGGGCGGCGGCTGCGGTCCCGCCGCGGGGAGGGGGCTGTTTACCTGCGGCGACTCGGGGCGTAGCTCCGCCCACCCCCCACCCCCCCGCACGCAGATGCGGCGCCGGCGATGACTTAGCAAAAAAATATTTAAATGAAACAAAATGAATGAGCAATGACTGGTCCCTCCGCCTCCTCAGGGTGGGAAAAAGGGAAAGGACGAGCCGGTGGGGTGGCTCCCCTCTCCCGGGGCGCGGGGCCGGCCGCACGCGGAGGAAACGCGGGAAGACCTGCGGCGTCCTGGGCCCTCTTCTTCCAGCCCAGCGTCCGGGAGCCGCCCGACCGGTCGAGAGGGGTTCGCAGCCGGCCTTCCGCAGTCCCTCTCCGCTCCCTACCGATCCCTGGCCGCCACGGTGGGCGCTGAGGCCCCCACCCACCCGGGGTGTTGCGGCCACAGAGGAGGGGTCTGGCACCCCTCCCCGCTCGGGGAGGCGGGCAGGTGGACGCTATGGGGCGTCTACTCGTGGCCCCTCCACTGCAGCCGGCGTCCCCGGCGCCCACTCCCTGACCCATGGCCCGGGTGAGCGTCCCCTTTCCCCTCGCGACGTGGCCCCAAGGCCTCTCCAGCCCGGCACCTCCCTCCCTATCACCCCGTCCCTTTGCCACTGTCAAAGGCATTCTCCAGACCGGCCTCGGGGCACGGGCTCCCGGGTCCTTGCCACCTTCCTGAACTTCACCCCTCCACTCGGCACCCGCGTAGCCACCCTCAGGCAACCCCACTGCACATCCTCCTGGGTTAGGTCTTCCCGGCAGAGCCCAGCTGCACCTCCATGCCCACTGCCAGCGAGACTCACTTTTTCACTTTACTCCTTCAGGGCAGGAACCCATGCCACTGTAGAGGATGGGTTCGTGGTCTTTGTAAAATATGTAGCACAGTTGGAGTTTCAACTTCATTAATTCATCCAAGCATGTTGTGAGCACCAGTATTTGCAGGCCTTGGGTCACTGCGGTGAGCTAATTCCCTACCCTCTGCCCAGAGGTTCAGAGAGGGGGTTTATCCTGTACAAGCCTTAACTTCACACTTTTTAAAAACAAACAAAACACAAAACCTTTTTAATGTGCCTGTGTTTTTGAAGATTTACGAATGTTCCCAAATGACGCCTGCCCCTGGCTTCCAGGTCATTTTACTTGTCTGCTGCTCACTGAGGGAGCTGGACTGCCTGTTTTCAAATAGCTCCCCCCAAGCCTGACACCTCCCGTCAGAGGCTGGCCCTTCCCCACAGCAGCACACTTTCCTGACTGGCTCTGCAGGATCCAGAGGTTGGCAGGTCCCCGCGCCCTCCTTTTCCCGTGACGACTTAGGTAGTCACGGCCCTTCCTCTTCCATGCACATTTGCAGGATGGGGAAAGTGGAAATCCACACTGAGCTAAGCCACCCCGTTGGGGAACAGGGCGCATCGTCTTCTGTCTCTCCTGCAATGTCTCGGTTCTGCAGGTACTTCCTAGACACGCCCTGGAAGTCCCACTGTACAGAGACCCAGCCTCTGGTGTGTCTTACTAATTTATGTAGGTCTGTACTGGGTCTTCGTTGCTGCATGGGGGTCCTTTCTAGTTGCAGTGGCTTTTCTTGTTGCAGAGCTCTAGAGCTCTAGAGCGTGGCCTCAGTTGCCACATGGCACGTGATCCTCCTGAACCAGGGATCGAACCTGTGTCTCCTGCACTGGTATGAAGATCCTCAACCACTGGGCCACCAGGGAAGTCGCGCTGGTTTATTTTATAGTCAGCCTGGTGCTGCGAACACCACTGGCCTCATGGGCTCTGAGTGGGCGTGTGGCCATGGCAAGTGCTGGAGTCGCTGCTGGAGCAGCGGTGAGAGACAGGACCCAGTGGGTGCCGTGGAAACGCTGGCCCACGCCTTCCCACGGGACAGGAGGCACAGCTGGAGCCAGCAGCCCCTCCGACGCTGTCATACCAGAAGGCCTGGGTGTGGAGGTGACGCCCAGACCAGGGCTCTGAGCCCCCCGCCTCTCTGTGGCTCCCCTGCAACTCCCACTTGGACAGAGGTGGATAACAGGGGCTGCACCCTCCCCAGGCCCTTCCGGCCCAGAGTGGGGGGGCCAGGCTCCCCAAATCCAGCCTCTGGGGCGGGGCGGCATTGCAGGGGGCAGATTGCCCTTTCCCATGACGATACCTTTATAGACACCGAGACACACACACACACAGCGGTGATGGCCCGCGGGGTCGGAGGAGTCGAGACGACTGAGCGACTGAGCCCGGCGTGGGGTTGACTGTGCTGCGTGTGCACGCTCAGTCTCGCCTCTGTGTGACCCCATGGGGAGTGGCCCGCCAGGCTCCTCTGTCCACGGGATTTCCCAGGCAAGAATACTGGAGTGGGTGGTCATTTCTGTCTCTAGAACATTAACATGTGGCCTCTGACACATGAGACTTTGGAAAATTGAGGGATGTTGCTACAGCAAAGCACTCCCATCTCTACTTAGGTGATGTTTTACCAGCTCTTGTATCAGTGAAGACGAAAAACAGGAAAGAGTGCCACTCTGAATACTCTCTCGTTTTGGCCCTAAGCAGTGTTCTCCCATGAAGACAGATGGCTTGTTATTAACGCATTTCCAAGTCAGTTTTACTTCCATGTTGTTATGCAAATTTGCAATGTCTGAGTATTGTGTTGAGTATGTAGCTAATAATCCTGAGAACACAGGGGAAGCTCTGGTTCCCAGGTTCGGGTTCACAGTCTCACAGTTTAGGACAGATGACCCCCTCGATGCACTGCAGATACAGTAAGTCCCGTATATGTGAGCCTCCAAGTTGTGACCTTCCAAAGGTGTGAGCTCATGCGCACATGTGCAGTCTCGCTGGCTCACGCGTCTGGTGTGCATTGTCACCAAGCGCGTCCTTTGCGAGCGTTGCGCTTCTGTGCCCTTTACTGAGCAGTGCTGTAGAGAGCGCAGAGGTGCAGTGTCTTTATTTCACGGCCAGGATATCTGGAAGCAGGTGCAAAAACAGTGGTAATGTAGCTAGTACCGCTCAGAAGTGCCAAGAAACAGTGATGGAAACAAAAGTGAAAATAACAGAGAGCAGAGCGAGGTGAAAAGACGGTCAACGTCACTCACTCTCAAAACATGAACCGTTCAGCCGTCGGCGCGCTCCTAGAGAGCAAGGACAAGGTGGTGGAATGTGTAGGTCTGCTGTGCAGAGGATGTTGGCCAGAGCATTGCAGAGGCGTGGGAAAGTGACGGAGGAGACGGAGAACCTTCTCAGCATGTGGCTGCAGGACCAGCACGAGCGCCTAGCCCCACTCAGCTTAATGCCGATTGAAGCGAGCTAAAAGCCTGTATGAAGACCTGAAGAAGACCCACAAGGGAGAATCAGAGGGTGTGTCCTTTAATGCCAGCCATGACCGATTTCACGGGTTCAAGGCTAGAGCCAGTGTCAGCCTTCATGACATAAAAGTGGGTGCGATGGTAGCTGCTGGCAATTTCCTAACATGCTTCAAGAAATTATTGATGAAGGGGAGTATTTACCAGAGCAGGTTTTTACACTGGATGGGACAGGACTGTACCGGAAGAGGACGCTAGGCTGAAGTTACATTGGTGAGGAGGAAAAGCTGATGCCAGGCTATAAAGCAGCAAAGGACAGGCTGACTCTGCGGTTTGGTGGCAATGCTTCCGGTAAGGTGAAGCTGAAACCTCTCTTAATTTACCACTCAGAGAGCCCTCGAGCCCTGAGAAACAGCCAAGGGCTCTCTTCCTGTTGTGTGGAAAAGTAACCCCGAAGCCTGGTTACAGCCCGTTTTCCAGGACTGGTTTTCCCACTGCGTCCCAGAGGCAGAGACAGGCTGTGTGGAGAAGGACGTTCCGTTCGACATTCGAAGCTGGACAGTGCCCCGGGCTACCCCCTGCTTGTAGATGATTTTCATCCCAGTGTGGAAGTAGTGCATGTCACTCATCCAACCTATGGACCAAGTAGAGTTTTATTGACTTTCAGGAAGTATTACTCATGTCACACTTTCCACCAGAAAGTAAAGGCACTGACCAATCAGGAACAACCTGTGACAGTTTGGGAAGGCCTACACCATCTACAAGGCCGTAAAAAACATCGACTCTGCTTGGCGTGAGGTTACAGCCTTACCATGAATGGGGTTTGTCCATAATTCACAATTCTTGAGGGTTTGAGAAGGTGGATGAGGAGCCCAAAGAGACCTTCAGCAATTCAGTGGCCCTCAGAGACGCCGGAGCGGATCTGCAGGAGGATGACTTCCCTCCACTCCTTGCTGAGAAAACATGGGGGCCTCACTAATGGAGGGAACTGAGGAGAGAGAGAGAGGAGGGGGAGAGACAGGAGGAAGAGGACCTGAAGGACCGGAGAGAGTCAGCCTACAGGAGACGGCAGAGAGTGCTCTCTGCTGGAGGAGTCACTGTTCTCGTCTGTAGCAGCCGTTCAGAATGCAATCCAGGGCTACTGTGCCATCTATGACGACAGAAAAAGAGCTACAACCCAGACCTCACCGGATCATTTTTTCGGGACGACAGAACTGGATCCAGCATGGAACCAGGCCTGAGCCAGCGACATCAGACGTGGGTGAGGCCGCGCCTTGTCTCTGGTGGCTGACTCCTTCAGCTCAGCCCCTCTCCCCTCTTCTTCCTCCTCAGCGGAAACTCTTCTTGCCTGTTCAGGCGACACCAGTCCCTGTATGCTGGCTGTCGCGCTGTTTTTTATATACTATTTGTATGAAAAGTATTATAAACCTATTACAATACAGTACTACGTAGTCAATTGTGTTAGCTAGATACCTATGCAAACATCGTTGGACTTGTGAACAGCGCTCAGAACGGAGCTTGCCCATACGCAGGGACTGACTGCACTTGTCTGGAGCAGCAGAGGATGCTGGGCAGGCCAGGCCAGGCCGAGTCACGCTGCAGTAACCACAGCCGTCTCAACACACCACACAGCAGAGGGCCGCTTCACCCTGAACGTGGATGGCAGGTGGGCTGGGAGCTCTGCCCTGGTCAGCACCCCTCACTCTGGCAAGAGGCAGCGACCGCCAGGGCTGGGGGCACAGGCATCTCCGGAGGAAGTGGAGCCGTGAGCTGCTGCACTTTGCTGGCAGAGGGCTTGGCCCCGGCCCACAGTGCGCCCCGGAGGAGCAGACCCTCGGTGATGGCCTCGACCGTCAACTGAGCCCCTCCTGCTCTGGGGTGCGGTTCTGTGGAGGGAGGAGTGGCACGCTGCGGCCAGCTGCAAAGGGGCAGCTGGCCGGGGTCCTCGTCAAGTGGACAGAGGTGAGCGGCAAATCAACAGCTTTTTGATTCTGTTGGAGACACTGGAAAGGCTGCCATGAAAAGGTACCATTTACAATGTGCTGGGGATGGGCAGCCTTTCACATTAGTTTCTGGCTGCCCTGGGCCTTCAGGGCTGTGCATGGGCATCTCTCCAGCTGCGGTGAGCGAGGGCTGCGCTCTGGTCGTGGCGCTTGGGCTTCTCACTGCAGCGGCTCCTCGTGGGGAGCGCGAGCTCTGGGGCTTGTGGGCTCAGGAGCCTGGGCTTGACAGCTGTGCGCAGGCCTCAGCTGCATCTCAGCACGTGCAGTCTTCCCAGGTCGGGGATCAAACCCACGTCTCCTGCATTGGCAGGTGGATTCTTACCCACTGAGCCACCAGTGGGGCCCCAGTGGGTGCCGGGCTGGACCCCCAGGACCTCAACTTCCCCACCTGTGAGCTGGGATGAGGGCACTTCCTGTGCTCACAGCTGTCAACAAGGGACAAGGCCCTCGGACTGGGGGTGGCAGCAGCCGTCACAGGGTACGTGCACTAGGGTCCTGGGACGGCCGTGGGAACTTGGTGTGGACAGTCCCTGCCTTGTCCCTCCTGCCACATACTCCACACTCCACCTTTGCAGGATTCACGGGAAGGTCTCCGTGGCCCTGCCTAGCTGCACCAGGAAGTGGGTGTGCAGGACGCTTGAGCCCCGTGCCCGACCAGTCTGCCTTCGGGCAGAGCCGCTGGGTTTCCCACAGCCGGCACACGACGGGGAAGTGGCTCAAGGGCCTGGAGGACCTGTGAAAGCCTGGCCATCCCCCAACACCTACATATCTGAGGCAGATGCCTCGCAGGTATCCCACTGAGCATTTGTTTTGGTGACAGCTGCAGGACTGCCCTGGGGCGGGGGCAGGCAGGTGTGGAGCTGCCCACAGGGAGCAGGTGTCAGACCAGGGGCCCCAGGCCCGCAGCCAAGGCTGGCGTCCAGGCAGGCTGCATCCAGACAGCGCCCCTCGGGGGTGGAGCTGGCCTCTGGCCGCCCTTTCTCAACAGGGCTCTGCTGGGCAGGGAGCGGAGGCCACACACCCAGCCATGGCTGCAGATGTGGAGAGGCAGGGGCCAGTGGGGGGGGCTTCCCGTGGGGGCTCAGGCGCCCACAGGACCACTGTGGCGGGGCTGGCGACCGCCCTGCTTCCCAAGGTGGCTTTACAAGGGGCACTGAAGTTTCTTATGAAGCTGTGCGAGGGCAAGGGACACAGACTGGAAATGTCACCCCAGGACCAGATGGAGGGTGGCCGCGCAGCCCAGGGGGCAGGCCGGCGTCCGCCCGCCAGGAGGCGTGGCTCAGTCCCGCAGCGGCTGCAGCTCGGGCGGCAGGTCGCAGCCGGTGTAGACGCCGTGGGCGATGCAGTATTCCAGCAGCGCCCCGAAGCAGGGGTCCTGCGGACACAGCGGGGGGCCGGCTGGCTCTCACAGCCGCCCTGCCCCCAGGACCCGCGCCCCGCGCCCCCGGCCGCGACTCACTCTGACCAGGACGTGAGGGTTTCCCACTACGATCAGCAAGGCTTTGGGTCTGGTGATTGCAACGTTAAATCTTTTTGAGTTGGACAAGAATCCCAAAAAATATCTATCATCTTCAAATCTATCTTCATTTGACCGTACCTAAAAAACACAGATGAATAAAAACAGTATTTAAAAATTTTTGCTGTGGAAAGAAATTCGATATATAAAAGCATTTAAAAATGTTACATGTCAGCGTGTCTTCATTTTGCCATGGGAGGGGAATACGCTTCACCTCGCTGTGTTCTCCCCAGGGGTGACCTCACGTGTGGGTTTCAAGAAACGCTGCTTCTTCTCCTGCCTGAACTCCCTAATCTGCCTGCAGTTAACAGCAGTGCACTGGTCACTATGGGAATTTTTAAAAGAAGAACAGACTCCTCGGAGCCCAGCTGCCCTCTGGGCCCGCAGCTGCTTTCTGATCCTGCCTCCCTCTCCTCTCCATTCCTGGCTCCCTTCTCCAAATTTCAGCACTTCTTCCTGGGATTCTATAGTAGTTTTGTTTTCTTAAAGAACACCTTGCCAGTAAGTGCTCGAGGGGAGGGCCTGTGCAGTTCTGGAACAGGGCACCTACAGTGGAGATGATGATGACCAGGTATTCCTGCCCTTGAAACTCCTCCACGGATCCAACCTTTATATCCATCAGATCAACATTTCGCAAAAGAATCTTGATTTTCTCTACCTTTGAAAGAGATAAGATCAAAGATAAAATTTCACAAATCTGACCATTTCTTTACATATTAACAGCAAAAGCCAAACGGTAACCAGTGAGCATCAGGGCCTTTCAACTCCTAATCGCAATCTTTTAAGTTTCACAATCTCTAAGTTGCTCACGGAACATGCCCTGATCTCAGATGGTACGCCAGTGGGTACTGCCAGGAGTGGGGTTTCACGTGAGACACGAGGGCACCTTGTGCTGCCAACAGTGGGGGTGGCTCCAGGGTGCAGACGGCCTCCCGGGGTGGGGGGAGAGCCGCTCAGGGGATCCCACCCCCAGGAGCCTGAGCGGCCACCACAGGGAAGCCAGGAGGAAGAGGGCTGGGGAGACATTCCTGCAGGTGGGGCAGGACTGGGCGGGGACGCTGGGGAAGAGGGGTGTCGAGATCTCCAGGCGGTGCTGGCAAAGGAGAAGCAACTCAGAACTGTGAAAGGAATAGAACATGGACAGAAGCTTGGCTCTCCAGGAGAGGAGGCTAGAGGGTGGGGACTAGGGGCCACTCTCTCCACACCCGGAGGACAGGCCTTCTCGAGGCGTGTGCCCACCCCATCTGGGGCACAGGAGCAGCAGCTGTGCAGACAGAAGGGGAGTGGCAGAGAGACCAGGACCCCACGGACACGACTGCTCGGAGGATCTGGAGCCGCCCACACCTGCTTCCGGTAGGGTGTGATGACGCCAATGTCGCCAGCGGACACCTGGCTGGAGACGCTCCTGGCCAGCAGGCAGCAGTAGCGCATGACCTGCACGGCCTCGGCAGGATTGAACCACGATGGGCTGCGTCCCTCTCGAGCTTCGTTGCCCTGAGTCACCAGGAAGATAAGAGAATAGCTGGTCCATCAGAAAATGTCACTTTCTTGACAAGAGAAGTCCTAACGGTCAGAAGCCTGTGCACCACATGCAGAGAGCAGCCTCCACTTGCCGCAACTAGAGAGAGCTCATTCAGAGCAACGAAGACCCAGCACAGCCTACATAAGTAAATCTTAGTAAAAAAGAGTACTTATTAAAAAGTAAGGTAACCTTTCAGCTCTGTACTTTCCACACCAAGGAGCTCCAAGGCACAGCTCCGTGGCAGGGAACCCAGTGGGCTTTAGCCTCCGTTTCCTTCTGCGCGACCTTATGCACGTTGGCAAATTCCTTCTACATGGGTTTTGTCATGAATAAGCTTTTTGTGACCCTTACTCCTTCCTTCAGGATGCCCCCCTTTAACGCCCCCCTCACTGGTTTAATTCCCCACTCACCGGAAATGCTGCAGTCCATGGGGTCACAAAGAGTCAGACACAACTTACTGACTGAACACCACGAGCAGCAGGAGGGAGCCAGCCCACCACAGGCTCTCGGGGAATGCCGGGTGACGGCTGGGTTCAACAAGACCCACGCACAGACATGCGTACACCCTCCTGCTAAGCTGGCCCGAAGCTCACCCGCACTCCGTGGAAGACGAGGGGGAAGCCCTTCCTGGGCAGCTTCTCCCAGCCCAGCAGGGAGGTCACCACAGCGGGGTCGGCGCACACCTCCAGCTCTCGGTGGTAGAACAGTCTGGACGGCAGGGCCAGCAGAGCCGAGTGGGACCTGTAGTTCTTCACGAGCTTCGTCACCTATGGGGGAGGTGGGGCAGGGCCGAGGCCAGAGCCCGTGGGCGCCCTGCACGCTGCCACTGGGGAGGAGGGCCCTGCACCTGCGCCCAGCTCCTGCCTCAGAAGCGCTTGGGGGACCTGTGCTGGGAGACAGGGCCCCTGTGGGGGCTGCGGCTGCCTCCAAGCTGCACCCTGATCCAGGCCATGGGAGCCCGGCTGTTAGAGCTGCCTGGGGAGCCTGGTCTTAGATCTGCTGCGGTGGGTGTTGCGTCTCTTGAGGCTGCCCAGGACCTTGTTGAGAGCCACCGGGGGTGGAGCACCAGGACATGCAGTAAGGAAAGCTTTGTTTCCTGCTTCAACTGTCCAGGAAGTTCATTCCTGTCTTTCCTGCTCCTGGGGTGGGAAGGCCAGAGGCCCGGGACTCTCTGGCTGACACCCTTCTACTGAGTCATCACAATTCCAGCCTCCGAGACTCTTGTCAAAACCCCAAAACTCGGCAGCACGACTTCTCCCTCGGCCAGGCTGGGCCTGCTGTGCTGGCCTGGACCCCTGCCCGCCATCTCACCACCCTGTGCCCACCTGCCCGCCCTGCCCTCTGGCAGAAAGGGCCTGGAATGTGGAATAGGCCCCAGGCCTTGCTCGGACCACCGCCCACGATCCCTGCACCTGCTCTTCTGTTCCAAGTCCAGAGGGGAACCTCCTCTTGCCCGTGCACGGGGCAGTCACAGGCACAGCGCTCTGAGCTCCAGGTGCTGGGGCTCCTGAAACGCAGACGCCAAGGTCTGGGCCTCGGTGCTGTCAGAGAGCTGCCAAGAACCAGGAACCTGCACTCCACCTGGTACCTCAGGAGACCGCAGACATCTGCCTTCTCCTCCAGGTAAACTTACAAAGCTCCTTCCCACTTCCCATAGTGTCACGGTCTGCAGTGGTCCTACTGATGGGCTGGAGCTGCTGGAAGGGCTGACCCCTCAGGAAGACGCTCAAGGGGCACAGGCAGCAGTTCCTGGGCCCCCAGGACAGGGGGCCTGAAGGCCCCTCAGGTGCGCCCTCGGTGGTGGCCTCTGCCCCACCCTCGGTGGTGGCCTCCGCCCCCAGCCGTGACCCTGGGACACGAGAGGCGGCCTCCCCAGTGGCCCTCTGGTCCAGTCTGACTCAAGAGCACGCGGGGCTGAGCTCACCAACAAGGGGTTGTAGGCGCCGCAGGCCCCAAAAGCGTCCTCATCACGCAGGTACACTGGTCGGGACATTAGTCTCTCCAGCATGGAGACGTTCAGCCCGTAGGCCATGGCAAGTCTGGACTTGATGACTGGTCCCAGCTGCATGGGGTCTCCAGCCAGGACAATCTACAGCACGAATGGGGCAACTCTCAGCGTGTGTCTCACAGGTGAAGAAGGCAGACACAGCTGCCTGGGCCCCTGGTGTGTGGAGGGGCAGGGACCAAGGCCGGGGTGGCCGCGGCGCACGGGCCTCACCTGGCCGCTGACGTCCGAGACCAGCCCCAGGGGGATGAGGCACTCGGGCTCGCTCGCCTGGCCCGCTTCATCCACAAACACGTGCGTGAAGTGTCCGACTCTGCAGCAGACACGTCCCAGGGTCACTCCGGCTCGAGTGTCCTGTCCACAAGGCCTGGGAGCCCAGGCACCTCCAACCCTGCCCCACACCCCATGCTGCCCTGCCCCCACCCGGGAAGCCCCCACCCGGGAAGCCCTCACCTCAAGCCTATCTGGTAGAACAGTCCTGCGCTGCTGCAGGTGGTGATGACCACCCTGAAGCGAGAGGCCTTCCAGACGTCTTCCCCGTCTCTGCAGTACGGCCTGAGGGCCTCTGTGATAGTCTGCGGGGAACAGGCCACCCTTAGGGTTACTGAGCGATTCTTTAAACTGGACATAATCACAAAGCTGAATGGAATTCTCAACAATAAGCCTGTCCTGCTGCCCCTTTTTATCTGGACTACGTAATGATGTAAGATTGTTTTCTTAAATCAAAACGTCTTATGTTTTCTCATCAACATAATCCAGGTCTTACAGATGCTAGAACCATGAATATAACAAGAGAATCCTGCAGATCCTTCCCCAAAACAACTGCACATGCTTTCTAACCTTTTTTGCTCACCAAACTGGAAACCTTTACAGCAAACCAACACAACAGAATCAAAAAGCAAGTACACGTCTGGGGGAGGCAAGCAGGAGCGTCACTGCCTCACAGAGCTGGGGCTGCCGGCCGCCACTGGACACCAGCATGGGAATGGCCCTCCCAGGGCCTCCTGCAGTGCGCACGAGGCTGGGGAGGGTGCTCACCTCCTCAAACCTGCAGGTGGCATTCACGCGGACCATGGTGCCCGGACGCAGCACCCGGCTCTCGTGAAGCCGCAGGCACACAAGGTCGGCCGCGCTGTTGGAGGGTGCACACACCAGGATCCGGCTGTCCGGCAGAGCATGGAAGACCTTCCCCAGGACACACGGAAGGCAAAGAGGGAATGGTCAGCAGCCAGCACCAAGCCCTGCCACGAGGGCTCTGGATGCAGACCTGCTGCCTGGCCCACGTAACCCCTCGTGGCCAAAGCCCTGACCCTGCCATCATGTCTCCCAGCCCCTTAACTGCCCGGCCGGGACCCTGGGAAACCTTGCACCAGGTCTGGGTGCCTGTGGGTCAACCTGGGTCCCCAGCGATGCAGGACACTGAACACACCCTCTCTTTCCACAAACTGTTTCAATCTAGATTGAGGCACCAGAAACATCTGCAGTTGACTGTTTTGAAATGAAGCAACTCCTTTCTAAACTGAGGACACCAGCTCTCAGAAGCCCTAAAGCCACATAGCAAACTGCTACATGTAAAGCAAATGAGATTTTCTAAGCTGTTTCCCATGCTCTGATCCCAAGGTCTGCACCAACACCTTCTGCTGGCAGGAGCACAAGGCTACACCTCCCGAGACACTGCCTGGCTGTTACCTGCAGGATGGCCTCTATGATGGTCACCGTCTTCCCTGTCCCTGGAGGCCCGAAAAGCACGTAGGGGATTGGGCGGCAGTCTCCGCTCAGGATCCTCCTCACTGCCAGCTTCTGGTTCTCGTTGAGCATGGGGTTGAAAAACTCCTTTTCTCTCGCCTTCGGGGATCCACTGACTGCGTCAGGGAGAGACGGTCAGTGGGTCACAGGCAGGGCCCCTCAAGATCTGCTCAGCGTCACTCACCAGGACAGCTGGCTGACTGCAAAAGCCCAGGTCACTCGCCCCTCCCCATTTCACTTGGGCAGTGTCACCGAGATGTCAGATGTTGCGGTGACAGGTGGACAAGAACAGCCACCACCAAGGCCAGAGCGTGTGTCCCCCAGCAGCCCCAGACGTCTCCCCTCCAGGCCTGCAGGAGCCAGCCTGGTCCCAGACTCACCCAGCCTGCTGATCTCTGTGGCGAAGGCCTGTGGCCCTGGTGTGTTCTGGGCACCTGCCTGGTGCTCCTCTGGGGCTTGCTTAGTTTGGTCCTTCATGGCTTTCCTATTCTAGAAAAAAATCACGCCAAAAAAATTGCTTAAAAAGCTTTGTGTTCACGCAGGCTTAAAGTGTGAATGTAAACAATCATCAAATGCTTGTTTTATTGACTTAACAGCTCTCTGCACAGATCACAGGTCAACCCTTTCAGATGTAACGAGAATGCAGAATATCTAATAAAAACTGCTAAAAAGGACTATATTCTCCTTGAGTCCAGGATGTCTGCTCTTCCCATGGAGCCTGCTCATCTGCAAGGAGAACCCACCGGGGCTGACTGCAAGCGCAGCCCTTGCTCCTGGGGCCCCAGGTCCTCCTCTCCATGTGTGAAGGGGCCCGTGAGCTCAGCGAGGACTCGGCCCTGGGCAGACCCTCACCTGCCTCTCGGGTACGAGGCGGCCCTGGGGCTGCTCCCTCGTCTACTAGGTCAGGATCGTGCTGAGGAACTGGTTTTGCGTGTGTTTAAACATAAACTGAATCTGACATGGACCAACATTACAACGTGGTAATAAACACCTCTGCACACACATGCTTGTGCAATCAACCTGATTACTTTCACAGCGTAAATTCCCAAAGTAAAATTTCTACACAGGTTTTCACACTGAAAAGTTTTTCTCTTTTATCAAATTTTAGTCCAAGACATCGCAGCAATCCGCCCTCCCAGCATCATCTGTTTGACAGAGAACAGACACACAGTAAGGAGTAACTGGGCGGGTCTGGACACATGCACATCCATAAACTCATCACCGCAAAAAAAAACTCAGTCTGCCTCTCAGTCCCCAAGCACCCCCGTACACCCTCCTGCTGTTGCAGACTGACGTGCATCTTCCAGAAGGTTCTAGTCACAGAAGCGCACAGACGCAGGCTTTCTGACATCTCCACACAGTGCAACTGGAGACCTGGAGACCCCTCTGGGCTGTGTGTCCACCAACGTTACCCTCTTCCTTGCTGAGAAGACATTCATGGCGAGAACAAACTGACTGCTGGCCTCCTGTCCGTGGATGGACAGAGACTGTTTCTGAGTTTGCGCCACTGCAGGGGAGGCTGCGGCGCACGCGCTCCCACCAACCTCGGGGAGACGCCTGCGCTGCCGGCTGCGGGCGATCTGCTCAAGCGCTCATCCTCGTCCAGCCAGGTCTGTGTTCCCACCAGCAAGCGCAGTGAGGCTCCCATGGCCCCACAGTGCAGCCACGCTAACAGGTGTGTGGTGGGGTCTCACTGTGGCTGTGTGTTTCCGTAACAACTAACACCGAGCATCTTCTCACGGTCATGTCACCTGTACGTGGTTCATCTGTACAACATCTGCTCAGGTACTGGTTCATTAAAATTTTTTTTACTATTCAATTTTCAAAATTCTTCAATATGTAGTCTTGATACAAATGTTTTATCAGATAATGTGATTTGCAAATATTTTCAGTCTGTCACTTGTCTTTTCACTGTCTTGTGCCTTAAAAAAAAAAATTATTTGGCTGTGCTGGATTGTGGCATGCACACTCTTAGTTGCAGCATGTGGAATCTTAGTTCCCTGACTGGGGATCAAACGCAGGCCCCCTGCATTGGGAGCAGAGAATCTTAACCACTGGACTACCAGGGAAGTCCCGTGCAACGCTTTTTATGTTCTTTTTGTGTTTAACAGTGAGAACAAAATAACTTACTGGAATATGAATACCAGAGCTGAATGAGTATACCTCTAATGGAGATAAGGGGGTATTTTCACAGAAGCAGTATCTTTCCCAAACCCATCTCCACTTGAAGTTGATCAAAACACACCACTGGCCATTTAGTGAAAACACTGCCTCCTCCATGAGGCAGACACTGGCTCTGGCTCTGGGCCCCGACCTGGGAGCTCTGAAGGCTGGTGGCAGGGGCTGGGGTGACCACAGTGGCCGCTCCTGGTTTCTTCTCTCAGGAATCACTGATCAAGCTCTGAACCTGCTGCTTCATGTATTCTGATTTTTAATCATTTAGGTGGGAAGGTAAAACCACTCCCTGCAATTCCACCTTGGCTGGGTGCTTTGTCTGCAACCTGGCTAATCTGTAACAGGACAATGCTCTACATTTAAAGTGCTAAGATTCAGCTCATCAGGACTGTGATCCACTAAAACAGCAATACTTCCTGAGAATTGGGCAGTGGGATGGGCCAGGAAATGAGGTGAAAACACAGTTTTGCAGATGACATTGCATCTTTGTTCAATGAAGACCTCTTTCTATTTTTCAGAGCAAAAGTGAGTTCAGGTACCAGTTACACGGCAGATGATTTTAATGCAAACTTTTAGAGAATTCTCTGTGGTTGGGCAGGCATTCTAAAGCTATCATTTCTCCATTTTTGGAGAAGGGATACAAAGAAGTAAAAAGGTTTATACATGTCAGATATAATTTAAAAATCTGTATTTACTATAAAGTCAAAGCATGCTCAAAAAACCAAATTCCAACAGCACAGAATTATAAGTTACAAGCTGTAACCTGTGGCATGAAGGGTTTTTCTTGTTAATGGAAATACAATGATAAATAAAACCATTTCTATTTTACTCTTGAAAACAAAACGTAGAGCCTAGAACAATATCTGGCACATAATACGTATTAACGGACCCACTGATTGTACATTAAAAAATACCCTGGTAACCTGAACAAAGATCACAAAAGAATAATGTTCTTGGTGTGCAGCACTTTCGGAGGTCTTCTATGCATGTGTAATGATAAAAACGTGCCTGAGTGTACACAAAAACCATGTAACTTAAAAATAAAACTACGGAGCAAAGATTAAATAAACTAAAAGCTGGTTCTTTGAGAAGATAAAACAAAATTGACAAACCACTAGCCAGACTCATCAAGAAAAAAAGGGAGGAAAACGAAATCAATAAAATTAGAAATTAAAAAAGAGAGGTTATAACAGACAACACAGAAATACAAAGGATCATGAGAGAATATTATGAGCAACTATATGCTAGTAAAATGGACAACTCAGAGGAAATGGACAGGTACTTAGAAAAAAATCAACCTCCCAAGACTAAACCAGGAAGAAACAGAAATTATGAACAACCCAATTACAAACACTGAAATCGAAACAGTGATCAAAAATCTTCCCCCGAAACAAAAGCCCAGGGCCAATGGCTTCACAGGGGAATCCTATCAAACATTCAGAGAAGAGCTAACGCCTATTTTTCTGAAACTCTTCCAAAAAATTGCAGAGGATGGAACACTTCCAAACTCATTCTTTGAGGCCACAATTACCCTGATACTAAAACCAGGTAAAGACAACACAAAAAAAGAAAAGTACAGGCCATATCCCTGATGAACATAGATGCAAAAATCCTCAACAAATTCTAGCAAACAGAATTTTTAAACAGAACACATTAAAAAGCTCATACATGATTGAGTCAGGTTTATTCCAGGGATGCAAGGATTCTTCAATATATGCACATCAATCAACGTGATACACTGTATCAACAAATTGAAAGATAAAAACCATATGATCATCTCAATAGATGCACAAAAAGCCTTTGACAAAATTCAGCATCCATTTATGATAAAAACACTCCAAAAAATGGGCACAGAAGGAACCTACCTCAACATGGTAAAGGCCATATATGAAAAGCCCACAGCAAACATTATTCTCAATGGTGAAAAACTAAAAGCACTCCCTCTAAGGAACAAGACAAGGGTGTCCACTCTTACCACAATTATTTCACATAGTCTTGGAAGTCCTAGCTATGACAATTAGAGAAGAAAAAGAAATAAAAGGAATCCGGATTGGAGAAGTAAAGGTTTTGTGCTTTTCTGTCACACATGAACAAGAATCAGCCACAGGCACACCCATGTTCCCTCCCTCCCATCTCCCTCCCCATCCCACCCTCCCGCCTGTGGCAGAGCCCCTGATTCAGTTCCCTGAGTCATACAGTGAATTCCCATTGCCTATCTAGCTCATATCTGGTATTGTGAATTCCATGTTACTCCCTCCGTACATCTCCTCTTCTCCGTCCTCTCCTCCCCCCGTGTCCATAGGTCTGTTCTCTATGTCTGTTTCTCCACTGCTGCCCTGAAAATAAATTCACCAGTGTCATCTCTTCAGATTCCATAAATATGTGTCAGCATACGATATTTATATTTCTCTTTCTGACTTACTACTTCACTCTGTATAATAGGCTCTAGTTTCATCCACCTCATTAGAACAGATTCAAATGCGTTCCCTTTTATGGCTATGTAGTAGTCCACTGTATATATGTACCACAGCTTCTTTATCCGTCCATCTGTCGATGGACATCTAAGTTGCTTCCATGTTGTAACCACTGCAGACAGTGCTGGAATGAATATTGGGATTCATGTGTCTTTTTCAGTTTTGATTTCCTCAGGATATATGCCTAGCAGTGGGATTGCTGGGTCATATGGTGGTTTTATTCCTAGTTTTTTAAGGAGTCTCCACACCATCTTCCATCACTTTACATTCCCACCAGCAATGCAAGAGTGTTCCCTTTCTCCACACTCTCTCCAGCATTAATTGCTTGTAGACTTCTTGATGATGCCCATGCTGACTGGTGTGAGGTGGTATCTCATTGTGGTTTTGATTTGCATTTCCCTAATAATGACTGACGTTGAGCATCTTTCCATGTGCTTGTTAGCCATCTGTATGCCTTCTTTGGAGAAATGTCTCTTCAGGTCCCTTTCCCACCTTTTGATTCGGATGTTTGCTTTTCTGTTATTGAGTTGTGTGAGCTGGTTCTGTATTTTGGAAATTAATTCTTGTCACTTGTTTCTTTTGCTGTTATTTTCTCCCACTCTGAAGGTTGTCTTTTCACCTTGTGTGTGGTTTCCTTTGCTGTGCAAAAGCTTTTAAGTTTAATTAGGTACCATTTGTTTATTTTTGTTTACATTTCCATTACTCTAGGAGATGGGTCATAGAAGATCTTGCTTTGATTCATGTCGTCGAGTGTTCTGCCTGCATTCTCCGTGAAGAGTTTAATAGTTTCTGGTTTTGCATTTAGGTCTTTAACCCATTTTGAGCTTATCTTTACCTATGGTGTTAGGTTATAGCTCTATATAGTCAGCATAAACAAGACCGGGAGTTGATTGTGGCTCAGATCATGAACTCCTTATTGCCAAATTCAGACTTAAATTGAAGAAAGTAGGGAAAACCACTAGGCCATTCAGGTATGACCTAAATCAAATCCCTTACAGTGGAAGGGATGCAGTGGAAGCGATGAACAGATTCAAAGGATTAGATCTGACAGACAGAGAGCCTGAAGAACTACAGATGGAGGTTCATGACATTGTACAGGAGACAGGAATCAAGACCATCTCCAAGAAAAAGAAATGCAAAAAGGCAAAATGGCTGTCTGAGGAGGCCTTACAAATAGCTGTGAAAAGAAGAGAAGTGAAAAGCAAAGCAGAAAAGGAAAGATATACCCATTTGAATGCAGAGTTCCAAAGAATAGCAAGGAGAGATAAGAAATCTCTCTTCAGTGATCAATGCACAGAAATAGAGGAAAACAATCGAATGGGAAAGACTAGAGATCTCTTCAAGAAAATTAGAGATACCAAGAGAACATTTCATGCAAAGATGGGAACAATAAAGGACAGAAATGTTATGGACTTAACAGAAGTAGAAGATATTAAGAAGAGGTGGCAACAATACACAGATGAACTATACAAAACAGATCTTCATGACCCAGATAATCACGATGGTGTGATAACTCACCTACAGCCGGACATCCTGGAATGTGAAGTCAAATGGGCCTTAGGAAGCATCACTATGAACAAAGCTGTTGGAGGTGATGCAATTCCATTTGAGCTGTGTCACATTCTAAAAGATGACGCTGTGGTGATGCACTCAACATGCCAGCAAGTTTGGAAAACTCAGCGTGGCCACAGGACTGGAAAAGGTCAGTTTTCATTCCAATCCCAAAGGCAATGCCAAAGAATGCTCAAACTACCGCAAAATTGCAGTCATCTCACACGCTAGTAAAGTAATGCTCAAAATTCTCCAAACCAGACTTCAACAATACGTGAACCATGAACTTCCAGATGGAACCGGAACTGGATTTAGAAAACTAAATCCAGTTTTCTGAATCCAATTCAAGCTGGATTTAGAAAAGGAAGTGGAACCAGAGATCAAAGTGCCAAAATCCACTGGATCACTGAAAAAGCAAGAGAGTTTCAGAAAAACATCTATTTCTGCTTTATTGACTATGCCAAACCCTTTGACTGTTCAGATCACAATAAACTGTGGAAAATTCTGAAAGAGATGGGAATACCAGACCATCTGACCTGCCTCTTGAGAAATCTGTATGCAGGTCAGGAAGCAACAGTTAGAACTGGACATGCAACAACAGAGTGGTTCCAAATTGGGAAAGGAGTACATCAGGGCTGTATATTGCCACCTTGCTTACTTAACTTACCCGAAGAGTACATCATGAGAAACACTGGGCTGGATGAAGCACAAGCTGGAATCAAGATTGCTGGGAGAAATATCAACAATCTCAGATACGCAGATGACACCACCCTTATGGCAGAGTGTGAAGAGGAACTGAAGAGCTTCTTGATGAAAGTGAAAGAGGAGAGTGAAAAAGTTGGCTTAAAGCTCAACATTCAGAAAACTAACATCATGGCATCTGGTCCTATCACTTCATGGCAAATAGATGGAGAAACAGTGGAAACAGTGATAGACTTTATTTTTTTGGGCTCCAAAATCACTGCAGATGGTGACTGCAGCCATGAAATTAAAAGATACTTACTCTTTGGAAGAAAAGTTATGACCAACATAGGCAGCATATTAAAAAGCAGAGACATTACTTTGCCAACAAAGGCCCATCTAATGAAAGTTATGGTTTTTCCAGTAGTCATGTATGGATGTGAGAGTTGGACTATAAATAAAGCTGAGCACTGAAGAATTGATGCTTTTGAACTGTGGTGTTAGAGAAGACTCTTGAGAGTCCCTTGGACTGTGAAGAGATCCAACCAGTCCATCCTAAAGGAGATCAGTCGTGAATATTCATTGGAAGGACTGATGCTGAAGCTGAAACTCCAATTCTTTGGCCACCTGATGCAAAGAACTGACTCACTGGAAAAGACCCTGATGTTGGGAAAGATTGAGGGCAGGAGGAGAAGGGGACGACAGAGGATGAGATGGTTGGATGGCATCACTGAGTTGATGGACATGAGTTTGAGTAAACTCCAGGAGTTGGTGATGGACAGGGAGGCCTGGTGTGCTGTGGTTCATGGGGTCACAAAGAATCAGGCATGACTGAGCGACTGAACTGAACTGATTTCCTTCAGTAGTGTCTTACAGTTTTCTGTATACAGGTCTTTTTTCACCTTAGGTAAGTTTATTCCTAGATTTTAATTCTTTTTGTTGCAATGGTGAATGGGATTGATTTCTTAATTTCTCTTTCAGAGAAAGAGCTATGAACCTATGGACCCCGGCAGGAGGAGAGGAGGGAGAAGGGGAGATGTATGGAGACAGTAACATGGAAATTCAAAATAATATGTGAGATAGATGGGCAATTGGAATTCGCTGTATGACTCGCAGAAGTGAATCAAGGGCTCTGCGACAGGCGGGAGGGTGGGATGTGGAGGGAGATCCAGGAGCAAAGGGACATGGGTGTGCCTATGGCTGATTCTTGTTATGAATGATAGAAAACCACAAAATTCTGTAAAGCAATTAGCTTTCAATTAAAAAATTAAAAAGTAAATAAATAAAAACAAAAAAATAAAACTACATGCTCACACAATATATCCTTATCTTCCTTTCCCCTATTATTCCCCAGTATATTGCAGCTGTTATTACCCTACATGTAAGGGTAAAGAGACTTTACATAGTGAATAGTTAGTTTTACTTTCATTGCGATGTGGGGTTATTTGTGAACTACACTCACTGTACTCCTGTGATGCACCAGTAAACTGAGAGGGTACTATTATCTATTTACACTTATCAAATCAGTACCTTGGAGGTAGACTGTCCATCATTTTTGGTGTCTTGTGCATGGGTCCAATTCCATGTCACCTGGGGAGGCTGTAAAATGATTTCTTCTGGAAACAACACTTTTAAAACAAGACAACACGAGAAGGCAGGTATTACTGAGAAGCGTGAGAAAGGTGAACAGAGGAGACACGCACGCCTGTGCACCCTCCGCTCCCTGCCCCGGGTCTGCTCCCTGCCCCGGGTCTGCTCCCTGCCCCGGGTCTGCTCCTCAGCTGCAGCGTAAGGCCAGCACCGCATGTTCTGTGCAACCACGCCGTTTTCTTGTTCATTTGTAGCCTACAAATGACTTATATTAAGATGGGGAAGCAGAGTAAAATCATTTTATTGTTAATAATTTAAGCGTGCTATTTCTACATACTTGAAATTGTCAGAAAACACTGAACCTCCCCAACAGAAAAAACACTGGATATCAGAATTTCAACTCAATTCTAATGTACAGCTGAAGAAACTTATTTACACAAAATTCTAAAGGCAGCTTCTAAAATACTCCAGGAAGATATAACACCACCATCCCCCCGAAGTAGTACCTTTTACCCCCAAGTGGATGACCTGTTCAAGAGCAAAGTGGCATCGTCTGCTGGTGGTCCTGCGGAGGAGAAAGCGACACAGGTCAGCGCCTGGCGCCTCAGCAGACGGGCACTCAGAGCCCAGGCTAGGCAGCATCAGAAGCCCCACCGGCCATGAGGCTGTCATCAGGATGCCAGGAGTTTACCAGGAAAACTTTAAATGTGTCAGGGTAGCAGGGATGCCTTCCTTTCTGGCACTATCTCTGTTTAATGTATAAAGTGAACAAGTAGAATGAAAGAAAAAGAGCCTGTGAAGTGTCAGAGAAATAGCAACAATGCTGCATCAGTGGGAAAGCTTTAGGTTGGTGAAAAAGTAATTTTGGTTTTGCACTGTTGAACTTTGCCATTTGATACTGGAACACATTCTTAAATAAATGCAGTTACATTATACATTATTTTAATGAACATTTCTTGTTTTATGTCTTTTTGTTACTGACTTACTACTTATATTTATTTTAGATTATGGAAATAATGTTTGACAAAAAGCACATTTGAGCAACTTTCTTATTCAAGTTCAGAATGGGTCATAAACCAGCAGAGACAACTCACAACATCAACAGCTCAGTTGGTCTAGGAATGCTAGTGAACGTACAGTGCAGTCAAGGTTCAAGTTTTGCAAAGGAGACGAGTGCCTTGAAGACGGGGGCATAGTGGCCGGCCGTCAGAAGTTGACAACGACCAGCTGAGAACCATCATTGAAGCTGATCCTCTTACAACTAGACGAGAAGCTTCCAAAGAACTCAGTGTTGACTATTCTATGCTTGTTCGGCACTCGAAGCAAATTGGAAAGGTGAAAAACCTGGTAAGTGGGTGCCTTATGAGCTGACTGAAAATCAAAATCATCGTTCTGAAGTGTCATTTTCTTACTCTACGCAACAACAACAAACCATTTCCTGGTCAGATTGTGATGTGTGACAAAAGGTAAATTTTATATGAAAACTGGCAATGACCAGCTCAGTGGCTGGACCAAGAAGTTCGAAAGCAATTCCCAAAGCCAAACTTGCACCAGAAAAGGTCATGGTCACTGGTCATCTGCTGCCTGTCTGATCCACTACAGCTTTCCAAATCCTGGCTAAACCATTACATCTGAGAAGTATGCTCAGAAAATGGATGAGATGCACCAAAAACTGCAATGCCTGCAGCTCGTACTGGCCAAAAGAAAGGGCCCAATTCTTCTCCATGACAACGCCCTCATACATCACACAACCAGTACTTCAAAAGTTGAATGAATTGGGCTGCAAAGTTTTGCCTCATCTGCCATTTTCACCAGACCTCTTGACAACCAACTACGTCTTCTTCAAGCATCTTGGTAACTTTTTGCAGGAAAAACACTTCCACAACCAACAGGAAGCAGAGAATGCTTTCCAAGAGTTCACCAAATCCTGAAGAATGGATTTTTGCACTACAGGAATAAACAAACTTATTTCTCGCTGGCAAAAATGTGTTGATTGTAATGGTTCCTATTTTGACTAATAAAAATGTGTTTGAGTCTAGTTATAATGATTTAAAAGTCATAGTCTGAACCTGCAATTATGTTTGCATCAATCTAGTAACTTTCAGCTTCCCTGGTGGTTCAGTAGTTAAGAGTCTGCCTTGCAATGCAGTGGACACTGGTTCGACCCCTGGCCCAGGAAGAGCCCACGTGCCGCGGGGCAGCCAAGTCCATGCACCACGACTGCTGAGCCCTTGAGCCTAGAACCTGTGCTCGTAAGAGAAGCCACCACAGGGGGAGCCTGCAGCGCCACAACTAGGGAGAGCCCGAGCTCAGCAACAAAGACGCAGCACAGCCAGAGACGAGTGAAGAAGTTCTTAAAGAGGGAAGCAACTGATGGTGAAGACTCACTCCTATGAAATTTATTCAGAACAGTTAAAAGATAAGCTGACGTTTGTTAAAATTTTAAGAGTTTATTAGAGCAAAAACTGATTAGAACCAGGCAGTCCAAACTGCAGACAAAAAGGAACATGGAGAGCCGCTCACAACAGAAGGCTTTCACAGGCAGGAAGGAGTGGGCGTGAGGAAGGGACCGAGGCCAGAAGGTCACTGCAATAACCCAGAACGGGAAGGGAATCTGGAAGAAATATGTACCTTAATCACTTTGCTGTACACTGGAGAATAACACAATACTATAAATCAACTCTACTCCAATTAAAAAAAGATGTCTATTGTCCCTTAAGTGGACCTAAAGGGTCCGTCATGTCATCCTGACCAAAATCTCAACAGGCTCTCTGTAGAAACTGACAGGCTGAACCTAAAATCCCCACGGAACGCCAACACCTAGAAGAGCCGCCATTCTGAAGAAGAGGGACTCACTGGAGGCTGTCCCCTCGACTTTACGACTTCCCACGAGGGCACCCAGACAAGACTCTGTGGTGTGGCTGCAAGACAGACACACGCATCCATGGAGCAGAACCAAGGGCTTAGAAGCAGATCCACAGGCACAAGTCAACTGGCTTTTAAAAAGATGAAAAGGTCACTCACTGGACAAAGGACAGTCTGTCTTTTCAACACACGGTACTGAGACAACTGGACACCCCCTGGTGATAGTCAATCCACACCTGGCATCATCTGCAAAAACGGAACAGATCACAGCCATAAATATAAAACTTCAAGCTGTAAAATTTCTATTATAGAAGAAAACGTAAGAGAAAACCCTCATGACCTTGAATTTGGCAGACTTCTTAAACGTGTCACTGAAAGCATAATCCATCAAAGCAAAACTTGTACACTGAACATCAAAATTAAGAACTTCTGCTATTCAAAAGGCGCTGTACAAACAATGAGAACACAAGCCACAGTCTGAGAACACACTTGCAAAGACACACATCATAAAGGACTTGCACTGAGAATATGTGAACAATTTGCCAGACCAACAAAAATGAGCAAATGATGGAGGTTGTGAACCACACACGGGAGCAGGCACTCTCACCAAGGCCAAGTGATGGCCAGCAAGTGTTGGTCATCAGAGCGAAGATGGCCGAGACCACAGGAGCCCCCCCTGCACACCTCACACCGCCACGAGCAGCAGCAAGACCAACCACCCAGCGGCTGTGAGCTTGTGGAGCAAGTGGAACCTCACACACGCTGTGGGCACAAAGGCTGCGCAGCCACTGGAGGAGGGCCTGGCAGTGCCTCTGGACGCCCAGTGTACGCCAGCCGCTGTACACAGCTCTGGCTCTGCCAGGCACTTACCCAAGAGCAGTGGAAATGCCTGGCCACAAAGACACTCGGCGTGATGCTCACAGCAGCTTCATCTGTGATGGCCACGACAAGCAACAAGCCAGAGTCCAACCACAGGTGCCTGGATTAGTGAGCTAGGGTATGGTCTTACAAGGGAATATTACTCATAAAAAGGAATGAATTCATGCAAAAGCAGGCTGAATCTCAAGATAACTATCTGAGTGAAAGATGCCACCAAAAAAAAGAGTAGGTCCTGTATGTTTCCAATTAACATAAATTCTATGAAATGAAAACAAGCCTCTGGAGATTGGGCGCTGGGGCACAGACAAGGCAGGACGGGGCACCAGGAAACACCTGCGGAACCGCGGTCTTCACTGTGAAGATGGATCCAAGGGGTGTGCAAACATCAGAATCATGAAACTGTACACTTTAAACAGGCATAACCATTTTATGATCATTGTATCTCAGCACACCTAATGTTGTAAGGAGGAAAAATACTTGTGAAGGAGCATAAGAGGGGACCATCTGTGCACTGAGAGGCCTGGTCTCCTGGTTCTGTCTCACCTGCTGCACTGCCGTGTCGTCCATCCTCTCATTTTCAAAACAAGGAGGAAATACAGATTTTCTGAAGTGTGAAACGATCTGATTTTGAGTAACTTAATTTGTTGCTGTTGTTCAGTCGCTAAGTTGTGTCCGACTCCTTCAGAACCCATGGACTGCAGCATGTCAGGCTTCCCTGTCCCAAAATCTGTCACTGTTTCCACTGTTTCCCCATCTATTTGCCATGAAGTGATGCCATGATCTTAGTTTTCTGAATGTTGAGTTTTAAGTCAACTTTTTCGCTCTTCTCTTTCACTTTCATCAAGGGGATCTTTAGTTCCTCTTCACTTTCTGCCATAAGGGTGGTGTGATCTGTGTATCTGAAGTTATTGATATTTGTCCTGGCAATCTTGATTCTTGCTTGTGCTTCATCCAGCCCAGCATGCCACATGATGTACTCTGCATATAAGTTAAATAAGCAGGGTGACAATATACAGCCTTGATGTACTCCCTTCCCAATTTGGAACCAATCTATGGTTCCATGTCCAGTTCTAACTGTTGCTTCCTGACCTGCATACAGGTTTCTTAGGAGACAGGAAAGGTGGTCTGGTATTCCCATCTCTTTTAAGAATTTTCCATAGTTTGTTGTGATCCACACAGTCAAAGACTTTGGCGTAGTAAATAAAGCAGAAGTAGATGCTTTTCTGGAACTCTCTTGCTTTTTCCATGATCCAACAGATGTTGGCAATTTGATCTCTGGTTCCTCTGCCTTTTCTAAATCCATCTTGAACACCTGGAAGATCTTGGTTCATGTACTGTTGAAACCTCACCTAGAGAATTTTGAGCATTATTTGCTAGCATGTGAGATGAGTGCAATTGTGCGGTAGTTTGAACATTCTTTGGCATTGCCTTTCTTTGGGATTGGAGTGAAAACTGACCTTTTCCAGTCCTGTGGCCACTGCTGAGTTTTCCAAATTTGCTGGCATATTGAGTGCAGCACTTTCACAGCATGATCTTTTAGGATCTGAAATAGCTCAACTGGAATTCTATCACCTCCACTAGCTTTGTTCGTAGTGATTCTTTCTAAGGCCCACTTGACTTCACATTCCAGGATGTCTGGCTTTAGGTGAGTGATCATGTCATCATGGATATCTGAGTCATGAAGATCTTTTTTGTATAGTTCTTCTGTGTATTCTTGCTACCTTTTCTTAATATCTTCTGCTTTTATTGGGTTCATACCATTCCTGTCCTTTATTGTGCCCATCTTTGCATGAAATGTTCCCTTGGTATCTCTAATTTTCTTAAAGAGATCTCTAGTCTTTCCCATTCGATTGCTTTCCTCTATTTCTGTTCATTGCTCACTGAGGAAGGCTTTCTTACCTCTCCTTGCTATTCTTTGGAACTCTGCATTCAAATGGGAGTATCTTTCCTTTTCTGCTTTGCTTTTTGCTTCTCTTCTTTTCACAGCTATTTGTAAGGTCTCCTCAACAAACCACTTTGCCTTTTTGCATTTCTTTTTCTTGGGGATGGTCTTGATTACTGCCTCCTGTACGTCACGAACCTCCGTTCATAGTTCTTCACTCTATCAGATCTAATCCCTTGAATCTATTTCTCACCTCCAGTGTATAATCATAAGGGATTTGATTTAGGTCATACCTGAATGGCCTAGTGGTTTACCCTACTTTCTTCAATATAAGTCTGAACTTGGCAATAAGGAATTCATGATCTGAGCCATAGTCAGCTCCTGGTCTTGTTTTTGCTGACTATACAGAGTTTCTCCATCTTTGGCTGCAAAGAATATAATCAATCTGATTTCAGTATTATCATCTGGTGGTGTCCATGTGTAGAGTCTTCTCTTGCGTTGCTGGAAAAGGGCGTTTTCTATGACCAGTGCATTCTCTTGGCCAAACCGTTAACCTTTGTCCTGCTTCATTTTGTACTCCAAGGCCAAACTTGCCTGTTACTCCAGGTATCTCTTGACTTCCTATGTTTACATTCCAGTCCCCTATGATGAAAAGGACATTTCTTGGGGGGTGTTAGTCCTAGAAAGTCTTGTAGGTCTTCAAAGAACTGTTCAACTTCAGCTTCTTCAGCATTAGTGGTTGGGGCATAGACTTGGATTACTGTGATAATGAACTGTTTGCCTTGGAAATGAACACAGATCATTCTGTTGTTTTTGAGATTACGCTCAAGTACTGCATTTCAGACTCTTTTGTTGACTATGATGGCTATTCCACTTCTAAGGGATTCTTGCCCACAGTAGTAGATATAATGGTCATCTGAATTAAATTTGCCCATTCCAGTCCATTTTAGTTCACTGATTCCTAAAATGTCAATGTTCACTCTTGCCATCTCCTGTTTGACCAATTCCAATTTACCTTGATTTATGGATATAACATTCCAGGTTCCTATGCAATATTGTCTTTTAGAGCATCAGACTTTACTTCCATCACCAGTCACATCCAAACTGGGCTTTGTTTTTGCTTTGGCTCCATCTTTTCATTCTTTATGAACCTTACCTGCCTCCTGAAAAATCTGTATGAAGGTCAAGAAGCAACAGTTAGAACTGGACATGGAACAACAGACTGGTTCAAATTGGGAAAGGAGTACATCAAGGCTGTATATTTTCACCCTGCTTATTTAACTTACCTGCAGAGTACATAATGAGAAATGCTGGGCTGGATGAAGTCCAAGCTGGAATCAAGATTGCTGGGAGAAATATCAATATCCTCAGATACACAGATGACACTACTTTGATGGCAGAAAGCAAAGAGGGACTGAAGAGCCTCTTGATGAAAGTGAAAGAGGAGAGTGAAAAAGTTGGCTTAAAACTCAACATTCAGAAAACTAAGATCATGGCATCACTTCAGGGCAAATAGATGGGAAAGAATGGAAACAGTGATAGACTATTTTTTTGGGCTCCAAAGTCACTGCAGATGGTGACTATAGCCATGAAATTAAAAGACGCTTGCTCCTTGGGGAAAAAGCTATAACCAACCTAGACAGCATATTAAAAAGCAGAGACATTACTCTGCCGAAAAAAGTCTGTCTAGTCAAAGCTATGGTTTTTCCAGTAGTCATGTATGGATGTGAGAGTTGGACTATAAAGAAAGCTGAGCACCGAAGAATTAATGCTTTTGAACTGTGGTATTGGAGAAGACTCTTGAGAGTCTCTTGGACTGCAAAGAGATCAAACCAGTCAATCCCAAAGGAAACCAGTCCTGAATATTCATTGGAAGGACTGACGTTGAAGCTTAAGCTCCAATGCTTTGGCTACCTGATGCGAAGAACTGACTCACTGGAAAAGACCCTGATACTGGGAAAGGCTGAAGGCAGGAGGAGAAGGGGACGACAGAGGATGAGATGGTTGGATGGCATCAATGACTTGAAGGACATGAGTTTGAGTAAGCTCTGGGAGTTGGTGATGGACAGGGAGGCCTGGCATGCTGCAGTCCATGGGATCGCAAAGAGTTGGACACGATTGAGCGACTGAACTGAACTTGCCATGAAGTGATGGGACAGGATGCCACAATCTTAGTTTTTTGAATGTTGAGTTTCAAGCCAGTTTTTTTCACTCTCCTCCTTCACACTCATCAAGAGGCTCTTTAGTTCCTCTTCATTCTCTGCCATTAGAGTGGTATCATCTGCATATCTAAGGTTGTTGGTATTTCTCTTGGCAATCTTGATTCCAGCTTGTGATTCATCCAGTCCTGAATTTCGCATGATGTACTCTTCATACAAGTTAAATAAGCAGGGTGACAATATATAGCCTTGCCGTACTCCTTTCCCAATTTTGAACCAGTCCATTGTTCCATGTCTGGTTCTAACTATTGCTTTTTGACCTGCACAGAGGTTTCTCAGGAGACAGGTAAGGTGGTCTGGTATTCCCATCTCTTCAGGAATATCTCACAGTTTGTTGTGACCCACACAGTCAAAGGTCTTGTGCAGTCCAAGAAACAGGTGTTTCCCTTCAACTCCCTCGCTCTGTCCAGGATCCAACAAACATCTGCCATTTGATGTCTGTTTCCTTTGCCTCTCTGAGACCCAGCTTGTATATCTTGGAAGCTGTTGCATTATGTACTGCTGAAGCCTAGCTTGAAGAATTTTGTGAAATGAGTGTAACTGTACAGTAGTTTGAACATTCTTTGACATTACTCTTCTTTGGGGCAGTAACTTAATGTAAACCACCAAAAATTATCTGGGAGAAAAACAAGAATAAACCAAAAGAAAATAGATAAAAGAAGAAAAATGGGGAAAAAAAGAACCACAAAAAAGGGAAACAAAAACTTATCTGGAGAGAACCTCTGTGTGGAGAAGCACCCCCGGGCTTTCTCACTCACTTATGGCGGCCGTCCCGCCCCCTTCGTGCCCCACCTGGACGATGCTGGGTCATGAAGCCGCCCAGGGTCCTGAGCCGCTTCCTGCTCCCTCTCTCGCCTGGGCTCAGATCCGACAGCGCTCCCACCCATCCTGCCGTCTGTGTCCCTCTGTCGGTTTCCTCTTACACCAGTTGCAGCTATGTTGCCTCTGCCCCCCACTCCGCCGCCTCACTCAGATCTACATCTTCCCCTTCCTCTGTGAGCATCCCGCCTCCTGTTTCAGAGCAACCACAAGCCCTCAGACACCCCCATTCACCAGCACTCTGCCTGCTGTGCCAGCTCAGCACCAAGGAGGATGTGCCGCTGCCCCCAGAGACCATGGCCTGCAAACTGGGTCTAGAGCCGTGTCCCCACAAGTCACTCGCGCTCCCTGGTCAGCACACAAGCAAGGGAGGACCTCTGGGCCTCGGGCGCCTCCTCTCTCACTGGTCTCTTTCTCCTGTCTTTTCTGCTTTCACAGGCAAACACCCCTCAAGAGGCCGACTCCACATCTGCACCATCCATTCATCCTCAAGACATTTCCATCTGGCTGTGTTCCAAACACCGAGACCTCTTAAATCAGATGTGAAAAGCATGCGTGTGTGCTCAGTCACACAGTCTTGTCTCTTTGTGACCCCATGGACTGCAGCCGGCCAGGCTTCTCTGTCCGTGAAATCTCCCAGGCAACAATACTGGAGTGGGTTGCCATTCCCTTCTCCAGCGGATCTTCCCGACCCAAGGATTGAAACTGCATCTTCCCCATTTGTAAGGGGATTCTTTACAACTGAGCCACCAGGGAAGACCAGACATGAAAAGCACTAATGTACAAAATCCCAGGTACGTTTCACTATAAAAAGTACCACCTGTCACTCAAAAGATACTTTAAGAAGTGAAAAATCAAGTAACAAAATCACAGAAGTTATCTGTAATGCCTGAATCTAAGAAAGGTCTATATAAAGAATACAGAGAGAACTCCTACAATAATAAAAATCAAATGACTCAATAAAAGACATGAGCAAGCATTTCACAGATGAAGGAACTTTATGGCCAACAAACAGGGAGATCCACAACCTTAGACATCACCAGAGAAACATACCTCACAACCACAGAGGAAACAGCAGACACCTACAAGGCTGGCACCAATTCAGACATTTCCCAAAACCAGGCTTTGGGAGGGTGTTACAGATCCCGACCTCGGGGTTGCCTCTTCCGCCACAGGTAAGCACTGGAACATTAACACCCCAACCGTGACCCCCCACCCTAAGTGTGCAGCCAAGAAAGCCTGAGGGGGTGTGTGCATGAGGAGGGAGTGGGTGTCCACGGCAGCGCAGCTGGCACACAGACGGGGCAGGGCACACGGGGGCACAGGCGTGCCGAGGACCTGGCATGTGAACCTCATGTCAGCACACACACAACTTCAGAGACCACAGGCTGCAAGTGCAAAGCAGCTACAGCTAACACAAATCTTCCTGTGTGTGTGTGTGCGTGCACATATGCACAGACACAGACTATTCTTTAAAAAAGCGACGAGAAACACAAAATCCCTGCTAACAGTGGGGGGCTTGGTGGAGGAAGGGAACAGATGGCTGGTGACACGTGACGAGGGATGAGAGGGAGTGGTGGCAGTGGTGACTGAGCGTGGGGATTCTCACTTCAGGTCCAAGAAGGAACGGATGTGCAAATGTTTGCAGCTCAGTATGTTACAAATGTCCACTGACCAAGCTGTGACCACAGAGAGGGGCAGGAGCACCACCTGCAGCGCCCATGCCGCCACTGAGGCCTCAAGGGGCCGAGCGAAGGGGATAAGCCCCCCACTCAGCAGAAAGAGTCCCTGAAGCATTACCTGTTGTATGTAAATTCCACATCCATAGGTTCAAAGTTATATGCTTGTTCAAATTCTGGATTAAGTTTAAGAGTTACATCTTCTTCATGAATCTAAAAAGGAAAATATTTTACTTCTCATCTTTATGCTTGCTTTGGACAATCCTCCACCCATAGTCATAATGCATCATCAAAACCCATCCTATAGATCAGAGCTAAAATCTGGTATCTGAAATGTGTGCAAAAATATTGAGAAGACTCCGTCACTGTGCCGCTGCGCCCCCAGCTGCACTAGCACACCTGCTGACCCCTCCCCCAGGTCACACTCTCCTCGGGGCCCAGACAGCCTATGCTGGAGACAGGCTGCCACCTCCAAAGCAACAAGTGAGTGACCACTAACAGCAGGGTGTGCTGACCACAAAAATGCCTCATGGACATCATTCTGAAACCCCCTTCCAGCAGGACAGGGTACTAGACATTCAGGGGCCCTCCAGCCAAAACTAGATCCTACGTAACAATCCGAGACGAGCAGGATGGAAAATCCCGAGCTGAGAGGCCAGGGGCAACAGGGGCAACAGGCAGTGGGGTCTCTCCCAAGAGCTGGGGGCCGTGACATGTGGCTAACTGTGCCCCTGCTCTTGGCAGAAGCAAATGCAAGCACAGGTCCCCAGTTCTCCCACAGGTTAAGACAAATGAAAATAAATCCGTAATCAAAGACCACCAAGCAGACAAAGAAACAAACCACAAACAGTGAGGGCCCACTAGCACAGTCGTCAACAGATCGAGGCCCCCAGGACATCATGTACTGACACTGTCGTTTACAGAAACTTCAAAAACTATGAAACAAAAAAAACTAGGGAGACCAAGATAGCAAGCATAAGATAACACAAGGGAACACAATGGGCTGTGCTTACACAGCCAGACTCAGGGAGAACGGGGGAAGTGCTCCGTGCGCTGCCCCAGACAGGCAGGCCCTCTGAGGTGGCGGCCGGGGGAGGCCAGTGCTGGCACAGCCAAGGAAGCTCCCAGAAGCACCGTGCCGCCTGCCACACCCTCTGGGGGCTCTCGAGGGCCTTGGTGCCTTCAAGGTACCCAGGCCACGGCACCAGCCAAGGAGCTCCAGAGAACTGAATGAAGCAATAGACTGAGACCTGAGACAGTCCCAGCTTCACCTGGCAGCCCATCACTCAGGAGTGGCGGCTCCAGGTGGTCCTGCAGGAGGGTCGGCAGGGCGCCCTCACCTGGAGGCCGGCACTCGCAGCTTCAGCTCTGGACTCTCCAGTTTGTGGTGCTGCTTGCTCCCCCAGCCAGCCTGGGGGCAGGGCCATGGGGGTCTCACCCCTGACATCTCTGGCCCTGCTTCTGCTGAGGATTTAGTCCACAGAGTGGCCCCTGGGGGCATGACCAGTCTACCCTCTGGAACATGTTCAGAACACTCAAATCTGAGTAAATGCAAGCCTTCCATGGAATACCCATGTGATACCTTGATATCGATGTGATAACAAGACGCTGTTCATGGCTGAAAGTGATAGGATTTCTTCAGTTACAAAGTTCTCTTTATGTATCACACTTATTTAAATACTCACTTGATCCTTGATTTTCTAAAATGCCGTCAACACCCAGGGGACCCCCTCCCTCGTCCCCAAGGCAGATGGGTCACCTCTGTGAGTGGCCTGCTGGGCCAGCCCCACATGGACTGACTAACAGTGGCCTCTCACCTCAGTCACGTAGCCGATGTATTCAATCACGTGTCCATTGTACTCTGGGGTTTTTAAAATCAGTTTATCACCTAGTTAAAAAACACATCACCACATGAAAACTACAAACGCAATAAACTCTGCTGCTGTATTGTAAGATGAAGCACTATGAAGAAGTGGGATAAGCCAAAAACACTATGAGGTCAATTAAAATCACGTCAATGTGCTGAGAGAGATACCCAAAGACAAGGCAACTCATGTGACGACAGCGCTGCCAGTTAACGTGTTCTCTTCCGTGACCGTGTTCCGTGGCTGCCAGTCCACCGAGGAGAACATGACACGTAAGAAACCCACCTGCATACAGAGAAGGCCGACTTTCAGCCAGTCCTGGGACTTCCAGAACGAGCAGATCCCCGTTTCTTTTCAAGGTGACCGCGCTCATATTATACTCCTTCAGTTCTATTTCTGCATGAATCTCCTCCAGCCAGAGCAAGGTTGAGAACTTCTCCTTGTAGTTTGACATATTCAAAAGCTGGAAAGAAGGCAGCCTGTGAGTGAGAGCAGAGCGGCACTCCACACACACTCAGGTCAGGAGGCCAAAGGACAGACTAACCAGCCTTCAAACGCCGATGACCGGGTAAATGCAGGGCGGCGGCCTTGAGACCGGGAGCCATCTGAGTGTGCCCACAGCCGCCCAGCTCCCACCCAGACAGAGCTGCCAGGCTCTGCACGGAGCGCGCCCAGCAGCCTCGTGGTCTCTGCGCAGAGGGGGCAGGGCTGGGGGTCCCAGGAGGCCGAATGCCGGGGAGGGGAAAAGGTGCAGCACAGTGGAGTGGTCTGGAGCTTCCCAGGGCCCCGCGAGCACATGAGCGGGAGGGGCTGTGCCAGACGGGGAGGCGTGTGGGGCGGCAGACGCCAGGGCGGCCCAGCCTCTGCAGCGGGGCTGAGCTACGCAGAGCACGGCAGTGAGTAGCACCTCTGGCCTCCATCCACTGGAGGCTGCGAGCACTACCAACCGTGACAACCAAGTGTCGCCTGGGGACAAGTTCCCTGCTGAGAGCCACTGGGTTGGAAAGAACAATTCCCAGAGCTCACACAGGGCTGCGGTGCCGCGGGGCCCCTAGCCTAAATAGAAAGGCCTGAGATACAGGGGCACTGGGTGGGGGATTCAGAAGGGATCAGCCCTAAGTAAAAACTACTCTGGTCTAACGAGGCTTTAAATCCAGGCTGAAAAGTACCCAACCACTGCCAGCTAACCTAACTGCATCCTAGAACAAAGTTCAAAGCTACTTCCAGGAATAGATATACCAACAAAGTAGAATGCAGGATGTTTGTTTAGCATCCAAAGATGATCAGGCACGGAAATGAGCATAAGCCACAACCTGTAATGAGGAGAAAAACCTATCTACAGAACAAAAAAATGACCCCAGGAGTTAAGTCAGAGAAGGAGAAATATTCCTTATATGCAGAATCTAAAAAGAAATGATACAAATGAACTTATTTACAAAACAGAAAGAGACTGACAGATTTAGGGAAGGAACTTACGGTTACCTGGGGGAAGAATGGGGAGAAGGGATAGTTAGAGAGTTTGGGAGGGACACGTACACACTGCTGTAAGTGGATAACCAACAAGGACCTGCTGTGGAGCACAGGGAACTCTGCTCAATGTTGAGGACGGGAGGGGAGTCTGGGGGAGAATGGATCCATGTATATGCATGGCTGAGTCCCTCCGCTGTTCACCTGGAACTATCACAACACGGCTGATCAGCTACACTCCAAACAAAGCAAAAGGTTCAAAAGGAAAAAAAAAAAACACAAAAAACCATGGGAGAGAATCAGTACACAAACACATAAAACAGTTCTTTTACAAATTTATATACTTTATATATTTAACTGTGTATATTCAAAAACTGGAGGGAAAAAAATGGAAGTGAAAAGAAAGTTGAGGAAAGATGAAGCATATTAAGTAGAGAAGTTAAAGTGAAAATGTTAGTCACTCAGTCATGTCCTACTCTATGCAACCCCATGGACTGTAGCCCACTAGGCTTCTCTGTCCATGGAATTCTCCAGGCAAGGATACTGGAGTGGGTTGCCATTCCTTTCTCCAGGGGATCTTCCGCACCCAGGGATCAAAGCTGAGTTTCTTGTATTCTCCTTCTGCATTGCAGGCGGATTCTTTATCATCTGAGCCCCAGGGAAGCCCATTAAGTAGAAATACGGAAGATATAAAAGACCCTCAATGAACTTGTGGAGGCAATAACTGCAGTGTCTGGAGGAGATCACATGCTGCAGAAGAAACATCAGTGACCTTGAAGACACAGCCAGAGCAACTACTCAGAATGCAGCCCAGAGGGGAAAGACGGAGAGAAGTGAAGGGAGCAGCCGGCACTCGGGCTAATTCATGTGGCCGCACGTGCCTGTCACAGGAGCCTGGAGAGCAGGGCAGAAGGAACACATGAAGACAGAATGGTCAAGAACCTTGAAATCTGAGAACTGTAAATTCTGGTTGTCCAATAAGCTCAAAGAACCCAAGCCAAGAAACATGAAGAACTTACAGCAAGGCACACTGTGAATTAAATGCCTTAAAACTAGTGAAAACCCTAAAAGGAGATAGGGGAAAATACAGACTTCGTACAAAAGAATAAAGGTGAGAAGGAAAGCAACGCCTCCCGGGCCCAGAGGACCCCTCCCAGACAGGGCGGTGGGAAACCCACCGTGCAGGCCCCCAGCATATGGGAGGCGCCCCAGGAGGGGCCACACTGCAGGGGGGGGGGCGGGGAGGTCACAGGGCGCAGAAGTGCTGAGTGACAGGTGCACTATCTCAGTTCTGTGATGTTACCACTGCTGAAAGGAGCCACTTTCTCCTGGGAACTGCAATCCCGAGGAGGTCCTGTCCTGGTGCCCAGGCCAAGTCACAGGAGGCCTGCAGGACGATGTACGAGCACCGCCTTGGGATCCGCTTCTCAGCCCCAGGTTTGCTCTGAGCTACTTTAGGGCGGGTTTGCTGCTCCGGCCTCAGTTCAGGCCGACAGGCATCACCGCAGCCACCCATGGCCTCGCCCACATGCTTCCAGGTGCTGCCCTTTCCCTGTGGTCAGCCAGCCTCGGGTGCTGTCTGCTGCGGGTGCCCTTGCGGCATCCTCATTGTGGAGGACACAGGGCCCAGCAGATGGAGGCTCCATCTGTCTGTCAGTCTGTCTCAACAGTGTCAGGCGTGCTCCTAGCTGCCACACAGCCATGGGCTCAAGCTCTCCTCTGACACAGGGCCCACGTGGCCTCTCCTCCCCCCTTGCCCCAAATCAACACAGGCCCAGTTCTCACTCCACTCACCCTGTCCTCAGCCAACAGACCCCCAGATTCTTGGGAAGATGCCTCCTGGAGACAGGGCCGCGCTCCCCTCCTCCCTGCCAGTGAAGCAGACATCTCTGCTCCCCCTGCACACACACAGGCTCCAGCCCTGCCGGGGCTCACTCAGCACTGCCCTGCCCTCAGGCTCCCAGCCCTTCTCCTCCCGTCACAGCAGACAGGTTCGAAGCAGGCCTCCTCCAGCAGGTATGAGGAAGCCTGAGAACACACAGCACTGGGAGGGTGAGGAGGAGCCGTCCTGGCAGAGGACACCCGAGGGTCGGGTCTGGGGAGGGTAGCCCCCTCCGCTCCCCACTGCTCTGCACAGCTGCAGGCCTTCCTAGTGCTCAGAGCTCCGGCAGGAGTGGAGAGCTGCCGAGAGGCTCAGGCACACAGGAGAAAGGCCAGGTGGGGAGAGGGTATCCCCAGAGCCCTGGTGCATGTAAGTCCATAAGGCTGTGAGGATGGACCGTCTCCAGAGGGACCCAGCGATGGTCTCCACACTCAATATTCTGACACTCCCAGCTCCTCGGGGTGAAAACCAGCCCACATGACCTCTGAACTCGACAAGGGTTCATCCTGAGTTTTGTCAGAAAACAGTGCTTTGTGTAAGACACATTCCTTACCTCTGCAAGCAGCGGCTGGAAGGTCAGGATGTCAATTTTCTGTTCCACACACTTTTTAAGCCTGTCTGGTATCGGGTACTGCGGGAGGAAGCTGGGAAGTTGTCGTCGTGAGTTCCTTACAAAAGAGAGTCACAAGTCAAAAACAAGCCTTCCTCACACAGCACTTTCTACCAGATGTCTTCACTTACACATTCTCACCAAAAACCACTGACACTTCGGCTCTGGCCTTGGTCCTCGGTTTGTAAAGTGTCATTCAGCTTTGGGACCCGCTCTCCGGGCCTGTCCTCCTGTAAGCAGGAACAGCTGCTCTGCCTGCGACAGGAGAACAGGCCCAGTGACCAGGAGCCTCCAGGAACCAGGGAATTCAGAAACACTGTTTCTAAGCTTCCAATGAGCTCAACTGTTCTATTCCTTCTAGTTTCATAGAGATACTGACAGAGGCACTGAAGACATTTAAAGTGTGCAGCATAATGACCTGACATATGCATCAAGAAATCATGATCGCTCACTGTCTCGTGCAAGCACAAAGTTGAAGAAACAGAAAAAAATATTTTTCCACGTGATGAGAACTCCCAGGTTTTACTCTGTTAACAACCTTCACATATAACACACAGCAGGGCTGATTACATCTGTCACACTGTACGTCACACCCCCAGTACTTACTCATCTGGTTAATAGCAGTTTGCACCTCTTACCTCCTTCATTCAATTCCCCTCCCCTAAACCAAACTGGTGACCACAAATCTGATGTCCTTTTCTATAACTTTGTTTTTGATGTATTATTGACCTACAACACTGTTAGTTTCTTTTAAGCAACAGAGTGATTTGATATTTCTGTACATTTCAAAGAGGATGATCATAGCATAAAGATGTGTCATTCTGCAAAGATACTGTTACATTGTTATTGCCTATATTCCCACATTGGGGATAGCTATCTATCCACCCACCCATGCATCTACCCATACATCCATCTATCTATCCCTCCATCCATCCACCCACCTCTCCATCCAGCCAGCCTCCATCCATCCATTTCCACCTTCCATCCATTCATCCATCCACCCATCAATCCATCCATCCATCTATGGTTATTTAAGCTGCTTGTCTTAAGTACAAACACATTTAAACAATCCTGCATTTTTACTTCCCTTCCCTCATGATTCTCGTATTTGACATCACACTTGACATCTTTTGTGTATCCCTTATTTACTGGGCTTCCCAGTTGGTGCTACTGGTGAAGAACTCACCTGCCAATGCAGGAGACACAGAGACATGGGTTCAGTCCCTGGGTCAGGAAGATTCCCTGGAGAAGGGTATGGCAACCCACTCCAGCGTTCTTGCCTGGAGACTCCCAAGGCAGAGAAGCCCAGTGGGCTACGGCGCATAGGGTCACAAAGAGTCGGATACAACTGTGCAACCGACACTGTCACTTGACTACTTGTTACGGGCACATATGATTTTACTAATTTTGCCTTTTAACCTTACAACTAGCTTTACACAAGGCTGTTTTTACAACCTTTACTATACATCTTTATCTTTCCTACGAGTGTTCTTTCATGACTTTCACACTTTCATTTGTGGCCTTTTCTTTTTTGCTGAAGCCCCTTTAACGTTTCTTATAAGGCTGGTTTGGTGATGCTGAATTCTTTTAGCTTTTGCTTGTCTGTAAAGCTTTTGATCTCTCCATCAAATCTGAACAAGAGCCTTGCTGGGCTGTGTTCCTGGGCGTTGGTTTCCCCCTTTCATCCCTTTAAATACATCCTGCCGCTCCCTTCTGAGAAACCAGCGGGCTGTCTCACCGGCACTCCCTTGCACCGGTGTGCTGCCTGTAACACTCCGCCTCTAACTTCTCCCAGGCTAACGACAGCGTGTCTTGCTACATTCCTCTTTGGGTTGATCTTGTTTGAGGCTGCCTGTGCTTCCTGGACCTGGATGTCTGTTTTCTTTTCCAAGTTAGGAAGCTTTCAGCTGTTACGCCTTCACTTGTGTTCTCTGCCCCTTTCTCTCTCCTCTCTCTGGGACCCCTATCACGTGAATGTCTACACACTTGACGTCATCCCAGTGTTCTCTTAATCTATCCTCGTTTCTTTTTATTCTTTTCTCTTTCTTCTGTTCCACATCAGTGATTTCTACCACTGTCTCCCAAGCTTGCTGTTTCGTTCCTCCATATCATCTAATCCAATGCTGATTCCTTCTAGTGCATTTTTCATTTCAGTTTCTTCAGTCTTTATCTGTTTGGTTCTTTACATTTTCTAACTCTGTTGAAAACGTCTCACTTCTCGCTGCATTCATGCACTCTTGTCTCAAGTTGCTTGATCTCTGCAATCATTACCTTGAAATCTCTTGGGCAGGAGGCTTGTCTCCACGCCACTCAGCTCTTCTTCTGGAGTTTTACCTGTTCCTGTATTTGGAACACATTCCTCTGTCACCTTGCTGACATTATTTATTTTTGGCTGCACTGGGTCTTTGCTGCGGCATGCAGGCTTTCCCTATGTGATGAGTGGGGGCTCCTCGCCACGGCAGCCCGAGGCCTTCTCTTTGCAGCGGCTTCCCCTGTTAAGGAGCACAGGCTCTGGGGCATGCAGGCTTTCCCTATGTGATGAGTGGGGGCTCCTCGCCACGGCAGCCCGAGGGCTCCTCTTTGCAGTGGCTTCCCCTGTTAAGGAGCACAGGCTCTGGGGCATGCAGGCTTTCTCTATGTGATGAGTAGGGGCTCCTCGCCACGGCAGCCCGAGGGCTTCTCTTTGCAGTGGCTTCCCCTGTTAAGGAGCACAGGCTCTGGGGCATGCAGGCTTTCTCTATGTGATGAGTGGGGGCTCCTCGCCACTGCAGCCCGAGGGCTCCTCTTTGCAGTGGCTTCCCCTGTTAAGGAGCACAGGCTCTGGGGCATGCAGGCTTTCCCTATGTGATGAGTGGGGGCTCCTCGCCACTGCAGCCCGAGGCCTTCTCTTTGCAGCGGCTTCCCCTGTTAAGGAGCACAGGCTCTGGGGCATGCAGGCGTTCCCTATGTGATGAGTGGGGGCTCCTCGCCACGGCAGCCCGAGGGCTTATCTTTGCAGTGGCTTCCCCTGTTAAGGAGCACAGGCTCTGCGGCATGCAGGCTTTCTCTATGTGATGAGTGGGGGCTCCTCGCCACTGCAGCCCGAGGGCTCCTCTTTGCAGTGGCTTCCCCTGTTAAGGAGCACAGGCTCTGCGGCATGCAGGCTTTCTCTATGTGATGAGTGGGGGCTCCTCGCCACTGCAGCCCGAGGGCTCCTCTTTGCAGTGGCTTCCCCTGTTAAGGAGCACAGGCTCTGGGGCATGCAGGCTTTCCCTATGTGATGAGTGGGGGCTCCTCGCCACTGCAGCCCGAGGCCTTCTCTTTGCAGTGGCTTCCCCTGTTAAGGAGCGCAGGCTCTGGGGCATGCAGGCTTCAGTCATTGCAGCATGCAGGCTCAGCAGTTATGGCTCACAGGCTTAACGACTACTTGGCAAGTGGATCTTCCCAGACCAGAGATTGAACCCATGTCTCCTGCATTGGCAGGCAAATTCTTAACCACTGGAGCATCAGGGAAGCCCTCCTCTGCCCAGCTTGCTGTTTTTATTTTTGAGTATCTGGGGGGTGGTTACGTTTCCTGGCCTTGGAAAAGTGGCCTTTTGTAGATGTCCTGTGCACCCAGCAGCACACTCCCCACTGACCACCAGAGCCACAGGCTTCACAGCTGCATGCGCCCTGCACATAGGCTGTGTGGGTCCTTCTGTCATAGCGGGCTGACTGCTGTGAGTGGTGGGTGCGGCTGCCCCTGGTCTGGTTGCTCCCAGGCCCTGCCTTGTGTGGAGGCTGCTGTCCACTGGTAGCTGGGGCTAGGTCTTGGAGGGCTTAAAGCGGCCTGTCTGCTGATGGGGTGGGCAGATGCAGACGGTGGCAGTTCCAAAGGAGCCAGGCCATCAGGACAGGCAGTCTGGGTCACTGCTTTGATGGTGGGAAACAGATGTTTGTTTTAGGGATGCTCCTGAACAGGAACAATGTATTAACATTCAAAGCGAAAAAGCTGACCAGGGGATTAAATATGTGTGCTCCTGCTCTATTTTACTTCTCCAGTTAAGTCAACTTGTGATGAGAAAGCTGCCTGTAGCATCACTGAAGACAGCTGGAAGCTCTAGAAAGCTCCTGTAACTGGAGCCCAGCCCTGGGGACCCACTGCTTGCGGACCACGTGACCTCTTGCTCCTGTGTTCAGCTTCCATCCCTAGAGCCACCCAACCTGACCACTGTTCACACACCTAGTGACTGTTACTGCTTATTTATTACTCCTGACTGCTCAGAGCCAGAAACTGTACGTTTAATCCTCGTTAACTGGGACTTCTCAATGGTCTAGTGGTTAAGAATCCACCTTTCAGTTCAAGGGACACGGGTTTGATCCCTGCCCTGAGAACTAAGATCTCACATGCTGTGGGGCAACTAAGCCCGCACGCCACTACTGAGCCCAGGTGCCGCAACTACTGAAGCCAGTGCGCCCTAGGGTCCACGCTCTGCGACAGAGAAGCCACTGCAATGTGAGCCCTCAGACATACTGTGAGCCCTACTCACAGCAAGGAGAGGAAAGCCCACGCAGAGCAACCGAGAGCTGGCGCACCAAGACAAAGACCCAGCTCGGTGAAAGAAAGATCCTTACGATCACAGGCAGGGCAGGGGCGGGACTATCGCTTCACAGAGAGAGCAGGTCGCGAGAGGCTGAGAGACTGGGCAGGGACGACACGGCTCCCTGTGCATGCTGGGAGTCAACAGTGCTCCAACCCAAGGCCGATAACACACAATACTCCAACAGTTGTTCCTTCAGCCCACAACTGAGCTGAAGTCCGTATCTTATCTTCAGTTATTCCCAGGTAAGGTGTAAGCAGAAATTCAGTGTTTCCCATTACAGAAAAGTAGCACCCATCATCCCAGGGACTTGGGGCAGCAGCTGAGGCCACATACCCACATGACTAAGTCATGAAAACCCTCCAGTCTATAGGTCATGATTTTTGGCACCAAACTTAAAAAAGCAAAATCTGCTTTTTAGAGCTTCTGGGGTTTATTACTGCAGATGAGAAAAGGTAGACAGAAAGCACTTTCTCCAGACGATGACCTAGTTAAAGTCTGGGTGGTCCCCAACTGCCAGCCACATGTAGATGGCAGGTTACAAGTTTTTTTTTCTTGATTTCACTTTTAAAAGGTGTCACATCTTCAAAAGGGCTTCAAGCAGCCAAGTGACCCTCAAGGTGCCCTTGATAAGTGACACTTGGGTGCTGTGGACAGCTCACAAGAGACTATGCCAGCCACGTCTCACTGACCCCTTCCTGATGGGTGCCCATGTGGGACATGGGCTGTCTCTGAGGGTGGGTGGCTGTGCTGCTGGGAACATGACAGGCGACAGGAGCTGAGGGTGAGGGTCAAGTCCTGTCCCGCCCCGAGAGTCACCCCGAGACGAGCCGCGGTCGCAGGCCTCCCGCCGGGTCCTCGCAGTGTGCCCCGAGGACAGTGCTGTAAGAGGCTGGGCCATGGCTACACCCCTTTATCTGGATGTCTGCATCCTTTCAGCAACAGCAACCTTGTGTGTCCCTCACATCACGAGCCCAAGATAAGGGCTTGCTTTTTCATTTCTGCTCATGGTACCTTTTCTGTGTGGTCACGACGACTGTGGTTTTGGTGGAAGCTAACACCTGGGAACTTTTAGACTTCTTCCACGAAAAGGGTTCGCGGACAGCTATCAGTGACTCCTCCTCACTTACAACATTTACTTCAAGGTATCGCCCGATTATGAAATTGGAGAAGCAAAGCAGAAGGAGCTCCCTGCAGCGGCCAGAATTCCTGGAAAAACAAGACACAATTCAGTGTGTGTTATAACTTAAGACAGGCAGATCTAACACAACCTCCCTTTTCACTCAGGGAAAGTCACAGAGGTAGCAAACCAGTCACCCTTAGCCTTTAATAATTCTTTTACAGAAAAAAAGGGATGTTTTACAATCAGCAATGTAACATTTTCCCAAGATAAAATCAGTTCAGTCGCGTCTGACTCTGCGACCCCATGAACCACAGCATGCCACGCCTTCCTGTCCATCACCAACTCCCAGAGTCCAACCAAACCCATGTCCATTGAGTCGGTGATGCCATCCAACCATCTCATCCTCAGCCGTCCCCTTCTCCTCCTGCCCCCAATCCCTCCCAGCATCAGGGTCTTTTCAAATGAGTCAGCTCTTCACATCATGTGGCCAAAGTATTTGAGTTTCAGCTTCAACATCAGTCCTTCCAATGAACACCCAGGACTGATCTCCTTCAGGATGGACTGGTTGGATCTCCTTGCAGTCCAAGGGACTCTCAAGAGTCTTCTCCAACGCCACAGCTCAAAAGCATCGATTCTTCTGCACTCAGCTTTCTTTATAGTCCAACTCTCACATCCATACATGACCACTGGAAAAACCATAGCCTTGACTAGATGGACCTTTGTTGACAAAGTAATGTCTCTGCCTTTCAATATCCTGTCTAGGCTGGTCATAACTTTCCTTTCAAGGAATAAGCATCTTTTAATTTCATGACTGCAATCACCACCTGCAGTGATTTTGGAGCCCAGAAAAATAAAGTCAGCCACTGTTTCCACATCTATTTGCCATGAAGTGATGGGATCAGATGCCATGATCTTCATTTTCTGAATGTTGAGCTTTAAGCCAACTTTTTCACTTTCCTCTTTCACTTTCATCAAGAGGCTCTTTAGTTCTTCTTCACTTTCTGCCATAAGGGTGGTGTCATCTGCCTATCTGAGGTTACTGATATTTCTCCCGGAATCTTGATTCCAGCTTGTGCTTCTTCCAGCCCAGCGTTTCTCATGATGTACTCTGCATATAAGTTAAATAAGCAGACTGACAATATACAGCCTTGACGTACTCCTTTTCCTATTTGGAACCAGTCTGTTGTTCCATGTCCAATTCTAACTGTTGCTTCCTGACCTGCATACAGGTTTCTCAAGAGGCAGGTCAGGTGTTCTGGTATTCCCATCTCTTTAAGAATTTTTCCACAGTTTATTGTGATCCACACAGTCAAAGGCTTTGGCGTAGTCAATAAAGCAGAACTAGATGTTTTTCTGGGACTCTCTTGCTTTTTCGATGATCCATTGGAGGTTGGCAATTTGATCTCTGGTTCCTCCGTCTTTTCAAAATCCAGCTTGAACATCTGGAAGTTCACGATTCACGTACTGCTGAAGCCTGGCTTGGAGAATTTTGAGCATTACTTTGCTAGCATGTGAGTTGAGTGCAATTGTGTGGTAGTTTGAGCATTCTTTGGCATTGCCTTTCTTTGGGATTGGAATGAAAACTGACCTTTTCCAGTCCTGTGGCCACTGTTGAGTTTTCCAGATTTGCCGGCATATTGAGTGCAGCACTTTCACAGCATCATCTGTCAGGATTTGAAATAGCTCAACTGGAATTCCATCACCTCCACTAGCTTTGTTTGTAGTGATGCTTCCTAAGGCCCACTTGACTTCGCATTCCAGGAGGTCTGGCTCTAGGTGAGTGATCACACCATCGTGGTTATCTGGGTCGTGAAGATTTTTGTACAGTTCTTTTGTGTATTCTTGCCACCTCTTCTTAGTATCTTCTGCTTCTGTTAGGTCCCTACCATCTCTGTCCTTTATTGAGCCCATCTTTGCATGAAATGTTCCCTTGGTATCTCTAATTTTCTGGAAGAGATCTCTAGTCTTTCTCATTTGATTGTTTTCCTCTATTTCTCTGCATTGATCTGTGAGGAAAGCTTTCTTATCTCTCCTTGCTATTCTTTGGAACTCTGCATTCAAATGGGTATATCTTTCTTTTTCTCCTTTGCTTTTCGGTTCCCTTCTTTTCACAGCTATTTGCAAGGCCTCCTCAGACAGCCATTTTGCTTTTTTGCATTTCTTTTTCTTGGGGATGGTCTTGATTCCTGTCTCCTGTACAATGTCATGAACCTCCGTCCATAGTTCATCAGGCACTTTGTCTATCAGATCTAGTCCCTTAAATCTATTTCTCACTTCCACTGTATAGTCAGTAGGGATTTGATTTAGGTCATACCTGAATGGTCTAGTGGTTTTCTCCACTTTCTTCAATTTCAGTCTGTATTTGGCAATAAGGAGTTCATGATCTGCGCCACAGTTAGCTCCTGGTCTTGTTTTTGCTGACTGTATAGAGCTTCTCCATCTTTGGCTGCAAAGAATATAATCACTCTGATTTCGGTGTTGACCATCTGGTGATATCCATGTGTAGTCTTCTCTTGTGTTGTTGGAAGAGGGTGTTTGCTATGACCAGTGCGTTCTCTTGGCAGAACTCTATTAGCCTTTGCCCTGCTTCATTCTGTACTCCAAGGCCAAATTTGCCTGTTATTCCAGGTGTTTCTTAACTTCTACTTCTGCATTCCAGTCCCCTATAATGAAAAGGACATCTTTCTGGGGTGTTAGTTCTAAAAGGTCTTGTAGGTCTTCATAGCACCATTCAACTTCAGCTTCTTCAGTGTTACAGGTCGGAGCATAGGCTTGGATTACCGTGATATTGAATGGTTTGCCTTGGAAATGAACAGAGATCATTCTGTGGTTTTTGAGATCGCATCCAAGTACTGCATTTCGGACTCTTGTTGACTATGATGGCTACTCCACTTCTTCTAAGGGATTCCTGCCCACAGTAGTAGATATAACCCATTCCAGTCCATCTTAGCTTGCTGATTCCTAGAATGTCAATGTTCACTCATGTTCACTCTTGGAGTGGGATGGCTGCGACAGTGCAGAAGTGCGGCCGAGAGGAGCTACCCCACGTCCAAGGTAAGAGAATCCCAAGTAAGACAGTAGGTGCTGAGAGAGGGCATCAGAGGGCAGAGAGACTGAAACCACAGCCACAGAAAACTAGCCAATCTGATCACACGGATCACAGCCTTGTCTAATTCAGTGAAACTAAGCCATGCCGTGTGGGGCCACCCAAGACGGAGGGGTCATGGTGGACAGGTCTGACGGAATGTGATCTATTGGAGAAGGGAATGATGGCAAACCACTTCAGTATTCTTTCCTTGAGAACGCCATGAACAGTCTAAGATAAAATCACAAACCTAAAATAGTATTGTCTGCGATTCTCACACTTAAGCATAGGAAACACACGTCCAGTGCTCCCGTCTGATCAGAGCTGTGCTGCACAAGACGCCGTCTCCCCCTGCCTGCGGCCCCCTCCCCCTGCTGCTCGAGGCTAGGCCACATCACACCGCCACCAGCACTGAGTGCTCACGCGAGGACTGCCCTCTGTGCGCAGGGTCACCCCTGGCCTGAAGCGAGGCGCTCGTCTAATCAGAGCCACCCTTGGACCAATGTAGAGCCAGCAGGTGCAGATGAGATGAGAGAGGGAAGAAGGGCTGCACCCAAGCTCCGAGCTTACTGGGAGTCGCAGCCCAGGGCTCCGGACACAGGGACCGAGGCAGAAGAGGGAAGGGCCTGCAAGGGCTCAGGAGCTGCCGTCTCGTCAGCTTGCGAGGGGGGAAGGGGCGGGGCAGGAAGGGCTCAGGGCACGCTGAAGGCAGGCTCGAGGAGCAGCAGCAGGAGGCTGGGGCACTGGCTCCCAGGGCTGAGGGATGTCCTCCGCCAGTCTAAGCCCCTTGGTGGGCACCCTGACTCACCCCCTGGACTGGACCACTTTTCTCCAGTGCTTTTCCTTGTGATTCTGTCCTACCAAAATAACCACCAATCCTTTTCACATCCAACCCAGAAGGACCACACGTGAAACAGAACCAGACACGTGCACACGTCCCTAAGGTCAACTCCTTCCACACCCTTCAGCCACGTACTTCGCATCACAGGTGATCACGATCCGAGTTTCTCCCCCTGGAGGGATGAGCCCAGCGGGTTCGGACTCTGTCACCTGCTTCTGTGGTGTGTTCTCCTGCTTTAGTCCAGTTTCTCCATTACAGGCACAGTCACCTGGGAGATGAAATTTAAATCCAAAATTAGACCAAAGGTGAGCTGTTCTGACAGCGGTGGTGTTGATGGAAGGGTCTAGCACACACAGTGACCAACAGGCAAAAGTGCACAGGCAGCCTCTCCCCAGTTTAGAATCATTCAGAGGAAGTGGCTTGTCTGAAGCACACTGGGCAGTCTCCAGCTGTCAGCCCTGAGTTACCAGAGTAGGGTCCAGACCCCGCGCCAGCAGTGTCGCCACTGCCCCCACCAGCCCAGACCCGGGAGCAGCTGCACCAGCCCCTGGCCCGAAGGTGCCGGCGTCAGTGCGACGGCCACCTGAGGAGACTCCTCCGCTGTTCACCGAGCTGCCCCCCGGGGGCTGCCCGGCTGTGCTTCCCCCGCAGCGGCCTGGCGAGCTAATGCTTCCATCTGCAACACCCTTCTCCTCCGCAGGAACGCAAGCAGGAGGCGCTGCGGGGCCCAGTCGGGTCCTCTCCAGCGTCTGAAGCCGCAGCTGTCGAGCTTTATCCCAGCCACCCAGCTTGCAGCTGACCAAGTTTTGAGGAACATCTCCTTTATTCCTGGAAAAGGAAAATTAGCTGTGAACAGCGACAGGATTTTTAAAGTAAAACACTGTTACCATAAAACAGAATTCAATCTAACAAGAGAATGACAATTGAAAAGACTTCTAATTAAGTGAAAAGGCTACTTCAGAGCGAAAAATCTAGAAAGATAGACATAAAACGAAAAAAAAACAGGCAAAGTAAAGTTCACTCTACAGAAATTCTTCAATCACAGCTTAAAACCCAACTGTGTAATTCTATTTAAGTGGCAAACTTACTCTATACAGATCACCATATCTTTGCTTTCTCCTTCTTTCAGAGTTCCAAAATTTGTCATCCTTGTGACTTCAATGCCACCTTTGTTTTTGAGCAAAAGGGCTCCATAGGCCTCTTCAGCAGTCCCTGTGGCGGGAGAGGAGTCCCTGGAGAAAGCAACAGGACGCTTTCAGGTCAGCGGGCAGGGGTGTCTGGAGGCCCCGCCCTGCCAGGTGGCACCAACCGCAGGGGACGGGGCATGGAGCCAAGCCCCATAGGAGACGTGGAAGGACACCCTGAGGACTTCTGGGCAGGACAGCAGGTCACCCTCATGAAGAAACCACAAGCCTGCTGACTCCAGAGGAGAGGAGGACCAGCAGTGATACCGAGGGTCTGAGAGCAGGCTGCCTTTGCCAGAGTGGCTCAGGGACCCAAGCCCACTGCACCCAGAAGAAAGAGCATTCAGTGCTCCTCCTCAGACCCTCCCCTCCCTCGGCTGGAGGGAGGCACTTGGCTTGTCAGGGACCCATTTCATTGGGAAAAAGAGTCTGGCTTCAGAGTATCTGAAACTAAAGGAGAATTTTTATCTTCAGAAAATGGGCAGACGCTGCCCTACCCTGCGGAAGGACTGTTCGTCCCCTCTGCTGACACGGCTGTGAAATGCAGGTGCTGCGTCCACCACTTACTCGCAGCTCCTTCCCATCCCTGACCCACCCCATGCCACTCACAAATGGGCTCCTTCACAACTGTCCCCGTCCACACACCAGTGACATCCTCGACCTCAGCCTGCCCACCCCCTCAGACCTGTTTCAGTCACACACCCTGTCCTGTCTTCTTTGCCTTGGCCACACAGCAGCCCTGCCGAGCCTCCCCCAGCCCAGCGTGCTGTGGCAGTGGTCATCTGTCCTACAGCAGGCCCACCACCCAGGGGCTGAGAACTGGCTAACGGGCTCAACCCACCCAGAGCCGGGGGGAGGGCCTGGGACACCACCACAGGCTGGGCCTGGAGGAGCACAGGCCCTGCTGCACACACAGCACTGCTGCTGGCCTTTGGACCCTTAAGTGGGCAGAGGACAGTGGGTCTGAGGGCAGGGCAGCATCCTCGACTTGGGGCTAAAGCCTGAAGGCGGGACCAGCTCAGGAGGAGACAGGGTCAGGGCAGCGGCACAGGGCACAGTGCTTGGGGAGCACTTGCTGGGCTGTGGGCTCCCTGTGAGGAGAGCCGCTCCAGCCGCAGGGGGACATGCCTGTCATCACGCGCCCGGGACCAGGTACCCTCCCTGGATGGAGCAGAGGCCACTGCAGCCGGGGCCCAAAAGAGGCTTACCTGAAGCTTGCCACCCACAGCCAGGGAGCCCCTGCCCACGCCCCCACCCACTCCATTCAGCAGACGTTGAGTCCTCTGGAGACAGAGAGCTGCGGGGCAGGGTAAGGGAAGTGGGCGGAGAGGTAGGCAGGTGGAGCAGTAGGGACCCAGAGTCCTTCTGATGGACGCACTGGCCCTGACGGTGTGCTGGCAGCTCTTTCTCCTGGATGGTCGTCTGGGCCACTCCCGGCCCCCCCCACGGTCCGCCCATGCCCACAGCCAATAGGAACCCAGTTAACTGCGGCATAAAGAGGACGGTCATGGAATCATGTGTCTCAACGACCTGGGGTCTCCTGAGAGCGGCATGAGGTGCTGAGCAACCATGACGCCCATGTGGGCAGGGCCCCGGCTTCTGCTCCAGGCAGCTGGCGGCCAGCACGATCACGTGGCGGGGCGGTCCTCACACCCCTGGGCCCATCAGACAGGCTGAAGCCAGAACTCCTCAGCCTCTCTGCTGGTAGGGGCGAGCGCAATGTGTCTCACACACTTCACTGCTCCACAGATGGGCCGAGTCCTTCTCCAAAAGGGGAGCAAGCCCCACGGGGCAGGAGCACGTGCCCACCAGGTGGTCTGGATGCGGCAGGGCTGCCTGCATGTCCCCTGCTCTGCCCACACCTCATCCGCAGCACAGCTTCATGGCCAGGCCGGCAGCCCACTTCTCCTGAGACAGGCTCCCCGACCTGAGACTCACAGACCCTCCTCCCACATGTGACCTGCTCCTGTGGGACCACAGGACAAACAGGACTGCTGAGGAAGCCGTGTGCGAGCGCCCTAACTGAGCACTAGGGAGAAAGAGCAGAGGCAGGCAGGACGCAGGGCAGTGCTGCTGCTCAAACCCGAGCTCAGGAATGCCTGCAGTGCTCATAAACAGGTGTCAGAGGTGGAGGTCACTGGGACACAGAGAGAAGAATACGGATACAGCAAATTCAGTAACTCTAAAAATCTGCCATGTGTAACACGTTCTGCAAAACACCAGTGTGTGAAAGAGTACAACTCACAAAACCCAAGAAAACATGAAGATCATCAACGTGAGGTCAGGCTCAAGGGGCCATTTTTCACTCAGCCTTCAGTCAACCATGAAGACCCCTCAGTGCCCAGGAGGTCTCCCTCCAGCCCCGCTGGCTCAGAGGATCCTGTTTTGTTGAAGCAACCCTCAGATGCACCCTGGGCCCGCTCCCGCCTCCTCACCACCTCTGCACTGGGGTCATGCACAGTGCCCTCCACACGTAGCAGGACTGGCTGCTCTCCACCACCACTGCGCTGACCACATCATGCCTGCGGGGCATGTAGCCTTCCGGAAGTTTCAGGGAGTCCAAGGTGAAGAAGATGCAATCATCGATCACCCCATTCTTCCCACAAAGGCTGGACACGCAGACCTGCAAGCAGAACACTGGGGCTGGCAGCACATGCACAGTGAGGCGGAAACCAGCGCCTGGAGGGTGGGACTGCTGTGGCCAGCGAGGCGTGGGCCTGGTCGCCGGTGAGAAGCAACGCCCTAGACGGCGCAGGCCAGGCAGAAGCCCGGAGCCGAGCAGCCCAGGGCAGGCTCCACCTCCGCTCGCGGACTCGATTCCCTCCTGTGCTCCAGCCCCGACCCCCCAGACCACGGCTCTGCGAGGAGCGCAGGCAGAGCCCACACCCGCTCTCTGCGTCCCGCCATCAGACACTTTACGCGGAGCACCCCTGTGACCTAGAATTGAAGTACGCCTGCATGCAGGCCGGCCTCCAGTCATCTTGGTAAGAAGTCAGGGTCTTCTCTGACTCTCACTTCACCTGACCTCTCAGTGCACCCAGGACCCACGGACACTCGAGGTCTGGTACCTACCCGGTCCACGCGCTTGTGCCTCAGCGGCTTCACCGAGATGGCCTCGCTGCTCCATGTGCCTGGCCGGATCCAGTACTCAGCCTCCACCCAGTCTCCCTTGCAGGGCTCGAAACCTCCAAGGCAGGGAAACCAGGCAAGTCACTTGGTGACATTGAAACATTAAAGTGTATAAGAGACTCTGAAGTTACCTTTCAGAGCATGGTTATTACATGTATATATAATATATAAGGTATATATTACGTATGTTAATTATATACAACTATATATACTGTATGTGATCATATGTAATACACAATTATATGCTGTATAACACACAGGCATATGTATTATGTTACACATATATAGCAATTTTACACATGTGCACATATAGCATACATGTAGCATGTGGCCAGGCACTGTGGCTGACAGCCGCACTGAGGTGAGCTCCAGGAGGCACGGGTGGTCACGGCGCTCCTCTGCCAGCTCCGGCAGACACGAGGGGCGCCCGCCCGTCCTCCCCGTCAGGGACGCGTGTGTGCGTGGCGACACGGGGAGGCGCGGCCGCGCCGGCCCCGCGCAGGCGGGGCAGCCCCCGGAGCCGCCCGGTGCCCCTGGGGGCTGGCTGGGCGGGCGGAGCGGGGCTCACGGGAGCAGCACGGGAGGCGGCCGCTGAGCTGCTGTGGCTCGTGGCGGGGCTAACCCTGCCGATAGCCATTTGGCTCATCCCAAATGTTTTGTAATAAACATTTTTACTGAGCTGAGAAGACAACAGTGCCTAATAAAACACTGAGTTTGTTTCTCAAGGAAGCTGATGATAAGCACAGAGCAGCCCAAACGCCTACAGACACTGCTTCTCAGCACAGGGGCCACCCAGCATGGCACGGCAGCACAAACCCACGGGAGACACAGCTCCTGGGCGCCAGCTTCCAGGTCGGGGAGTTTTTTAGGAAGATGATGCCCAGAAGCACAAGTTAACACACCACTGAGAAATCTTTACTTGTTGGTTTGCAAGCCATGCCTTAATTTATCAAATAATTGACATAATTTTGCTAATTTTTAATTCTATATCTTCCAACATACATGAGAAGTGAAGCAATAGCTATTACTGTTAGCTGTATAAAAGTTATTTTAAAGAGAAAAACAGTGAGGCAAATAAAAAACTAGTTCATTTTTTCCCCCACCAGAATCATGGAGTCAAAGTAAAGATTTTGGAAGACTATTCTATTGAAGGAGATATATCTGATGTTATTGTGAAAGCTACTGTAATTCAGTTTGAAAACCCAACATTGGAGAAAAGATGATTTGCTTTCACCATGGTAACGCATGGTAGGTGTGAGTTTTGATGGAGCGGTAACAGAACGAGGCCCCTGCGTGCTGAGACGCCTGTGGGGCAGCAGCACTCGGGACCACCGCGCGCCCAGCCCAGGTCTCCCCCACGCTGGGCCGGGCACTGAGCGGGCGGGCAGGCTGCAGCCACGGAGGCCGACGAGGCAACTCAGCCTCAGAGCCCGCGGCAAAGCCCGTGTTAAAACAAACACATCGTGGGGCCTGGGGGCCTGGTCCTCTTGGCTGCCCCGCAGCCTCAATTTTACAAATGGTTGAACCTCTGAAGAAGTGCTTTGTAAATCAACCCTTCAATGGTGCTCCTTCTACTTTTTTCAGGTGAGGGCTCTAAATTTTGGTTATACTTTGTTCAAAATCAGTTGGCAATTTTTAATTAAAGTACTCAGTACATGTGGAAGCAACACATCTTCAGCTTTATGGAATTCCCAGACGGTCCAGTGGTGAGGACTCGGCGCTCTCACTGGTTGTGAAACAAGACTCCACAAGCTGTGCAGCATGGCGGGGTGGGGGTGGGAAGGGTGGGGGTTGAGCGGGAGATGGAACAAAAGAAAAAAATCTTCAGTTCTAAGACTTGTGAACTGCAGTTATTGGGAATACAGCCTGCAAACACGACATGGTGACACTCACTCCCATAAAAGCACAGAGAACCTGAAGCAGCGAGGCCCCATGTGTTGATTCAGCACAGAGCTGAGCACCTGGCCATGATGCCCACCACCTGTGTGAGGAGCCGTTCAATCAAGCCCTCACTTTTAGTTGGATAAACTGATATTCAGCAATGAGTAAGTTAAAACCATCAAGGCCTACAACAAGTCTACAGCTTCCAAATTTGGTGTAAGATTAAAAAAAATCACAGAGATGACTTATTTGATAGATTTCAGTTCATGAAAATATTTGAATACCTCTATACTTACAGAGGTAAAAATCAATACTTGTGAAACACCTGGGCTAAAAAAGTTGGATATTTCAGTAGGAAAAAACCCAGACTTGTTAATAACTCACATTCAGCAGAATCTTCTTTGAGCTTACTAGTATTTCCTCACTTAAAAGGTGGCTCAGTGGTAAAGAATTCACCTGCAATGCAGGAGATGAGGGTTCAATCCCTGATCTGGGAAGATCCCAGCAGAAGGGAATGGCAACCCACTCCAGCATTCTAGCCTGGGAAATCACATGGACAGAGGAGCCTAGTGGGCTACACTCCATGGGGGGTCGAAAAGAGTTGAACATGACTTAGCGACTGAGCATACAAAAGCCTACAGGGAGAGCCCATCAAAGGTGCCTACAATTTCAAGTTCATCGACCATAAAATGCAGCTTTGAGGAAGACTCCAGGCCACTGTATGAAAAAATGAAGCTAAGATAACACTGAAAAATGTACGTTCCTCAGAACAATACCAGTGACATGGTATTAGGGCTGCTAAGAAATGAAAAGATGTTAAGACACACAAAGAATATAATGGCTAAAAAAAAAAAAAAAAAGAATATAATGGCTACACAATCAAGATTAAATTGTTTTTCTATTCTTTAATGTACCCAGGTATAATTTTTCTTTTTTTTTAGAAGGAATTTTAGCACTGCAAATAGTTTTTGAATATCAGTAAAGGCCCACCAATATAATAAAATAAATGTGCTAATTGATATATATATACACACACACACACACATTCACATTTAAAAATGATTTAATCTTAACCAATTTGAATGTCCCTTTCACTTCTCCACTGTGTGCCGGCTTGGCCACTCACTTGCCTGGTGCCCTGTTACGGTCACAGGAGAGGAGCGAAGCCACAGGCAGGCCACAGGGTGGGGGTGCTGAGCCCAATCTCACTCCCCACATCCTCAATCTGCTGGTGCTCCCCCCAGGTTAATCCCAACCAGAAGGCAGAGGGCAAGGCTGTGGTCCACACAGGGCAGGCCTAGGGTCAGAGAAGGGGGAGATCTAGGTAAAGGGGTCCAGCCTTGAGGTGGGTCGCAGGTCAGACAGAGGTCTGGGATAAGCCCCAGGAAGCAGGAACCATGTGCTGGGTCAAGGCTTTCAGGGCAACACTCTGAGGACCTCAGGGATGCTGGGAGATGAAAACTGGTCCCTGGACTGGACACATCAATCACTGAAGGGTCATCCAGACAGGGGACAGGGCCCCTCGACTACACAGCCCAGCAGGGTGTCCAGATCACGGGCCTCCCCCCACCAAGCTCCTCTAAGTCCTGCCTGAGGATAAAGCATGTATAGGGCTGTTTCTCCTCAGGAGGGACAGCAAGGGCTCCCTCATCTGGGTCTCCTCCTGCCTTGCTCCCTACCCACCACTGAAGACGGCAGGCACACAATAAATAGTTTTTCAAGAAATGATGCTGACAAATTATTTCTTTAAGCTTAAAAACAGAATCTTAGGTCAGCTAATGTGTGTGTGCTCAGTCCTTCAGTTGAGTCTGACTCTTTGCCGACTCCATGAACTGCAGCCTGCCAGGTTCCTCTGTCCATGGGATTTTCCAGGCTAGAATATTAGAGTGGGTTGCCATTTTCTCCTCCAGGGGATCTTCCCAACCCAGGGACCAAACCCGGGTCTCTTGTGTCTCCTATATTGGAAACTGGACTCTTTATCACTGTGCCATCTAGGAATATCAGCTAAAACCATATGCAATTAAAAATGTACTATCGGAAAAGTACCAGGTTATCCCCAAGTCCTATTTTAAAACACCGGAAACAACTAAAAAAAAAAATCACAGTACCTCTGTGCATCTATGACATTGTTGTCTTAGGTCAGGAGCAACAATGATGGAAAAGGAACAGCTACCTAGGAGTTGGCAACTGCACGGCAAACACCACAGATGAGGGGCACTGTGGCGCCGGCGCCAGCGCCTGAGCCTGAGCTCGCTGCTGCTCCCACCACAAGCCTTCGCCCAGAGGGAACCCAGACGTGGCCCTTTCAGTGATGCGAGCAGTCACCTCAACTCTATCCACGAACATTTTTTAAAAACCACAAAAACTGATTGTGAATGTGAAGCAGAGACCTGCCCAGCGCACCTTCACACACACTCTCCAGGGAGAAGTACGTGGTCTGGCTGATGTAGCCCTCGCGGTCCATCAGCGAGGTCACGCAGCCGATCAGCACCCGGGGGCTGGAGTCCGAGAGCCCCCCACCGTGGCTCTTGCTGTCATCGTCCCATTTATCCGAGACAGCTTCCACCTGCAAGACAGACAAACCACCACTTAGCACATGCCGAGGACCACAAAGAAAGCCAAATACTGGCCAAGACCCCCTATGAACACTGAGGCAAAAATCCCAACGAAACACAGGCAAACCGAATGCAGCTGCATGGTGAGGGGCTGCACATCATGATGGAGAGGGGTTCCTCCCAGAACACAGACATGGCTCAACAAATGCAAACCAGTCACCACCATCCAGCAATCTGGCAGAACAAATGAAAAATTATATAGTTATCTCAGTTGGTGCAGAAAAGGCATCTGATAAAACCCAACACCTTTTTTTAAGATAAAAATACTCAATTAATTAGGAAGACACTGGAACTTCCTCAGTACTATAAAGACCACGTATGACCCAATGCTCCCATGACACTCAGTGGTGAGAGGCTGAAAGCTTTTCCCCAGGATAAGGAAAAAGGCAAGGATGCGCGCTTTCACCACTTCTGTTCAACAGAATACTGAAAGTCCCAGCCAAAGCAACTAGCCAAGAAGAAATTTTAATGTCCAGATTGGAAAGGAAGAAGTAAAACTATCTATTTGAAGTTGACATCAGAAGAGCTGACTCATTGGAAAAGACCTTGATGCTGGGAAAGATTGAATGGAGGAGGAGAAGGGGACGACAGAGGATGAGACGTTTGGACGGCATTACCGACTCAATGGACATGAGTTTGAGCAAGTTCTGGGAGATGAAGGACAGGGAAGCCTGGCATGCTGTGGTCCATGGGATTGCAAAGAGTTGAAGACAACTGAGGGACTGAACAACAACAAATGATCTAATATGGGCTTCCCTGAAGACTTAGATGGTAAAGAATCTGCCTGGAATGCAGGAGACCTGGGTTTGATCCTTGGAGTCAGGAATATCCTCTAGATAAGGGAATGGGGCTACCCATTCCAGGATTCTTGCCTGGAGAATTCCATGGAAAAGAAGCCTGGCGGGCTACTGTCCACAGGGTTGCAAAAAGTCAAATATTACTGAGTGAGATTTTACATCCAGAAAATGCTAAAGAATCCACAAAACACCTCTTTGAGCCAATAAACAAATTCAGCAAAGTTATCGGATACAAAAATCAACATACAAAAATCAGCTATATTTCTATTTACCTGTAATAAATGATTCAAAAAAACTGAGAAAACAATTCCGTTTATGATAGCATCAAAAAAGAATCAAATATGTAAGAATAAATTAAACCCAAAAGGTGAAAGACTTATACACTGAAACTACAAATGTGACTGAAAGAAGTTGAAGTGTTACTCAGTCATGTTCGACTCTTTGCGACCCCATGGACTGGGGCCCGCCAGGCTCCTCCATCTATGGGATTTCCCAGGCAAGAATACTGGAGTAGGTTGCCATTTCCTTCTCCAGGGGATCTTCCTGACTGAGGGATCGGACTCAGGTCTCCCGAACTGCAGGCGGACTCTTTAACATCTGAGCCACCAGGGAAGCCCTCACCAGGAAAGAAGTTAGAGAAGACACAAATAAGTGGAAACACACCCCACGTCCACAGATTAACATGAAGACATCAATACTGCCCAAAGTGATCAATGGAGTCAATGCAATCTTGGTCAAAATCCCAATGATAGTTGTTTTTTTTTTTCTAATGATGGTTTTTGAAGAAACAGAAAAACCCATCCTCAAATTCATATGGAAACAAAATCAATACAATTCTCAAAAATAAACTTGAGAAGGAATCTGCAGAACATAGTGAACAAAAAGACCACAAAGGAAGGCTTGAATAAGTGGACCCAATTTGTAGCTGGTGAACCTCGCCCTGACCCACGTCACTTGACCTCAGTGGATCCATGGACCCCGTGCTGGTCCAGGTGAGTCTGAGCCAAGGAGGAGGAACATCAGGACGGCTCTAATGCTCACCCAGAACAGAGCAGAGCCGGAGAAGCCCCTCCACAGACAGGAAGAGGGAGAGCAGCCTGCCACCCAAGCGTGTGACTGTGCCACGGGGGCCAAGTGAAGGCGTTAGGGCCGATAGGGTCCAGACAGGGCCCCAGGCAGGTGGGGTCCCGGGACCTTCCAACTCAGTAGGAAAGACTGGACCACTCAGCAGACGACTGGCGAGCTACCAGGAAAGAAACGTCTGGTTCCTTCTTTCAGTCCACACAGCCAATGAGTTCCAGGGAAATTAAACATTTAAATGTCAATAAACAATTTTTCAGAGGAAAATCTGAGTGCATGTCTGTACTGAGAAGTATGAAAAGCCTCTCTAAGGATTCATACAAAGCCCCAGAGCCACAAGAAACAGACAGACCCATTAACTACATGGAATGAAACTTAATCCCGTAATGTAGAAAGTTTAATTTTAAATAGCTGAATCCAACAAACAAAATGGATAAAGGACACTAAAATAACTCACAGGAAAAAAATGTGAATATTTAGTCTATTTTAAGGCTTAAATGCAAATTAAAACAATAAGATCATTTATCAAAGTGACTGGTGAAGATTTCAAAGATGCCTAAGTCCACACCCTTGCCAACACAGGTGACAAGTCTCTCATCCTGCTCCTGAGTATAATTAGCACAAAGTTCTTGAAGGATAATTTGATGATAACATTAAAATGTTAAACATGCATACCCTCTAACTAACATCAGGAAATTAGAGTGTAATAATACTATTTATTTTTAAAGAAAAATTTGCTGCATAGTAGAGTTCATTAATTATCTTTGCTAACTGGATAACAAAGGGTCCAAACCGCTGTCATTTGTAACAACAGTTTTTTAAATGACTAGAAGAATAGATAATGAAGTGGTAACACTGATTCCCTCCACAGCACAAAACTACAGGTCGTCTCTGAGAGGAGGATGGTGGTGCAAAGCTCAAGGCGGAGAAAATTCTTCCTCAACAACTCAGGTCTTACCCGGATTGCTTTCAGTCCATTTGACACCTTATTTTCTTCCACAACTGCAATAACTTCCTGTCCGACATTTAGAAGCACTTTGCTAGTCACAGCCTCATTGGAGAAGTAGATCAAATCATCAATCATGCCATAATCACTGCAGTATCTTGTCACAACACCCTGGACAGTTTTCAACCTGGTGTCACCTGAGACAGGTAAACAGAGAGGTTACATTGACCGCAAAGCAAGTGCACACTACAGTTGAGCCTCCCAGAGAACAGTGGAGCTCAGAGCATCCTTGTGGCTGAGAACCTCCCTGGAGAGCAGAGTGCTCAGAAAGTGGGGTTTTGGAGGCAGACCTCCCAGGTTACTCCAAGGGGCACAGGTGGTAGGCATCATGGGGAGAGCTCTGGCTCTGGAGCCATGCTGCCCGGGTTTGATGCCCAGCTCTTGCCCTGCCATCTGGGGAACCCTGGGCTAGGTCTGTGCCTGTCCTCATCTGTAAAATGGAGACAGTTACAGTCCAAGAGAGCTGTGTGAAGGTTATCACACAACAGAATGTGCAGAGCACAGACCTCTGCGTGGCTGGCACAGGCTGGGGGCTGCTTTAGAGCAGCAGTGGGGGAGTCACTACTGCGCACTCTCATCACCACTACTGTCTTTGTCATCACCAATACTACCAGCAGCAGGGGTAGGAGATTCAGTATTATTTCATCATACCAGGAATGGCTTCCTAGATGGCCCAATGGTAGAAGAAACTATCAGCAATGCCAGAGACCCAGGTTCAATTCCTTCTCAGGAACATCCCCTGGAGCAGGAAATGGCAAGCCACTCTAGTATTCTTGCCTGGAGAATCCCATGGACAGAGGAGCCTGTGGGCTATAGCCCACTGGGTCGCAAGGAGTGGGACACAACTGAGCACTCAATCCTAGGCTGGCACTACTGGAAGATTCTGGGCCTGGGGGGCAAGTCCGGGGCAGAGCTGGCCTGCCCTCATCCACTCAGAGACCTGGGCCTACAACTCCTGCTCCTTCTCAGACCCAGAAGACACCCGCGTGTCTCCCGGCTCGGCTGGAAGCCCACTGAGGCCGAGCTGTAATCCTATTGCTGCTTGAGGGGCTGCACTGACAGACAAGGTCTGGATGGGTGAAGCGACCTGCTCCAGGCCGCAGTTTGCTGAAGAGGCCAGAATGCCGGCGACGGACGGCTAATAACATGTTGCGACAAGTAGTTCCATGACTGACGTTCCGGCTTCTCTAGCGAAGAATTTCCTGGTTTTGGAGGTTACAGAAAGCAACTAGAGACTCACTACCCAGCGCTCAAGTCTCGGACAGAAGGAGGGGTTGGGAGAAAATGCCAAGAACCTTGGGGAACGTGTAATTCCGGGTGCCAGAATCACAAGTACTGCCTGGACTTCAGGAACTGGGTTCGAAGACAATTTCAAGAAGAGCAAGACCCCACGGGACTAAAAGGACAGTTTAGGACAGCCGGGGTCACCCTTTCCAGAGCCGTCGACACACCCAACTGCTGGGGCACGGACAGAGAAAGAACGGGAACCTGTCCAGAGGGACTGGTGTCAGGGCGCTCGCAGCGCGCGAAAAAACTAAACCAGGAGACACAGATCCTACGCTGGGAAGAGATCGCCATGAGAGATACGCCTCAGCTTCGAGGGAAAAGACAATATAAAGGTGACGCCGGGGTCTCTCGGACCCTGGTCTGGTCAAGCCAACGCCCTGGGACCCGGCTCGGGCCACTCCCCACCCCCACCCTCAGTGCAGGCGCGGGAACCAGGCTTCGCGAGCCTCGGGGGCTACTACTAGGTCACCAGCCGCCCCCGCCCCGGCAGTGTCCAGTGAGGCCGGGCCGTCTCAGGGGCCGCGCGGCCCGCCCTCCCCGCGAGGCACCTTCCACGAGCTCGGGCCCCAGAGGCCTGGTCTCCTCCTCTGGGCAGTCCGCCTTCCTCCAGAAGAAGGAAACCACCTTGGCCGCGAGGCGCAGCATGGCCTGGGCTCCCAGCCTCAGCGCCGCAGCCTGAGGAGCCCGCACGCGGCACGCCGCTCCTGTCGCCAATGGGCTGCCGCGCTCGCGCCAGCGCGCCCTGGAGCTTGGCCAATAGGGTTGCGGCGCGTGCGCCCAGCCGGTGCAGTTCAGCCAATGGGTGTGCCGCACGCGGAGACTTAGCCGCGAGTGGTGGGCGGTTGCGACCGTTAGTGCGGCCTGTGGGAGTGACGTCACGCCTGTGCTGGTGGGCGGGACCTGGAGCAGGTTGGCCGGACTTCGTGCAGGCAAGCTGGGTAGGTGTGTTTGCCTCCTTCTGGGCGGCAGCCGGCTGAACGTTTGGCTGCTCGGTGTTGTTAGGTGTAGCTTTGGCAAATGTTCCTGTGGCTCAGATGGTAAAGCGTCTGCCCGCAATGCGGGAGACCCGGGTTCAATCCCTGGGTCGGGAAGATGCCCTGGAGAAGGAAATGGCAACCCACTCCAGTACTCTTGCCTGGAAAATGCCATGGACAGAGGAGCCTGGTAGGCTACAGTCCATGGGGTCGCGAACAGTCGGACACGACTGAGCGACTTCACTTCACTGTATCAAGTTGGAGAAGTACCCTCTGCCCACTTTTCTGAGAGTTGTTACAGTGCTTGGCTGTGGTTTTCTCAGGTGATTTTCCTGTGTCTAGTGAAATGACGTCTTGTTTTTTCTATTTTAGCGTGTTAATGAGGATGAATTACATTGATTGAATTTTCAAATGTTAAGAAAGAAAGTGAAGTCGCTCAGTCGTGTCCAACTGTTCGCGACCCCATGGACTGTAGCCCACCAGGCTCCTCTGTCCATGGCATTTTCCAGGCAAGAGTACTGGAGTGGGTTGCCATTTCCTTCTCCAGGGGATCTTCCCAACCCAGGGATCAAACCCAGGTCTCCCGCACTGCGGGCAGACGCGCTACCATCTGAGAAATGTTAAACCACCCTGCATTCCAGGGAAGCTCAACTTCCCAGGTCATGATGTATTATCTGTTTTGTATATTGATCCAGCTTGGTAACATTTGGTCAAGGGTGGTATGTTTGTGCCTGAGTGATGAGGAATGTTTCATTTATTGTGGTGTGGGGCAGTCCTCCGGGCTTATACCTGACTTGGCTTGAAATCTGTGCTAACTGGAACAGCCTGCCTCGTGGCCTATCAAACACATACATCTGTTTTAACAAATTCAACTTTTATATTCGTTAAAGGGCTGTTACCAATATTCAGCAATATTGCATAAACTTTGGTAATTTTAAGGGATTTGTCCATTTTAGCCAACGTGTCAAATTGTTGGCATAGATTGTTCATAGTATTTCCTTACTATCCTTTTAATGTCTCTGTGATCCACTATGATGAACCATCTTTCATTCCTGACTTTGGTAATGAATGTCTGTCGTCTTGTCTTCATCAGTCTAGCTACATGTTTATCAATTTTATTTATCTTTTAAAAAAATACCTTTTGGTTTCATTCCAGATCTGAAAGAGACACGTGCACCCCAATGTTCATCACAGCACTGTTTATAATAGCCAGGACATGGAAGCAACCCAGATGCCCATCAGCAGACGAATGGATGAGGAAGCTGTGGTACATATACACCATGGAATATTACTCAGCCATTAAAAAGAATTCATTTGAATCAGTTCTAATGAGATGGATGAAACTGGAGCCCATTATACAGAGCGAAGTAAGCCAGAAAGATAAAGACCATTACAGTATACTAACACATATATATGGACTTTAGAAAGATGGTAACGAGAACCCTATATGCAAAACAGAAAAAGAGACTCAGATGTATAGAACAGAATTGTGGACTCTGGGAGAAGGCGAGGGTGGGATGTTTCAAGAGAACAGCATTGAAACATGTATATTATCTAGGGTGAAACAGATCACCAGCCCAGGTTGGATGCATGACACAAGTGCTCGGGCCTGGTGGACTGGGAAGACCCAGAGGGATCGGGTGGAGAGGGAGGTGGGAGGGGGGACTGGGATGGGGAATACATGTAAATCCATGGCTAATTCATTTCAATGTATGACAAAAACTACTGTAATGATGTAAAGTAATTAGCCTCCAACTAATAAAAATAAATGGAAAAAAAAATACATATATATGGAATCTAGAAAAAAAAAATAAAAAAATACCTTTTGGTTTCATTGACTTTTTTCTATTCATTATTTCCTGCCTTCTCTTCCTCCTCCTCCTCCTTCTCCCCCTTCCACTCCTCTTCTTCTTCCTCCCCCTTCTTCTAGTTTGATTTGTGCTTTTCTAACTTTTTAAGCTGGAAAATTAGATAATGAATTTTGGAATGGAACTTTCTTCATTTTTAACATAAGCACTTAAGACCATATATTACTCTAAGCACCAATTAGTTGCATATACAATTTTTTTTAAAGTTTTTGTTTATTTTTGGCTGAGCTGGGTCTTTGTTGATTTGCGTGGGCTTTGTCTAGCTGTGGCGAGCAGGCCTGTGGCTGAGTCGTTCCGTGGACAGAACTCCTGATCTCTGTCTTCTATCTCAGGTGAGGCAGCTGTACTTGTCAGGCCAGGAAGCTTCCAGTGCCCCGGAATCCTGCTCCCCTTATCTCGCGTCATTCAGACTGCAGGTCAGCTTGACTTTTCAGTCTGTCGGGAATCTGGTGGCTTCTCACCACCCCCGCGGCTCCCCCTCCATCCCACCAACGCCTGCTCTCACGGGCTGTGCTGTGACCTGTGCTCCACGCAGCTGAATGCTCGCGCTCCTGCCCTGCAAGAGCATCTCGCAGTCAAAGCCACAGCCGGCTCCGCGTCCTCAGGCGCCTCGTGCCTGGGCGCCTCGCCTGCCCCCTGCCTCGCGGGGTCCCTGTGCCCACCGGCCTCCAGCCTTGCCACCTCAGTGCCTCTGCACCTGGGGTGCTGGTGCTCCCCTGCCCTCCTTGCCCCCCAGCGAGGCCCACCCCAACTCCCCCAAGTAGCCCCCACGCCCTCCCTGGACTTATTTGCCATCACAGAGGAAGCCAGGTGCGTCACCGTAGAAGACACCCGTTTAGCCCCTGTGTGCCTGTCCCCCGTCGGGCTGTGGCCTCCACATGGGAAGGGCCGTGGCCTGTCCCGCCCATCCCACAAGTGTGCGCTGGACAGCGGGGTGAATGTTGATGCACGAGCAGGACCTGGGCAGCACAGAGGGAGAGGCGGCACTTTAGGAACAGAGTCCTTTCGAGGGGTGGGGCTTGTTCTAGAGACTGGTGTTGCTGCCGGAGATGAGGAAGTTCTTCCCAGGATGCATGGGAGGCGTTTGTCCCACCATCTCTAATTCCAGACTGCTTATTTGTGTTTCTTAGAGAACAACTTGGGAAATGCACAGACGTGGTGAAACCTGCATAATGTGCTCTTTTTCAAACAAAGAGAGAAGCGAAGAGTTCCACCGGTTGACAATCTCCCTGTTAGTTGCACTTAATTGCTTTAAAAGGCAGTCACTAAAGAGGTTTGGGAGGTTTTCAATGTTTAAAATCCCTTCTTGACCTCACAATTTGTGAAAATTAATTCTAATACTTTTTGATTGGTTGAAGAGCTAAGACCCTGAGCATCCTGTGATGGGAAGCTGAAGCCTCTGCTTGGGCGTGATGTGGGCTTGTGGTCTGAGCAGCCAGCTCTGTGAAAGGCTTCAGCTCCTGAGAACACAAGAGACTGACGTTGTGATCATGGGGCACCGGAATGTCTGCACCAACCGACCTGGGGGCTCGTCTTCTGATGTCAGGTCTTTTTGCCTTTATACTGTTCATGGGTTCTCAAGGCAAAAGTATGATGTGGTTTGCTGTTTCCTCCTCTAGTGGACCACGTTTTGTCAGAACTCTCCACCATGACTTGTCTGTCTTGGGTGGCCCTGCATGGCATGGCTCATCGCTTCATTGAGTTACACAAGGCTGTGACCCATGTGATTGTTTAGGTTCATTTTCTGTGACTGTGGTTTTCGTTCTGGAGCGCACTGACTGTGTGTGAAGTTCACAAGCAATGGCAAATAGGGAAGGCTGAATGACAGTGAGGAGTATCGATACTTTGCAACTTCTGACCAGGTTGATGACCCTGACGCTGGGAAAGATTGAGAGCAGGAGGAGAAGGGGGCCACAGAGGATGAGATGGTTGGATGGCATCACTGACTCAATGGACATGAGTTTGAGCAAACTCCTTGAGATAGGGAAGGACAGGGAAGCCTGGCGTGCTGCAGTCCATGGGGTCGCAGAGAGTCGGACACGACTGAGCCACGGAGGAGTAATAAGCAGAGGCTGGGCAAAATGCACACCCGTCCCTTCCCTTCCGTGCTGAGTGGAAATAGCGGGCATAGCGGGACCCTCACGGCACACAGGAACCCGTGGGTCAGAATCCCAAACAGTTTAAGGGCCAGGCCAGTCACGCAGCTCGCAAATGGTGTGTGAGCTTGTGAAGGGCCTTCCTTGTCTGATGGCAGGGATGGAAAAGGGCTTCCAGAAAGGATGGAGAGGAAGACTTTGGATAAAAGCATGCTTGTTTCCAAAAGAGTCAAACACTGGGCTGTCTGGCCTTCTAGGATCCTGAGCTTGGTACAGTGCTGCGCTCGGGCACGCTCTTTGTCCTGAGAGGACCACTCTGGTGCTCACAACCTGTCTGCCACAAGTGGACCAGCAGAGACCCCCCTGCTCTTGGCGGGTTGGCACAGGATGGAGTGGGACTCTGGGCCCGCAGTTACACAACCACTGAGAACCTTCCAGGATCCCTCGCTTCACGCCCTCATTGAAATTCAGGAAGCAGTCCCGCTTCCCTGGCTTAAGTGCAGTTTTGCTGGGCTTTTGTTCCGTCTGTGAATAGTTCTCACTGGACGCCAAGGCACAGTGACTCAGTAACAGGAGCCCGTCACCGAGAGACCGGTGCTCCCGCCGCCAGAATCACCACGGAGGTAAGTGCGTGAACAGCTGGGAACCCTTCGGGTGGGGTACATCTGTGGCCTCTTGTCTGGTCACCACCCTGGACCTGGGGTAACCGACACATCAAGGGATTTGTGGCTGCAGGTGCCAGTGGACAGTGAGATGTGGGGGGGGGCACCGAGGGAGCCCCAGTTCAGCAAGGCACCGAAGTCCCTCCATGAATCTGGACTGGTCAGGGTGGTTTTACTGGGAGAGTGATTCTGTTCACTTGTGAAATTAAGTGCTCATTTTATTCTTCAAATTCACAGTACTTCCATACGCATGATATTTCTTTTATTGAAAACAAATATTTAAGAAAATTTTAATAGTTTTTTAATTTGTCTCTGGCTGTGCTGGGTGTCTGCTGCTGCACGGGCTTTTTTCTAGCTGTGGCACGTGGGGTCTACTCTGGAGTTGTGGTGTGTGGGCTTCGTTGCCCTGATTGCCCTTGTTGGGGCGCACAGGCTCCGTGGGTGTGGCGCATGCGCATCACTGCCCTCGGCGTGTGCAATCTGCGCAGACGGGGGGTCAGACCCGTGCCTTATGCACTGGCGTGTGGACTCTTTACCAGTGAGCCAGCAGGGAAGCCCAAAACAAGTATTTACTGAAAATCACTTCTTTGGGAGTTTTTTCAGAGTGATCAAAGTGTAATTTGTAATCTTATCGCAAATAAAGACAGGGCTGCGTGGTGAGTGCTGCGCTGAGCCGCTCACGCCAGCCTTGCGCCCGCCGGCCCATGGCCCGCGAGGAGCAGTGCCGGGAGGGCCTGGCGTACGACCGGATGCCCCCGCCGGAGCGCGGGAGGCCGGACGCCGCGGGCTACGCCCCGGACACCAAGCCCGGCGACCTTCAGCTGTCGTCGAGGCTGCACCCGTGCTTCAGCCGCAAGACGTGGGTCTTCTCTGTGCTCATGGGGGTGAGTGCTCCCCGCCGAGGGTCCCCTGCCTGCGTGTGGCTCCCCGGGGCCCAGGGTCAGTGCTGCACATGAGAGCCTCACGGGTGTGACATGCTGGCTTGCTTTTGTTCTTTGGATTCTTTCCTAGTGGCCACTCTGTGTCCCGCAGGGTTGGGACAGTCTGGGGCCCACACTGCCCGTCGGCCAGGTCACTTGTTGGGCCAGGGTGGCCTGCATGCCCATCACCTCCTGGGGGCTCTGCAGAGATGGGGAGGAGGGGCTCTGCTCTCAGCACGGGCCTCTGGGAGGGTGAACAGTGGAATGGGGTCCTGAGGCAGGACGCCAGGGCCATGGGACAGTGAAGACCAAGGGGCCGGAGGGGCAGGGCCAACAGGGAGCTGGGGGCAGGCCCGGTGGACCTTGCCTGGGGTCCTGGGAGATTTTCTGACAGCTTGCGTAGGCACTCAGACAACAGAAAGATCCATTTTGGCCTGAGCAAGCACAGTCACCTGGGCTGGCCACTGGCCCCACCTCTCTGTGGGCAGGACCTTGTGGGTCTGTGTGCCCAGGCCAAGATCCAGGATCCAGGCTGGGCCCTTGCCTCTCCCCGGGCCCAGGCCCTACAGGCCAGCACCCCAGTGGTCCTGCCTGCCCTCCCCCTACATTGCGACCCTGCCCCACTGAGACTGGAAGCCCCCCACTACTTGTGTCTCATAGGAGTCTCCTCCCCCCGCCCCTGTGTGGACGGCCAGCACTGGTCCACCTCCTCTCACTCCCAGGGCCCTGGGCTCTGTGCCCTTGGCCATAGCGCGTGGCCCAGCTGTCTGCTCCTCACTTGGGGGTGCAGCGAGGGCTCCTCTGTCCCTGCACCCCCAGGCCCCGTGCTCCCACTCCACGGTGCACTAGGCCCCCCCCCCCCTCCAGACCCCGGGTCTGAGAGACCTCTACCTGTGACCTCCGCCCCATGGCCTTCCCTGTGGGGTGAGTTTGCATCTCCGCCGCCTTGAGGAGGACACAGTTGTGTGCTGGCTCCGTCCCCAGGCCCCCTGCGCACATTGAGGTGCAGGCGTTGTCTGGGAAGCAGCACCTCTGCTTCTTGCTTTCAGCGTTGACAGTCTCCTGGCCCCCTTGTAAGTGTTGAGGCCCGCAGCCTGAGCCTGGGGCAGAGTGGGCAGCTGTCGCCCTCAGGAGGGACTCAGGTCCAGCAGGGTCCAGACGGGGTGTTGGTATCGGGCAGAGTGCAGGTGTGGGAGAGAGCTGGCTGTCCCGCCACCTGAGCTTCAGGCCTGCTGTTGTCACCTGCATTCGTGCTGCCCTGCAGAGCTGCCTGCTCGTGACCTCGGGGTTTTCTCTCTACCTGGGGAACGTGTTTCCTTTGGAGATGGACTACCTACGCTGTGCTGCGGGCTCGGTGAGTAGCGGTCCTCCGTCAGCACTGAGTTCTTGACTCTGAGATTGACTCGCTGTTGTTGCTTACTTCTCACTCAAAAAAATCTCTTTGTATACTTTGGCTTCTGTCACTTTTGAAACGGATGAATGAAGCAAGCCTGCCTTACTCCACCAACTCCAGGGTGAGAAGCGGCCCTTTGATCTCTCCCAGGCGGCTGCGAGCTGCTCTGGGCTGTCCCACGAGCTAGCAGGGAACCCCCTTCGTGGTTTCGGGGCTGCAGCTGCCCTCCCCAGAGCTTGTGCCTGCTCTGGACTCAGAGTGCTGAGGCCCAGGGGAGCTGCTGGCCTGCACGGAGAAACACCTGGTGACCCCGGCCAGCTCGAGCACAGGGCACGTTCCCTGGGGTCTTGGGGGGGGCCTCGCCCACCTGCTCCCTGCTCCAGCCCCATCAGCACTCCCAAGTGTCTGAGAACTCGAGACCAATGTTTCCCCACCCTGTACCCCCACAGGGCGCACAGCCTCTGCTCTCTCAAAGAAAACCCGTTGAAAGAATTCCACTCACCTGCTGCCCTTCTCTCCAGAACCTCCTAGGTGGCCCTTGCTCTTCACTACTGGAGCAGACCTGGTTTGGGGTCACAGTGACCTCTGACCTCTGACCCAGGTGGCTCCAGGGCCACACTGACCTAGACAGATGTCCCAGCAGAATTGTCAGGGGTGATGGGGTAGGGGCAGGTCACATGATCCCCCTGGCTCCTCCCCTGGCCCAGCCCCCACCCAACTCCTGCCAGGCTGTGTCGCTGCTGCTCCCTCTGAGGTCTGGGGGTCCTGGGGCTGCAGCGACACTGGCGTGACCCCCGAGGCTCAGGCTGGCCCCGTCCCCTCCCTGCCGCCCAGGCTCCCCCTTTTCATTGTCCTCGGCTCCTGGGAGGGTGCAGTGGGGGCCCCCAACAAGGACCCCAAGGGGCTCGGGGTCTCCTGGGTAATTCTTGGCAAGCCACGCTGGTCTCGGGTGATAGCAAACTACATCTGCTCCAGGCGTGTCTGGCTAAGACAGTCTTCACCTTCAGGTGCCTTTCCATCATCAGAACAGTTAAAGCTGTTTCCAGAAGAATTATTTTGAAAGACCCAGGCCCCTCCAGCTTTGAGCGAGACCACTGGGCAGAGGGGGCATGCTTCGGGCCCTGCAGGTTTTCGGGACACGGAGCAGCCAGCGGGACGCTCACCCACTCTCTCTTTGCAGTGCATCCCTTCAGCCATCGTGAGCTTCGCCATCTCGAAGAGAAATGTTAGCGCGGTGAGTCCAGCCTTCCATCTGCATAGCTTGAGGGCGGCACCAGAGGCCCCAGATGGCAGGGCATGCAGGTGGGAGGGCTGGGGGGGGTGGGCCCAGGCCGCCCTTGGGGCACACCCTCTGCAGCCCTGCACCCCCTCTTCCTGCCCCCGTGAGGGCAAAGGGGCCGAGCTCACAGTCACCCCCGCTGATGCTGAGTGCCTGACCTCGGGATGGTGGTCAGTGCCCAGGAATGAGGTTGAACATCACACAGAGGTGAAAGAAAGCCTCCCGTCTTGTCTTCCAGATCCCCAACTTCCAGATACTGTTCGTGTCCACGTTTGCTGTCACCACCACCTGCCTGATCTGGTTCGGCTGTAAGCTTGTCCTGAACCCGTCAGCAGTAGATGTGAGTCCTCAGAGAGCCATGCGGTCTCCCATGGTCACAGGTGCCGAGGGCTTGGCTCCTGCTGAGTCTGCTCAGCCCTGTGGGCCTGGAGCAAGTGTTGGCGAGCTGTCTGCTGGGCAGTTACGTAGGGATGTGTACCGTAGCTCTTGAGTCTGAGAATTTCACCTATGCTTCTGAAGAAAAGAACTGTCTTCGATGCTTTCATTGGTGTCAGTGGATGGATTCACTGATTTCTTGTATTTCTTTCATGACAGTTCTTAAACGTTCAGTTCAGTTGCTAAGTTGTGTCCGACTCTTTGCAACCCCATGGACTGCAGCATGCCAGGCCTTCCTGTCCATCACCAACTCCCAGAGTTCACTCAAACTCATGTCCTTTCAGCTGGTGATGCCATCCAACCATCTCATCCTCTGTTGTCCCCTTCTCCCACCTTCAATCTTTCCCAGTATCAGGGTCTTTTCAAAGGAGTCTTAAACAGGGTCTTAAACATTTAGCCGTACATAACGTATTTTGTTAAATGTGTGATGCTGCTGACTAAAGTCCCATTATTACTTTATGTTCTGCTAAGAAAAATGGAAGAACCTTGTTGTTTAAATCACAGAAAAGCAGAGAAGAATCTCTAGGAAACAGGACCTGATTAGGGATACCGCTGTTCTGTGTGTGACAGTGCATGCATTTCTTTAAGATCGGGAAATGGAGGCCGTGGCCAGAGACACCCCGGCCAGGCGTCTGAGCAGGAAGATGACAGATGCTCGGGTCTCAGAGGAGCCTGTCTGCTGCCTGTCCTGCAGGAGACGAGTCTCTGCTTTCTTGACATTTGATCATTAAGTGCTCGTAGCAAGGTTGTTGGATGTGAAAATCCATGTAAAACAATTATTTGTGCCAGAAACAAATTGTTGAAAATGTTACTGAAATACAGATAGCATTTTATGAAATACAGTATCAGGCTCCTGGGAATAAATGCAACAGAAGGTCTGGAGACTGTTTGTAGCAAGTCACAAAGCCCCACTGATAATTGCGATGCTTTTTCACGAAAGAGACTCTGCATGCAGGTGCTGCCGGCCTGTGGGCCCAGAGCAAGTCCACCCACAGGCAGGCCCCAGCAGATCCAGGTGGTACCCAAGGGCTGGGGTGGAGACCCCTTGAAGTTCAGGTGGGGGTCTCCCCCTCCACCACACAGCTGCCCTGGCAGGAGAGGAGAGCGCCTGCATCCGGTCAGCCTGAGCAGTCCAGGGTGTGGCCGTCCCAGGCTTGGCACACAGCTGTGATCGACTCGGCTTTGGCCCTGCCACCTGCTCACCATGAGGCCCAGCCAGTTGTGCCGCGGACACAGGAGCCCACGCTGTAAGGAAGGGGACAGGCTCTGTCAGAGCGGCTGGCTCCAGGCCGCCGCATGGGAGCCTTGGGAGGAAGTCCTGGGCTTTGGTGACTGCGCCAGGGGCTCAGCAGCAGGAAGCCGCCATGCCGACGGGCAGCTGAGCCGAGACCCCCCGTCAGAGGCCGGCTGAAGCCACAGGAGATGACGTTTCCCGCGTCGGTCGGGCAAGGGCCCAGCGTGCTTCCTTCACATCTTGCAACTCCTGCTGCTGCTGCAGGCTCTTGGCAAAGGCCTGGAATTTTCAGGTCATTTCGGAAGAGGTACAAACCTCAGAGAGACACTCGCGCGGGTGACCAGGCAGCGTGTTCCTAGCAGCCCTGTTGATGGTGGCAGGAGTCCCAGACCAGAACATAATCCAGCACCCGTCCCCCAGGACGGCGCCCCACACAGAGTGGATGAAGAGGCTGCAGATGTGCGCAGCCGCGCACCGCACATTCCCCTCCTCCAGGGCCCCCCAGGAGGGCTCCTCCTCCGGTGGCCTCGCCCAGGGCTGGGCTGCAGCATCCCCCCACCTAGGTCTGGGCCCCAGAGCCCATCGCTAACCAGACCCATGGGCTCCTGCACCTCCAAGGCCCACCCAGGCCACGTGGGGGACGTGAAGCTCAGACACCTGAACGCACGGAAGGACCCCAGGACCACGAGGTCGGACTCCCAGTGTCCAAACAGGGTCAAGTACGATGAAACAGGAGACCCTGCCCCCCCGCCGTGAGGCCACCAGGGTGGCCTGGAGCACCAGGGGCTGCTCCCCTCCCCATTCTGCCTGTCGAGCAGGAGCTGGACTTGCCCTGCCCGGGGGAGGCCACGCGGGGTCCCAGGCTGCTCTGTGTCCTCCTGGGCATTGCTTTCTTTAGGGAAGGACCCAGCTCCCTGGCCTCTGACTCTTCCCTCAACAAATGAGGCCAACGTGGCACATCTCCGTGGGCTCCTTGGATGCCCAGGAGGGCCGTGAACCCACCTGACGCAGCCAAGCCCAGGACACCGCGGGGTCCAGCCTCCCCACAGCTGAAAGCTGCCTGGTCCCACAGCCCTCCCTGCACGTGGCATCTCCAGCCATCCCGTTTTCCCATCTGATGACTGTAGCGTGGCTCCCAGCTGCCGCAGGTCACCCTTGGATCACTGCCACCTCTGAACCCCTCTTCCCAGGCACGTGCCCTCCTGAACCTCCTTTCTGTCTGCTGGCTGCTCCCGTCCTCGGCTTCTCCTGAGTTGGGTCTCCCCTTGGTCAGAGCTCGGGTTGTGTGCCACATGTGCCAACCCCTGCCTACACCCCCATGGGCTGCTTGGCGGCCGAGGTGAAGCCAGGCTTGCCAGTGTGGCTTTGTGACTTCAGTTGTCTTCTTCCTTCGAAGTCGACCACTCTTATTTCAAATATGTTGGAGGATAAGTTTGCGGAGTTCCCCAAAAGTACAGCTGAGATTCTGTTGCGATTAGTTGAAGTTTGTAGAATAACCGGTAAGAACTGACAGCTTTGTTGTGTGACGTCATCCCACCAGGGGCAAACTGTCTCCCCTCTCACAGCATCTGCCCTTTATCAGGGTCGGGATGTTCCTGTATCAGACAGTCCCCACAGAATTCACGGGCGTGGTGCGAGTATGAACGGTGTCTTCTTTCTCAAATTATATTTTTAGATGGGTTGTTCCTAGTGCAGAGAGAAGCTTCTGATTTTCTTTTTTTTCCACTTTATTTTGAAGTGTTAGAGACTGAAAAGAATTTGCATGCACAGTACAAAGCATTCCTGGGTGTCCTTTATCCAGTTGCCCCAGTGACAGCATCTTATGCTGTCAAATCAACTGACATGGCATGTGTTAATTTAGACTCCATTGAAATTGTAGCCATTTTTAGAAGTGGATTTTCATAAGAGGACTTTGTGTCCAGAAGCCTTGTTGGACTCGCATCCTCCGAGCGTTCCTGTTGGTTGCGCTGGTTTTTCTGTGCAGGCCTGTGTCGCCACAAATAACACTAAACGTCCTGCTCAGCCTGCCCCCACAGTCCCTGTGTCTTCATAGCTTTGCCCAGGGCTTCTGGCACCTTGGGCCTTTCTGTCTTATTCCTGGTTTTAAATGGGCTGGATCTAAAGTTGCCGTGAACTTCCTTCTTTTTCTTCTTTGGCTGTGCTGCCTGCAGACTCGCTAGTTGGCTTGAGGGCTCAGTCGTTATGGGCGTGGGATGGATTGCTCTGCGGTACGTGGGAGTTTAGTTCCCCAACTAGGGCTAGAACCCGCATCCCCTTCCTTGGAAGGCAGCCTCTTAACCACTGGCCCACTAGAGCAGTCCCTCCATTAAGTGTTTTATACCCAACTTTCACCAAGTTAAAACCTTGTCTTCAAGTCCGGGTTTGCTGTAAGTTTTTCATTTTAAAAATACAAACATGTGCTGCTTGCTCTTGAACTTATTGAGATGCTCTGTCCTCGTTTAGTTTATTAAATGCACTAATTTTTCTGGTGTTGAAACTTTCCTTCCTGAGATTAGCTTTACCTCATCACAGTGTGTTATTTTCAGTGTTTTGATGGGCCGACCAACCAGTCTCCTCGTTAGGGTTGCTCATCAAGTTTCCTGAGTGAAATGGACCTACATTTCCTTTGTCTGGTTTTAGAACCAAGGTTTTCCTGTCTCATAAAATGAACGCAGAAACTCTTACCTCTTTTTTGCTTTTTGCAACATCTTGACACGATGAGAAGTCACTGCTTCTGGAAAGTCTGATCGAACTCACTTGTAAAGTCATCTCGATGATGACTGTTAGTGAGGGGACATCTTTCATTATTAGTGTCAAAGTTTTCTGTCTGTCACGGGGCAGCTAACTCTGCACCGCAACTGCCGAGCCTGTGTGTTGTAGAACCCGACGCCACCGACAAGAGAAGCCACCGCAGTGAGAAGTTTGAGCGCCGCAGCTGGAGACCCCCTCTTGACTCCACTAGAGAAAGCCCACGCACAGCAGCGAAGACCCAACAGGGCCAGAAAAAGAAAATAAAAAGTACTGAACTTGGGCCCAGGCAGTGAAAGTGCCAAGTCCTAATCACTGACTGCCAGGGAGTTCCTGATTAGTTGGTTTTATCAGTTCAGTCCAGTTGCTCAGTCGTATCTGACTCTTTGCAACCCCATAGACTTCAGCAGATCACCTGTCCATCACCAACTCCTGGAGCTTGCTCATACTCATGTCCATTGAGTCGGTGATGCCATCCAACCATCTCATCCTCTGTCGTCCCCCTCTCTTCCTGCCCTCAATCTTTCCCAGCATCAGGGTCTTTTCCAATGAATCAGTTCTTCGCATCAGGTGGCCAGAGTATTGGAGTTTCAGCTTTAGCATCAGTCCTTCCAATGAATATTCAGGACTGATCTCCTTTAAGATGGACTGGTTGGATCTCCTTGCAGTCCAAGGGACTCTCAAGAGTCTTCTCCAACACCACAGTTCAAAAGCATCAATTCTTCGGCGCTCAGCTTTTTTTATAGTCCAACTCTCACATCCACACATGACTACTGGAAAAACTATAGCTTTGACTAGACGGACATTTGTTGGCAAAGTAATGTCTCTGCTTTTTAATATGCTGTCTAGGTTGGTCATAGCTTTTCTTCCAAGGAGCAAACATTTAATTTCATGGCTGCAGTCACCATCTGCAGTGGTTTGAGAGCCCCCAAAATCAAAGTCTATCACTGTTTCCATTGTTTCCCCATCTATTTGCCATGAAGTGTTGGGACTGGATGCCATGATCTTCGTTTTGTGAATGTTGAGCTTTAAGCCAACTTTTTCACTCTTCTCTTTCACTTTCATGAAGCGGCTCTTCAGTTCCTCTTCGCTTTGTGCCATAAGGGTGGTATCACCTGCATATCTGAGGTTATTGCTATTTCTCCTGGCAATCTTGATTCCAGCTTGTGCTTCATCCACCTGAGCATTTCGCATGATGTACTCTGCATATAAATTAAATAAGCAGGGTGACAATATACTGTCTTGATGTACTTCTTTCTCGATTTGGAACCAGTCTGTTGTTCCATGTCCATTTCTAACTGTTGCTTCTTGACCTGCATACAGATTTCTCAGGAGGCAGGTAAAGTGGTCTGGTATTCCCATCTCTTGAAGAATGTTCTGTAGTTTGTTGTGATCCACACAAAGACTTTGGCATAATCAATAAAGCAGAAGTAGATGTTTTTCTGGAACTCTCTTGCTTTTTCTATGATCCAACAGATGTTGGCAATTTGATCTCTTATTCCTCTGTCTTTTCTCAATCCAGCTTGAACATCTGGAAGTTCTCGGTTCATGTACTGTTGAAGCCTGACTTGGAGGATTTTGATCATTGCTTTGCTAGCGTGTGAAATCAGTGCAGTTGTGCAGTAGTTTGAACATTCTTTGGCATTGCCTTTCTTTGGGATTGGAATGAGAAATGACCTTTTCCAGTCCTGTGGGCACCCTTGAGTTTTGCAAAATTGCTGGCATATTGAGTGCATCACTTTACTGCAAGAGTTACTCCAGGTATCTCTTGACTTCCTACTTTTGCATTCCAGCCCCCTATAATGAAAAGGACATCTTTTTTGGGTGTTAGTTCTAGAAGGTCTTGTAGGTCTTCATATAACTGTTCAACGTCAGCTTCAGCATTACTGGTTAGGGCATAGGCTTGGATCACTGTGATATTGAATGGTTTGCCTTGGAAACGAGGAGAGATCATTCTGTTGTTTTTGAGATTGCACGCAAGTACTGCATTTCAGACTCTTCTGTTGACTATGAGGGCTACTCCATTTCTTCTAAGGGATTCTTGCCCACAGTAGTAGATATTATGGTTTTATATCACAAAGTTAAATTGACTTGTGTATTGTGTGAATTTAAACACAGGCATGGATTCTTGTAACTGCCAACAGTCAGGATGTGGGTCAGTCCTGTAACCCCCGATAGCCTGTTGTTTTCCACTTGAGGCAGCTGCGCACAGAATTGCTGTAAATATGGGCAGGTTTTGTTATATATGTGAGTTTTCATTCCTTTAGGATAAATACCCAGGAGGGAACAACTGCCAAGGAAGCTTGAGGTCAGGGTTGGCAGACTACAGCCCAAGGTCAAATCCAGCCTGTGAGCCAACAGTGGTTTAAGAACAAAAATCCACAACCAAAAAAGAAAAGGCTTGCCTGATATCTGACTTTGGACAGGAAATGTTGCCCAGGCTTTGAAGAGGCCACTAAGCCCTTTCATGGGGCTGTCTACATTTACTGGATCTAAGTGGAGAAGCCAATTTTATAAACGTGTATGTTTTCCTTGGGCAGATCAACTTCAATCTGATTCTGCTGCTTCTGCTGGAGCTCTTCATGGCGGCCACAGTAATCATCTCTGCACGTTCCAGTGAGGCGCACTGCAAGCAGAAGGTGGGTCCAGCCTGCGGCACAGCTGCACCACAGACCTGGCTGCGGAGTGAGGGGTCGATGGCCCTGGGGAGGCAAACAGAGAGATGCGGACCATCTCCTCCCTCGTCTGTTTCTGACCAAGTACCTTCACCACCCCCAGTAGTGCCACAGACAGAGCCCACGTCAACCTAAAGTATCACCTTGTAAACTAGGACTTCAGCAATCACACATTTCCATGTGCAAAGAGAAAGTCCATGTTTGAACTTCCGCTCTTAGCCTGAAGATCCAGGAGCATCGCCTAGAAACTCCCACTTCAGACCGTCCCTGGAGCGGCGGCCTGGACATGGCTGGCCCTGTAATGGGGTTTGTTTCTTTACAGGGTTCCATCTCTGAGAGCACCAACATTCTGTATGAAGTGACATTTCCTGCTCGGGTCCTGAAATCCTACTCTGTGAGAAAGGCTTTTTTCCCCTCTACTTAGTTTCATGGAGTGGTGGGGTGGAGGGGAGTACGTGATGAATACGGGGTGGGCGTGTCCACGATCATAGGCGCTGTCCTGGTTGGCAGTGCCCCCCTGTTCCATAAATCCCATGTTAATTGCGTTTTAAGCCCTTTCCAAAATCTTTTAGTCCACTTGTTCTATTACTGAAAGGTCTGTTAAAAACCTCCCAACCTGAGTGCAGATTATGGATCTGTCTCTGTAATTCTGTAGCTTTGCACCATAGAGTTCGGTGGGTTTTAGTACACACAACTTTAGAATCCCTTCCTTACGCCTGTCCCCCCATCCCCCCCCCCCCTTTTTAAACCATTACGAGCAACTCTCCAGAGCCGTGGCCTTTGCCAGGACAGTTGCATCACTAACTATGCGAGTTGTCTCTTGTTAATATCTCCTCACCGTGTCTTCCATTCCTTCCAGCCCTTTCTTCCCGCACGTCTGGGTGGTTTCTGTGTGGCGTGTAGGGGCTGTGTGGACTGAGCCAGGCCACCCAGAGCACGATTCCTGGCACCTTCGTATTTATGTATTTCTCCATCTTTTTCCTATTTTCTGTGGCTTTTCCCACTTTCCTTTGAATTGGTGGAAGCTTCCTCCTTCCTTTTCCCACAAATTTGGGTTGGAATGCATATTTTCAGTATTCCTTTGGAGATTATCCTGCATGTCAATGCATGGCGAGGGGGCACCCTGCTCCTTAGCCCTGAGCTCGCAGGAGCCTCCCCACCTGCCTCCCGGGGGCCCTGGGGAGCTGCCCCACCCCCCTGGGTGATGCTGACCCTCGCTGTTTGCCCGCCCCCAGGTCATCGAGGTGATTGCAGGGGTCTCCGCCATCCTCGGAGGGGTCATTGCTCTGAACGTGGACGACGCCATCTCGGGCCCGCACCTCTCGGTTACGTTCTTCTGGATCTTAGTGGCCGTGAGTACACCGGCGGTGCCCGTGGGGGCGGCCAGCCTCTGAGCTCAGCTTCAGGGGTCAGGCAGGATCGCAGTGGGAGGGCCGGGGCACCCAGACTGTTTGAGACCTGGGAGGAAACGAGTCAGCCTGTTAGCCTAGCTGTTTTATTATTATTATTTTTTTGTATTATTTTTCCAGGAAAATACTTGTTTCATTATTTTATATGATTTCATAATGTATAGCATTTATTTTGTTTCACATTTTAAAATGAAGTACACGTGTGTTATTTTACACTGACTGCAATGCAGTGAAGGCTCAGCTTGGCAAGTGCTCACCGCTGGGTCGCTGTTGTAGATGGAACGTCCATCCTTTTATAAGCAAGTCTCAGTTGACTTACATAATTGAATGCCATTCGCCCCTTAAACTGGGAAGCCCCCTGTGGAGCGCCTGCCCAGCCCCGCCACCCTGTGGCCCTGCCGTGCCGGGGTGCCTGGATCCCAGTCCACTTGGGGCAGTTACCAGGGCCCCCCACGCCCCGAGTCTCCCCGTGTCGTGTGACGCCCCAACAGCACAGTCCTCCGGAGCCTGGTGCTCCCACACCCAGCGTGTGGGTGCTTCCCTTTTCTCTGTGGTCGCGTGGACGGCTGGCTGGGGCTTGGACACACCTGGGCTTAGCAGGCCGTGTTGGCTGGGATGGCGGAGGGTGCCCCGGGTGCCTGGTGGGGGCGGGTGGATGGCCAGAAGGTGAGCTCGGGGGTTGGCGACCTTGAGGAAGTTCAGCCCCCCGAACTTCCCCCTGCCTGGGTCGTGTAGAATTAGATCTGGCTCCTTAAAATAAGTAGAACAGGCAGTTATTACTAACGAAGCGGCAGGGACGTTGGCCCAGTGGAGGCCCCCTGCCCCCCCGGGGTCGAAGCATGGTGGGCGGTGGCACAGTGTCTCCAGGGCCCCTGAGTCGGACAGCCCAGCTGAGCCCACCTGCAGCCCGCCCTGGTGACGGCCCAGAAACGTCATGAATGAGGCACAGGTGGGGGCCCGCTGAGGGCTCCCCAGAGACGAGAAGCACGAAGCTTCATCCTCACCTGGACCCTGAGCTGCGAGCAGACCCAGCTGGACCAGGACACGGCGGGGACGACTGCAGCTGGACGCAGACCCTGCCTTGGACACGGCCACTGAGTCCATGTCACAGTCCCAGCCGCCGCTGAGCTGGGAGGGAGCAGGAGACAGGCACTCGGTGTTTGGCGGGGCGCCCGCCTCCCGGCCTGGCCCCCAGCTGCTGTGGCGCTGAGCAGCGGGGCGCAGGGTGCCTCCCCCACACCCATCTGAAGCCTTCTCTTTCCTCCGCTCTCAGTGTTTCCCAAGCGCCATTGCCAGTCACGTGACGGCGGAGTGTCCCAGCAGGCCTCTGGTAGGTGACACCGGCTGGGCCCAGGGGCCTCCTGCACAGCCTGCTGGCCTGAGCGGGGTGGGGGCGAGCACCTGAGGGGCATCTGCAGGGCCTGCAGGAGGGCCGGGCGACTGTCCGAGGGCTGGCCCGTCTGTGGAAATGAGCAGCCACGGCAGGTCTGGCGTGAGAGTCGGGAGAGATTCTAGGGACTCAGCAGAGGCGGCGTCCTGTCCTGGTGTGGGTGTTGAACTGCTGAATCCAGTCTGAGTGCCCCAAGGTGTGAGCATCCGAGCTCACTCCTGGGGCTGCGTGGCTTGTTTTGGGAGGTCAGAGGAGCAGGTTGGAGGGCATGAGGAGGAGGCCAGAGATCATTAAGTCCTGTTTTATGAACAGAGTGAATTGTGCGTCAGTTGAGAAAGTTCCACACACAGTGTGTCTTGAGTCAAGGGGCACACTGGGCACAGAGACAGCAGGCCCCCGCCAGCCGCAGACCCGAGCGGAGGCCTGAGTGACGCTGGCGGTGCCGGCTGCCCCCGGCCCCGCCCCGCTCCGCTCCCCCAGGTGGAGGTGCTGATCGCTGTCTGCAGTCTGGCTGCCCCGTTGCTGTTCACGGCCTCTGGGTACCTGTCCTTCAGCATCATGAGAATCATGGACGTTTTCAAAGACTACCCGCCAGCCTTCAAGGTCTGTGTGCTTCTATTCTAATCAAGCCCTGAGAGACAGGCGCCACTGATCTGCTGCCCAGGTCCGGAACACCCGCCTTCGCAGCCGCGTCTTATTTTCTCAGCCCTTGCTGCGTTCATTTGTGGTTTAGAGTCACATTCATCCAGTCTCATGAGAGACCCCATTGGTTCCTGGGTAAGCTGAAGGGAGCGAGAACCTCCTCTTTAAGGGGATTCTCGGGGGTCCAGTGTCTCCCCCACAGGCTCAGGCATCAGGCAGGGTTAGTCTCAGATGCCCTGGATGATCCCAGTAAGACGGTGTTATGAGAAATTTCAAACATATCAGAAGAGTTGACAGGTTAATACAGTCAACACTGAGGTTCTCTGGTGGTGTCTGTGTGTGTGTGTGTCTCTGTGTGTGTGTGTGTGTGGTGTATGCTGACGGGTGGGCAGAGCACACATAGGCGTTGTTTTCTGGAAGCATCTGAAAGGGAGTGGCAGATGCTTGAGGTGACCCCTGGCCTTCGATCCTCTGCATGTCAGCAGTAAGGCCAGTCCCTGCGCAGTTGAGGCGGCTGGCCTAACAGCTGACAGCACAGGCTCCCTCGGACTGTCCTGAGAAGACGCTCCCAGGGCTGTGGTCCTCAGAGCATCGAGGTTCACCCTTGCACTCTGGTGTCCTCAGGTCGGGGGCAGACCCCACTCCCCCCAGGCACTGACTTTCCGGAGTGCAGGCCTGTGGCCGGGGAGATGGCCCCCCGTGGGTCTGTGTGCTGCAGCGTGGGCAGGAGTGAGTCCAGGAGCACTGGCGCCACGTGCTGGCCAGTCTGCAGTGCTGCCGGCGGGCTTCCCAGGAGCTGCAGCCCCTTGAAGGAAGGAAGTCCCAGTGCCGGCGTCTGTGGGTCAGTGCGGCTGGCAGCAGCACACTCCCTGGGCCGCAGATGGGGTCAGCGTGTGTGCACCTGTGTCTGCCCAAGAACCGCCCCCGGGGGACGTGCGCTGGCCACTGTCCACAGAGTCCCTGTTCTCTGGGCTCCCAGACGCCAGCCTATCAGCCTCTCCCATCAGACGCTTGAGATGGCCCGGCCCACCTGGTCCTGGCCCCTGGCCCCAACTCGCCCTCGCCCCGGGAGGGGAGCCATGTACCCATTCCGGCGGGGGTATCGTCATGCCTAAGCCCTGTCAGTGGACAGAGCTGAGAAATGTGTGTACTTACAGATCCTGAATGTATATTGGTATCTCTAATTCAAAATTTTACATTCTAGGGTTCCCCCAGCCTCTGTTATTTTGTATTTGCCTTATTTTTCTCTTAGTCCAGAGACCTTGTCTCCTGGTAGCACTGACTGTGGTTGCTGCCACCTTTGATCTGACTGCACACAGGTGCCCGCAGTGATGCCTTCTGGGCAAGCTGAGGCTCCTCCACCCACTCGTTCCGGGACGGAACCCCCGCTGGGTGGCCGAGCTGCAGAGCCAAGTGTGACGGTTTCTGTTTGTATTCAGTTTGGGGCTTTGATGCTTTTTTCCCTCTTGTTAGTACTTTTGAACATATAAAACTTTTACGTGGTTCAAAAGTGAAATCAACCCAAGGCAAACTCAGAGGGGTTGTGGTCCCATCCACGGCCCCCCACTGCTCCCACAGGCAACTGTGTGTATCTTTAGTTTCCTTCTTCCTACAGAACAGGTCACTCTAATATATCTCTGCACCTTACCTTTCTGTTTTTAAACAATTTATCTTGGTGCTTCCTCATCACCCAGAGGACAGATGCATTTGTAGTTTAGTTGGATGTTGGCAAACCCCCTGGGCGGCTCCTCTTTTTCCTCCCACCAGCAGTATGAGAGCACCTGTCCCCCCATAGCCTGGGAGGGGTGTCCCCCGGGGCTTGTGACACGGCTGAGAGATGGAGTCTTGTGGCAGGGGCGCTGAAGCACGCATCTGAACACGCAGGTCGGTGAGGCCCTTTCCTCTGTCCCAGGCACTTCCTTTCTCCTACAAGCTCTGCCTGTGTCTCTTGCCCGTTTCCTGCGGGCTTTAATAACGCTGTCAACACAGGAAGCCCAGCCCTCCGTCAGACACGGAAGAGGCAAACAGCGGCCTCAGCTAGGCAGCTGTTCCATTCTGCTTGCTGTGATCTGTCTCATGTGGAAGTTTTGTTGGTGTTTTACACAGTTAAATTTGTCCATATTTTCCTTCATTGCTTCTGGATTTTGAGTCACAATTAGAAAGGCTCACACTTGTGTTTCTGCTGGAGTTTAACCTGGAGCATGGCGTGAGGAGTGGGCCCAATTGGACTTTACTCGAAAGGCTCATCTGTAAATGAAAGGTTCAGCCCCTTGTATTAGAAAGCCCATCTTTTTCTGTCGTCTGAGACTCTGCCTTTTTCATGCACTGAGCTTCTGTCTATCTGGGTCTCTCTCTGCCCTGACTGTCCTCTCGCAGCCAATCTGTGCTGCTCTGTCCACCCTGGAGGTTGGCACCAGGCCATCACCACCTGGCTGGCTTGATGCCAACTGCCCTGCATTTCAGGGCTTCCTCACTTCTGTCACTTGTTTGTTCTTATATATGAATTTTATTTTTTAGATTTTTAAGAAATGTTTATTTCGCGCTGCATCGGATCTCGGGTGTAGTGTGTGGGATGCTTCATTGCGGCACGTGCGTTTCTCTCTCGCTGGGGCACGCGGGCCCTCGAGTGCAGACTCCGTAGCTGTGGCACTTGGGCTGAGCTGCCCAGTGGCGGGTGGGATCTTAGTTCCCCAAGCAGGGATCAGTCCCACGTCCTCTGCATTGGGAGGCAGATTTTTAACCACTGGACTACCAGAAGGTTCCTGTGTGAATTTTAGAATCACCCTGCCTGACTCAAGAAAACACAGTGTTGCGTTTTTAGAAAAACTGGACTCACCCTTAAGTGTGCAGGTTAATGTGAGAGACGCTGAGTCTCTTTTTTAAACAGTGACCGTATCTAGGTTCTTTGTCTTAACGTTTGGTTGCTTTGTGTTTCTGAGGCTGGAAGGTCACCCTGCAGTGTGAGGAGAGAGCCAGTGGTCTGTGGGTGTCTTTACAGACCCTAGGGCTTCCTCCTGGGGTTGCTGGCAGCCCCTTCCCCAAGGCGTGCCACCCCCTGCTCCTGTGGTCCGGGGCAGACGCCTCCTCCCAGTAGTCAGTACAGGCCCCCCAGCTTCTGCTGGAGCTGGTCTGCCGGTCTTTCTTTGGAGCCTGTGTCCCTGTTTCTCCTCCGGCTCTGGGCTTCCACTGGCATCTCACACAGAACTCGCCTTTGTGTCACCAGGCACCCTCCGGGAGGCCATAGATCATTTCAGCAGCTCCTCTCTGGCCCTGCTGGGGGGCCTGGAAGACAAGCCAGGCAGTACCGTCAGGGGCCTGGCTGCCTTTGGGTCATGTTTATGCGGGTCTTCCGTTAAGTCCAGGATGACAGAGCTCAGACCAGAACTGAGCTCCTCAGCTCTGGCTCACTGAGACAGTGATCACTGCCCCGGCTGGTGACACGGTAGGGCCCCCGAGGAATGGGAAGCTGAAACTGCTCCATGTAACTACACCAGGGCTCGGGGTCTGCTTTGGGAGCCTCCCGGCCGAGGGGCCACACAGTGGGGTGGGGGGTAGCGGCTGAGAGGGAGCAGGGTGTGCGGCCTGCCGTCCCCCCTCCTGCCCTCTCCCCCGTCTCCTGCTCACCTCTCGCCCCCAGCAATCCTACGATGCGCTGCTGCTGATGCTGATGCTGGAGCTGCTGCTGCAGGCGGGCCTCAACACAGCCACGGTCATCCAGTGTGTGCGCTTCAAGGTGGGCGCGTCCTGGGACGCCGCGGGCGCCCCGCCCAGCCCACAGGAGCGCCCGGCGGTCGGGGAGGTGAGTGGCCTCTGAGCCCATCTGGAGGGGAGGGGAAGGGGGGGCCTGCCGTCCTGGGACCCTGGGCAAAGCGACACCAGCCCAGGCTGACTTCTTTCAAGACCTGTTGGGTCACTTTCTCTATTTAAAACAAAGAAAACTCTTGAAAAGGTGCAATACATTTATACAGTTTCTAAGCCAGCCAGGCAAACACAAATCCATTTCTGAAAAGATATTATGGACTGAATGCTTCCAGTTTTACTCTTATAAATGAGCTGAGAACTTGGCAAACATCTCCAGGGATCACAGGGCTCTCCCTCCAGCAGCCTGGCCAGGAAGGGGAGCCCAGCCCACCCCCTGTAGACGTGTGTCCAGGGCCTGTGACGGGGGCTCTGGCGACTCACGCCAGCCCTTCCGCCAGGTTCACGGCCGCTGCACTCTGCCCGGGCCCTGCCCCTCGTCCCCACCAGTGGACGGCTCCTTCCGGGTGCTGTCTGCTGTGGCGCTTTGGCTGGACACACCTGCCTACTGTTCCCCAGGCAGCAGCAGGCCTGGGCACCTGGGGAGGGCACCCTGGGGGGGCCAGACACTCCTCCTGCCTGGCTGCCCCCTGGGCCCACCCGGCTCACTTACGGGCTGCGCAGGACAGCCCAGCATGGACCAGGGCCCCTCTGGGAAAACTGGGTTTAGCGTAAAAACAGGTTTAGCGTAAAAACGCAGGCCCGTGGGTTTCCCGTGGGGACACGGCGAGTCGAGTGGGCCTCCCCTGCGCTTCGCGCGGCACCTCCTGGGGCGAGCCCAGCGCCGCCAGCCCCCCACCCGCTGGGCGCTGCTCGGGCGTTGTCGCTCGCTTGTCGTTTTCACCCGGCTGTGGTCAGTCTCCCGCAGGGACCGCTGTGTCCCCAGGCCCCACGTGAGGTCCACCTGGCTCCATATCAGGATGTCAAGATGCAGCGTCAATCCAGTGGGTCCTCCCGGCTGATTCCAGAGCTGCCATTCTGGGGCTCAGGAGAGCCAATCCGGGCAGCGGTCCACCCTGTTTGGTGACCACTGGCTGCTTCAGACGCCCTCCCTCCCAGGGGTCACGGCCCTGCAGCTGCCTCACAGCCTCCAGGGCCAGGTCCAGCCTCCTGGTATGGGGGGCATCTGTCCCCTCCCCCAGGGAGAGCTGGCGGGACTTGCCGCTGTGCCCGGGAAAGCATTATTGCCCGTCCGCAGCACTTACTGAGCACCTGCCGTGTGCCGAGGCTGCCCTGCCACGTGCAGGATGCGGGCACGCAGGAAGAGGCCTCAGGAGGCAGGCGTGGGTGCCAGCCCAGCCCCTGCGGACGGCACGGGGTGGGGGACGTCTGGGAGAGCTGGGAGGGCCAGTGAGGGGGTCAGGGCCTCCCCTGCTTCCTGCACGGGGTGGGCGGCCCTGGACAGATGCGCTGTCCTCAGTTGCAGGTGGCCAGAAGCCCCCTGAAGGAGTTCGACAAGGAGAAAGCGTGGAGAGCCGTCGTGGTGCAGATGGCCCAGTGACGGCACACGGGCCGCCAAGGCCCAGGGCCCGCGCCCCGGCGCCCTAACACCCAGACACTAGGTGCCCCGAGCTGCAACCCCAGCCCGCCCCTCCCCTTTCCTGCGGAGGGCCAGGTTCAAGGTGGAGTTTTCTCATTTCTTGTGGTTTAATTTTAAAATAGGCAGATGTTGACTGCTTTGCGCTTATTGAGGGGCGATCAGTTCAGTGCTGCCGAGGTGGCCTGACCATAGGAGCCGCGGCATGGGGCCCCTGGTGAGGAAGGGCCGGGCTGGAGCCGAACCCTGCCGGCGCTGATCGCTGGGCAGCCCCGGGCCCCAGGCTGCCGGCGTGCTCGCCCGCACCGTGCTCGGCCTCCCTTCCCTGCTCTGATTGGCACCTGCTGTGTGCCCAGCCCTGCATCCCTGCATGGACCTTACCCATCTCCACATTTCTATCCTCCAGGCGAGGGGGGGCAGCCTGCCAAGCCTCGATTTCCCCGGAGCAGGCAGAGCTGCCTCCTGCCTGCCCCAGGGCCTGCAGAGCCTTCAGAACTGCAGGCGCGGCAGCCCCCACTCGACCCGCGGTGTCCCCATGTGAAACCCACGGGCCTGCATTTCTGACCTCTTTTCACACTTAACCCCAGTGTTTCCGGAAGGGCCCTCGCCCATGTTGGGCTGTCCACACAGCCGGTAGAGACCCAGCTCAGCGGTGGTCAGCGTGCTCTTGTCCTGAAGCCTCTGTCAGCACAGAAGTCCGCCCTGGCCGCGTGGCAGCTCAGCGTTCTCCGGGTGGGCCACGGCCGTGGCTGAGCCTGTCCACAGCTCTGAAAATGGACAGGCCACATCTCCAAGCCTTGATGGCCTCGTGTCCCCGGCAGGCCGGGCAGACATAGGCCTTGGTCAAGTCCCCAGACAAGCACGGAAGCATTGAGGGGCTGTCTGCACACGAGCAGACCCCACCCACGTGCAGCCCGTGGGGGCCACCTCCCCCTCCCAGCCTCTCAGGCTGCATGAAAGCCACAGGGGGAGCGCAGGTGACACGGCCGTCTCTAGGAGGCCAGAAAGTTGGAGCCTGACAGCTGGAGTGAGTGCCTGGGGCTGCACAGGCACTTCTAACTTCAGAGAGAGCGCAAAACATTCACACAAGTGGGGTCTTAAACTGCATAGTCCTGTCTCTGTCAATTTACATTTTTGTGTGATATAATTTAATACTGCCTGAGCAATAAATGCTAACATGTCATTGTGGCCAGTGGCCTATTTCACTTTGGGTCGCCCTGCATCTCCGTGCCCAGGTTCTGAAACAACTAAGACGTAAACATGGGGAGGGGGGCGCTTTTAATTCATGATTTACCATAGCCCTGAGCCCGTCTGCAGGTGGGCTGGGAGGAGGCTGGGAAGGCACTGGTGCCTCTCCCGGTACCCCCCACCCCCCACAGAATGGGCACAGAGCCTCGCTCTGGGGTTATCTCGGGAAGTTAAATGCAAAATAAAGATGTTTAAACCAAATAAAGATGACATCCAGATTTTGGAAAGTTACCAGGAGGAAGGCACCGATGGGGTAGGTGGATCTTTCCTATTCACCCCTCCCTCTACAAAGATGCTGGACCAGAGAGGCTGGACATCTGGGTAGCTGGGATGCTGGCTGGTGCTCGGAACTCCCGGGCGTCACTTCAAGCCCCACGAGTGACCCAGGGAACACAGCACAGCTCCTGGAAGGCTAGGGTCGTCTTCCCAGGAACACTGGATGTTTAGCGGGGCGGAGCCTGACCTGGATGGTCGGCTTGTCCTGCAAGGGCGGGGTCCCAGGTGTGTGACCTTCGGGTCTTTATGACTTGTGGGGCTCTGATTGCCACGGCGGGTCTGTGTGACCCCGACAGCCGCGCGGGGCGGGATTGCGTGACCCCGGGCAGGGCGCATGCCACTCGTGGGCCCTCCTCCCCGCGGACACCATGCTCCGTGCCTCGCGCCCCGGTCCCCACGCCGGCCGCGGCCGCGTCTCGGACTGCAGCCCCCTTTCGGGGCGCCGCGTAGGTGCCCTCAACCGTGGCCCGTGGGACCCCACACCCCCGACGCCCCCCGCACCGCCGCCTCCGCCGCACCCTGCCGCCCCGGCGCCCGCGAAGCCCCACGCCCCGCGCCGGCCGCCGCGCCGCGCCTGCGAGGCCCCGCCGCCGGCGCCCCGGGCTGCACAATGCGCCGCGCCGCCGGGGTCTGTCGCCCAGGGCAACCGCAAGACGCGAGACAGCGCGACGGGGGGTGGGGGCACGCGGACCGGCCCGGGTGAGCACTGAGCCCGCCTCCCTCCGAACCCTTTGCCTGGGCCTGTGGTCTGCCCCCGCCCCGCCCTCGGGATTCCAGACCACCCGTGGAGCCCCAGACCTACCCTTCCTTCGGAACTCCAGGCCCGCCCAGCCCTCCACCTCTGAATCCCGGCCCTTGGGGGCCGGGACCTGCGTCCCCCCACCCCAAGCCGGCCCCCCCACCCCAAGCCGGCCCCCCCACCCCCAGACTCCCGCCTCTACAGCAGCCCTGCCCTTCAAGCCCAGGCACCCACCCCCCAGACTCCCCTTCCATCCCAGCCCTGCCCCCGAAACCCAGACCCCCCCCAACCCCAGACTTCTCCCTCCACCGCAGCCCTGCCTGCCCCACCCCAGGGTCCCCTCTCCACTCCAGACTCCCCTTCCTCCCCTCCCCCCGTCTGTGCTCCCCGCTTCTAGCCTTCGCTTACACCCCTTCGCAGGGGCCCAGGTGGTAGAAGGGAGCGAGGAGGAGGGGCCCGAGGCCAAGGTGGAAGCAGGGATGGAGCCCGGTGAACCCAACAGGCTGCCATCAGAGCCCGCGTCGTTGGAAGGGGAGCGCAGAGCAGAATCTAGTCAGTATTGTCCTCTGCCCGTCCTCCCGCGTTTTCTGAAAGTGACTGTCAAGTTCAGGTTCTGGATGCCTCTATCTGTTCTATTGATCTGTCTGTCCCTATCCTAACGTCAAACCACCTGCTTTAATTTCAGTAGCCTCATAGTAAGTCACTATTTCTCTGTTTTTTTCTTCAAGATGTGTGCAGGGTTTCTTGGACTTTTGCATTTTTAGAATCAATTGTTAATTTACCCCTCCCCCAACACACACACATGTGTGTGATTCCACTGAACATATAGATCAGCTGGGAAGAGAATTAATATCTTAGTATTCAGTGTCCTGGTCATGAACGTCAGCTCTTCCAATCTTGTCGGCAAGGTTCCCACTTTTAGTTACAAGTGGGTACCACCTCTTTGTTAGAATCATTCCCAGATAGTCCATGCTTAACACTACATGGATGGCATTTTTGAGTTCCATTTTCTAATTGTCTTAGTGTATACAAATACAGTTGAATTCATTTTCCTGCCTTGGTGGTTGGTGACCTTAGTAAATATACTTACTAATTGTAACAATTAAATGTGTTACATACATAGTCATCACCTGCAGATCTTTTCAGTCTTTATACCTCTTATTTCCTTTTCTTGCATTGTTGCATGGGCTAGCACTTTGAGTATAATGTTGAGTAGCTGTGATATAGTGGACATCTTTTTTTTGTTTCTAAACTCCAGAGGAGAGTGTTCAGTGTTTAACCATGAAGTATGATGTTGCTATAAGTTTTTTTAAAAACAAAACAAAACAAAAAGCCATGATTTACTTTTTCACATTTCTTTAGCTGTCAAATTTTCTTTGGCAAATTTATTCAAAATACTAATTTTCATTTTAGAACTGAGTTTATATTTATGTAGCAGAAGTCCTAAATGGATCCAGGTTCACCAGGATACCTTCCTCTAAGCCGCATTGGTTAATATTTCCCCTTTAAAATGTACAAGTAGTATGTTTTAAGTTGTCATTCACAAAAATTATGAGTTAAACACCCATGAATTCTTGCTTCTATAAGTTTGAAAGGAAGTTCCCTTTTATTCCTGGTTTACTGAGAGTTTTAAAATGAACAGTTATTGCATTTTATCATGTTTTCTTCTGCATATTTTTATTTACTGTATCAATGGACTATGTTATGGATTTTCAAACATTAGCAACCTTTGTATTCTTAGAACTCTAATCATAGTTTCGTTCGTGTTCTGACACTGTGACGGGCCATGTTTTCACTGCCGCACAGTTCTCGTCATTTCCACCTGATTTCTCCTTTGAACCATGCTTTATTTTAGAAGTGTGCTACTTAATATTTGGGCTCCATAATCACTGCAGATGGTGACTGCAGCCATGAAATTAAAAGACGCTTGCTCCTTGCAAGAAAAGCCATGACCAACATAGATAGCATATTAAAAAGCAGAGACATTACTTTGCTGACAAAGGTCCGTCTAGTCAAGGCTATGGTTTTTCCATTGGTCATATGTGGATGTGAGAGTTGGACCATAAAGAATGCTGAGCTCTGAAGAACTGATGCTTTTGAACTGTGGTGTTAGAGAAGGCCCTTGAGAGTCCCTTGGACCGCAAGGAGATACAACCAGTTCATCCTAAAGGAAATCAGTCCTGAATAGTCACTGGAAGGACTGACGCTGAAGCAGAAACTCCAATACTTTGGCCACCTGATGTGAAGAGCTGACTCTTTGGAAAAGACCCCGATGTTGGGAAAGATTGAGGGTGGGAGGAGAAGGGGACAACAGAGGATGAGATGGTTGGATGGCATCACAGACTCAATGGACATGAGTTTGAGCAAACTCCAGAAGGTGGTGATGGACAGGGAAGCCTGGCATGCTGTGGTCCATGGGGTCGCACAATTGGACATGACTGAGCAACTGAACTGAACGGAGCTGAATTTTTGAACATTTAGAAAAATTTCTAGTTACCATTTTGTTATTAATTTCTAGTTTCCTTCAGTGGTAAAAAATTTAATTTATATCATTTTGATCCACTGAAGTTTGCGGAGACCCTGTGGCCCAGTATGTGATCTATGTTGGAAAAGGTATGTGAAGAGAAAGTGTGTCCTCAGCTGTGGATTTGATTTGTGGATGTCATTTGGGGCTGATTGATTCAAATCTGCTATATTTTACTGATTCTTTGTTTATGCTTTCCTTTTCTGAGCATGTGCTAAATCACTTCAGTCCTGTCTGAGTCTTTTCACATCCATGGACTGTAGCTCACCAGGCTCCTCGGTCCATGGGACCCTCCAGGCAAGAATACTGGAGTGGGTTGCCACGCCTTCCTCCAGGCGGTCTTCCTGACCCAGGGATGGAACTCATGTCATATGTCTCCTGCGTTGGCAAGTGGGTTTTTTACTCCTAGCGCCACCCAGGCAGCCCTTCCTTTCCTGAGACAAATGGTTCGTTGAAGTATCTCAATATGAATTTGGATTTTCTATGTCTTTTTTTTTTTTGTAATCTCTGTCCACTTGTGTTTTTATACATTTGAAGCTATATTATTAAGTATATACACATTTGGAATTTTATGAAATGTCTATGAGGGCCGCCTGCCACGGGGGGCTGGACACAGGGATCAGACTGGTATCTCCTGAGTGTGAATGTAACTGGTTTGGTCTTGCCTTTGCCTTCATGTCTGTTTTCCTTTTGCAGAATTAAAACAAGGCGTTTCACAAGACTTGGTTTCTTCCCCCAAATTAGACAGATTCAAAATAGCAAAGCAACTAACAGACAAGGCAATCAAGGTAAACGCTCTCTGGGGCTCCATGGGGAGGGGTTCTTTTTAAGAATGTAATTCATTTTGGAGTTTGTAGAGGGAGTCCGTAGCCTGTGACATGCCCTGCCGCTGAGGTGTGCCCCCAGTCCTGGCCCTGGCATGAGGCTTGTGCCAGAGTCATGGTACATTAGACCTTTACTTCTGAACTAAGTGATGCTTCTGAGATGCACAAAGTGCAGACACGTACATGGTAAAAACCTCTCCTACAACCACGCGGCCAACGTGTCCCTGTTGTTTGGCTGCAGATGTGGACACACGTCTCAGACAAGGGACAAACTCCCATATCGCCCTCCCACCCTCGGCCCAGGCCCCCGAGTGACGTGGTGAGGCCGCTTGTGTGTGCGAGGAGTTCTGGTGCTCATATGGGGCCCCGGGACACCCACCACGTCCCCAAGGGAGGGGCCCAGCTTTCACCAGAAGGGGAGCCTTCGGGGGGAATAAGGAAGGGCAGGCATTCTTCAGATGGTCCACAGCTTCCACTCTGAGAACGTGACTCTCATCCTTACCGTGCGTCACCTTGCTCAGGCCAGGACGGCGGGGAAGCCCGAGAAACCCAACACACAGTGACGCGTGGAGATGCGCTCAGCCCTAATGTCCTTCTGAAGCACAGCACACAGCTGGGAGCGCGGGGGTTGTAAGCGCACAGCTGGGGCTGCGATGGGCGGGATGCACCTGCAGGGAAGCACAGCCCAGGAGACACTCGAAGTCTGCATCGACCCACCAGCCAAAGCGGAGCACGGCCGCCCTCGTGGGAGCCGCCTCTCGCCCTAGTTATTCCCAAATCCTGGCAACCACGGATGAACCTTTTGTGCTTCCTATCATTGTCCTTTCTGGGGTTTCCTATAAATCGAATTTAACCTTTAGATTTAACTTCAGATTTTCTTTTGAGACCTTAAAACATATAAATGTTTAGGGCTACAAATACCCCTCTAAGTACTGCTTCAGTTGCATTTCAGTAGATTTCGTTTTGTAGTATTTTTGATGAGATACAGTTCAAAGTATTTAACAATTCATACTATTTTCATTGATAGTGGGTTACTTAAAAGTATAGTTCTTAATTTCTAGGCAGGTAGATTATTAAAATCCTAAAAGATGATGCTGTTAAAGTGCTGCATTCATTGCATCAGCAAATTTGGAAAACTCAGCAGTGGCCACAGGACTGGTAAAAGTCAGTTTTCATTCCAGTCCCAAAGAAAGGCAATGCCAAAGAATGTTCAAACTACCAGACAGTTGTGCTCATTTCACATGCTGGCAAGGTTATGCTCAAAATCCTTCCAACTAGGCTTCAGCAATATGTGAACTGAGAACTTCCAGATGTATAAGCTGGGTTTAGAAAAGGTAGAGGAACCAGAGATCAAATTTCCAACATTTGCTGGATCATAGAGAAAGCAAGGAAATTCCAGAAAAACATTTGCTTCTGCTTCATTGACTATGCTAAGCCTGTGACTGTGTGACTCACAGCAAACTGTGAAATATTCTTAAAGAGAAGGGAATACCAGACCACCTCACCTGCCTCCTGAGAAAACTGTATGCAGGTCAAGAAGCAGAAGTTAGAACTGGACATGAAACAATGGACTGGTTAAAAATTGGGAAAGAGTATGCAAAGGCTGTATGTTGTCGCCTTACTTACTTAACTTACATGCAGAGTACATCATGCAAAATGCCTGACTGGATGAATCACAAGCTGGAATCAAGATTGCTGGGAGAAGCATCAATAGCCTCAGATATGCAGATGACACCACCCTTATGGCAGAAAGCGAAGAGGAACTGAAGAGCCTCTTTATGAAAGTGAAAGAGGAGAGTGAAAAAGTTGGCTGAAACCTCAACATTCAGAAAATGAAGATCATGGCATCCAGTTCCATCACTTCATGGCAAATAGATGGGGAAACAATGGAAACAGTGAGACTATTTTCTTGGGCTCCAATATCAGTGCAGATGGTGACTGCAGCCATGAAATGAAAAGACACTTGCTCCTTGGAAGGAAAGCTATGACAAACCTAGACAGTATTTTAAAAAGCAGAGACATTACTTTGCCGACAAAGGTCCGTCTAGTCAAAGCTATGGTTTTTCCGGTACTCATGTACAGATGTGAGAGTTGGACCATAAAGAAGGCTGAGTGCCAAAGAATTGATGCTTTAGAAGAAGACTTGGACAGCATGGAGATCAAACCAGTCAATCCTAAAGGAAATCAGTCCTGAATATTTATTGGAAAGACTGATGCTGAAGATGAAACTCCTTGGCTGATGCTGAAGATGAATACTTCGGCCACCTGATGTGAAGAACTGACTCATTGGAAAAGACCCTGATGCTGGGAACGATTGAAGGCAAAAGAAGAAGGGGACAACAGAGGATGAGATAATTAGATAACATCACTGACTCAATGGACATGAATTTGAGCAAGCTCTGGGAGATAGTGGCGGACAGAGGAGCCTGGCGTGCTGCAGTCCTTGGGGTCGCAAAGAGTCGGACACAGCTAAGCAGTCAACTGGACAACAGTAAAAAGGGTTGTTTCTGGTTATTTTGTAACTGATTGCTGGCTTGATTAACTGTGGTTGAGAATGTAATTGGTATAATATATTTCCGTTGAAATGTATTCAGACCTGCTTTCTGCCTAGCATTTTGTTAATTTATATAGATGTTGATGTAGAGTGCTCTATTCACAGTCATCAGGGAAGAGGTTTTCATTTGAGTTCTTCAAGTCCTCCAGACCTGAGGGGTTTGTTTCTGTTTTTCAGGTGTTTTTGTCCCTGTGGTCTTTAATTCACTGAGAGTGGCGTGGTAAATCTCCTGGTGTAATTGTGGACTTGTCTACTTTGTATTGCTCCCAGGTTTTGCTGTGTGTAATTTATAGCTCCGATAACGGGTGCAGACAAGTGTGTTCTGACAAGCTGAATGTCTGCTTCGCATTGTACGAAGCTTTTCTTTACTTTGGTGATGTATATTCGTCGCAAAGGTTATTCTGTCTCATACTTGGATCATTTTATTCTCTACCTATCTGTAGGCGTGTGCTTTTGATTTTCTCTTGTGGACAGCATAGATTGAGATAAGAAAAAGATGTAGTCTGGCACTTCTTACCTTTTAACTGGAGCATTTTGTGTATTCGTCCATAATTAAACTGCTGGCGTACTCCCGTGGGCTTTCACTCCTTTGGTTTCTGCTCGTTTTTGCTCTCCCTTCATGCCTCCTTGTGGACTGATTTCTTTTAAAATCCCGTTTTCCCTCTTGTGTTAGAAGTCTGGAACCTGTTGTCCTTTTGTAGTCCCCGTATGTTTTGTCCTCTGTTGGCTTCTTACAGTTAAGCCAGTTTTCTGAAGTCGCTCAGTCTGACCCTGGATCAGCAGAGAACCTGGGGGTGTGGGCAGGAGGTCTTGCTGGAGCTGTGGGCCCTGACCTGCCATTGTCACCCCCCGCCCCTCCTCACCGCGGCCCCTCGCCCTGCGGTGGGCGAGGCCAGGCCCAGGGGCCCATGATCTGAGCAGAAGGAGGCCCGGCCGTCCCCCGAGGGGGCTGGAACTGGGCTGCCAGCATCTGGCCACAGGCCCACACCTTGGCAGGTGGTCCTGGCCCTCCCTCCGCTGCTGTGTGAGACCACCACGGCCTTAGCTGCTTAGACACAGCCCTGGGCTATCTCCCAGCTCCTGTGGGTCAGGGTGCAGGCCGGGCCCTCTGCTCCGCGTCTGTCGAGGCACTAAGCCAGGGGGTCGCCTCTGGAGGCCCATGGGGGGAGGTCCCTCCTCAGAGCTCTGTGGGCTTGTCGGCAGGATCGATTTCCCTGAGGCTGTAGAATGTGTGGCGCCGTCTTCAGAGCCAGCAGCGGGCAGAGACAGTCCCTGCCCGTCTTGGTTTCTGACCCTCTTCTCAGGGGCACACCTGATTAGGCCAGGCCCACCCAGGGCCCCCTGCCTTTCAGAGTCTAGTCAGGGACCCCATGAGTCTGAGCTGCCTCCCCTCCTGCCCCATCCTGCTCTCACAAGCTCACGAGGCCCTAAGCTCACTGCTGCCCACGCCCCTGCTCCCTGCTGCTGCCCAGGCCATGTGTCCACGTGTGCCTCGGCAGCGTGGGCCCCGGGCCCCACATGGCCATGCCTGTCTTCGCTCGACTGTCTGCTGGGAAGCAAAGGGTTGTCTGCCTCTGCCCTCTGCCTGGCCCCGGGCAACTGGCTCATCCCCACAGTAGTGGGCAGGGTCCTGGTCGCTGGTGCTGGCCCCAGGTGGGGGCGCCGCCCCTCTGGCCCCTCCCGGGCATCTGAGTGCCCCCCCACCCCTCCTCAAACCTCAAGCACCTCCCGCTCCCCAGATGCGCGGGCCGGTCACCTTTGTACGGGAAAGTAGCGCACAGGTCCCGGGCCACCCCCGAGGCCCGCCCTTCCGACCTCGACCTGCCCCGAGCTGAGGTCTGAGCCTCCAGAAGCCCCTAGGTCCTGGCTGTGCCTCCTCTGGCTGAGTGTGGGCGAGGCCTGTGCCTGCAAAGCCCCCATGCCCGGGGCCGTGGACACACAGCAGAGGTGGGCCTGCCCGGGGGCTGCCTGACTCAGAGTGCGACGGAGCGCTTCCCGCCGGGACCATCCCTCACCCTGACTGCAGACTGTCTTACAGAGACAGGGTTAACTTATTTTCCGTTCTTTAATTTCAAATACACTTGCAATTTGAGGAAAAGAAGATCTTCTCCATCTACGGACACTACCCAGTGATCCGGACCACCCTGAGGAGGAAGGGCTGGGTGGAAAAGAAATTCCACTTTCTGACCAAGTTCGTGCCGAGCGTCGACGGCGACGGGGAAGGGGTGCCGGGTAGAGTATCGGCGTGTGTGTTCTGCGTGAAACGCGTGTGCCTGTCATGGAGACCCAGAGTGTGTGGGTTCCGCGCGGAGCAGCGGGCCCTGCACTGTGGCCTCCCGGGGGAGGGGCTCGCCGCTCGGCCCCGCCCCAGGCGTCCAGGCGTCAACGAGCCCCTTCAAGCCCTGGTTCCGGTCACTTCCAGGTGTGTCCCCATCCGCGTCCAGGCGTCCCTGTGCCTGGACGTCGCCCACTGTCGTCGGCGGCCGGGCCCGGAAGTCCCCCTTCGGGGCCCAGCTCCCTCCCAGCCCCTGCTTGGCCCCCTGCCGTGCTTCCTCCGCTGCCCCTGCCCACCTGCCCCAGGCCCTGACCCCAGCCGGGCCTGCTCCCCTCCCCACGGAGTCTGCGCCCTCTCGGCTCCAGGGTCTCCACTCGGCCTGCAGGCAGTTGTTGGACCCCACTCATTCCGCAGTTCATGGCCCAGGTCGGTTCAGTGGACACTTGGGGGGGCACCACGGCCCAAGCCTGACTTAGCCGTGCTCCTCATGGGACCTGCTCCTCATGGGGCACTGCTCTGCCCTGGGCCCAGTGGTGGGCCTGGCTGTGGTCAATGACTTGCTGATTTCTTGTATGTTGTGTTTGCAGACAACAAACATGCTGAAGGCAAAGAGAATCAAGATGTGGCTTCAGAGAAAGCAGACGACATCCACGATGTGATGGTAGGTTCCCGTGGGCTCCTGGGGCACCTCGGCCAGACGTTTACTTCCTCCTCTGTGCTGCACCCTGGGAGGTGAGGGCGGCAGCAAAGCCACAGTCACACCCAGCTTTGAGGATGTCCCTTCATCCATGTGCCATGTGCGTCCACCTGGGCCTCTCCGTGGGCCCCACGTCCGCACGTCCACCTGGGCCTCCCCGTGGGCCCCGCATCCATGCTCCCGTGTGAGCAGATGAGCTGAGCCTGCCGTCTGTGGAGACCCTGTGGGGCGGGGTTGCACAGCCCCCAGGCAGTGGTGGTGGAGGTGCTGTCTGCTGCACGTGGCCCACCCCGGCTGGAGCGAGCCCCCCAGGGCTGGGCTCCCAGGCCTCGATGCTGGCTGGGCGGCAGGTCAGCCGTCACGGGCTGGGCAGAGCTGGCGAGGACAGGGAGGCAGTTGCATGGGGTTGTGGGAGGCTGCCAGCAGGTAACGGAGGGTCGCTGAGACTCAAGGGGAGAAAAGAAAGTTAAAACCAGGCCAGAAAGCATCCACTGTGAGGAGAATGGGATGCACTGACCACACTGACGTGCAGAGCTCCTGGCCCCCGGAAGACCCTGTGAAGAGAACAAACACCAGCTACTTGGGGAGAAATTTGCAGGGCCCAAGACTGCACAGATCTGCTCAGAGTACGCGAAGCGCCTGCACACCCAAAGAGGATGTTGATCAAATGGAAAATGGGCAAGGGCCTGACAGGCCAGTGAGCGCATCATGCCTATTCCCGGTGCGGATCTCTTTCTGCAAAAGTCCACCATGAGGCTGGGGAGGCGCCGTGGGTCGGGGGTGCGGGTAGTCTGGGGGGCAGGGGTGTTAGTACTGGACTGGAGGCCGGGCCTCCCCTCGGGCGCCTGGGTGGCCCCCAAGCGCTCTCTATACATCCGTCTACGACGCTTCATCACGCCCTGTAACAGATGAGACTTACTTGGGAAAGTGGCTACAGGAACTGCACACATCACTCTGAGAGCAGGAGGAAGGACCCAGGCCTTGAGCCCGAGTCCAGGGACCCGGGTCGGGTGAGCTTGGGAAGTGGCGTTGGCAGCCTGAGTCCAGCAGCCCCCTCTTCCCTGTGGCCCCCTGCCCGCCCCCGGCAGCAGCACTGTGTGATGGTATGCGGGAGGAGCCGTCCTGCCGGACCAAGGGGCTCAAGGGGGCTGGCTCGAGCCACGGGCATCAGGTGGTCCTAACATGCTGTCTGCGGGCGTGACCCAGAGGGTCTTCTCCAAGGTGTCTGGGTCATCTTCAGGGGCAGGATCATGGAGAATCTTTTCCCTTCCTCATATCTCTTTATTTGGTTAGAATTTTTGACCAAGCACAAGAGCACAGACGCCAAGGACTCCCAGTCTTGCTTCAGCTGCGGTCCTGGGCCCCTGCACTCTGAAGGCTCGGGGAGGCAGAGGAGCCCGCGTCCTGGCAGCCGGGGAGGGGGCTCTCCTGGGGCTGCAGCCAGCGTGTGCCCCTGCCGCCCGGAGTCCAAGCCCCCCACCCCCTCGCATGGGAAGCCCTGTGTGGTCACAGCAGCTCCCACACGGGCCAGCGGAAGGCCCTCAAGGAACGTGCGAGGCTGCCGTCAGGATGGGAAACCACACGCTCTTCTTAGCCTAAACCCCGAACCCTTCACCCTGGGCCTGCCCCACCCTTAGAGACGTGAGCCTCAGATGCTGGGTACTGAGAAAGGTTTCTTCTTGCCAGTCCAGGTTGGTAAAAAATGAAACGCCCTACTTCCTCTGGACAATCAAAAGGGACATCGTCGACTATCACAGCCTGAGCTGTGACCAGGTGCTGAACCACTACGGGAAGACCGCGTCCTTCACCACCAAGGTGAGTGGGGGCCTGGGCAGGCGGGCAGGACCCTGCCTCCTGAAATGCCAGCGCCTCTGGAGCTGCACAGCCCCATGGGGCGCCGGTCACCTCCGCTCTCCTCCCAGGACTGGAGGCTCCTGGCCTGGCCAGAGGCTGCCTGGCATCAGTGTCCACAGACGCTTGGCACTGCTCCCCACAAACCTCCCCAGAGCCTCTGCGCCTCCCACTGTGTCCCTGGGTGGGCCCAAGGCCACAGAATCACTGTCCTCTGGGCTTCAGGGCAAGCCCCAGACAGGGCCAGTGACTGCTCCCCCCACAGCCTGGCCTGGGCCCTGGTCCCTGGAGTGGCTCTGGGTCAGTGGGGTGGCAGGGGGGGGCCACCCTCACCTGTGCTGTGACTTCCAGATGTTGGGAGCACTGCCACGCCACCCACTTCTCACCCTCACCCCCTTTCAGCCACCAGCCACCCCAGGCAGCCATTCCCCGCTCACCCTGAAGGCTGAGGTTGGGGTGGGGCCAGCCGGGACAGGCCTGCACATGCCCCTTGGCAGAAGGGGTTTCCCAGGCAGCAGGGGGACCGTCCCCTCAACAGTCAGAGATGACGCGGGGGACGGGACGAGGCTCCTGGCTGCCCGCGGGGCGACCCCCAGACGACCTCGCCAGGCCTCAGGCCAGTGGTGTGCTTCTGGGCTGGGGGCTGCCTGCGGGGGTGCAGTGGGCCCCGCTCCCTGCAGAGACCTCAGGCGGCAGATGGCCTCATGACTTCGGGGCGGGGGCCCATTTCCCCAGATGGGCTGCTGGGCTGGCCTCCCTAACCACGAGTGTGGCGTCAGGCGGGCGCACTGGGGGAGGGGGCCGCACTGTAGACCAGGGCGCTCCCTTCTCTGCCCTTCCCGGCCTGAGGCTGAGCATGCAGGGAACGGGGGGCAGACGCAGCACCCTCTGCCCTGGGCGCCCCCAGATGGCCCTGTTCACCCTCGGGCCTGCCACAGCCGCCGCTGACAACAGGGTGAGCCCGAGGCCCTGGCCAGCTCGCCGGGTGACCTGGATGTTTGGCCAGTTGGCTGGGGGGTGGAGGGGCCAGGGGGCCAGGGAGGGTCTGCTCCCCGAAGTGCCCGCTGAAGCTGGCGCCACCTGGCCAGGCCCCCGGGCTCTCAGACTGGCCGAGTGGGCCTGGCGCAGCCTGCGGGCCTGACGTGCTGCTGTCTCCGGAGATCGGGCTGTGTGTGAGCATGCGGAGCCTGCCGTGGTACGTCCAGGCCAACCCCGACACCTTCTTCCCGCGCTGCTACAGCCTCTGCACGGAGGGTGAGAAGCAGGAGTTCCTGGGTGAGTGGGGCCCGGAGGCCCAGGGCCTCTCTGCCGCCTGGCCCCCCGCCCGCAGGACGGGCCTCAGGGCCGGAGGTGGGGGGCTGGTTCTGTCCCAGCCAGCCCTCGGTGCTGTCTCTGGGCTGGGGACAAAGGCCGCTTCCTAGTTGGACCTGTCCAGGGGCACGGGAGAGAGAAGGACAGGACGGGGCAGGTGGGGCAGGCAGGGCAGGGCAGGCCGGGGGTCGCGCGGGGGTGCCCATGTCTCCTGAGCACCCATCTATGGGCCGCGGAGATACGGCCGCAGTCCAGCACACTGCCCTGCCCCCGGACCCCAGGCTGGTGCCCCAGGAGCGAGTGGCTGGATGCAGGCCAGGCAGGGTCAGTGGGGGACTGTGGGTGAGGCCTTGAGAGAGCGGGTCTGGGCGGAGACCAAGGAGGGGGGCGAGGGCGGCAGGCCGGGGGCTCCAGGTTGGGAGCAGGCAGGGCGCCCACAGGCCTTGGGCTCAGGGCTATCCGTGCATCAAGACTTCAGGACAGGAAGGAGTGGAGGGGCGGCGAGGGGCGCTCCCCTTCTGGGTGTCTCCAGGGTGGCCGGAGCTGCTGGGGGGCCTCCCCTGAGGTGTGGAAGGAGCAGGTTTGCATGAGAAAGTGCTGGGATATCTTACAGACCTCTGGGTGGTCTGTGCTCAGAAGCAGAGGTTTTGCGGCGAGCTCATCAGGAGCGCTGTTGGAGGCGTTAGTCTGGAGTCGGGGTGGGGAACAGGCCCGCCTCCCGGCCGCGGCTGTCCCCGAATGGTGACCGGCGCCCAGAGCCAGCCCTGGGCTGAGCCAGGGCTCAGCCACCTTCGTGCTGAGTGGGTGCCGCAGGACCCCCGGCCACCTGCACTCAGAGCTGTGGACCCCGCTTCCAGGGAGGCCCCTCCGGTGAGGGGGAGAGTGCCGCTGCTGTCCGCAGAGGGCGCTTCTGGAAGGATCCATCTGTGCAGGGCTGAGGACGCTGGGCAGGCAGAGGGGGTGAGGGTGCCTCCGGACCACAGCCCGGGTGGCGCAGGAGAGGGGGTGCCCGGTTCTGCCTCTGGGTCTATGGGCAGGTGGATGCGTGGCCGCGGGGGACGTCCCGGCTGTGAGTCCGGCCTGCAGAGGCGGGAGGAGGTAGGAACGGACGGGGTGGGCAAGGGGGCAGTGGGGAGCGCCTGGCTCCCCGGAGGGCCGCGAGGCAGGAGCAAGGCCCCGCACACCCTGGCAGGGGCAGAACGTCGGGGCTGAGCGTGGCTGGCGCTGGCCGAGGGCCCGGCCCCGGCGCAGGCAGAGGGGGCGAGGCCTTGTGTCCTTGCAGACGACTTCCGGCGCACGGTGGCCTCCAGCATCCTGAAGTGGGTGGTCAGCCAGCAGAGCAGCAGGAGCAAGCCGAGGAGCAGGCGGGACGAGGCCCGCGAGAGCGCCGCCAGCCGCAGGAAAGGTGTGCGCGCGGCGCGGCGGAGGGGCCGGCCGAGGGGCCGGCGGAGGGGCCGTGGGCGGGGCTCCCGGGGCGGGGCTGCGGCTCTGCCCCGCCCCCAGGCTCCTCCAGCAGGATCCGACGCGAATGGCACTCCTGGGTCATGTCGGAGATGTGGCCCACTGTGGGATTAGGCCTACAAAACTCAAAAAGTCTTTCTTGGTTGTTATTCACTTGAATAGAACAGTTTTAGGTTCACAGCAAGATGGGAGCAGATGGTACAGAGATGTCCCATGTACTCTCTGCCCCTGCCGCCCCCACTATCAACATCCCCCCAGACAGTACATTCGTTATAACTGATGAACCCACACTGACACGTCATCATCAGAGTCCACAGTCTACGCCAGGGCTTCCTCTTGGTTTGGACAAAGGTACTATGACATGTATCCACCAATATGGCATTGTTCAGAGCAGTTTCACTGCCCTAAAAATCTGCTCAGTGGTAAAGAATCTGCCTGCCAACGCAGGAGACGTGGGTTCCATGCCTGGGTCGGGAAGATCCTCTGGAGAAGGAAATGGTACCCCACTCCAGTATTCTTGCCTGGGAAAGCCCATGGGCAGAGAGGCCTGGTGCACAACAGTCCACAGGGTTGCAAAGAGTTGGACACGAATAAGCAACTAAACAACAATAAAAGTCCTCCGCGGTCAGCCAGTTCATTCCTTCTTCACCCCTGAAACCTGATTCTTTTATTGTTGCCACAGCTCTGCATTTTCCAAAATGTCATGGAGTTGGAATCATAAACTACATGTGATTCAATCCTCTCTCACTTACTAACATGCGTTTAAGGTTCCTCCGCATCTTTTCATGACCCAGGAGCTCATTTCTCTTTAGCACTGAGTAACATTCCCCAGTCTGGATGGACACTTTGTTCATCGAGTCATCTGATGACTTGGGCATCCAAGGGCACCTGGGTTGCTTCTGAGTCTTGGCAGTTGGGATTAAATCTGCATGGAGAGTTTTGAGCAGCCATAAGTTTTCAACTCACTTGGTAAATACCAAGGACCATGACTGCAAGAGTGTGTGTTTTTCATTTGGTGAGAAACTGCCAAACTGTGCTCCAAAGTGGTCGCTGCCCCATTTTGCGTTCCCCCCTGCAACGATGAGAGTTCTTGTCCATGTCCTCACCAGCATCTGGTGATGTCACTGTTCTGCATCGTGACCATTCTGATAGGTGTGTAGTGGTGTCTAATTGTTTTAATTTGCATTCCTCTGACAACATGGTGAACGTTTTTCAATATACTTCTTTATCATCTGTATATATTCTTTGGTGAGAAACTTTTTCAGCTTCCCTCCATTTTTAAATTGGGGTATTTCTTTTTCACTGAGGACCAAGTATGTGCTCAGAAGCAGAGGTTTTGTGACAAGCTCATCAGAAGTGTGGTTTCTTTTCCATCGAGGGGCTGAGAGTCCATTTGGAGGGGGGAGGGGCAGAGAGGGGTGGGCACAGCACAGTGGGAGGGCAGCTTCGAGAGGGGAAAGGTTACCTGCCCCGACCCAGGTGTGGCATCCAGGGTTACCACCCAGAGATGTGGGACCCCTCACCATAAGGCCTTGAGGTGCAGACAGGTGGGGTGGCACTCCATGGGGCGGTGACCCGGGCTCCATGGGCGTGGGCGGCGGCCCGGGTTCCCTGGGGGCAGGTGGTGGCCCGGGCTCCGCAGGGTGGGTGGTGGCCTGGGTTCCACGGAGACAGGAGGAGGTCAAGGCTCCCCGTGCCTTGCTTGGGTTTCAGTTCCTGAGGGAGCAGGATCGAGGCTCACGGGCCTGTCAGGGCAGCTCGTGGACGTCGCGTGCAAGGTGTGCAAGGCCTACCTGGGGCGTCTGGAGCACGAGGACATCGACCTCACCGAGGACGCCGCCAGGGCCCTCACGGAGGACGAGTGGAGTGACCTGACCCAGCAGTACTACGCGCTCATCCAGTGAGACACCCGTTGGCGGGCTCCGGGGCGATGTCAGAGTCGCCCAGAGGACACTGGGCTGCCCTCAGGGGTGGTGTGGAGAGCTGTGTCCTCTGGGACGTCTGGGCTGCTTTTCTGGGTGTTGGGGTGTGCAGGCCCCAGTGGACTGATAAAATGACGCCCCAGGGGTGCCTGTGGGCAGTGTTGCCTCCCGCACCTTCCACACCCTTCATGTCCTTGGCGTCGCTCAGGCCTGCAGCAGCGTGGAGGCCCCTTCACGGCCAGGCTGCCCGCTCAGCTTGGGGGGTCGGGACTAGTCAGCAGTTGTTAGGCCCAGGCCTCCTGACCTCGACGACTTCCAATTGCCGCTCAATACCCAGGGACCCACTGCTCAGGGGCGCAAGCTGTTTTAATGGCCAACAGAGGGGAGCTGGGGCAGAGGCAGGCCAGCACCCTTGGGGAACGGCTGCTGGCCAAGAGAACAAGGCAGGAAGCAACACCCTCATTCTGGAGGGTCTGCTTGCAGCCCGCACGCACCGTCCTGGGTCATTTCTGTTGCTGTAGTCCTCCTTTCCTTCTCTTGGATCAAGTATTTTCTTTCTCTTCTTTTCTACTGGCTATAAATACAGTACAGGGCATGCCATGTGCTAATGGTATTTGTCCAGCTGGGTGGAAGTGTGCGAGGCCACGGCTTCTTCGATTCCCAGCACCCCCACCATGTGGCTGTGGAACTGCATACCCACAGCATCATGCAGACGTGACTTCTGCCCAACACAAGACCTGTGAGATTTACCTGCTGCGTAGTTGGTGCCGAGTCCCGTCCTGGCCACTGACCGCAGGGTGCTCACTCCCGCCACGGAGGGGCAGTCGGATGCCAGTTACCACCAGGCTTAGACGGTTTCCAGACTGGTGCTGCAGCTCCACGGGCCAGCGGCAGCGCGTGTGCACGCGCCCACCCCACGGCGTGGACGGACGCCGTCACGCTCTGTGGGCTCCCTTCTGGGCATCCCCTCGTGCTCTCAGGCTGCGCTTCTCTGATGCCTGGTGAGCCCGGGTTCATGTGCTTGTCGGCCATTCGCATATCTTTTCTCATGAAGTGCTTCTTGAAATCTTTTGATTGTTAAAGAGAAGGAAGTGAGTGCTCTGTTTATAAAACTGATTTGTTGCCTTTGTTGAAGATATGTACTAAGTGTACCTGTTCCTAATGTGTGACGTGTCTTTTTACCTCTTAATGGTATTTTTTGATGAGGTCCAGTGTTGATTTTTCCCTGTGATGGTAATAAGGCCTTTAGAGTCCTGGTTAAGGAAACAGTGTCTACTCAGGATCATGAAGATGCTCCTTTGCGATTTCTTCTGAGCTTTGGGCTTCCGTGGTGGCTTAGATCATAAAGAATCTGTCTGCAGTGCAGGAGACCCAGGTTTGATCCCTGAGTAGGGTGGATCCCCTGGAGAAGAGAATGGCTGTCCACTCCATTATTCTTGCCTGGAGAATTCCATGGATAGAGGAGCCTGGCAGGCTACAGTTGAGGGGGTTGCAAAGACTTGGACACGACTGAGCGACTAACAATTGGTTCAGTTCAGTTCAGTTGCTCAGTCGTGTCCGACTCTTTCCGACCCCATGGACTGTAGCCCGCCAGGCCTCCCTGTCCATCACCAACTCCTGGAGTTTACGCAAACTCATGTCCATTGAGTCAGTGATGCCATCCAACCATCTCATCCTCCGTCATCCCCTTCTCCTCCTGCCTTCAATCTTTCCCAGCATCAGGGTCTTTTCCAATGAGTCTGTTCTTCGAATCAGGTGGCCAAAGTTTTGGAGCTTCAGCTTCAGCATCAGTCCTTCCAGTGAATATTCAAGACTGATCTCCTTTAGGATGGACTGGTTGGATCTCCTTGCACTCCAAGAGACTCTCAAGAGTCTTCTTCAACACCACAGTTCAAAAGCATCAATTCTGCGGTGCTCATCTTTCTTTATAGTCCAATTCTCACATCCATACATGACTACTGGAAAAACCATAGCCTTGAATAGATGGACCTTTGTTGTCACAGTAACGTCTCTGCTTTTTAATATGCTGTCTAGGTTGGTCATAGCTTTTCTTCCAAGGAGCAAGCGTCTTTTAACTTCATGGCTGCACTCACCATCTGCAGTGAATTTGGAGCCCCCCCAAAATAAAGTCTGTCACTGTTCCCATTGTTTCCCCATCTATTTGCCATGAAGTGATGGGACCAGATGCCATGATCTTAGTTTTCTGAATGTTGAGTTTTAAGCCAACTTTTTCACTTTCCTCTTTCACTTTCATTAAAAGGCTCTTTAGTTCTTCGCTTACTGCCATAAAGGTGGTGTCATCTGCATATCTGAGGTTATTGATATTTCTCCTGGCAATCTTGATTCCAGATTGTGCTTCATCCAGCCCGGCGTTTCTCATGATGTACTCTGCCTATAAGTTAAATAAGCAGGGTGACAATATACAGCCTTGAGATACTCCTTTCACAATTTAGAACCAGTCTGTTGCTCCATGTCCAGTTCTAACTGTTGCTTCTTGACCTGCATACAGATTTCTCAGGAGGCAGGTCAGGTGGTCTGGTATTCCCATCTCTTGAAGAATTTTCCACAGTTTGTTGTGATCCACACAGTCGGAGGCTTTGGCAGAGTCAACAATACATGCTTTATTGTTTTTCCTTTCACTTTTAGCTTTTTGTGATTAATTTTAATTTCTGTGTTAGGTAAGAGAGAAGCATCAAGGTTCTTTTTTGTATAGAATAGACATGGATTTTGCTGGAACTTGCTTTTGACCCTGACTAGCCCTGATCTGTTTTGGTGACTGTCTCATGCACACTTGAATACAATCTGTATCTGCATTGCTAGGTGGTGTGTTCTTAAAAAATATCAGCGAAGTCGGGTTAGTTATTCAAACCTAAACTCTTGCCGATTATTTTACCTGCTTGTTCTCTGAGTTACTGTGAGAGCTGAGTTAAAATCTCTGATCTTATTTGAGATATTAATAGACATAAAGAGGATATTTCGCAATAAGGTGATTCCATTAAAGGGATCAACACAATCTGGACTGGAATGTAGTGAGTACCATGACAGAATATGGAAAACAAATAATCACAGAATTAAAAAGAAAATAGAAATGAAACTGATTTTTGTATGTTGACTTCATATTCTGCTACTTTGCTGAATTTATTGATTAGCTGTTCAATTTTGGAGAAAGTTTGCGAAGGACTGGTGGGAACTCTCCCTTAGACGCTTGGTTGGTTTCCCCAGTGAAGCCTCCGTGTCCAGAGCGTTTCTTGTTGGGCTTTGATCACGGATTCACCCCCTTAGTGAGTATGTGTGCTCAGTCGCTCAGCCGTGTCCGGCTCTCTGCGACCCCGTGGACTGTGGCCACCAGCCTCCTCTGTCCATGGGATTCTCCAGGCAAGAACACTGGGGTGGGTTGCCATGGTCTTCTCCAGGAGATCCTCCTGACCCAGGGATTGAACCCACATCTCTTATGTCTCCTGCATTTGCAGGTGGGTCATTTACCACTGGGCTTCCCTTGTGGCTCAGCTGGTGAAGAATGCAGCTGCAATGTGGGAGACTGGGTTTGATCCCTGGGTTGGAAAGGCTACCCACTTCAGTATTCTGGCCTGGAGAATTCCATGGACTGTATAGCGTTGCAAAGGGTCGGACACGACTGAGCGACTTTCACTTTTGCTTAATTTACTCCTAGCACCACCTGGGAAGCCCTTGGTGTGTATAGGTCTATTCATGTTTTCTATGTCCGCATGATTTAGTTTAGGCAGGTTCGGTGTTTCTCAAAACTTGTGTAATTCATCTAGTTTATCCAGTTTGTTCATGTGCAACTGTCCATAATACTCTCATAATCTTTTTTACTTTTGTAAAGTCAGTAGTAATGTCCCCAGTATAGTTTTTGACTTTAGTAATTTGAGTTTTCTCTGTTTTTCTCTTAGTCCAACTAGCTAAAAGTTCACCTACTTTGTTGATCTAGCCAACTTTTCTTTTTATTCATTTTCTCTATTTTTCTATTTTGGTTAATTCTGCTCTAGTCTTTATTATTTTTTTCCTTTTGTTAGCTTTGCATTTAGTTTTTTTTTCTTTCTAGTTTCTTAAATTGTAAAATTAGATATATTGATTTGAGATTTTTCTCATTTTTTAATGTAAGTGTTAGTTGCTCAGTTGTGTCCGACTCTTTGTGACCCCATGGTCTGTAGCCCGCCAGGCTCCTCTCTCCATAGAATTCTCCAGGCAAGAATACTGGAGTGGGTTGCCATTCCCTTTTCCATTTTAATGTAAGCCTTATAGCTATATATTTTCCCCTTGATACTGTTTTTGCTGCACCCCATAAGTTTTGGGCACCAGGGAAGCCCAAAACTAATCTACAGACTCGTTGTAACCCCAATCAAAATCTATGCAGGGCTTCCCCTGCCCCAGGGGGAAAGGATAGGAGGAGCTGACAACTGAATCTGAAATTTATTTGGAAATACCCTGCCGGCTCAGTGGTAAAGGACCTCCCTGCCAATGCAGGAGACGCAGGTTCGATCCCTGGGTTGGGAAGATCCCCATGGAGTAAGAAGTGGCAACGCACTCCAGTGTTCTTGCCTGGAAAATCCCATGGACAGAGAAGCCTGGCGGGCTACAGTCCATGGGGTCACAGAGAGCCAGACACGACTGAGCAACTGAACAGCAACAGCAGTAAACGATTCACAGAAAAACAAAACTATTTTGATCAAGAAAAACAAATTTAGAGGACTTATGTCCCATATGTGAAAAGCAGCTGTAAATCTACAAGTAAGACAGTGTGGTGCTGGGATGAGGTAGGTGAATAGGCTGATGTAACCGGTTAGTCCCGACATAGCCGCTCACACATTTGAGCACTTATGTTCCAGGTGCCGCTGGAGTTTAGTGAGCAAGGGTCAGTCTCTCCTTTAAATGGTGTCTGAGCAATTAACATCTTATGAAAAGATAGAGTGCCTTGAATTATGCCTCAAAATATACACAATTAATGTGAGATGTGGCATGTAAAAGTTTAAAAAATTTGCAAAACATTGGAGTATATCTTCATGATTATAAAGAAGGCAAAGATTTCTCAAGTAGTTCACTAAAAGGACTAACCATAATTTAAAAATTGATAAATTGTACTTTATTGACATTAAGAACTCTGTTTATCAAAAAACACCAACACCACAAAGAGAATGGAAAGACAAGCCATAAACGTGAGGAGCATATTTACATACAACACACAACACATATTTAGATACAACATACAACACACGTGTCCACAGAGGCCTCGGATCTAGGGTATGGAAGGAATGTTCGTGCAGAGACGTCACTTTGCCGACAAAGGTCCATCTAGTCAAGGCTATGGTTTTTCCAAAATAGTCATGTATGGATGTGAGAGTTGGACCATCAAGAAGCTTGAGCCCCGAAGAATTGATGCTTTCAAATTGTGGTGCTGGGGAAGACTCTTGAGAGTCCCTTGGACAGCAAGGAGATCAAACCAGTCCATCCTAAAGGAAATCAACCCTGAGCATTCATTGGAAAGACTGATGCTGAAGCTGAAGCTTCAATACTTTGGCCACCTGATGGAAAAAGTTGACTCACTGGAAAAGCCCCTGATGCTGGGAAAGATTGAGAGCAGGAGGGGAAGGGGTGACAGAGGATGAGATGGTTGGATGGCATCACTGATTCAATGGACATGAGTTTGAGCAGATAGTAAAGGACAGGGAAGCCTGGCGTGCTGCAGTCCATGGGGTCACAAGCAGTTGGACACGACTGAGTGACTGAATAACAACAACAAAGAATACCTTGGACACGACTGAGTGACTGAATAACAACAACAAAGAATACCCGTAAATCAATAAAAAACAGTCTCTGGACATGTCACAGAAAAAGACACCAAATGGTCAACCAGCACACGAGGAGACAGCATCGCTGAATTCATGGTCAGGAGATGCCGCTATACACCAGCCAGAATGGCTGAAAGTTCAGCCAAGATGCGCAGTGCCTAGAGCCTTAATCCACTGTGGGATGGGGAGTGGGGAGTAGAAACCAGTGCAGCCTGTCTAGAAAAGCCTTGGGCGTTTCTTATCCATTTAGGCACCTACATGCCCTGTGACACAGCTCTGCTGTGCTTGGGCATTTGTCTAAAGGGAAATGAAAACACATCTTTGGAGAGACTTCATTCATAATCTAGAAACCACCAGTTTAGTTTAGTTCAGTCGCTCAGTCATGTCCAACTCTCTGCGACCCCATGGACCTCAGCACGCCAGGCTTCCCTGTCCGTCATCAACTCCCGAAGCTTGCTCAAACTCACATCCATCAAGTCGGTGATGCCATCCAACCGTCTCATCCTCTGTCCTCCCCTTCTCCACCTGCCTTCAATGTTTCCCAGCATCAGGGTCTTTTCCAGTGAGTCGACTCTTTCCATCAGGTGGCCAAAGTATTAAAGTTTCAGCTTCAGCATCAGTCCTTCCAATGAATGCTCAGGGTTGATTTCCTTTAGGATGGACTGGTTTGATCTCCTTGCAGTCCAAGGGACTCTCAAGAGTCTTCTCCAACACCACAATTCAAAAGCATCAATTCTTCAGCACTCAGCTTTCGTTATAGTCCAACTCTCACATCCATACATGACCAGTGGAAAAACCATAGCCTTGACTATATGGACCTTTTTAATATGCTGTCTAGAAACCAACAGTGTAAGGAGCCTGCTGCTGACGCCCGCAATACCACAGGTAGCCCTCACGTCACGCTGTTGAGCAAGGCAGCCCCTGGTATGAAGTTCAAGGCTAGGAGGCGTCCACACGGGGAGGAGGAGGAGGGGTCTAGCACCCGTGGTCTCTAGGGCAACCTCTTGAGGGGCTGGAGGCGATTGCATCTGGACCTGCATTGCCCCCACTGTGAGCACCTGTGTGGGAGAGGTCCGCTCTCCCTGCGGGGCTGTGCCCTCGGCCCGCAGTCCTGGGAGTAGCCAGAAGGTGGCAGGAGCGGCCCCCACACCAGTGCCGAGCGCGACTGCGGAGTGTGTTAGGGAACCGGGGTGGTCAGCCTGCTCAGGCCTCCTTTCCTTCCGTGTTGAGGCGCCCACGTGGGGCCCACCCAAGTGATGTGTGTGTCATCAGGACCAGAAGGGCAGGTGCTGGGCCCTTTCTTATCATCGGCATCTGAGGGGACGGTGCTTGTTCTCTGGTGACTATGGGGTGTCTGGGCCTGGAGCTTGGCCAGGTTCCCACCTTGGGCTGGACGCCCCCTTCCTCACACTCTCTGCCCTCGGGGGAGGTGACAGTCCTCCTACTGTGATGCACAGACTCCCCCCTGCCAGGGGTCACGGCGTGAGGCTGAGGCCCGGGGTGCTCTGGGGAGACCGTGGGGGCCCTCCCCGAGGAGTGACCGGCCCCGGCCTGCCTTCTGAGCCCACGTCGCGTTTGCGCGTGTCGCCAGCGTCCGCCGGTCCCCTGGGCGGCTCTGCCCCTGCCAGCAGGGTGGGCTCGGGGGACCTGCCTCATCCGACCCAGCATCTGGTCTGGTCTCTGCTGCCGGACCGGAGGGCTCAGGGCCACGTGGGACTCACGCCTGCTTCCACCGGGTCCGGTCTTCACCCTGAGGTCAGGCAGAGTGTGTGCGCTGCCAAGGCAGGCCGGGGGCTTGGGGGACTCCCTTCCACTGTGTCCTGTTAGAACCAGGGAGGCGAGGCGCCGTGCGACCTGCCACCCGCATCCCGTGCACCAGCGAGGCTCCTGCTTCCTCATCCCCAGCCTTGGCTCCTCGCTGTGGGGGCCTCTCCCGCACTACTGGGGAACCCCGCATCGCTTCTCCCTCCCAGTTGCCCTCCTCTCCGCCGTCGGGTGGGTACAACATTGTGCACACAGCTCCACGTCCCAGAAAGTTCCTTCCCCACGCCAGGGCCGTCTCGTGGGTGCGGCAGGAGGCCAGGGAGCCCAGCACCCTTGGCTGCAGTCCATCCTCGCCGGGGGGTGTGTTGCGGCCCGGGGCGGGGGGCGGCGTGGTTCCATGATGCAAGAGCTAACTCCACGGAGACACTGTGCCGTCCGCTGGCCTCATCCCCCTATTGTGGTGTCTTCCCGAGCCAGCCCCATGGCTGCCGTGAGCTCGTGGCCACGAGCCAGTCTGATTGACAGTCAAGCCCATGGGACACTAAGCTGGACCCTGGTGCCACCGCCACGCAGCTCGGCTTCCCTGTGCGGGCCTGCAAGGCCCACCCCGATGTGGGGTCCCCAGCACCGGGACCCTGGCGTTCGTCTCCCAGCACCTTGTCTGGGCCCAGGCACAGCGCCCGGGGGTGTCCCTGAAGTCTGATCCTCAAGTCGGTGGTCCCCACCTCCCCGCAGGCCACGTTCCCAGGTGGCCCTCGGGTGGGCAGGGGCACGTTCCAAGCCTGCCCCCCACCCTCTCCTCGGGGCGGCCGCCCTCAAGACCTCACGGGCCTTCTGGATCTTGCTTTGTAGTGGCGAGGCCTTCATCCCCAGTTCCAGAAATCACTTTTCGCAGTGCCAGGCCCTGCTGAACAAAATCGCCTCCGTGAACCCCCAAACCGAGATCGACGGGTTTCGGAACATCTGGATCATCAAGCCTGCGGCCAAGTCCCGAGGCCGAGGTGAGTCTCAGCCGGGTGCCTGCGCGGACAGCCAGCCCGGGGTGGGGGCTGGGTGCTGGGCTCCCTGGAGGCTCCGGACTCACGGGTCCTGGGGAGCAGGCGTCCCACGACCCTGCTCATCACAGCTTCTGTTCTGTTTTGCCAAGTAATTAAGATTACTTAGAACGTTCCATCTCTGTTCCTCAGTTACACAGGCCTCCTGTGTTCCTTTTTGTATGTGCTTGCTCGCCAGCTGCTAGACTTTAGGGAGGTCCCTGTGTCCAGCATCTGGGGGCCTTGTCCTTGGGTGGTCGTGAAACCCCTGGAGGTGCCTGTCCTGCGCCCCCCGTGAGCCCTGTCCCTGGTGACCCCTGGCTTCAGCTTTTTACTTCTTCCCGTGTCACAGCTATGCCCGTGTCCTCCTCTTTATCCCTAATGATAAAGACTGTGCGTTCTTCGTTTAAAAATAGAGTTTGAAGGTGGTTTTCTAATCTTACGAGCGCTCCCAAAGAACCATCTTTCAGTTGCATTTTTTCTATCTTCCCATGAGGGATTATTCCCCTTGGTGCAGACTTAAATGCTGAGCTTATTTGTCCTTTTACAGCTTAGAAATTTTCAGGTTCTGGAAATGCCTTCACAGTACAACCTTACCTGCATCCTCTTGTTCATGTTATGGGATGCTCTCTTTCTCCTATAAAAAAGACATTACCTGATGTCTATCTAAGTAGATATTACCTTTTGTTTGCATATTCTATTTGCCCCTTGGGTTATTTGAGGAGTTTTATCATTGTTGTAAATTCATAAGCGGTTACTTCTTATGTGATTTTTAAAAATCTTTATTAATAGTTTGTGACATTCCTGCATTCAGTCCTGAACGTCTTCCATCCTGAAGCCTTCTCTTTCTTGGGCTTCCACCTGCTCTCAGCCTGCACCCTTGGGGCCGCGGCAGGGCCCCCCCAGCTCTGTCCTGAGCCTAGACTTTCCTTGCACTGCCCACACTGCCCGCCTCAGGGATGCTCCACAGACTCCTCAAACCCTGCTGGTCAGAACTGAATGCACCCTGTTCTGCCTGGTCACTGGCTGTGCCCCAGCCCCTTCCCCTATCCTGGTGCCCCCCCATGCCCCTGCCCCACAGCCCTGTGCCCCACACCCTATCTCCCAGCCTGGTGTCCCCATCCTGGTGGCCCCACATCCTCTGCCCCACCCAAGTACCGCCAGCCCCGACCCCTGTCCCTGACCCCACCCCTGACCTCTGCCCCTGACTCCAACCCCGGTGCCCCCATCCTGGTGCCCCCACCCTTGCCCCTGCCCTGATGCCCCCGCTCTGTGACCCCTGACCCTGACCCCACCCCTGAGCCCACCCCTGACCCCTGCCCCTGCCCCTGCCCCCCACCTCTGACCCCTGCTCTGGTGCCCCTTCTGGTCTTGGTCCAGGACAATGTCCGGGACCTGCAGCTTCGTGCTGGACCCTGGTTGCAGGGTGGGGAGGTCTCACCCTGCCGTCACAGAACAGCCAGGTCTCTCGTCCTGTGAGGGAAGCTCCCTCGTGTCCTCTGCCCCCAGCCTTGCAGGTGGCGTCCCCCACCCACCCCAAGAGCCAGACTGCCCACATCGTGGCAGCTGTCCTCGAGACCAGTCAGCTCTCCTCACGCTTGTCCATCACAGGTGGCAGGGAGGTGGGGGGGCCTTTGCCTCGTGACGCAGTTCAGGCTTCAGGGGTGTCCCAGCAAGGACAGCGAGCGCTCGGGGCCTGTCGGCGGCATTAAACGCTGCAGCCCAGGGACCCCAACCCCGCCTCCCCCGCTGCCCCGTCTGTCCGGTCACGCTGGGTGTGAGCCTCGCGGGCCCTCGGAGCCCCTGGAACAGCCCGGCGCTGCCTGCTGATTCCCCCGAGGCCACCGGCCGCCCGCCCCCCGCCCCCCGCCCTCCCCGTTCTCATGTCCTCTCTGAAGCCCTGGGCTGGCCTCGCGGTGGGTGAGCACGGGGGGCTGCCCTGGCTGCGGCCTTGACCCGAGGGCAGAGCCGCTGCGCCATGCCCCGGGGGTCCCTGGGCGCACGCTGGGGCTCGGGCTGAGCGCTGGCCTCTTGCAGACATAGTGTGCCTGAACCACGTGGAGGAGATCCTGGAGCTCGTGGCTGCCGACCAGCCGCCCGCCAAGGACAACAAGTGGGTGGTGCAGAAGTACATCGAGACGCCGCTGCTCATCTATGACACCAAATTCGACATCCGGCAGTGGTTCCTGGTCACCGACTGGAACCCGCTGACCATCTGGTTCTACAAGGAGAGCTATCTGCGCTTCTCAACGCAGCGCTTCTCCCTGGACAAACTGGACAGGTCAGTGGGGTCAGCTTGGCACTGTCCAGGGCGGGTTCCCACCAGCACGGAGCGCCAGGCTGGTCTCGTGTCTGGTGGGGCGCTGGGTCCTGATTGGGCCACGGAGGTTCTGCAGTCTCCCTCTGCCAGGGGTGGGCTCTGGCCCCCTGCCCATCAAGGCCAGGGTCCTGCATCCCCAAGGGGCATGTATGTTCACCAGGAAATCCCCAAAGCACCGTCTGCCATGTGCTCGGGGGCACCGGCTGGCATGGAGCCGCCCTCTGTGGTGGCTGGGGAGGCTGAGGGGCCAGCCGTGCTCGTCTGCTGACCCACGTGGGCTGCGCTCAGGGTGCGGCGGCCCTGCCTTCTGCATGGCCGGCACTCTCAGTCCACTCGGCATGTGGGGAAGGACAGGAAGGGCTCCTTTGGGAGTCCCCTGGGAGCCAGCCCGTCAAATTCTGCAGTAGCCCCTGCAGGGCATTCTCTTTGTGAGTCCCCAAAGCCCTGGGTTGGGCGTCCTGCAGGTCGGGGACTTGCTAAAGCATCTGGGAGGTGGGGTGTGGCCCCTGATGAGGCAGCTTGTGGGACACAACGTGAGGGCGGCCTGAGGAGTCCTTGGAGGAGGACCCCAGCCACGCCTACCAGAATGAGAGGGCAGAGGGCACCTGACACATGAGAGGCCAGGGTGGTGCAGGGGGCACTGTGTGTCGAGGTGGTGGGGTGCCAGGCAGGGGCTCAGACCTCCAGAAATGGGTGCCCCTTGGTGGATGAACCTGCCACCCACCAGGGCCTCACAGTGGGCAGGCTATGTGTGCGGTGGGGATGAGGGAGGCCGCCAGCGAAGTCTTGGGAACGTGCCATTCTCCTGGACAGGTCAGCGGTGCCACCTCACTGTCTGAATGGAGGGCTAATGTGGTTCTGCTTTGTGGCCACACTCGGGGCGCCGGGGTGCACAGGCGTCTTGGTGGGGGATACGGGGGAGTCCATAGGAATCACGAAGGCCGAAGGTTGCCTAACAGAGACCTTGCAGGAGGTGGTTCTCTGTGCTCAGGCTGGAGCTGTGAGTACACCTGGAGTCACCTGGCAGGGGCAGGCTGCTGGGACAAGCCCCGGGCGGCAGCTCAAGGAGCACAGTGCCCACCAGGCCGGGGGGACCCGGCGGAGGACTCTGGGTGGCTGGGCAGTGGGAGGTCCACAGGGCCCCTTCCAGCCTGCCAGGCCCTGCCAGCTGTGGGCTGTGTGCCCAGCGGGCCTCCGTCGTCTCTGAGCTGTGTCTCCATCTGGGAATGAAACCCTCCCCTAGGCTGACAGAGCCCCTGACATTGTTTTGAACTGTGTCCGCACCACAGCGTGTCTTCAGGGTCCGGGGCGCGTCCCGTTTCTGTGTCTGTCTTACGGGTCACAGGCGGGGCCTCCCCACCAGAACCAAGTGGCAAAGGACGTGCTCAAACGAAAATGACTGACAGGAGGCATGTATTTTACAACCTCCTATAGATGCTACTCAACCTAAATCTTACTTAGAACAAGGCCAGGGTATACAGGAACTAGCTGAAATTTTCGGTTAGTGAGTCTCTCTCGGAGTGCCAGCCCTCCCCCAGCGGCAGGAGGGGAAACCGCTCCCGGGGTGGGACTGGCTGGAGGCCCTCGCTGGCGGCCGGGGGCTGGCTGGCTTCTCCGCAGACCTCGCCTCCCCCAGCGGGGCCCCCAGGTTGAACAGGAGAGGGACCCCTTAGGGGCCCACCTGTATCCGCCCTGCGCTAGTGGGCAGGGCCTGTGGGAAGGGCTGGGGGGGCGTCTCAGGCGGGGCCTCTGGCGGAGTCGGGGCGGGGCCTCGGGTCGGGGCGGGGCCTCTGGCGGAGTCGGGGCGGGGCCTCGGGTCGGGGCGGGGCCTCTGGCGGAGTCGGGGCGGGGCCTCGGGGCGGGTCGGGGCCTCTGGCGGAGTCGGGGCGGGGCCTCGGGTCGGGTCGGGGCCTCTGGCGGAGTCGGGGCGGGGCCTCGGGTCGGGGCGGGGCCTCTGGCGGAGCCGGGGCGGGGCATCGGGTCGGGTCGGGGCCTCCGCATCTCGGCCCAGGGGAAGGAAAGGGGGCTGAGCTCCTGACACCTAACCCCAGCCTTGCCCCGCAGCGCCATCCACCTGTGCAACAACTCCATCCAGAAGCACCTGAAGAACGACAAGGACCGCAGCCCCCTGCTGCCCTGTCACAACATGTGGACCAGCACCCGATTCCAGGAGTACCTGCAGAAGAGGGGCCGCGGGGCTGTGTGGAGCAGCGTCATCTACCCGTCCATGAAGAGGGCCATCACCAACACCATGAAGGTGGCCCAGGACCACGTGGAGCCACGCAAGAACAGCTTCGAGCTGTACGGCGCCGACTTCATCCTCGGGCGCGACTTCAGGCCCTGGCTGATCGAGATCAACTCCAGCCCCACCATGCACGCGTCCACGCCCGTCACGGCGCAGCTGTGCGCGCAGGTGCAGGAGGACACCATCAAGGTGGTGGTGGACCGCAAGGCCGACCGAAACTGCGACATCGGCAACTTCGAGCTGCTGTGGAGACAGGTGGGGGGGGGTTGTCTCTCTTCCACTGGCCACCTGGGGATGGTCTCTCCGCACATCCCGGGGGGGGTCTCACGCGGCCCAGCTGGCCTTTGCCGTTCTTGCAACCTCTTGTCCCCAACCACCTCCACCTCTGTGGTGCCAGGCAGGACAGGGGCCCCTCTAGGCCATTCCTCTTCTCTCCTGCAGTGTCCCCCCTCCTCCTGGGGTGAAGATCCAGCCTTCCTTCATGGGTCTTTATAGGGGGCTGCTCCCCTGGGGAGCCCTCCTGCAGGCAGGGCAGCAAGACCCTGTGACCTGGCCTCCCTGGGGTGGGGGGAAGCAGGGTTAGGGTTAGAGTTAGGGAAGTGTGGCTGGGGCTTCTCCCTGAGGCCTCAGACCTGACCGAAGACTAGGAAAGGGCCTGCTGGCCCCCCTGACCTAGCCCCACTGTCCCCAGCCTGCGGTGGAGCTGCCCACGTTCCAGGGCTCCGATTTGCTCGTGGAAGGCGTGGGCATGAGGAAAGCCAAGAAGCAGATGCCAGTGATCGCCAGCTTTGACTCTGTGCCTCCGCTCTCGGACATCCATCTGCTGAAACAGAGGTGCCCCTCAGCCATGCTAGACCTGGACCGGGGACCCCCACTCATGGCTCTGCACCAGGATTTGAAACTGAGAGGCGAAAAGGTACTTCCTTGCACCTTGCCTGTGCACTTACACAGGCTGGTGGAGAGGAGCGCTAAAGCCAAGAGTGGCCACAGGGAGTCCGGCAGGAAGCTCGAACTCCCCTCCTGCACCTCTCAGCACCCAGACAACAAGGCCCCCCGCCCCGCTCTTGCCAAGGCCGAGTCCGACAGACACTCAGATCCAAACTCGTTACATGTGCACCCACTGCCGCCTGTGCTTCCAAGTGTGAAGACCGCAGAGGGTGCTCCGTTTCAGCCGCCCAGACCACCAGGTAACAGCACAGGGCTTGCACCTGTTGTGAGCCCGGGGTCCGTATCTTCCAGGGCAGGGCCTATGGTCCGGGCACTGGCCTGAGCTTGGAGCACCTGGGCCTGGTCAGGTTGTCGGGATAATGAGGGTCCTGCTGCAGCGGTTCTGGGGTCCCCTGAGCACCAGGTACCCTGCACAAGACCAGCTGGGCGACAGCCTTCGCCCCTCCCCTTGGGGGATGTGGTGCCAGTGAGGGGCTGAGTTGGAGATTTGAATAACACCTCGTGCCAAGGGTGGGTGGTGGCGGCACAAGGCCCCTGTGCTGTTTTCTGAAGTTTCTGATGGAGCAGACCGTGTGTGGCCCAGGAGCCTGGCCTGGGGGTGCGCTTTGCGCACGGGTAGACAGGTGTGGGCAGCCCCCGGTCTCCAGGGGTGGCGTGTCTGTGTCTGCACCCCAGTGCTGTTTCCAGTGGCTCTGGCAGCAGATGTGGCCAAGAGAGTGCCTCCAGCCAGGGCCACAGCCCCGCCTGCCGCGTCCCAGGTGCACTCACCGCCACAGGCTCACCGGGACACGTGCAGCTGCTGTGTCCCCGCCGCCCAGCTGGGTTCTCAATGTGTCTGTCTCTCTCACCCTGGCACTAGCAGCCTCTCAGCCATCCCTGTCTCCCTGCAGATTGTAAGCTCTCAGGGACCGCGTTCTGGCTGCACCCACGCACCCGGCTGTGCCGGACACCTCGCAGATGTTCAGTACATGCGCGAATCGCCCCCTAGAATTGCCAGCTCCAGGCACGAGGAGCCAGTGCTTTCAGAGCTGGCAGGGCCTTCGCAGGCGACCTCCAGTTTCACCTGCTCTCCTCACCCCGTGTCCAGTCTGGCACCGAGGCCCGTCAGCTCTGCCACTTAGCCACTCACCTCTCTGTGAGGGCAATTCCCACGCTTTTTTCTGTAATACACTGTGCTTCCTCCAGGCATCTTCCTAGTGCCAACTAGACACACACACCTTCAGCCTAAAAAGCAGTATTAGCTGCTGTACCAAAGTCCCTCAAACTTGTGGCTCAAACCACATTTTTTTCTGAAGGCTGGAAGTCCAAAACCGAGGTGTTGGCACGGCCGGGCTCTCAGAGCTGTAGAGCCTCCCGCCTCTTCCAGCTTCTGGCGGCCACTGGCAGTCCTTGTTCCCTGGCTTACGGACACATCGCGCCAGTCTTTGCCCTGCTTCACGCGGTGTGCTTCCTGTGTATCGCTCTGTCCAGAGTTCCCGCTCTGTTAAAAGGACAGCAGTTGTTGGATTGGGTCCTGCCCTCCTCTGATGTGACCTCATTTTACCTTGATTACATCTTCAAATGGTGGACATGAACCTAGCAGGTGGGAACACCGGGCGCTGCGAGCGTGGCCAGAGGGATGCGTGCTGGGTGGCTCCCTTTGGTGCCAGTCCCTGGTGCTGACGGGGGCTTGTTTGCCTCTGGAGGAGGTGATGCTGTGCATTTGCTTTGTCCTATTTACTAATAAAATGGCTTATTTTCAGACACACACCGGCCATCTAGGTCTCCTCCCCTGAAAAGCGGGTCTTTGTCTTTAGGATTGTCTTTAGGATTGCAGTTCTTTCTTGCTGATGTGTAGGGGTGACAACCACCTACTCTCGGATTCGCCTCCTCTTTCAGTTGATTCGTGTGGCAAACACTGTCTCCCAGTTCGTGACTTGCCTTTTCACCCCTTGATGGTAACTTTGGATATAAAGCCGCGTTGTTGTACTTCAGGTGCTCAGTCGTGTCCAATTCTTTGTGACCCTGTGGACTGTAGTCTGCCAGGCTCCTCTGTCCATGGAATTCTCCCAGGCAAGAAAACTGCAGTAGGTAGCCATTTCCTCCTCCAGGGGATCTTCCCGACCCAGGGATCAAACCTGAAGCTCCTGTATTGGCAAGCTGTTTCTTTACCACTGGGCCACTACGGAAGCAAAAGTCACCTTAACTTTTAATAAACTCCAGTCGGTCAAGCTTTTCCTCCAGCTGGTGATTTTTGCGGCTTGTCTCCAAACCCTGAGGCCGTGAAGACCTCCTCTTCTGGAAGCACTGTTGTGGCACATGCCAGTCTTGAATGCTCCAGAAGCTGACTTGGCAGGTGATGGGAGACGGAGAGTCCAGCGGCCCCTCCCCCGCTCACCTGCAGGCTCTTCTGGACTTTTGTTCAGCTCCACTGGTTTGTTTGCCCTGGGCTAATGCCACAAGGTCTTTATAACTGTAGCTTTGTTGAATGTCTTCATGCTGGTCAGACAAGTCCTATAGCCTTGCTTTTCTTCCTTAAAAATGACTAGGCTATTCTTGACCCCCTACACTTCCATTCAAGTTACAGGATTAGGTTGTCAAGATCTACCAACATAATTCTTGTAGTTAAAATTTTTTAAATGTTTATTGATGTTAAAGCCATCACTTTGGTGAGAACTGACTTCTTTACATTATTGAGTCTTTGAATCTATATGAATGTGGAATATCTATTCATAAATAAATCCTTTAAGGCCTTTCAATAAGCTCTTAGAATTTTTTTTGTCATGGTATTGCACTTTTTTGTGTTGGATTTAGACTTACATATATTTTATTTTGTATTCTATTTTAAATAGTATCAAACTTAAAAATATTTTCCTACAAATTGTGGCTGGTTGACAAAGAAGAAATTGATTTTTGTGAGTGGATTTTTTTGAAAATCCAGCTATCTGGCTATCATTTCTATTAGTTCATTAACATATTTGAAAATTGTATTTTTAACATACAGAATTATATCAACTAGTGAGTTTTCCTTTTTCCTGCAACCGTTATACCTTTCATATCTTTTTCTTATTTTATTGACTGTCTAGGACCTTGTTCATTCATTCATTTTTCTCATCCCATTGGATCTCAGGTGCATGCATTCTGATTCATCGTAATTCTTGGTTCATGATATAGTTTCATTGTTTGTCCTTGCATGGCCTACTTTTATTTAGATCATTTTGATAGTGTAATTAGAACTTGCACACAGGTTTTGATTTGGATTTTACTGTGGCCAAAGTTATCAGTCTTTCTTTTAGTCAATGTTATTTTGTCTCAAGGAATTTTTCCTTACCTTGAGGTTTAAAACTTTATTTACCTACATTTACTACTAAGAGTTTCAAATTTTGTTTTTGACATAAAAGTCCTAATCCATCTGGAGTTGACTTTTGTATATGTTGTGAGGAAAGAATGAAATTTTACTTTTGTCTATGTAGATAATTTTTCAATTATTTATTGAAAACAGTTTCTGTGCTCTTGTGAATGTAGTGTTGCACGCGCGTGTGTGAGTGTGCATTTCTGGAGTCTCTGCTCTGTCTCCGGCCCAGCGCCACACTGTCCGTGTTTTCTGGTGGGACAAGCTTCCTCTCTGCTCATCTTCGTAAGAGTCTTGGTCGCTCCTGACCTCATTCTTTTCTATATAAATGTCATAATTGTTTTATCAAGTCCAACAAAAGTCGTATTGAGATTTTGGTTGGATTTGCATTGAATTCATAGATCAATTTGGAGAAAATGGATAAATTAATGAAATCATGTCTTCTGTTCATGAACAGAACATGTCTCTCCATTGACTTAGATCTTTATTTTTTTTATTTTTTAATATTTGTTTTTATTCATTTATTTATTTGGCTGTGCTGGGTCTTAGTTGCAGCATGCAGTATCTTTTAGTTGTGGCATGTGATATCTAGTTCCCTGACCAGGGATTGAACCTGAGCCCCCTGCACTGGGAGCTTGGAGTCTTAGCCATTGGACCACTAGTGAAGTCCCTAGATCTTCTTTAAATTTTAGAATTTCCCCACCAGAGACTGTATACATCTTTCATTATATTTTTTTGTTACTGATATTCAGATTCTACTGCACATAGTGTCATCTCTCTATATAAATTTTCTCATTGTTTGTTGCTGGCATATAGAATGAAATTGATTTCTATATATTAATTTTCTATCTGCACATTTCTAAACTCTGCTGTTATTTCTGGAAATTTGCATGTTTCTTCTTTTGAGTTTCTATGTGTAGTTGTTCTACATAAATAATTATATCATGTGCAAGTAGCTTTGTATTAATGTCTCCACCTCAATCTTTTTGCCCCTAATATCTTGTCTTATTGTACTGGCTAGGACTTCCTACATAATGGTGGGCACAATTGTTGAATTTTAAAGAGAATGCTTCTAACATTTTCTCATTTATAATGACATTTTCTGTAGGTCTTAACAAAGCTATAGATATGATATATAGATATAAATGTATACATACTCTGGCATGTTAAAGTAGTTTATTTTAATCTTTATGAAGAATTTTTATTGTGACTGGGTAATGAATTTTCTCAATTTTTTTTTGCATCTATGAGGTTATAAGTTTTTTCTTCTTATTAGGATTAAAATGGTAAATAACATCAATAGGTTTTCCTTTTTCTAAGAAGTTGCCTGTATCACCTATTAAACCAACCTTGCATTCCAGGAATGATTCTAACTTGGTCTGATGTTGAGTTTGACATATGGCTGGCTTTGCTTTCTTGCATGTAGTTAAAATTGGTTCTCAACAACAGTTTATTTACATTTTTTCTAGTTCAGACTATTACAAATAGTGCTATTGTGAACACTCCTGAATTTGGAAAACATGTATTCATCTTTCTGTAGGAATGGAATTGCTGGGTCAGGCATTCAGCTTTGGTTGGCCCTCCCAAGGAATTTTCCAGGAAGACTGTGCCAATGTGTGAGTCTTCCAGTTACTCCACACTCTTCCAACAGTAGATATTTTCTGTCCTTTAATTTTAGCCATTCTAAGATTTGGCACTTTCACTGCTGTGGGCCCAGGTTTGATCCCTGTTCAGGGAAGTAAGATCTTGCAAACTGCCCGCATGGTCAAGAAACCAATTTCAGGACCTTTTAATATTGACAGTCCGGCTCAACATACTCTTGTAAAGGATCTTTTTGTATTTAATTTGACAGATTTTTCTGTAACCTAGTCCTACTGACTTGAGGAGTTCTTTCTATATTCTGGATGCAAGTCCTTTGGTGGGTCTATATACTGGTATTATAAAGATGTCTTTTCTCGTTCTGAGATTTGCCTTTCACTCTCTTAGTAGTGTCTTTTCATGTACATAAATTATTAATTGCAGTATATTCCAATATATTGTCTTTATGATTAGCAATTGTGTTTTGTTTGTGAAATCTTTGCATACCCCAAAATCATAAAAAAAAAATGGTCACTTCTGTTTTCAAGCTGTATGGTTTCGCCTTTCACATTTAGAGCGGTATTCCTCCTGGAATTGTCTCTGTGACGTGCTGTAGGAACCCAGACTCATGGGTTTTTGTATGGACATCCAGCTGATGCGCGTGGACGCTGCGTCCTCACGCTGTGCTGCGCCGCCTCTGTAAGACGGTGACTGGACGTGTTGTTCTGGTTTTGGAGTCTGCTCTGTCCCAGTTGTCCGTTTTCCTATCTTTATTAGGTCAGGTCTCTGCAGCAATCATGTTGCATAACAGGGACACCTCCTCCCCCACCTCAGTGGTGCTTCTTCAGCAAGCACCTGTCTCTCAGACATCTTAGGTTGGCTGCAGACGTGCGGGGCTCCACCAGGGAGGCCGAGCCAGGCTCCAGGCTGCGCAGCGAGTTCTGATCCATCCCGCGTGTCTCCCCTCCTGGGCCAGCGGCTCCCCTGGGTGTCGTCTTCACAAGGCAGATGGTATACGCTTGAGAGGGCGAGTCAGGCCACCTCTGGCCAGTGAGTAAGGAAGGGTGCTCCTTAGCGGAAGAGGAGCGGAGCGGATGTGGTCAAATACACCGCAGGCCACCTCTGGCCATCAGCATTCACCCTCCTTCTGCAAACAGCACACACTCGCCCCCGTCCCCTCCCAAAGTCTCCCCAGTCACAGAGCCAGGCTCCGAGTCCAGGACCTCAGGATTCCACATCACTTTTCTTCACCTGGGCACTTGTGAGCCAGAGACAAGCCTTCCAGGCCAGGATTCGCGTTCCCTTCCCCATGAGCATGGCTGTCGCTTGGATGCCGGCAGAAGACATGTGACTCCTGGGTCAGAGACGACAGCTCATCACTCCTGGTGACTGTGACTCCAGCCTGTCTGGGAGTCCTGCAGAGTGATGCCCGTGGCCAGGTGGCTGGCGCACACACGGGGCCTGCATCACGGTGGGAACAGTGAACTTGGCGCACTCGCTGCTTTTTCAGGAAGCAGTAAGAAGCCTGCAAGGAGATGCCACCTCACCTGAGACGCGGCCCAGATGAAGGCTGGTCAGGGCCTTGCCCAGACAGATGCATCTCACAGGATACCTAGGAGGGCCCAAGAGACCAAGGGCCGTCTCCCAGCCAGAGGCGCCTGCGTGCACGCACACACACACACCAAGGGCCCTCTCCCAGCCAGAGGCGCCTGGTGCATGCGTGCGCGCACACGCACGCACACACGCACGCACGCCCCAGAGCGGGCTCAGCACAGCGCATTGGGTGCGCCGCACCCTGAAGCCCCCCCCCCCCCCCCAGACGCCACAGCCCCTTCCTGGGGGGAAACGGTGCTATGATTAAGCGCCTTGATCGATTTTCAGCGAGGCTTGGCTCTGCCCAGCCTCCCCATCGTCGTCCACTCCCACGTTTGTTTTCAAGCTGTGTCCTTCTCTCTGCCCGCCTGGGACTCCGGGACCAACCCGTGCCCAGCCCCCAGGAGCCTCCTGCCGCACCTGCCCCTCTGAGTGCCTGGCAGAGCGCGAGGCAGCCGTGTCGACCAGGCTGGAGGCTGCGCCCTGTCGGCCCGTCTCCCTGCAAGCATCTCCATTTTGTCTGTGGCTGGAGAGCGGTTGAGAGCGAGGCTCCGCCCCCTGGATTCCGCAGCCTCCTCCTGGCGGCCGCCTCCGCATACTCAGGTCCGCAGGCTCGGCCATCACAAGGAGGGGCGGGACATCGCTGCTGCCCTGCCCCCGGGCCATCCTCTCCCGGGGCCCACTTGGGTCCAAGGGGTTGACTCCACTGGGCTTAGACGCCTCCTGCCCGTCGTAGGAGTCAAGGTTTCTCCTGCAGCCGCTCGGGACGAGCATCCTCCGGGACTGCTCGCCGGGCGCCCGTTCTCGAGTCGCTCCAGGAAGGCGCCTGGCTGTGCCCACAGGGCACGCGTGGCCCTGGGCCCCCAGGCTCGCTGCTGGGGCCCGCACCACCACGAGTAGTGTCACGGTGGCTGACGTTTGCCTCGGTCTCTGTGCCGCGGGGAGGGAGAGGGGGTCAACCTCCTGCAGACCCCCCTCCTCGCCCCCACCAGCTGGTTCCCAAGCCCACAGCACCTGTTAGATGCTGTGAGAGGACCCCCGCGTGTGTCCGGGCGGGTCTGTGCTGTGACGGCGCCTGGTGGAGCTCGAGTGAAGCGCATCATCGGGGTCAGGCCTCTGCGGCGGAGACCGTCAGGAGGACACGCTGCACTTGCTTCCAGGCTACGGGCTGGGCTCCGGCCAGAACTGCAGGAAGCTCATCCTCGCGTCGGTGGCTGCCTGGGGCGTGTTTGTCTCACGACAGCCAGGCAGCCGGGCCAACGTGCCCCAGCCTTCACCCCCGGTCCGTGGGTGACCGCAGGGCACCGGCTAGGCCCGGCCAGCAGCAGGGGACATCCGCTCCGCACAGTGGTTGTCTCAGCCCTTGCGTTTCCATATGTGTGTTAGGTTCAGCCCGTCAATCTCAGGAGTAACAAAAAAGAGGGAAAGAAGGTATGCTCAGTCACGCAGGTACGTGCGACTGTTTGTGACCCCATGGTCTGTAGCCCGCCAGGCTTTGCCCGCCATGGCATTTTCCAGGCAAGAATACTGGAGTGGGTAGCCATTTCCTCCTCTAGGGGATTTTCCCAACCCAGGAATTGAACCCGTGTCTCCTGTCTCCTGCACTGAAGGCGGATTCCCTACTGTTGAGCCACCTGAGAAGCCCAAGGAAGGCTGGGGGAGGGGGAGCTGCCGGGAGTTTGACTGCGGTCACCTTGAATCTGCAGGGGAGAGAACTGGCGTCTTTCTTATACTGAGTCATTCAAATCGAAATCAGATCTACTCCGTTTAATGAGGCTGTCTTTGATTTTCTCTGGACCGTGTTTGATGGTTTTTCAGGGCAGCAGTCTGGCACATCTTTGATTAGATTTTTTCTGGCTGCTTGATGGTGTTAATGCCACGAGCAGGGACATGGAGAGCAGGCACAGGTCTCTCTGGAAGGTTTCCTGTGCCCCTCCCCACTCTGTCCTCCCGCCGCGGGATGACCGCTCTCTGACTTCCATCAGCCGAGGCTGTCCAGCCACGCGTGGACCCCCCCCCCCCAGAACATGCTCACCTGTGCTGGCCTCTCTGGTCTTGGGTGGTACCTGGGCTTCTCATTGCAGCGGCATCTCTCGTTGCAGAACACAGGCTCTAGAAACTCAGACTCCAGGAGTTGTGGTGTGCAGGCTTAGTTGCTCCGCAGCATGTGGGATCTTCCTGGACCAGGGATCAAACCCATATCCCCTGCATTGGCAGATGGATGCTTATCCACTGTACCACTAGGGAAGTCCCACACTTAAGTCTTAATCAATGCAGCTTTGAAATAAGTTTTGAAAAGCAGTAGCTAAATTCTCTGATGCTGTTTCCTGCCCAGGATCTCCCAGACTGTTCTGTCTTCTGAATTTCCTTTTAAATTTTAGAATCAGCTTGTAGATTACGACAGAGACAGCCTGGAGGGAATTTGACTGCAGTTGTGTCAAATCTTTTTTTTTTTTTTTCGCCTTTTCATACTGTTCATGGAGTTCTCAAGGCAAGAGTAGTGAAGTGGTTTGCCATTCCCTTCTCCAGTGGACCACATTGTGTCAGAACTCTCCACCATGACCCGTCCATTTTGGGTGGCCCTATAGGGCATTGCTTATAGCTTCATTGAGTTCGACAAGGCTGTGGTCCATGTGATCAGTTTGGTTAGTTTTCTGTGATTGTACATTTCATTCTGTCTGCCCTCTGATAGAGAAGGATAAGAGGCTTATGGAAGCCTCCTGATGGGAGAGACTGACTGAGGGGAAACTGGGTCCTGTTCTGATGGGCGGGGCCGTGCTCACTTCACTTCAGTTCAGTCGCTCAGTCGTGTCTGACTCTTTGTGACCCCATGGACTGCAGCACACCAGGCCTCCCTGTCCATCACCAACTCCCGGAGCCTGCTCAAACTCATGTCCATCAAGTCAGTGATGCCATCCAACCATCTCATCCTCTGTCGTCCCCTTCTCCTCCTGCCTTCAATCTTTCCCAGTATCAGAGTTTTTTCCAGTAGGCCAGTTCTTCACATCAGGTGGCCAAACTATTGTAGTTTCAGCTTCAGCATCAGTCCTTCCAATGAATATTCAGGACTGATTTCCCTTAGGATGGACTGGTTTGATGTCTTGCAGTCCAAGGGACTCTCAAGAGTCTTCTCCAACACCACAGTCCAAAAGCATCAATTCTTCAGCGCTCAGCTTTCTTTATGGTCCAACTCTCACATCCATACATGACTACTGGGAAAACCATAGCTTTGACCTTTGTCTGTAAAGTAATGTCTCTGCTTTTTAATATGCTGTCTAGGTTGGTCATAACTTTTCTTCCAAGGAGCAAGTGTCTTTAAATTTCATGGCCACAGTCACCATCTGCAGTAACTGTGGAGCCCCCCAAAATAAATTTTCTCACTGTTTTCATTGTTTCCCATCTATTTGCCATGAAGTGATGGGACCAGATGCCATGATCTTTGTTTTTTGAATGTTGAGTTTTAAGCCAACTTTTTCACTCTCCTCTTTCACTTTCATCAAGGGGATCTTTAGTTCTTCACTTTCTGCCATAAAGGGTAATGTCATCTGTATATCTGAGGTTATTGACATTTCTCCTGGCAATCTTGATTCCAGCTTGTGCTTCACCCAGCCCAGCATTTTGCATGATGTACTCTGCATATAAGTTAAATAAGCAGAGTGACAGTATACAGCCTTGATGTATTCCTTTCCCAATTTGGAACCAGTCTGTTGTTCCATGTCCTGTTCTAACTGTTGCTTCTTGACCTGCATACAGATTTCTCAGGAGGCAGGTCAGGTGGTCTGGTATTCCCATCTCTTCAAGAATTTTCCATAGTTTGTTGTGATCTACACAGTCAAAGGCTTTGGCATAGTCAATAGAGCAGAAGTATATGTTTTTCTGGAACTCTCTTGCTTTTTCTGTGATCCAACAGATGTTGGCAATTTGATCTCTGGTTCCTCTGCCTTTTCTAAATTCAGCTTTAACATATGGAAATTCTTGGTTCATGTACTGTTGAAGCCTGGCTTGGAGAATTTTGAGCATTACTTTGCTAGAGTGTGAGATGAGTGCAGTTGTGCAGTAGTTTGAATGTTCTTTGGCATTGCCTTTCTCTGGGATTGGAGTGAAAACTGACCTTTTCCAGTCCTGTTGCCACTGCTGAGTTTTCCAAATTTGCTGGCATGTTGAGTGCAGCAGTTTAACAGCATTGCCTTTTAAGATTTGAAATAGCTCAGCTGGAATTCCATCACCTCCACTAGCTTTGTTCATAGTGATGCTTCCTAAGGCCCACTTGACTTCGGACTGCAGGATGTCTGACTCTAGGTGAGTGAGCGCACCATCGTGGTTATCTTGGTCATGAAGATCTTTTTTGTACAGTTCTTCTGTATATATTTTGCCACCTCTTCTTAGTATCTTCTGTTTCTGTTAGGTCCATACCATTTCTGACCTTTATTGTGCCCATCTTTGCATGAAATGTTCCCTTGCAATCTCTAATTTTCTTGAAGAGATCTTTAGTCTTTTCCATTTTATGTTTTCCTCTATTTCTTTGCATTGATCACTGAGGAAGGCTTTCTTATCTCTCCTTGCTATGGAGCCATGCTCAGTAAATCTTTAATCCAATTTTCTGTTGATGGGCAGGGCTGTGTTCCCTCCCTGTTATTTGACCTGAGACCAAACTAGGGTGGAGGTGATGAAGATAATGGCAGCTTCCTTCAAAAGGTTCCAGGCACACACTGCTGCACTCAGCGCCCCCACCCCTGCAGCAGGCCAGCGTCGACCCACGCCTCCGCCAGAGACTCCTGGACACTCACAGGCAAGTCTGGGTCAGTCTCTTGTGGGGTCACTGCGCCTTTCTCCTGGGTCCTGGTGCACAAGGTTTTGTTTGTGCCTCCAAGACTGTTTCCCCAGCCCTGTGGAAGTTCTGTAATCAAGTCCCACTGACCTCCAACGTCAAATTCCCTGGATGTTCTCAGTCCCTTTGCCAGATCCCCAGGTTGGGAAATCTGTTGAGGGTCCTAGAACTTTTTTACCAGTGTGAGCATTTCTTTGGTATAATTGTTCTGCAGTTTGTGGGTCGTCTGCTCGGTGGCTCTTTGATGGGAATAATGGCAACCTCCTCCAAGAGGGCTTATGCCACAGGCTGTGTGACCCAGGGCTGCTGCACCCAGCGCCCCTGTGACCCGTGGCTCTGCAGGAGACACTCAGACGCTCAGAGGCAGGTATGCTTCAGTCTCTGTGGGGTCTCTGCATCCCGTGTACACAAGGTTTTGTTTGAGCCCTCCAAGCATCTCTGGCGGGATGGGGCTTGATTCTAAATGTGATTTTGCCCCTCCTACCATCTTGCTGGGGCTTCTCCTTTGCCCTTGGATATGGGGTATCTTTTTTTGGTGGGATCCAACATTCTCCTGTCATTGACTGTTCAGCAGTGAGTTGTAATTCTGGAGTTCTCGCAGGAGAAGGTGAGCGCACATCCTTCTACTCTGTCAATGAACAGTATGAAAAGGCAAAAAGATATGACACTGAAAGATGAATTCCCCAGGTCGGTAGGTACCCAATATGCTACTGGAGAAGAATGGAGAAATAACTCCAGAAAGAATGAAGAGATGGAGCCAAAGCAAAAACAATGCCCGGTTGTGGATGTAACTGGTGATGGAAGTAAAGTCTGATGCTGTGAAGAACAATATTGCATAGGAACCTGGAATGTTAGGTCCATGAATCAAGGTAAATTGGAATTGGTCAAACAGGAGATGGCAAGAGTGAACGTTGACATAGGAATCAGTGAACTAACATGGACTGGAATGGGTGAATTTAACTCAGATGACCATTATATCTACTACTGTGGGCAAGAATCCTTTAGAAGAAATGGAGTAGCCATCATAGTCAACAAAAGAGTCTGAAATGCAGTACTTGGATGCAATCTCAAAAACAACAGAATGATCTCTGTTCATTTCTAAGGCAAACCATTCATTATCACAGTGATGCAAGCCTATGCCCCAACCAGTAATGGTGAAGAAGCTGAAGTTGAACAGTTCTAATGAAGACCTACAAGGCCTTCTAGAACTAACACCCCAAAAAGATGTCCTTTTCATCATAGGGGACTGGAATGCAAAAGTAGGAAGTCAAGAGACACCTGGAGTAACAGGCAAGTTTGGCCTTGGGGTACAGAATGAAGCAGGGGAAAGTTTAATAGAGTTGCCAAGAGAACGCACTGGTCATAGCAAACACCCTCTTCCAACAACACAAGAGACGACTCTACACATGAACATCACCAGATCATCAATACTGAAATCAGATTGATTATATTCTTTGCAGTGAAAGATGGAGAAGCTCTATACAGTCAGCAAAAACAAGACCAGGAGCTGACTGTGGCTCAGATCATGAACTTCTTATTGCCAAATTCAGACTTTAATTGAAGAAAGTAGGGAAAACCACTAGACCATTCAGGTATGACCTAAATCAAATCCCATGTGATTATACAGTGGAAGTGACAAATAGATTCAAGGGACTAGATCTGATAGACAGAGTGCCTGATGAACTGTGGATGGAGGTTAATGACACCATACAGGAGGCAGTGATCAAGACCATCCCCAAGAAATGCAAAAAGGCACAACGGTTGTCTGAGGAGGCCTTAAACTAGTTGAGAAAAGAAGAGACGCTAAAAAAAAAAAAAAAAAAAAGAAGAAGAAAAGACGCTAAAGGCAAAGGAGAAAAGGAATGATATACCCATTTGAATGCAGAGTTCCAAAGAATAGCAAGGAGAGAAAAGAAAGCCTTCCTCAGTGATCAATGCAAAGAAATAGAGGAAAACAATAGAATGGGAAAGACTAGAGATCTCTTCAAGAAAATTAGAGATACCAAGGGAATATTTCATGCAAAGATGGGCTCAATAAAGGACAGAAATGGTAGGGACCTAACAGAAGCAAAAGATAATACAAAGAGGTGGAAAGAATACACAGAAGAACTATGCAAAAAAGATCTTCACGACCCAGATAACCACGATGGTGTGATCACTCACCTAGACCCAGACATCCTGTAGTCTGAAGTCAAGTGGGCCTTAGGAAACATCACTATGAACAAAGCTCATGGAGGAGATGGAATTCCAGCTGAGCTATTTCAAATCCTAAAAGGTGATGCTGTGAAAGTGCTGCACTCAACATGCCAGCAAATTTGGAAAACTCAGCAATGGCCACAGAACTGGAAAAGGTCAGTTTTCATTCCAATCCCAAAGAAAGGCAGTGCCAGAGAATGCTTAAACTACCACACAATTGCACTAATCTCACACTCTAGCAAACTAATGCTCGAAATTCTCCTAGCCAGCCTCCAACTGTACATGAACTGTGAACTTCCAGATGTTCAAGCTGGATTTTAAAAAGGCAGAGGGGAGAGGAACAAGATGGTGGAGGAGTAGGTGGACATGGAATACATCTCTCTCCATGAATACATCAGGAGTATGCCTTCAGACAGAATTGCATGCAGAACACCAGCTGAGAGCAGAGAGGAGTGCCTGACAGCAGGAAAGAATATATAGAACCACGCAAAACTTGGTAGGACGTGGGAACTAGGGTGAAAAACGGGAGTTAGTAGGACTGGACCTGCCCTCAGTGGGTGGGGGAACTGAAGCAGGGGTCCGATCCCCACATCAGGGCAATTGTCTGAGTCAGAGGAGAAGCATTTAAGGCTGAGAGGGAAACAGCTGATCTGTGGCAGCCTAGGTGGAACCAGACAGTCCTTGCCGCAGCCATTCATACCCTGGACGGCGCACTCTTGGCAATCCTATAGACTGTGGCCTGCCAGGCTCCTCTGTCAGGGAGGGGGTTTTTCAGGCAAGAATACTGGAGTGTCTTGGCCAATACTGGTTGCTATACCCTTCTAAAGAACCGTATTTCCTGCTTCCCTAACCACCAACCCCTCTAACCTGGTGTTGCCAGAAAGAACCCCTGCGACACAAGCAGCTACACCACCTCCACACCTGGCCCTCACTGGGGCAGGCCCAAGTCCTCCAGGGCAGCCTCAGGAGCAAACCCCAGTGGACGACCCACATGCAGGGGTAGGAATAAAACCACAGTTGAAAACCAGGGGCAGTGTGGCTAAGGAAGAAGACCCAAAACCTTCCCACCAGCTGTGCAAGCTGCAGATTAAACCCACACAGTCAGCTAGGCAGACTCTGTGTCTGTGGAGCATATAGAAGGTCACTGAGAGCCCCCACGAAGGAAACGGCACCCGTTCCGACGCTGTGGACGTCGGAGGCAAGACCGCAGAGGGACAGGAGATTAGTCTGAGCGGCCCCCACAGCAGGTCCAGACTCCGGCGCGGCGTTGCAGGCCGTCCTGGGAGGCGAGCGGGACTGCGGCTCCCGGCGAGGGAGAGGGCCCTGAGAGCAGACTCAGGGAAGCGTCAGTGCTCTTATGTCCCGCCTTGTTCTGTGGCTTCTGTTGGGTTTGTTTGTCTCCCTTTGGTCTCCCGCTCTGTTGCAGCGGTCGATTCTGTTGGCGCTGTGAATCTAACTCAGCGTTTCAGCTTTTTGTTTTCTTTTTTTTTCCTCAGTCACATTTTTTACTCTTGTTGTAAACCTCTGCCTCTATATTGGGCTTTTGCAGTTCTGGGGAGTTTTTTTTTTTTCTTTTTCTCTTTTTTTAATTTTAATTTTTTAAATGTATTACTATTTTTTCTACATTTATTCCTTTGTTTGCTTTTCCTACTGTTCTTTTCCCCTTTCAGTTAATCTTTAATATATATAAATCTTCTTTATCTACCTCTATTTAACTTTGCATGTCTATTCTTTCTTTCTTTCCTTTAGTCTCAACATATTTGTTAGCTGTATTTTCATGGCTTTATTCCGCACTTGGCACCTTGCTTTAGTTTTGTTTTCCAGTTTGCACTTTAGTTAGTTTTGTTCTTAACTGGTATATATACTTTTTGATTTCCTTTGTTTGCTGGGTCAATCTATTGTACTTTATTTTTGTTGGACTGTTTCAACTTTGCTCGTGGGTATATATGTATATGTGTATATTCCATTATTTTAATTATTATTTGCTTGATTTTGTAACTGCCATTTATCTGGAGTTCATCTTTGGTTTCTCGTTTTTGGATATTTGTTTTAATCTCACTTAATGCCATAACAAACCACTTGTGGAATCTTCGTTCCTGACCAGAGATCAAGCCCCAAGCCTTTGCAGTGGGAGCACTGACTCTAAGACCCTCGACTCCCAGGGAACTAACCCCAGGGAGCATCAAATAGTGAGAACTCACACAAAGGAAACGACTAGAGTAAAGACCTGACATCACCCAACTACCAGTAGCACCCTGTGCAGGGAGCCTCATCCAAACAACAAACACAACAAAAATAGAAACCCAATCATCAGCAGACAAGATTACCACCTCACTCAGCCTGCCCATCAGAGGAAAAGCAAACAAACAAAAACTCAGCACAGATCTCACCCTAAATGAAGCTCACACAAACCACTGGACCAATCTTAGAGGGCAGAAGCCAAAAGGAAGAAAGAATTCAACCTTGAAGCCTGGGAAAAGATGACCTCAAACACAGGAAGTTAAAAAAAAATGATGAAAAGGCAGAGAAATACTACACAAATGAAAGAACAAACTAGAAACACAGAAGTCCAAATAAATGAAGAGGAAACAGGCAAACTACCTGAAAAAGAATTCAGAATAATGATAGTAAAGATGATCAAAGACCTTGAAAGCAAAATGGAGAAAATGCAAGAATCAATTAACAAAGACCTAGAAGAATTAAAGAATAAACATGCAGAGACAAACAGTACAATTACTGAAATTAAAAATACTCTAGAAGGAATCAATAGCAGAATATCTGAAGCAGAAGAACCAATCAGTGAGCTGGAAGATAAAATGGTGGAAATAACTTCTGAAAGGCAGAATAAAGTAAAAAGAATGAAAAGAACTGAGGATATTCTCAGAGACCTCTGTGACAATATCAAACACGCCAACAATTGAATAATAGGGGTCCCAGAAGAAGATCTGGGAGATGCAAGGAGATCCAACCAGTCCATCCTAAAGGAAATCAGTCCTGGGTGTTCATTGGAAGGACTGATGTTGAAGCTGAAACTCCAATATTTTGGCCACCTGATGTGAAGAGCTGACTCATTTGAAAAGACCCTGATGTTGGGAAAGATTGAAGGCAGGAGGAGAAGGGGACGACAGAGGATGAGATGGTTGGATGGCATCACCGACTCAATGGACATGAGTTTGGGTAAACTGCAGGAGTTGGTGATGGACAGGGAGGCCTGGCATGCTGCGGTTCATGGGGTCGCAAAGAGTTGGACACGACTGAGTGACTGAACTGAACTGAACTGAACAGAAGAAGAGAAAAAGAAAGGGTATGAGAAAATTTTTGAAGATATTATAGTTGAAAACTTCCCCAACATGGAAAAGTAAACAGTCAATCAAGTCCAAGAGGCACAAAGAGTCCCATGCGGGATAAACCCAAGGAGAAACACGCCAAGACACATACTAATCAAACAAACCAAGACTAAACACAAAGAAAGAATATTAGAAGCAGCAAGTGAGCAGCAACTAGTAACACACAAGGGAACCCCATACGCTTAGCAGCTGATCTCTCTGCAGAGACTCTGCAGGCCAGAAGGGAATGGAGGATATATCTAAAGTACTGGAAGGGAAAAACCTACAACCAAGATCACTGGACCTGGCAAGGATCTCATTCAAAACTGATGGAGAAATCAAAAGTTTTTCAGACAAGCAAAAGTTAAGAGAATTTGGTACCACCAAACCAGCTTTACAACAAATGTTAAACGGACTTATGTAGTCAAGAAATACAAGAGCAGGAAAAAGATCTAAAAAATCAACCCCAAACAATTAAGAAAATGGCAATAGGAACATATATATCAATGATTACTTTAAATGTAAATAGATTAAATTCCAACCAAAAGACACAGACTGGCGGAATGGATACAAAAACAAGACCCATATATACACTCTAAAGAAACCCACTTCAGACCTAAAGACACATATAGACTGAAAGTGAGAGGATGGAAAAATATATTCCATGCAAATGGGAAGCAAAAGAAAGCTGGAGTAGCAATCCTCGTATCAGACAAAATAGACCTTAAAATAAAGAAGATTACAAGAGATAAGGAAGGACACTACATAATGATCAAGGGGTCAATCCAGGAGGAAGACATAACAATTGTAAATATCTATGCACCCCACATAGGAGCACCTCAACACATAAGACAAACACTCACAGACATAAACAGAGAAATTGACAGGAACACAATACTAGCAGGAGACTTTAACACCCCACTCACACCAATGGACAGATTATCAAAACAGAAAATTAATAAGGAAACACAAGTCTTAAATGATACATTAGATGAGATGAATCTCGTTGATATTTTCAGGACATTCCATCCAAATACAGAAGAATACACCTTCTTCTCAAGTGCACATGGAACATTCTCCAGGATAGACCACATCTTGAGTCACAAATCAAACCTCAGTAAATTTAAGAAAATTGAAATTGTATCAGGCATCTTCTCTGACCACATGCTGAGACTTGATATCGATTACAAGAAAAAAACTAAAAATACAAACACATGGAGATTAAACAACATGTTATTAAATAACCAATGGGTTACTGAAGAAATCAAAAGGGAAATTAAAAAGTTTCCAGAAACAAATGACAATGAAAACATGACAACTCAAAGCCTATGGGATGCAGCAAAAGCAGTCCTAAGAGGGAGTTTATAGCAACACACTCCTACCTCAAGAAACAAGAGAAACATCAGACAGACAGCCTAACTTTACACCTAAAACAACTGGAAAAAGAACCCAAAAAATCCCAAAATTAATAGAAGGAAAGAAATCATAAAGATCCAAGCAGAAATAAAAAGAAATGAAAGAAACAATAGTAAAGATTAATAAAACTAAAATCTGGTTCTTTGAGAAGATAAACAAAATTGACAAACCTTTAACCAGACTCATCAAGAAAAAAAGAGAGAAGAAGCAACTCAACAAAATTAGAAATGAAAAAGGAGAGGTTACAAAAGACAATGCATAAATACAAAGGATTATAAGAGACTATTATGAACAACTATATAGCAATAAAATGGATAACCTGGAAGAAATGGACAGATTCTTAGAAAAGATCAGTCTTCTAAGACTGAACCAGGAAGAAATAGAAATTATGAACAACCCAGTTAAAAGCACTGAAATTGAAGCTGTGATCAAAAGTTTCCCAAAAAACAAAAGCCCAGGACCAGATGGCTTCACAGGAGAATTCTATCAAACATTTAGAGAAGAGTTAATGCCTATCCTTTTAACTCTTTCAAAAAATTGCAGAGGAAGGAACACTTTCAAACCCATTCTATGAGGCCACCCTCACCCTGATACCAAAACCAGACAAAGACAACACACAAATAAGAAAACCACAGGCCAATATCACTGATGAACATAGATGCAAAAATCCTCAACAAAATTTTAGCAAACAGAATTCAACAACACATCAAAAAGCTCATAGAACATGATCAAGTTGAGTTTACTCCAGGAATACAAGGGTTCTTCAATATATGCAAATCAATCAATGTGCTACACCATATTAACAAATTGAAAAATAAAAACCATATGATAATCTAAATAGATGCAGAAAAAGCCTTTGATGAAATTCAGCACCCATTTATGATTAAAATCCTTCAAAAAATGGGCATAGAAGGAACCTGCCTCAACACAGTAAAGGCCATATGTGATAAGCCTACAGCAAACATTACTCTCAATGGTGAAAAACTGAAAACATTCCCCTCAGATCAGGAAACAAGACAAGGGTGTCCACCTTCCCCACTATCATTCAACACAGTTCTGGAAGTACTAGCTATAGCAGTCAGAGGAGAAAAATAAAAGGAATCCAAATCAGAAAAGAAGTAAAGCTCTCACTGTTTGTAGATGACATGATACTGTACATAGAAAACCCTAAAGATAGTATCAGAAAATTACTTGAGCTAATCAGTGATTTAGCAAGGTTGCAGGATACAAAATCAATACACAGAAATCACTTGCATTTCTATACACTAACAATGAAAAATCAGAAAAAGAAATTAAGGAATCAATCCTATTCACCATTGCAACAAAAAGAATTAAATATCTAGGAATAAACTTACCTAAGGAGACAAAAGAACTGTACTCAGAAAATTATAAGATACTGATGAAAGAAATCAAAGATGACAGAAACAGATGGCGAGATATTCCATGTTTCTGGGTAGGAAGAATCAATATTCTGAAGATGACTATACTACCAAACACAATCTACAGATTCAGTGTGATCCCTATCAAATTACCAATGGCATTTTTCACAGAACTAGAACAAAAACCCCACAGTTCATATGGAAACACAACAGACCCCAAATAGCCAAAGTGGTCTTGAGAAAGAAGACTGGAGCTGGAGGAATCAGCCTTCCTGACTTCAGACTATACTACAAAGCTACAGTCATCAAAACAGCATGGTACTGGCACAGAACAGAATAAAGACCAATGGAACAAGATAGAGAGCCCAGAAATAAACCCATACCTGTGTGGGTACTTTATTTTTGACAAAGGATGTAAGAATATACAATGGGGCAAAGACAGCCTCTTCAATAAATGATGCTGGGAAAACTGGACAGCTACAAGTAAAAGAATGAAATTAGAACACTTCCTAACACCATACACATAGATAAACTCAAAATGGACTAAAGACCTAAACGTAAGAACAGAAACTATAAAACTCTTAGAGGAAAACATAGGCAGAACACTCGATGACATAAATCAAACCAAGATCCTCTATGACCCACCTCCTAGAGTAACAGAAATGAAAACAAAAGTAAAACAAGTGGGACCTGATTAAACTTAAAATCTTTAGCAGAGCAAAGGAAACTATAAGCAAGGTGAAAAAACTCGGAATGGGAGAAAATAATAGCAAATGAAACAACTGACAGAGGATTAATTTCCAAAATATACAAGCAGCTCATACAACTCAATAGCAGAAAAACAAACAACCCAATCAAAAAGTTGGAAGAAGACCTAAACAGACATTTCTCCAAAGAAGACATACAGATAGATAACAAACACTTGAAAAGATGCTCAACATCGCTCATTGTTAGAAAAATGCAAATCAAAACCACGATGAGATATTTCACCTCACACGGATCAGAATGGCCATCATCAAAAAGTCTATAAACAATAAATGCTGGAGAGGGTGTGGATAAAAAGGAAATGCTCTTGCACTGTTGGTGGTAATGTAAATTGATACAGCCACTATGGAAGACAGTATGTAGATTGCTTAAAAAACTAGGAATAAAACCACCATATGACCCAGCAATCCCATTCCTAGGCATATACCCTGAGGAAACCAGGGTTGAAAAAGACACATGTATCCCATTGTTCATTGCAGCACTATTTGCAATAGCTAGAACATGGAAGCAACCCAGATGCCCGTGGACGGATGAATGAATAAAGAAGTTGTGGCAAATATATACAATGGAATGTTACTCAGCCATAAAAAGGAACTTGTTTGAGTCAGTTCTGATGAGGGGGATGAACACAGAACCTATTATACAGAGTTAAGTGAGTCAGAAAGAGAAAGATAAATATCATATTTTAATGCATATATATGGAATCTAGAAAAATGGTTCTGAATAATTTATTTACAGGGCAGCAGCAAAGAAACAGACATAGAGAATAGACTCATGGACATGGGGAGAGAGGAGGAGAGGGTGAGACGCATGGAAAAAGTAACATGGAAACTTACATTACCGTACGTAAAACAGATAGCCAATAGGAATTTGCTGTGTGGCTCAGGAAACTCAAACAGGGGCTCTGTATCAGCCTAGGGGGGTGGGATGGGGAGGGAGATGGGAGGGAGGGTCAGAAGGGAGTGGATATATGTATCCCTATGGCTGATTCATGTTGAGGTTTGACAGAAAACAACAAAATTCTGTAAAGCAATTATCCTTCAATAAAAAAATAAATGAAAAAAAAAAGGCAGAGGAACCAGAGATTAAATTGCCAACATCCATTGGATCAGAGAAAAAGCAAGAGAGTTCCAGAAAAACATATACTTCTGCTTTATTGACTACATCAAATCCTTTGACTGCTTGGATCACAACAAATTGTAGGAAATTCTTCAAGAGATGGGAATACCAGACCACCTGACCTGCCTCCTGAGAAATCTGTATGCAGGTCAAGAAGCAACAGTTAGAATGGGACATGGAACAACAAACTGGTTCCAAACTGGGAAAGAAGTACATCAAGGCTGTATATTGTCACCCAGCTTATTTAACTTCTATACAGAGTACATCATGAGAAACACTGGGCTGGATGAAGCACAAGCTGGAATCAAGATTGCTGGGAGAAATATCAATAACCTCAGATATACAGATGACACCACCCTTATGGCAGAAAGTGAAGAACTAAAGAGCCTCTTGATGAAAGTGAAAGAGGAGAGTGAAAAAGTTGGCTTAAAACTCAACATTCAGAGAACTAAGATCATGGCATCTGGTCCCATCGCTTCATGGCAAATAGGTGGGGAAAGAGTGGAAACAGTGACAGACTTTATTTAGGGGGGCTCCACAATCCCTGTAGATGGTGACTGTGGCCATGAAATTAAAAGATGCTTGTTCCTTGGAAGAAAAGCTATGACCAACCTAGACAGCATATTAAAAAGCAGAAACAGTACTTTACAAAGGTCCATATAGTCAGCTATGGTTTTTCCAGTAGTCATGTATGGATGTGAGAGTTGGACTATAAAGAAAGCTGAGCACCAAAGAATTGATGCTTTTGAACTGTGGTGTTGGAGAAGACTCTTGAGAGTCCCTTGGACTGCAAGGAGATCCAACCAGTCCATCCTAAGGGAAATCAGTCCTGAATTGTCATTGGAAGGACTGAAGCTGAAACTCCAATATTTTGGCCACCGGATGTGAGGAATTGACTCATTGGAAAAGACCCTGGTGCTGGGAAAGATTGAAGGCGGGAGGAGAAGGGGACGGCAGAGGATGAGATGGCTGGATGGCATCATGGACTCGATGGACATGAGTTCGAGCAAGCTCCCGGAGTTGGTGATGGACGGGGAAGCCTGGCATGCTGCAGCCCATGGGGTTGCAAAGAGTCGGACATGACTGAGTGACTGAACTGAACTGACTGTGTCAAATCTACAAATCATTTTAAGGAGAATTGACATCCTCACGATGCTGAGACTCCCAATTTACCCACTTGATGTATCTTGACGTTTATTTACATACTATATTCTTTAGTTTTTCTAAGCAATATTTTTAGGGTGGATTTTTTTCTCATCAAATGAATTCCTATGTATTAGATGTATTTTTGATACTTGTATACATGTATTTTTATCAATTGACTTTGCTACTTTAATAAACGGTGGGTTTTAATCTTCTCTTCTCTTGGTGAGAACGCTTATTGTCGGTGATGCCAGCTCGGTGGTCAGCTGTGGCCGCCACGTCTCACATCTGGTCCTCAGGCCTCGCCCACCTGCCAGCCGAGCGTTTGCTCCCCTCTCCCCACCACCCAGGGCTCCCTCCTGGCAGCCACCTTTCTATCCTCTGTTCCTGTGAGTTTGATTTATTTCAGATTCTGCATATGAATGATATAAATGGTGTTTTAACATTTACTTTCCAATTACTTGTGCTAATGTGTAGACACCCCCACGGCTCTTGCATGCTGCCCCTGCAGCCCGCCTCCTGCCGGGAGGCGCAGGGTTCACCTCCTGGGCCTGCCAGCTCGCATCTTCTTGTATCTCCTGCGCTGCACCCCCACCCCTTCAAGCAGCGTCCGTGCTCCTCCCTGTCCAGTCTGTCCACCTTGTCCTGGTTCCTGCCCACCCCCTGCACTGAGGGGAGCAGGCAGTCGTCCACTAACAAGACCAGAGTAAGGTCTCCACAGGCACACGCTCTCGAACAGAGGACATTCCTTGTTGGCTGAGAGTGGTTTTCTCTTCTCTGTTTATCATGAATGAACGACATAGGGTCTCTGCACCATTTCCCCTGAATCTCCTGAGATGGTCGTGTCACTCTGTTCGTATGAGTGGCATCCGTCCACGTAGGACTGAGAAGTGGACCTTGTCTTCCTTCATCATCTTTTTAAAGTCTGCAGAACGAGAGATGTTTCACTTTTATTTCTAATATTGCCAGCCCCATTGCCATCAGTGGGTGTCACCAGGGTCTGTCGCTTTATCCAGCTTCTCAGAGAACCAGCCTGAGGCCTTGTTGAACTTTCACTTTGCTTCTCTGGCTCTTGCATTTGTGGTTTTATTTGTCTTCCTATATATGTATATGCATGGGCTTTGCTCATAGCTCAATTGGTAAAGAATCCGTCTGCAATGCAGGAGACCCCGGCTGGATTCCTGGGTCAGGAAGATCCGCTGGAGAAGGGACAGGCTGCCCACCCCAGTATTCCTGGGCTTCCTTGGTGGCTCAGCTGGTAAAGAATCCGCCCGCAATGCGGGAGACCTGGGTTTGATCCCTGGGTTGGGAAGATCCCCTGGAGAAGGGAACTGCTACCCACTCCAGTGTTCTGGCCTGGAGAATCCCATGAACAGTGTAGTCCATGGAGCTGCAAAGAGTCGGACGCGACCGAGCGACTTTCAGGCACTTGGTGTATGCATGTATATATTTAATTGGGGTATGATTGCTTTAAGATGCTGTGTTGGTTTCTGCTGTACAGCGAGGTGAATCAGCCGTGTGTAGCCGTGTGTAGCCGTGTACGTCCCCTCCCTCTTGGGCCTCCTCCCCATCCCCCTCGGTCACCACAGAGAACTGAGATGAGCTCCCTGCACTCTGCAGCGGCTTCCCACGAGCTATTTAATATTTCCAAACCAAGCAACTGACAGTGGATTAATCACCAAAATATACGAACGGCTCAGGGAGCTCAATATTAATAAAAAAACAAGCAACCCAATCAAAAAATGGGCAGAAGACCTAAGTAGACATTTGTTATTTGTGTTTGTTTTTTTTCTAACTTCTTAAGCTAGAAGTTGGCTGGATCTTAATATTTGGCATTTCTTCTTTTCAATACATGACAGGCAATTTGAGGATGGCAATTACCCTTTATTTTCTCCTTTAACTGTATCTGAAAATTTTTGAAATATAATGTTTGGGGTATTATTCAGATCAATATTTTTTAAATTTTCATTACAATTATTTCTTTGATCTCTAAGTTACTTAGAAATTGGTTTCCTTTAAATATATTCACATCAGATTTTGTAAGTGGCTTGGCTTTTTCTTGTCGGCATAATCATGTTTCGACCGGAGCCGGGTGACCGCAGCACCAGACCTTCGCTGAGGGGTGTTGTGTGTGGTCAGTGCTGGGGAAGACAATGTGTGCTCCATGCTGGTCGAGTATCCCACGTGCGGCTGGGTTGTTTAGTGTGGCATTCAAACCTTTTATGTTCTTTCTGCTTTTTCTTGTGTGCATGTCCCAAGTATGATGACAACCTCTGGGGACACATCCGCTTCTTATAATCCCGACAACTTTTGCTCTGCATTTCTTCAGACTCCGTTATTAATTTTATTTTGGTTAGAATTTTCCTGGGTCTGTCTTTTCCTTTCAATCACTCTCTAATCTTGGGTCTTACATATTTCTCTGTATAAAATCTGATTTTTTTCTTTTTTAGAGTGAAAGCGGATTTATTCTGGGAGAGACACACTCCATAGACAGAATGTAGTCCATCTCAGAGGGCAAGAGGGCCCAAACTCTGAATCCAAACTGACCACTCTCTTAACCAGCGCATCTCACATTTACGTCCTGTGTGATTGTCTGTGTATACAGATGGTGTGGACTGTGCACACAGATTACTCCAGAACAACAAACACCTGCTCACCCACACATTTCTGAGGGCCAGGGATCCGAGAGGGCCTTAACCTTGTGGTCCAAGCCCCAGGTGTCACATGAGGTTCGGTCAAGGCCGTGGCCAAGGCTTGACTCGGGTGGGGTCCGCTTTCCAAGGGTTCACTCACCCGGGTGAGGGCTGGAGGCCTCACGTTGTCCTCACCTCGCGGGCCCTCCAAAGGGCCGCCTGAGTGACCTCACGGCAGCTGGAGCATCTGCAGAACAAGAAATTCCAGACCAGCCCCTGGAGTCCTGTCTTCTGCGGCTCAGCCTGAGAAGTCACGGTGTCACCCCTGCCATGTTCTGCTGGCCACACACCCGACCTGATGTGACGTGAGGGGTCTGCCCCGGACCGGGGCGCAGGAGGCGGGGCTCACCAGGGGCCGCCGTGGAGGCTCACGCCCACAGGGCCTCTGGTCTGATCGCATCTGATGTCTGTTTATCCTTCTTCAGCTCGTGTTCCTCTTTCTCTTTGTCCTTGCCTTATTTCATTCATGCTTTTGTCATTTCAGTTTCTCCTCCTCCTGGTTTGGAGGTCACACACTCTGTTTCTGGTCTTTTGGCTGCTGCATAGAAATGACCAGCTGCATGCTGAGGTTAATGTCTAAATCCTACTTTTATTCCCACCCGGACAATTGGTGCTAGTGGTAAAGAACCTGCCTGCCAACGCAGGAGACGTAAGAGACACAGGTTCACTCCCTGGGTCAGGAAGATCCCTTGGTGGAGGAAATGGCAACCCACTCCAGTGTTCTTGCCTGAAGAAGCCCATGGACAGAGGAGCCTGGAGGGCTGTGGTCCACGGGGTCGCAGAGTCGGACACGACGAAGCGACTTAGCAGCAGCAGGACGAGTGGCCTTCGGGCCTGGAGACACGGGACATTAGTACTGTGTGCTCAGACCACACGGCGGCCCTCCGCCCTGCACCCTCCTCGGGTCTCAGACTCCCCCACAGAGCTCTTACCTATCCTCTCTTTCCGACACTCACCTTGAAAGAGACAGGCTCTCTGCTGTGGGCACCCAGAGGGGTCCTCTCAGCACCTTTCTCCTTGGCTGTCACCAATGCTCTCAGAGATACTCGGCCAAATCCACAGCTTTCCAAAAGTGAACTGTCTCACCTGCTTGCAAAATTTCCGACTGTTTTAAGGACGGGTCTGGGTGTGGGGTTTTATGTGTGTTTATTCAAACTGGAAATCTCCGAGCTTCATTAGTCGGCACACTCGTGTCTTGAATGGTTTACGAGAAGCACTCAGCCTTTAGCCCTCTGAGTACCGCCTCCACCCCACCGCCTCTCCTTGCCTTCGGAGCTCGGGGGTGTGGGCCCCCGGCTCCCCCACCTCCCATGTCACTGAACCTCCCAGCGGCCATTTGGTTTCCCGTGGGGCCACCCGCATAGCCTTCTCCTCTGCCTTCCAGTTCATTCTGCACCATGAATCCCATCCATGGAAATGTTTTAGTTATTATAGAGCCATTTTTTAGAAATGCTACTTTTTAATAAATTTGGCTATTCTTTATAATTCCTTTCCTTTGCCTAAAATCTCTAAATGGTATGAAATCATGTAGTGTTCTGTGTCTGAATTCTATCAGCTTGTGAAGTCATAGGCCACATTCTGATTCTGCCCACACTCTCACATTTTATTAGAGATGGATCATTTTCTTTAAGAAATGGACTGCAGGGAGTCTGCATTCCTTCCAGGATGTGGGCATGTCCCCTCAGAGAGCCACGTGTGCCCTGGCGGATGACCCCTCCCCGGCCCCTCATCTTCCGTCTTCCTGAGCAAGGCTGCCCACATCACTTTAAGCTCGTAGCCTGACGCTTGGCACCCTCCGCGCCCCGCCTCAAGCCCAGGGATGAGAACTTGTCACTAGACCTGTTTCCTGTTTGGGACTAGCTCAGGGCTCCAATCTCCCTGGGATTTCCACCCACCCTGCTCAGCACCAAAAACTCGCCTCGCACTCCCTGGGGCCGGGAAGGTGTGTTTTGGGCTCGCCCAGGGTGTGACCTTTTGGGGTTGCCACCCTTCGAGGGGCAGGGTGCCTCTCACCCCTCGTTGGGGGTGGGCATCTGCCTCCCACATCCCTCAAGCCTTGGGACCTCCAGCCGGATGGTCCTGGTCCACAAAGGCTGATCCCTGCAGACTCACCTGATTGTGTTTTGCTTTTTGCCTTTTGTTGCTTTTCAGAAGGTGTTTTTCATGTTTCATGGTCAGTTCAGTTCAGTCGTTCAATCGTGTCCAACTCTGCGACCCCATGGACTGCAGCACGCCAGGCCCCCCTGTCCATCACCAACTCCCGGAGTTTACTCAAACTCATGTCCATCGCGTCGGTGATGCCATCCAGCCATCTCCTCCTGTGTCGTCCCCTTCTCCTCCTGCCCCCAATCTTTCCCCGCATCAGGGTCTTTCCCAGGGAGTCGGCTCAGGTTGCTGTTTTCTCCCAGAAGGACTGATCTGGATCCACAGCACCAGCTCCTGAGTGGACTCGCCCCACTTTGGGGCCTCCACGTGCTCCCCCCACGCCCCCTCCTTCACCCCAGGATGTGCAGCGCGTTGCTCCCCTGTGTCTCAGCCCTTGAGGGACGGCGCAGCGCCCCCTGCCTTCCTCATGCCGCCCCTCTGCCCTTGAGGGCCTGGCCCCTCCCGGGTCTGGCCCGGCCGGCCCCACCCCCGTTAGGCCTGGGCTGCGTGGTGCGCAGAGTGCTGCCGGCAGACCAGCCCCCTGGCCTCTGCGCCTGCTCACCTGAAAACGTGGCCCCCCGCCCCGGCCTCCTGCACCCTCACGTGCCGTGCAGGCCCCGGCGCACCCAGGCTGGCTCCCGTCCCTGGGGAGGCCCCGTTCCTGGGCTGGGGCTTAGCGCTGCTCCAGGCTCCGGGAAGCCGCGGGCTGCTTTGCATAGAGATGGGGCGGCCCGTCCCGCCCCGCCTGCCCCTGGCGAGAAGTGACTCAGCCAGGCTATCGGCAGGGCTGCTGGTGGCTCCGGCAGATGTGGCAACTCAGCCCGTGGCACTCCTGGGCTGGGCCCGAGGCTGGGAGAGCCTGGGGAAGCCCCCGCGGCCCCGCCGGGCCAGGCGCAGGCTGCAGCTCGCCCGGAGCCGGCCTTCAGAGGCCCGGCAGCCCCAGGCTGAGTCACGGCCCGGAGCACGGGGGAGGGGTGGGCGCGCGGTGCGGGTCCACCCCGCTCCCTGAGAAAGTCACAGATGGGGCCGCTCAGAGTAAGGACAGAGGCTGCGGGAGCCTCACCCCTTGGCTCTGGGGGGTGGTCCAGCCTCTTGGAGGTCCTGCCGGCTGGCTCACGCCCCTCGGCTATTGGAGGAACTGGGGAAATCCTGGAGAAACAGCAGATTCCGCTCGACGGGGCTCCAGGCGCCCAGGCTCCGCAGGGCGGGGCCGGAGGAGTGCGTCCTTCTGCAGGCCGCGGCCCCTGTCCAAGCAGCAGGGGAGACCCAGGGAGCAGGCGGGATAGGGGCGAGAACCAGGGTCCCGCAGTCCCGTCCTGTGCCCACAGGGCCCTGGGGCCAGCACCCTCCTGGCCAGCAGGCGTCCTCCGCCAGGTCTCCTGAGCGGGCCCTGAGGGGGCGGTCCAGGGACCCTGCTCCCGAGGCTGGACGCCCGGAGGGCTCTGTGGGGAGGCTCGTGGGTGCCAATGGGGCTTTGGGCTCCAGCCATCTTGAGCGTGCTCATAACCTCCTACGAGAGTCCCCGGGTTCGCTCACTGCCCCTAACCCTAACCGGGACTCCTCTCCTGGGGCAGGGAAGACGAGCGCAGTCCCCAGGGCCTCGGCCCTCGGCCTGGAGTGGAGGTCCTGGCTTTTCTGGGAGCGGGGTCGCCGGATGTACTCCGTGTGGGAGCGGGTGGGCTTGGGAGCCAGCTGGGACTGACCTCCGGGGAGACCAGCGCCTCGCAGGGGGTGAGGGGGGCGAGTCCGAGGGGGCACGCCCTGGGGCCCAGAGTCTCAGGGACCCATGACTGTGGCCATAGACGAGGTCCTGGTGCGGGACCAGTGGGCCTGGTCTAGGGTGGCGACTTCACGGGCTGACCGGAGCAGTCTGGGAGCTGGTGGGTGGCCTCGGGGGGCGCGATCCGGGGCAGGGGGGCGGGGCCTGGGCATGTGGGCGTGGTCGGGCGGGGTGGGCGTGGTCGGGGCTGGGTGGGCGCGATCCGGGAGGAGGCCCGCGCCTCGGCGGGCGATGGCGGGTGCAGTCTCAGGACCCTTCTCTCCCTTTCTCTCCGCCGTAGGGTTGCCAACGGCCCTCCCAGCGCCCTGCCTGGTGTGCCGAGGCTCGCTGCCGCCCGCCGGTCCCTGCAAGCGCTGCCGCTCCTTCTGCGCCGCCGTCCTGCAGGGCGCCACCTTCGTGCCCCTCGGCGACGAGCTAGGCAGCGGGCTGTGGACCCCGTGACGCCGAGCACCAGGGCCGGAGCGACGCGCCCGGGCCCCGCGGCCTCCAGAGCGTGGTTCGTTTCTTTGAAAACCTCCACGTAGATGCGGGACCTTGTATACAGAGCTATTTTAGCGAACCTGTGCATCTTCACCTTGGTATTTCTTGTGGAGCCTCGGCCCCCGGCCCGCCCGCTGCCCGCGCCCCAAGCCCGCCTTCACCCCGGGCCCCTGGCTGCACCGCCTGTGCCACATCCCCCTGCCTCCCTCTCAGCCCGCAGCCCTGCCAGGGGGGAGGCGGACCCTGCCACGGGCGCCCCTCCCCAGGCGCCCTCCTCGCTGGAGGCCGCCCCCTCCCCAGAGGCCCCTTGTTCGCTCATTGATTCAGCAAAAGCCTGGCGGTGCTGCTCCAGGTTCTGTGCGCCCGAGCGTCTCCTTCTAACCGGGCACTGAACGAGGGGGCGAAGGGGCGCCCGCACGGGGTCGAACACCTCAGGGTCCACCGCAGGCGGGCTTTCGGGGCCCCGGGCCGTCCGTGGGCCGTGCAGGCTGCGGAGACCGGAGATGGGTGAGCCCCTGCATCGCAGCTCAGGCTGGGGCGTCCCAGCCACCCGCACCTACAGGGGACGGGGAGCCTGGGAAGGGTCACAGGGCCTGTTCCTTCTGGGGGCAGCTTCGTTTCTGACCGCCTGCAGCCCCTCAGCACTGGCATGGCGTGCTCTGGGCCCTGGGGGTGTTGGCCGGCAGGTGGGCCAGGACCGGGGCCTCGTGGGGCCTCCTCGCTCCAGGAAGAGCCAGTGCCCACGGAGTCACTGGGTGCACAGTCCCCACCTGCCCCCCGAGTGAGAAGACAGGTGGTGGCACTCAGTCCCGGCCTCAGGCTGGTCCTCCCCGCTCGGCCTGGTGGACAGCGTCTGGGCACACAGCCCGCAGCCCTCCTGACCTGAGCCCTCTGGCTGACCCAGGGAGCTCTGGCAGCCTGACTCAGAGGGGACCAGGCCAGGGACAGCGGGGGGACTAGCGCCTGGACTTCCCGGCCACCCCAGATGCCCCAGCCAACAGCTGACCGCACCCCACGGGGGACCACAGGTGAACACTGCCCCGAGGGCTCCATCCCCCACTGGCTCTGCCTCTGGCTTCTGGGAGGGGTGGGGGCGCAGGCAGTGGAGACCATGGTCCTGGGTGATATTTGCCGGCGGGTCCCACCTCCGAGGACTAAGCTCCATCGGGGTTTCCCATATTGGTTCCTGCCTCCTGTGGCCCGAGTCCACTTCCCATCTCAGGTCAGACGAGTGGGCGACAGACAGGCGAGCAGCCAGGGCCTTGGGCCCCCCAGGGAGCCAGCCCGGGGGTGCTGCCAGCTGGGTCAGCTCCCCTCCACGCTTGCAGCACCCTGTTGGGGTTCCAACCAGATCCCCAGCTCCCTGGGCCCTGGAGGGGTGTCCGGGCTCTCCAGCAACTCCCTCTTTTCCATGCCTCGACTCAGGGGATGTGCCCTTGGGGCCAGAGGTGCTCAGACCTGCCAGCCAGTGAGGGAGGCAGGCTGGACCCGGGGAGGAGACCAAGGACCCCCGGGCCACACCTCAGCCTAGGGCTGGGGGCAGGCAGGGCGCTGTGAGCGCCTGCGTGGAGGTCTCTGCACAGACGACCCAAATGGAGAAGGGACAGAGTGAGCTCCCTGCACAAGCCAGGCCCCAGAGTCAGCCTCGGGGCAGCGCTCTCTGGGGCGATGGACAGCGGAGCAAGGGCTCAGCAAAGTGGGGCAGCCTCTCACACCCAGAGGAGGGACGGGGCACTCAGGACTGGAGGGGTGGCCCAGGCTTGTGGGAGCTGGGGCTGGTTCCGGGTAGGGCTCCCACCTCTCTGCCAGCCCCGCTGAGGCTGACGACCGGGGCAAGGGCCACCTTCCATCTCCCGACTTTGGGACAGAGGCCTGAGAGACGGGGCGGCGGGGGGGGGGGGGGGGACACCGAGGAATCATGGGGGGTGCAGGGCGGCTCCCCAAGCCCACAGGCAGCCCTGCCCCGGCTGCCAGCCCCAGGGGCACCCAGCCACCGGAGACCCCAGAGCCCCACAGTTCCAGGATGTCTCCTTTGACAGCCTGGAAACTCCAGGGCGTCTGGCCAGGGGCCAGAGCCTGCAGGCGGAAGCTGTGGGCTGTGGCTGTGGCCGGCCCACTGGGAGGGGGAGTGTCTGCCCCAGGAGCGAGCTCACTCCAGGCTGAGCCACAGGCCAGGAAGGCAAGGCACAGCCGCCACGGGCCGCCCCTCGTGCCCGTGCTTGGCGGGCACCGTTCTCGGGCCAGATGCTGGCTGGGCGCGCCGTCGCCTTGCTCTGCCTGACCTGGGGCACCTACCAGAGCTTGGCCGTCCCCAGGGTCACGGAATGCGGCCTCTCCTGTTCCCAGGTGAGCCTGTCCTTGCTGAACTCTCCTGTGAGGGGCCCTGCCTCCGCCTGGCTGGCCGCTGGCCTGGCCCCGCTACACACGCGACTCAGAGTGACTAGCAAGGGGCCCGGGGCCTGGGGTGGTGGGTGGTCGGAGGCCCACGGCTCCCCCGAGGTGGTGGCCTGACCCACGGTGCCAGTTGGGGAAGCATTTGCCTGGAGCGTGTGGGGCACCAAGGCCCCATAAGTGTCCTTTCCCAGGGAGCCATGCTGGGGCACAGCCCATCCTGTGTTCACAGGGCCGTTTCATCACCTGGGATGCGGGCTAGGGCGGTGTCCGGGCTTGTGTGGACGCCCAGCTAAGGAAATGCCGTGGGCACCAAGCTCATTCTGGGTGGGAAGGCACCACGGGGCAAGGATGTGGCTCGGAAGTGGTGTCCTGGGACTTTCACGGTGCCCCAGCCAGCAGCACCCTGTCCTCAGAGGTACCCCAGCTTGAGACTGGGGAGGCTGGTCGCTGGGCCGGGGGCCGGGGAGCCCCAGTTACGGGCCCTCCTCCAGGTGGGGGTCAGCGGGGACCGGGGCAGACACAGGGCAAGCAGGCTCGGGGAGCGGTGGCAGCTGGCACCAGAGCTCGGGGGACACTGGGGCACACAGTCAGCCCCGAGTCAGGAGGCAAGGCAGCTCCCCAGGGCCTGGAGTGCGTCTGGCAGAGGGTCCAGGGAGGGACAGGGCAGCCTCGGGGGGCCAGGGGTCAGGCAGAGCCTCAGAAGTGGGACTCAGGTCCTGGGTGCAGGGACCCATGGCGGGTCCTTCTGGTTCCTGGTGGGACTGGTGGGTGCAGAGGGAACAGCCGGGATGAATAGGGGTGGTGCGTGGTGATGGTGAAAGGGTGGGCTGCTTCGGGGGCAATGTGAGGTGGAGCTGCAGTACTGGGTCCCAGACCTCAAGGGAAGGAAGAAGCCAGGATGAATCTTAAGACGCGGCTGTAGTACCTGGGCTCAGGGAAATACGGGAATTTTGAAATACGGGGTTTGAGAAGCCCAGACACGGAGGACTGGTGTTGGGACAGCGGTGAGGCCGCAGCGGTGTGCAGGGCTCCCTCCGTGGGGTGGGCCTGGATGGTGGGGGAAGGGCTGGGGCGGGGGGAGAGGCCGGAGGAGCCCCCCAGCCCGCTGCGGCCCCCCACCCAGGGAGAGGGCTGGGCCCGGGCACCGCCTTGGCACCCAGCTGGGGCGGCGGGATCAAGGGAGGGGGGTGTGGGATGGGGAGAGCAGAGGACAGAGCCTGAAGGGCCTGGGGGAGGGGCTGGGGGAGGGGTCAGGAGGCCCAGGTTGGTGGGCTGCCTCGGCCGCCTCTGAAGCCCCCCCACCTGCACAGAGACCCCCGAAGTGCTCTGGGCCTTGACAGCCTTCAGGCAGGGCGGGGCCAGGAAGGTGGGGAGAGGAACCGCTGAGCACGGGGCGCCTGGGGCTGGGGGGCGGTCGGGGCCCCGCCCCAAGCACCTAGGACCTTGTCCTCCCCATCCGATGGGGCGGCAGGGTGAGGACCAGGCCCGCTGGGCCCCTCCCCACAGACCGCCCCCCTTGCCGACCCACCTGGGAAGCCCCGAGAAGCCCAACGGTGGAAACCCCCGAGGGTGGGGGGTAGGGCAGGGGCAGCCGCTTCTCCGCCCCCGCCCACCTCGACAAAAGGCGCAGACCGGCCCTCTCCCGCATCCGCCACCCTCAGCTCCCCCAGGCGCCACCATCCACCGGGGCTCTCTGACCTTGACCTTTGCCCCAGGGAGGTTCTGGACACCCAAGGTCCAAGCACCAGACCACACCCATCCCCACCAGTAACCCAGGGCGGTGGCTCTGTGGTCCTCAAGCACAGGTGGTCTCCAGGGGCGGCCATGCCCCAGGACCAGGACACAGGTCAACCTCCCCACTCCCTGGAGCCCCTGCCAGCTTGGGAGGGGGTGGACTCAGGCCACAGGGATGCGGGGGCTGGTTCCAGGCCTCGGGGCTGTGGGAGGACCGAGGTGGCCACGCAGGGCTGTGGCCCAGGCCCGCGGCCGCCCTGCCTTGCTGGGCCCACCCCGCGTCGCCCGCTGGCCCCTGGGCCCGCTGGACTGGCCGTCTCACCCTCCGCCTGTCTGCTCGGTCGGGTTCTGGGCGGGACACCCAGGCAGGTGCAGCCCCTTTACCCATCCGGGCCCCCCCGCCCCCGGTCACCTTCTTCAGCCCGAGGACCAGAGGCAGGCCCCTGGGGTCACCTCAGTGGGGTTTGTGCAGCTGGGGGCTGACGGCCTTAGTGTCTCAGGGGGATGTCATGATCAGAAGAAGGGGGGGATGAGGGGTGATGGTGAAAAGGCTGGGGCAGACAAGGTGCCTGGGTGGGGACAGGGGGCCCAGAGTCTGGGGCGCAGCCAGGAGTGACATCCGGTTACCCAGGTGTTAGCATCCGGGGTCACTGGGAGAAGCTCAATGCCATCCTTGCAGCTTTTCTATAAACCTAAGATTACTCCAAAATGAAGACTATTTAGGAAGGGGGGTAGCACTGGAGATGGACCCCCAGGAGCGCCTGCCCCCCAGACCCAGGGAGGAGGAGCAGACCCCTACCCCCACCTGTGCCGGCAAGGAGCCCCCAGCTGTTGGAGCTTCTGCCCGCGAGGGGGCCCCCACCTTCCTGAGCCCCCTCATCTCCCACCTGACCCAAGGCGTCACTGCCTGGCGTGAGCCGGGTCCTTGCAACCTGCTCTCTCCCTGCACCCGGGCCCCACACCGCCAGCTCTGGGGGGTGCTGCGGTGCTTGGAGTACCACGTGTGTTGGGGGTGGGCCTGAAGGTCCAGGGGCGCAGGTCGCCGGGTGGGGCTCTGGGGGTGACTCGAGGCGGCCGCTGACCCCTCACTCCCTCTCAATGTTCTGTCTGCAGGGCTTCGCCTGCAAGAGCCGCGTGAACCGTGAGTACATCTCAGGCCTCCTGGTCCGTGTCACCCTCTCCTCCCGTGGCCAGGGTCTCCCTCGCAGGAGCGCTGACACCCCCTCCACCTCACCTGGCAGAGTCATCCCTGCCGCCGCCTGCGGCAGGAGGGCACGGCCCCCCTCCACGCCCAGCTGCTGGCTTGCTGGACGCGGGAGTCGCGGGGTCCTATTGGAATTTGCTGCTTTGCGAAGTGGCCACGCCAGTCTCCACCTCACCAGCAATACATGGAACCTCCACTTTCTTATCACATGCCCCTTTTTTGCTTACCCTAATACGACATCCTATTTTAATAGCTTTATTATCTTTGCAGACACTTTATATTTTATTTAGAAAGGGGCATAAGGGACGCAGTGGAGGAAGGCATGGTAACCCACTCCAGTATTCTTGCCTGGAGAATCCCATGGATAGAGGAGCCTAGCAGGCTACAGTCCATGGGGTCGCAAAAAGTCAGACACGACTGAAGCGACTTAGCATGCATGCACGCAGGGGACGTAGAATATATAAGCAGAAAAGTTCAAATAAATCTAGCTCCAAAGCCCTCTTAGAGAAATAAATGCTATTTATCCTAGGAAGACATAGTTCTAGACATCTTTGTAGGCAAATATACTGTTCCTGGATAAACAGATAACAAAGATTTTATAAAAGTGAAATGACTTTATTCCATTTAAAATCAGTATTTTAATTTTACTTTAATAGGAAAAACCAAAGAAATGGCTAAACTTTAATTGAATGTTTCTTTGCCGCGGGAGGGGTTACTTCTCGAGGACCCCCCAAGGTTAAGGAGTGGGATGATGAGACAGGACGCAGATCCCTGAGCCAACAGCCTGCCCCCACCCCAGGCAGGCCCCTGTCACTGGTGTGTCTGACTGCAGTCAGCAGTTGTGGGGTTGAACGGCATCATCAGGTCACAGCCTGTGCCTAGAACCCCCGCAAGGGTGAGAAGCCCGAGCCCACCCCCACCCCCTCCCCCGGTGTTTCTGCCGAGGGGCCTGCAGGCTTCGCTCCGGCCCAGGCTGGGCCCTTCCTGGATCCCTGCGAGCTTCTGGCTAGACGATGCGGTTGTTCCGTAACCTCAGGGCGCATTTCCACTCCCACCTGAGCGCAGGCCTCTGCTCTGGCGACACCACCGGCTTCCTCGTTCCCGTCTTTCTCTGTGGCTTTTGCTGTGATCATTCCAAGTCAGCCACATCTCCTGATTTGCCATCTTCACTGTACTCATTTGATCCGAGATGAGGTGTCCGGCTCCCTGACTGGCTCTCGCGCCCCGTCTCTGCTGGGCCCCCTGCGCTGTGACCACCGAGCTGGGCCCGCGTGTCCCTGACACTGTGTCCCTTCGCGGTGGACGTTCCCTCCGTCCCGCCATGCCGCTCTCTCCCCCCCACATGCTGTCTTCGTTTCCCTCCTTTCCTCCCTGTCTGTCCTCTCCTCCACACTGTTTTTATGTTTTCTACACTCCATCGTCTGTGATGTTCCTTCAGTCTTGGTCAAACGTGGGCAGCTCCCTATGGACCCCCAGATTACTCAGACCCCCGCCTCACTCACTGACCCCAAACCCATGGGGTTTCCCCCGTGGACCTGCTGTGTGCAAGGGCCAGATGTCAGGATGGCCCCAGGCATGCGAGGGCAAGGGGAACTCGGCCGGGCAGGCCCTGGGGGTGGTGGGGCTGTGGGGAGGGGCCCTCGGCTTCTAGGGGACCTGGGGGCCATCACGGTCTCCCTCCCTGCCCCTCCCTTCCCTCGTAGCCCAGTGGGAGCCGTGAAAATGCAGGACACCCGCCCAGCCTCCTTCTCTCCAGATGGGGGGCACAGAGGGGGCTCGCCACGGATTCCCGGGCTTTGTCAGCCCCCAGCAGGGCTTCTGGGGGCGGGGTCCCCAGGCAGGGCCACAGCTCGTGCCTGGCCCACGTGCTCGGTCCGCTGCGGGGGCAGTATGGGTTCTGGCAGGTATGGAGGGTGTTTCGTGAGGGACCCCCACACACTCCCGTCTCCGTTTGTGTGTCTCTGACAACACAGATCTGCGTGGGCTCCTCCCGTGGCGACGGCAATCACCCCGCGTCACAGCTCTTCCCACTGTTCCTCCTCCTCGGCCTCAGGCTGAGAGTCACACGCTTCAGTTTTGATGCAATAGTATTCACACGCCTCCCCCTCAGGATTTCGTGAATTGGAGGGGATCTTTTAAGAAGTCTTCCCCGTTCTGAGGTCATAGAGACTTCCTCCCTGTCTTCCTGTGTTTCTCTGTTAAAGTTTTGGTTCTCAGACTCAGGTCTTTGGTTCAGCTAGCGCTTGTTTCTGTGTGCCGTGAGGCAAGCGCCCAACTGCGATCTTTGCTGCCTGGAAATCCCGCGGTGACCACACCAAGTGCCGGACGCCTCCACCCCCACCCCGCCCGTCTTCAGGCTTCCACGCGGTGCGGGCGGTTCCCCGAAGGCCTCTCCTCCTGAGCGAGGCCACCCTGAGTCCTGGGGGCCCCTCCCTACGCCCCCCCAACCTGCGGACCTGCACACTGGATGAGTAGATCTAAGCTGGACGCTGACTTCTGGGGGGGTGACCCTTCGGCTTCATTTCTTTCCTAAATTGTCCTGGGAGATGGCAGTGTCGTTGAGGCGGCCGTGAATCCAGATGCAAGAGCAAGGAGGGCATCAAATAGAAGCAGGGTCCACGCTCCAGACCCAGAGACAGGCCCCAGGGCCCCGGGTGGGAGGGGCAACAGAAGGAAAGGGGAGTCTGAACCCAGCAGCGGTGAGCACCACTGGGGAGCACACCGCGCCTGCTCAGGCCCCCTGGGAGGCGGCCCCGCACGGAGAAGCTCCAAGAGGCTCCGGGACAGCCCGGCAAGAGCAGCTGCAGGTGGCTGAGGGCCGCGGAAGGAAGGGCGGGCAACCCGACGACAGAGCGCGTGCCCCGCCGCGACAGCAGAGGGCGCTGCGCGCAGCGCGGAACGCGGAGCCCAGCCGCGGCTCCAGGCGCGGAAAGCGCCCTTCACAGAGACGTGGCCAAGGGGGCTGTGGGGACGGGCCCCGGACGCTGACGAGGCTAAAGAGAATGAGGAGCAGAACCAGGCCCCGACAGCAAGGGAGGCGCACCAGAACACCCTGCACGCCCGCAAGTGTAACTTCAGAGTGTTTAAAATAGCCAGTTCAGTTCAGTAGCTCAGTCATGTTCAGACTTCAGATTCTTGCCGACCCCACGGACTGCAGCACGCCAGGCCTCCCTGTCCATCACCAACTCCTGGAGCCTGCTCAAACTCATGTCCATCGAGTCAGTGATGCCATCCAACCATCTCATCCTCTGTCGTCCCCGTCTCCTCCTGCTTTCAATCTTTCCAGCATCAGGGTCTTTTCCAATGAGTCATTCTTCACATTAGTGGCCAAACTATTGGAGCTTCAGCCTCAGCATCAGTCCTTCCAATGAATACTCAGGATTGATTTCCTTTAGGATGGACTGGTTTGATCTCTTTGCCATCCAAGGAACTGTTAAGAGTCTTTTCCAACACCACAGTTGAAAAGCATCAATTCTTCTGCACTCAGCTTTCTTTATGGTCCAACTCTCACATCCATACATGACTACCAGAAAAACCATAGCTTTGACTAGACAGACCTTTGTTGGCAAAGTAATGTCTCTGCTTTTTAATATGCTGTCTAGGTTGATCAGAGCTTTTCTTCAAAGGAGCAAGCGTCTTTTAATTTCATGGCTGCAAAATAATAATAATAATAATAATAATTTCATGGCTGCAGTCACCATCTGCAGTGATATTGGACCCCAGGAAAATAAAGTCTGTTACTGTTTCCATTGTTTCCCCATCTATTTGCCATGAAGTGATGGGACCAGATGCCATGATCGTTTTTTGAATGTTGAGTTTTAAGCCAGCTTTTTCGCTTTCCTCTTTCACTTTCATCAAAAGTCTCTTTAGTTTCTCTTCACTTTCAGCCTTAATATGGTATCATCTGCATATCTGAGGTTCTTGATATTTCTCCTGGCAATTTTGATCCCAGCTTGTGCTTCATTCAGCCTGGCATTTTGCGTGATGTACTCTGCATATAAGTAAAACAAGCAAGGTGATAAAATACAGCCTTGATGTACTCCTTTTCCAACTTGGAACCAGTCCATGTGTCCGTGTTACATGTCCGGTTCTAACTGTTGCTTCCCAACCTGCATACAGGTTTCAAAGGATGCAGGTGAGGTGGTCTGGTATTCCCATCTCTTAAAGAATTTTCCACAGATTGTTGTGATCCACACAGTCAAAGGTTTTGGCATAGTCAATAAAGCAGAAGTAGATGTTTTTCTGGAATTCTCTTGCTTTTTGTATGATCCAACAGATATTGACAATTCGATCTCTGATTCCTCTGCCTTCTCTAAATCCAGCTTGAACATTGGGAAGTTCTCAGTTCATGTATTGTTGAAGCCTGGCTTGGAGAATTTTGAACATTATTTTGCTAGCATGTGAGATGAGTGTAATTATACAGGAGTTTGAACATTCTTTGGCATTGCCTTTCTTTGGGACTGGAATGAAAACTGACCTTTCTCAGTCCTGTGATCACTGCTGAGTTTTCCAAATTTGCTGGCACTTTAACAGCATCATCTTGTAGGATTTGAAATAGCTCAGCTGGAATTCCATCACCTCCACTAGCTTTGTTTGTAGTGATGCTTCCTAAGGCCCACTTGACTTCTTATTCCAGGATGTCTGGCTCTAGGTGAGTGATCACACCATCATGATTATCTGGGTCGTGATTTCTGTGCAGGTCTTCTGTGTATTCTTGCCACCTCTTCTTAATATCTTCTGCTTCTGTTAGGTCCCTACCATTTCTGTCCTTTACTGTGCCCATCTTTGCATGAAATGTTAGAATACTCAAGAATTGGATACAGATGTTAAAGAACAATAGGAACAAAAATTAGGAAATTTCAGAAATGAGGTGACAACACTCGGGCTTAAAAATAAAGGAAAAAATCACTGCAGAAATGAAGACTACGTTAGAAGTAGTGAATAGACTGAATATTAAATGCCTTGAGAGAAATAGAAGGTGAAAAGGAGATTTTGTAAAAAATAAAAAAGAAATGTCATATTGTGTTTGAGTAGACTCCGGGAGTTGGTGATGGACAGGGAGGCCTGGCATGCTGCAGTCCATGGGGTCACAAAGGGTTGGACATGACTGAGCGACTGAACTGAACTGAACTGGTAGTAGAGGGAACTATGTTTAATATTCTGTGATAAACCATAATGAAAAAGAAAGCTTTTTTAAAAAAAGAATGTATCTATATGTATAACTGAATCACTTTGCGGTACAGCAGAAATTAACACAACATTGTAAATCAACTCTATTTCAATTAAATCGAGATTACAAGGGATTTCCCTGATGGCGCACTGGACTAGAGTCCAATGCAGAGCTCGGTCCCTGGTCCGGGGAGATCGCACATGCCTCAGAGCAACGAAGGCCGAGCACCACGGTTTCTGAGCCTGCACGCTGCAGCCACTGCAGGCCTCGTGGCCCGGAGCCCATGCTCCACAGAAGAGAAGCCGGAGCAGCGAGCAGCCCACACACCGCAGCCGAGAGGAAGCCCCACTCAGCACCACGGAGGTAAGTCCGTGCACAGTCACGGAGACTCCGTGCAACCAAAAGTGAGTAAATAACTAAAGATGCTGAGAAAAGAATACGAGTGAAGTTTGAAAAGAAAAATAATCAAAAGAGATGAAATGACGTGTCAGTAATAGAAGATGCTGCAGACAGGCAGCGGAGTCCAGAACGCAGGTGCTGTGAGCCCCTGGAGGCAAGTGAGCCACGGAGCAGACACGCAGAGCGGCAACTGAAGGACAGCAGGCACCCTCAACACCCGGCGCTGGACCCGAGACGGACAGCCCCGAATCCGTGACGCGGAAACTTACCGAGCAACATGGCGGGTGTTAAAGACAAAGTGAGAAATCTTTGGGCATCTAGGCGAAAAGAACTTAGCAATTCCAAATGGAAAGGAAAGTACATCAGATTTTTCAAAGAGCCACATTGTACCCCAGAAGAGAAGGGACAGCCAAACCACCGCGCATCGTTTGAGGACGGTAGACACAGTTCTGTGCTAGGGTCACGGGACCCGCTAGCAGGCCAGGTGGTTTGAGGACGGTAGACACAGTTCTGTGTTAGGGTCACGGGACCCGCTAGCAGGCCAGGTGGTTTGAGGACGGTAGACACAGTTCTGTGTTAGGATCACGGGACCCGCTAGCAGGCCAGGTGGTTTGAGGACGGTAGACACAGTTCTGTGCTAGGGTCACGGGACCCGCTAGCAGGCCAGGTGGTTTGAGGACTGTAGATACAGTTCTGTGCTAGGATCACGGGACCCGCTAGCAGGCCAGGTGGTTTGAGGACTGTAGACACAGTTCTGTGTTAGGGTCACGGGACCCGCTAGCAGGCCAGGTGGTTTGAGGACGGTAGACACAGTTCTGTGCTAGGGTCACGGGACCCGCTAGCAGGCTAGATCTTAACTCATCCCACCACACAAAAAAGAAGATGATTATGTGACTTGATGTGGGTGCTTCTGCTACAACAGCAATTATTGCAACATATAAATGCATCAAACCAGCATGTTGTACTCCTTAAGTTTACACAATACTACACATCAAATAGATTTCCGTAACAGGAAACTGGTCTTCAGGCATGAAGATACTGACAGGCCGGGACTGACGGACTCTTGTCCCAAGGGCCCCTCCTAGGGAAGGAGCATCCGACCACGAGACCCCAGGAGGGGTCGGATGGGAAACGGGGTGAGGATTTAATGCAGGGCTGTTTGCAACGCTGAGAACATGCATGGAAGGGGCGACAGTTCGGTATCCACAGCTGAGCACCCTGACCATGCAGACAGGGCCCTGCCATAAACACCAGGAGAGACTGAGGTGCGTCTACGCAAAGACAGGCTTCGGCCCTTTCCCGCCCACCCCGCGGCTCGTGCTGGCACCCAGACACAGCGCTGGGAACACGGCAAAGGGCGGGACACAGTTTCATGGTGTTCTCCCCTGTGTTCTTGAGAGTCAAGCCTGGAAGAAAGGAGATGCTGAGGTCCTGTGCAGAAAGTGCAATGAAACCTCCGTCCTGAGTTGGTGAGCAGTAGGACTGCCCGAGGAACTGCTCCAAACCCGCGTGGCCCTGTGGAGGCTCGTGGACCCGTCTGCGGCGTGTATCTGGGCACTCTCGCCCCTGCGAGGCTGGTCATCTCTCACGTGTCTGCCCCAGGGAGTTCCCTGGCTGTCCAGCGGTGAGGGCCCTGTCTTTCCCCGCTGCGGGCTGGGGTTTGTCCCTGAGTGAGAAGCTAAGACCCCACAGCCCACGCCGTGCAGCCGGAAGTCTGCTCCGTGCTCCTCAGGAACGCCTCTGCCATCCCCGGGCCGAGGATTCAGGCCTCTCCCCGCAGACCGGGTTCCCATTGTTTCTCAGTGGGACCGGGACTGACCTATGACCATCGGGACCATTTCTAAGCCCTAGACTGAAGTTCCTTAGATCTGCCTCGGTGCAGACCAGCGCTGGGAGCTGGCCCCCAGGCCTGCGGAGGCTGCAGGCTCCCCAGGAAGCTCCGCGTCCCTGCCGTCCTGCTGGGTCCAGGGTTGGAGGAGGCAGCAGGTTTCTCCCGATCTGATCACCAGACGGGGCGGCCCTGGGCCTCCTGGTCCGGTCGAGAGGCAGCCTGTCCCCCGCCCCCGCTCCCTCGGGTTTGATGCTGAGGACCCTGATGCCCCTATCAGCTCTCACGGGCTTTGAGAAGTTTTTTCACATGTATGTATTCACATGTATATGTAAGTTGTCTATGCCTGTTTCCCACATGTATGTGTTTACAGCTATGTTTCGTGTGTTTTACGTGTATGTTTTCACGTGTGTAGTTTTACATGTGAGTTTTTTACATGTATTTTTTCCCTCCAGCACTGTTAGTTGTTAGTTGTTAGTTGTCAGTAGAACCGGTCCAGACAGCACGGGCCCCTGTGGGATGCAGAAGGAAACCCCCGACGGCTTTTCAGACGCACGGAGCCCTTCTCTCTCCTCCTGCCCTGACAACGCACAGTTAAATTCACCTCCGTGTTTTACCGTTCCTGTGTTCTCAGTTCCCTTTGTAACCCACTTCTTCCTTCTGAGTTCATATTTCTCCTTTTTAAGATACAGCCGAGCTGTTAGGCCTTCTGTTAGTATGCCTCTGGGTGATGGCTTTAAACCTTCAAATGAGATCACATGTATTTACTTCTCCTTAATCTTTATGAAGAATTTGGGGTTCACAACGCCTTCTACACAGTCACAGTGAGGTTGCTCTGCCCAGCCTGTGGGGTCTTAGTTCCTCAGCTAAGGCCTGAATCCATGCCCAGGCAGTTCAAGTGCTGTGTCCTAACCACTCGACCAGCAGGGAAGTCCGTCGCATCACTTTCTTCTACACACCCTCTGAGCTGTGAGCTTAACTGGGGACAAGAGCCTGTTTTTACTTTTATACAGCCAGCTTCTTGGCACCCGTGGTCACCATGCTCTCCTATGGCTCCACCCTTTCTTCCTTCTGACTCTGATCCTTTGCTTGATTGGCTGCAATAGGTCCTTGTATTTCTCCCAGTAAAGGTCAAAAGATGCCGCCTTCTCATTTTCTGCACAGAGGAGGACGTTTCCACACACACAAGGGGCAACCTAGATGAGAGAGGGTTCTGAAGCTGCAGGCTCCGAGGATGCACCTCTCAGCAAGGAAACGTCAGGCCTGGGGACACAGCGCTCCTCACCCCCACTCCCCACCTTGCCAGACTAACCCCCCACTCCCGGGCGTGACCACGAGCCCCTGGAGCCTCCTGCAGGCAGCCTCTGCTCCAGTTCCAGTCATGGCCCTTGGGAACTGTCCCCCCAGGACGCTCTGAATCGCCCACCTGACCCCGCAGTTCGGGTTTATCAGCCCCAGGGCAACAGCGGGCTGGGTGTGCGGTGGGGGCCAGGCCAGCGGGGCAGGCGACTGTTCACAGCTCTCACCAGCGGGGAGGATTTTACCCCCATTAAGAGCTGCCAGCACACGTGGATAGGAAAAGGCAGAGCAACTACCCGCTTAGTTTGGCCACCAGATGTGAAGAGCCGACTCACTGGAAAAGACCCTGATGCTGGGAAAGACTGATGGCAGGAGGAGAAGGGGGCGACAGAGGATGAGATGGTTGGATGGCATCACCGATTCAATGGAGATGAGTTTCAGCAAACTCAGGAAGACAGTGAAGGACAGGGAAGCCTGGCATGCGCGGTCCATGGGGTCACAGAGAGTTGGACACGACTTAGTGACTGAACACCAACAGCTGCTCGCTGGCTTTATCGTTCTCTAAACCTCCGTCATCGGGGCGCTGGGGTCCTGCAGCCCCGCCCCTCCCCGTGGAGGACCGGCGGACGTGTTGCCGGCCTCCTCCTCGCTGGCTTTGGAAAGCTCCTACCGGTTCTGCACAGAAGCTCCTGAACAGGCGCACAACTCGCAAATGCTTTCTCCCAGTCTCTGACTTGTCTGTTCATTCTTTACTGGGGTTTTTCAAAGAGAAGTTCGAAAGCTTGATGAAATCCAACTTACCCATTTTTTCTCTTATGGGTCACAATTTCACTGTTGTGTCTAAGAAAATTTCGCCTTACCTAAGGTCATAGAGATTTTTAAAAACAGGTTTCTTTTTGGAAGTTTGGTAGTTTAGCTTTTACATTGAGTCTGACAGTCCATTTGGGATAAACTCTACGTTCTGTGAGAGCTGTGGGCTCGAGCCCGCTCTTTGCCAGCAGACTTCTGTTTGCCGGAAGGACTGCATTCCCCCTGCGCTCGAAGCATGCTTGCTGAGAGTCAGGCACGCAGGCCTGGATGGGGGTGGGATGCTAGGCCGGTGGGTTTTGCCTTTCAGTCCTGGGGAGTCTTTGCCTATCATCATCTTACTCGCGTGGCTCCCCAAAAGAAGTCTGCCTCTCCCCTGCCTTGGTTCCACTGTGCCTCACATGTCTTTCCCTCTGGTAGCTTTACAGTTTTCTCTTTACTCTGGCTTTGAACAAACAGACTGTGCTGTGCCTGTAATTTCTTCATATTTCTTATCATTCCTCAGGATTCTTGGATCTGTGAGTGTATAGTTCTCACCAAGCTTGAAAATTTTCTATCCTTTTTTAAGGAGTTTTTTCACTCCCTCATTCCTTCCAGGACTCTAACTATACATATATTAGATCACCTGAAGTTGTCTTTCAGCTCCCCGAAGCACTGTTCTATTTCCTTACCATTGTCACCACCATCTCCACCATCACCACACCATCATCATTACATCATCACCCCATCACCATCGCCACCACCATCAGAGCATTACATCATCACCCCATCACCATCACCACCACCCTCATCATTACATCATCACCCCATCACCACCACCACCACCCTCATCATTACATCATCACCCCATCACCATCACCACCACCATCAGAGCATTACATCATCACCCCATCACCATCACCACACCATCATCATTACATCATCACCCCATCACCATCACCACCACCATCAGAGCATTACATCATCACCTGATCACCATCACCATCACCACCTCCACCATCATTACATCATCACCCCATGACCATCACCATCACCATCACCATCACTACCTCCACCATCATTACATCATCATCCCATCACCATCACCATCACCATCACCATCACCACCTCCACCATCATCCCTCTCCACCTACTTTTGGGTGTTTTCTATTGCTATGTCAAGTTCTCTCTTTTTTTTTTCCAATGGCTAATCTGTTATTAATCTAGCTAATGTATTTTTCATCTCAGACATTGCAGTTTTCATCCTTGTAAGTTGGACTTTTTTTGAAAAAAAAATCTTTCATGTCTACCATTAATTAACTTTTTGAGCGTGTGAAATACAGTTATAATAATTGCTTTAATATTCTTGTCTACTAATTCTAACACCAGTGTCAGTTTTAATTAATAGATTTTTTTCCTCATTCAGGTTGTTTTCCTGATTCTCTGCATAACTTGTAATTTTTTATTATATGGTAGATTGGGATTTTTACCTGGCTTCACAGATGGCTCAGTGGTAAAGGATCCGCCTGCCAATGCAGGAGATACAAAAGACGTGGGTTCAATCCCTTGGGCAGGAAGATCCGCTTGAGGAGGAAATGGCACCCCACTCCAGCGTTCTTGCCTGTAGTCCACAAGGTCGCAAAGAGGCGGAATCTGTGTGACTGAGCACACACACACGCTAGATATACACTTTTATCCTCACAAATATTCTTGAGTCTTTTCTGGAATACAGTCGTTACTTGGAAACAGGTTAATCCTTCTGGGGTCCTTCTTTCAAGATCTGTTAGGCGAGATCAGAGCAGTGACCACAGCTAGTTATTTCTCTTACGGAAGCAAGACTCTTGCGTCCGCTGCACCAGGGCCCCGTGAGGCCCAGGGTCTGCAGTCTGGCTGGGAGCAGGGACAGCCCAGCCCCACGGGCAGACAGGACTCTGTCCCCAGAGCCCCTGTGGCTTCTTCTCCTGCGCTCCTCAGTCCACGCGCGCATCCCTGCTCTGCCAAACACCCCCCCGGCTCTCTGCATCGCGATCCTCCCGTGCTCGTCCTGCAAACTCTGGCCACTTCCGGCCTTTTGCCTCTGCCCAGATCTGCCCCACTTCTTCTCTCGGGGAGGCACCAGGCGCCCTGAACGCCGCTCCCCCATCCCTGACAGCGCTGCAGAACAGCGGGCTCCGGGAGGCTCCCGGGTTGCCCCTCCGTGGGCATCACTGTCCTGCATGTCCTCACACCTAGGTCTTGAGGCCACACTTCGCCTGCTGTCCAGGCTGAGCTCCGTGACTCCACCTTGACCTCAGCGGGGTCCACAGCTCTGGTTTCTTTCCCAGGAACGTTTCAGACCTCACAGTTTCTGCTGCCTCTTTGAGTCACGTCTGATCTGGTCAGGTTGGGGCTCCGCTGAGTGATGGCCAGCTCTTCTGTCTGGGTCTCAGCAGCAGTGCCTTGGCCCCTGTCTCCAAGGTCTGGGAGTCCAGCAACCATGGCTGCGGGGACCCCTCACTCCGGCTCCTCTTGCCGCGGGGGGAGACGGCCTTGGGTGCGCCCTGTGCCCTTCCCCCACCCTCATGCATTCAACCGGTCACCCTGGTCCCCCGTGTCCCCCTCCCCCTGAAGCACAGGAAGGGCCTTGGCACCTTTGTCCTTTGCTTCCCCTTGACCATCAGCCTGAGGGCAGGTCTTCCTGCCATGCTGCCTGGGGTGTGCCTGGGGCCTGGGCACCACTGAGCACACACACCGCCTGACATGTCACCTGACCGGAACACCAGGTCCTGAGTGCCAGAGGGAACCTGGGCTGCCACCTCCGTGGGGTGCAGGGCTCTCCGGGGCATGGTGGTGCCCGTGGAACTAACCCCACTGACTTTGAAGCATCTGCCTGCAGATCAGGCAGAGCCAAGACTGAAAATACCGCTCAGCCCCAGAGCCTGAAAGCTAGACCCCAGCTGCCTGCATGGCGCTCGGTCCGGCCCCAGCTTCCAGGGCTCTGACCACTGGGGCCAAGCCATCTGTGCCGGTGCTGCCGCCTGACCACGGACAGGGTGGCAATGAGTTCGGGTTCAGGCCCGGGCGCCCCCTGCAGACCTGTGCTGCTACTCATCCTTGGAACCCATGGGGCCAGCCAGCACGCCTGGCGGGGCCACCTCTGCCCCTCTGCCGGCCAGGTGGGGGCCCCGCTCCTGGGCCCAGCACACAGCTCTGCACATGGTGCAGGCAGGCCCACCTGGGCCCGTCACTCGCCCAGGGCCTAGCTCTCTGACGGCACTGGGGCAAGTAGGGAGGACCCCACCCCTATTTGTGCAGCCCCAGAGCCCCTCCCCACCTGGCCACCTGCAGGGAAGAGCCCAGGCACCAGCAACCCTGGCACTTAGCCTCCCTCTCCCCCCAACAGAAAATATTTTCAACAGCTTCTGCCGGCAACCCCCAGCATCCATGCCCAGGCCCGTGTTGGGGGCCCTGGCGCTCTCCACCGCCATGAAGTGCTCCCCGCCCGACAGCTGCTTCCTGCTCCTGCGTGTCAACGCCTCCCTCACACTGCACGGTGACTGCGACGGGGCACTCCTGGGGCGCGAGGGGCTCAGGGCTCCTTTTCTGCCCATGGCAACCTGAGGGCAGGCTGGGAGATCCGCTCGCTGCCTTCACAGGGGATGTCTCGGTCTGACAGCCCGCGGGCCCTCTCTCCACAGAGAGTCTGCAGGGCCTGGAGGCCTGCTCCACGAGCCTGGACACCCAGGAGACGCAGTGCCAGACTGTGCGGGTTCCCAGGGCCTCCCGCCGGCAGGCGGGGCAGCAGGTGAGGCCGCGTCTGCCCCGGGCCCGCCAGTCCAGCCCCAAGCCTGTGCCCACAGCACAGCTGTCCCCTGGCGGTTCTCGCTGCCCTCCTCTACCCCAGACTCTGGGTCCCAGGTGTGCGATGTGGAGCTGGCCTGGCCAGGGGTCGGGGGTAGAGGCCCAGGTCCACAGCTCACCCCGTCCCTGCCCAGCTCCAGGTGCACTTTGACTGCTTCGAGGTGGGCGTGGCCCAGACCCTCTACGTCACCCTGAGGACTGTCCCCCACTTCTGCGGGGTCCAGCTGGGCCAGCAATACCACATGGAAGGTAGGAACCAGGGAGCTGGCATGAGCATTGCCCTCCAGCCTCCAGAGACTTCCCTGGGGCAGGACTCACCCAGGCAGTGGATAGGCCAGGCGGGACAGGTCCCAACAAGTGCATCTGCTTAGCTCTGGGTTGCCGTCTCCCTGGAGGGGTGGGCTTCTGGAAATCACACCAGCAGAGGGAGGGTGGCCCCGGGGGCAGAGTGGGCCCAACCCTGCCCTTGTCATTCGCAGACTGCAGAGATGAGGACGTGGGGAAGAATGTGCCTGACTGCTTCGGTGAGGTCCCTCCCCAGGTGGGACCCCAGCCCCGATGCCCCTGGGAAGACCCTCGGGTGGTGGTGGGCACCCACAGGCCTCCTACCAGGCTCTTCTGCCCTCCTCACATGGGAACTCATGATGGGTCCCCAGGCAGGCAACTTCCAAGATGCCTGGGTCTGGCAGGAGTCACCACATGCAGGCTGTCAGGACAGCTGGAGCCCTGTGCGTGGTGACCTCTGGCCCCAGCGTGACCCCTCCTCCTGCCCTCCCACAGCTGAGCAGCTCTCCTACTGGGTGGACCGCAGCCGCAAGGTCGTTCTAGTACAGGTGCCAGAGTCTGGGGGCACTGACTACTACGCGCGGCTCTGTCTGAAGCGGTTCACCTGCGAGGACGCGGGCACCCCAGTGCTGGTGAGCCCCAGCCCCGCCCACCAGGACCCACCTGCCCCCCCCGCCCCCCCCCCCCGTCCTCTGCCGCCCCGCCCACAGACCCCACCCGCCCACCAGACCCCGCCCACCCCTGTCCTCTCCCGCTGCCCAGACCGCAGTCCCAGCCCCGCCCACAGCCCCGGCCCCGCCCACCAGGCCCGCCCACCCCTGTCCTCTGCCGCCCCGCCCACAGCCCCGGCCCCGCCCACCAGGCCCGCCCACCCCTGTCCTCTCCCGCTGCCCAGACCGCAGTCCCAGCCCCGCCCACAGCCCCCGCCCCGCGCCCACGCGCCTTCCCTCGGATGCAGGTAACGGGGAACAGTATCTCCCGGAGGGTCTCTCTGCCCTACAGCCAAGAGTTGTCGTGCCTGTGCCTTGAGGTCAGTAAGGGCGCGGCCTTGACACCCGAGAGTGGACAAGAAGATGGGCTGACCCTGTGCTGATCCCAGCCCCTTCCGCAGGTCTGGTCGGCGACCCCCGACGCGGTGCGAATCCAAACCTGCCCCTTCAAAGATGGTGAGGGTCCTGCGGTGCCGGGGAGAGCGAGGAGGGAGGGGTGGGAGATGGCGAGTCCGGGGTCCCCAGGAGTAGGGGCTCCTGGTTCAGAGCGCGGGGCTGACACAAGGTGGGCTGAGAGGAGCGGGCAGACCCAGCCTCAGCGCCTGAGACGGCTTCAGGCAGTAAGTAGTCAGAGCTGTGTTCTGGGCAAGCCCTTCAGGTGGTGGAAGCCCTGCGTGGATGCAAGCGTCCATGTCAGCCAGCGCACAAGCGCACACGCGCGCCATGGCTTGGCCACCTGGGAGAGCCAAGGCTGCGGGGGGCGGGGGGCCTCCCGGAGGCTGCGGGGGGCTCGTCGACAGGGCACCCAAGGGCACTGGGTGGGGCCTGGTCCTGAAGCCACCGGAGAAGACGCCTGCCGGTGGCTCGTCAGCAGCTAGGACAGTGTCCTGCTGACTCCAGCCCTGGGGGAGGGTCCCTGCAGACACGGAGAGCCTCTGGGACGCCATCCACTACCACCTGGGGAGCCAGGTGCTGAGCTGGGAGCCCGCCTGCCCCATGAGAGGCCGAGTGAGTCTGTGCTGGCGGCCAGGGCCAGGGGCCCACTGCCTCGAGCTGAAGCACTCAGGCCGGCCGGCCCGCGGCAAGGTGAGTGTCCCCCAGGCAGGGATGGGGGCGGGGATGGACGGCCAGGGTCCTGACGTGAGCGCCCCTCAGGTGCAGTACCCGCTCGTGGACACGCAGCCCCAGCTCTGCCTGAAGGTGAGTGGGCCGGACCACAGCCTGCCTCGTGCCCAGCCAGACAAGGGACCCACGGCCACATGTCTCCCTTTGCCTTGCCCAGCCCCAGGGTCCAGACCCCTAGCAGCCCTTCTAACCCTTCCTGGCCCAACAGTGGGGGGCGGGGGTTTGTGACCAGTCCTAGAGGGCCGTGGAGGAGGCCCGCCTGTCGCTGCGCACATAGCCACACCTGTCGCTCGCCATCCCGGCAGTTCTCCACGAGCCTGGGTTTCCAAGTGAGGTGCCCTTTCAAGCAGCCGCGCTTCCCAGGTGAGCCCTCCCTGGGACCGGGCCTCCAGGGGAAGGGGGCCTCCGAGGGGCGGGGCCCTCCCCCTCCCCGGCTCCAGGGGGCGGGGCCCTCGGGACGGGGGCGCTCCGGGGGCGGGGCCTCCAGGGGCGGGCCCTCCAGGGGCGGGCCGTCCAGGGTGCAGGCGGGAGGCTGGTCAAGGGCCCTCGCACTGTGGCAGTAGCCAAGACGGCCCTTTCCTTTGTGTAAACGCCTCTCGATCAGGGAGGCGAGACACAGGGTGTTGGTCAGTGGTGGGTGGGTGCTGGGCCTCACCCCTGCCCCCCACAGCCTGGAAGATGACCGTCCAGCCCGCACCCGCTCCGGGCCGCCTCCGGGTGGCCTTCTTCTCGTCCAGCCCCGCCCGCTTCCAGGTGTGCGTGTGTCACCAGGGAAAGACGTGGCCCCCCGACTGCCGTCGACTGCTCCAGGCCACCCCCGTCCCTGCGGCCTCTGTGAGCCAGGTGGGGTGGGCACTGTCCTGGCGACCTGGGGGTGGGGCTGACCCCCAACTCCCCTGCAGTCTGGAGCTAGTCCCTGCGGGGCCAAGGGTGGCGAGCGCCACGGTGACCTGGAGGAGCCTGGTCTGCGCCCCCACTGCCTGTGACCGACCCCTCCCCACACAGGGTGACCCCACAGAGGACCCTGCAGTGGCCTTTGTGGACATCCCCAGGGACGAGGCCTGCGCACCCAGCACCTGCATCCAGGTAGGTGTACCTCCCTGCCCAGCCTCCACCCACCTCCCAGGAGCTGCCCAGGGCCCTGAGCTGCTCTGGGGGGTCCCTTCAGCCCCACAGCCTCTCCAGGTGGTGCTTCTAGGGAACGAGCGGCCATGCAGGGCGGGCTGCAGGCTGTGCTGACCTGCTCTCTCTACCCTGCCCCCACCTGCAGGGCAGGAGGACCGATGTCCAGTTCTCGGCTCCCCAGCAGCTCTGCAACCTCCAGTGCGGTGAGCGCTCAGGCCAGGCCTCAGCGGGGGCGGGGGCTGGGGCTGGGAGGACAGGGCTCCGGGGCTACCAGGGGTCAAGGGCCGGACCCAGACTGGCCCCTGGCAGCCCCATCTCCCACTGTCAGGATGAGGGGGGGACACACTGCACAGGAGGTGGAGGACAGAGGGGCCACCGCCTCAGCGTCAGGCCAGGCTTCTGAGCCTTGACTTGGATGATCAAGGACCCTCCAGGGCCTCACGCCGGGTCATGGGTGCTGCGTCCTCCTCCCTGAGTGTCCACCAACCTGGGCTCTGGTTCCAACTGCCCAGGAACTGGAAGTTCGTGGCCCACCCTTCGCCCATCCAGGAGTCCCAGATTCCTGGAACCTCAGACTTGGCAGGATGCAGAGGGAACCCTAAGCCTACGGGGCCTGGGTGTGGCCCAGAGGGTGATTCCTGCCTGGGGCCGGAGGTAGGGGGGCGGTGAGTGACACGGGCAGTGGGAGTGAGGAGCAGGCACACTCACCTTCAAGTGAAAACCTTTTCCAGTGTTGAAAAGCAGACAGAAAGAGGGGTGTCTGGGCATATCCAGGGCTCTCACCACCCCATCCACTGATGGGCAGCTAGGCAAGTCTCGAATGGCCTCCAAGCACAGCTGAGTCTCAGCAGTGCCAGGGCGCCCCGGTCCCACGTCTGCTTCTCCCCTCACCCCACCCCACCACACCCTCACCTCCCTGCCCCAGCAGATCACAGGTCAAAGGGGAGATGGTCACCCCTAAGAGCCTCGTGTCTGGACCGGGCTCCAATATTTGCCAGTGACATGGCGTGGTGGGTAGCCTGGGGCCATGACTGGAGCCCCGTGCCACACTGGGCAAGTCCTGTGAACAGTGAGAGCACCTGGGCCCAGCTGGAGCCGGGGCACCTGGGGGGATACTGCTCCTGGGGTCAGGGTGGAGTCCCCCGAAGACGGACGTTTGCCTGCTGCCCGGGCACAGGCTTGGCAGGACCGGGCAGGGGGTCCTGAGAGGGTGGCGTCTCATCTCCCTCTCCTTCTTTCCACCTCATAGTCGGAGGTAGGCTGGGGGGGTGTGAAAAGTGAAAGTGTTAGTTGCTCAGTTGTGTCTGACTCTTGGCAACCCCATGGACTGCAGCCTGCCAGGCTACCCTGTCCGCGGGATTCTCCAGGCCAGGATACTGGAGTGGGCTGTCATTCTCTTCTCCAGGGGATCTTCCTGACCCAGGGATCGAACCCAGGTCTCCTGCATTGCAGACGGACGCTTTACTGTCTGAGCCACCAGATGGTTGGAGGAGGGGGGTCTATGCCCCACACAAGGCTGCCTGAGCCAGCCCCCCCGTTCCTTTCTCCCCAGCTGCCACCCAGGGGACAGCAGCCTGAGGCCAAGTGTCTCACCAAGAAGACGTGGGCGCCAGGCCCGACTGCAGGCATGCGGCAAGGGGCCAGCTCACATCTGGACAGTCCAGGCCTCTGTTGCGAAGGCTAGGCCTCAGGGCATGCAGTGGCCCCAGACCAGGGCCTGTGTACCTCTCGGGTCTCCAAAGGTCTGCAGCTCCTCGGGCCCTTGGGCCGTTCTGGGACTTTGGGTCAGAGGAAGGCCCTCCAGCCCCTCCTGAATCCTGAGTGGGGCCAACAGAACAGCTCCATGGGTAGCCCCTTCCCCAGATGGCCTAGCCCCTGACGCACCCGTCTCAGCCTGGTGCAGGCTCCCTCTGGACCACCTGGGGTCAGGGCCAGCATCCCTGACCCTGAACACGAGGTTCTCTGGAGTGCAGGGTGTGACCCCACCCTTCCTGGAGCTGACCAGGTCTGGGGGGCCAGGACACCCATACACGGGCTGGGGTCCACACCCTGGGTGCCCCCTGGGGCCCAGAATAGGCCTTCACCAGCCCCCACCCTTCAAAGACTGCTAAGAACCTGACGCCCACCACCCAAGCACCCACCCTGCACCCACGCCCCCAGAGCTCGGACCACCTTCCACTCCCCAGGCCCCCAGCCAGGACAGTGCGGTGAGAGTCGGCCACTCCGCTGGCCTCAGGGGCCACCTGCCCAGACGAGCCATTCTCAGACATGCCGCATCCCTGAGGTCATCACGCGCCATCATTGCTCAGAGCCACAGGGCTCCTTGGCCCTGCAGCGACGTTTCTGTGTCCCAGACCAGGGGTCGCCCAGCAGTCAGCCGGCCGGGCCTGCCCTCACAGGACCCTCCTGCCAGCTCATAAGGACCACCGGGCCGCCCCGCCAGGCTGCTGTCTGGAGTCACCTTCACCTGACCGGGGGGGGGGGCCAGGCCCCACCCTTGGGCGTAAGCAGGGCTGTGTCTGCGCATGCGCACCTACCTCCAGGCCCCGGGTCTATGCTGGGCTGCGGCTCCGCATGCGCACTTACCTCCAGGCCCGGCCTGGGCTGTGCCTCATTAGCTGGACGCAGGCCGCTGGACGTCTCGTCATCACTCCCTTAGTGCGAGCTGCTGCCCCCAGCCGACCAAGAGGGGTCGGCAGAGCCCATGTACCCCCTCGCTCAGAAACTTCTTTGCCTGGCTCGCTGCTTCCCTTGAGGACAGGGAAGGGGTCGGCAGGGCCAGGGAGCCCTCGTGGGGACTGGGGGACCACGGGGCCGCGTGTGCCCCCTGAAGTGGGGTGGAGAGTGTGACTGCAGCCGAACCCCCTCACCTTGGCCAGGCCTGGCCCCTGGCAGGCCGGTGGGCTGTGCTCTGGGCTCACGCAAGTGCTCCTGCTGTCCTCTGGCGACCCCTGTCCACCCCAAGTGCCCCCTCTCCATCAAGGCACAGAGGGAGGTGGGGACCAAGGTCCCCACACCACAAGTTCCGGCTTCGCATGCCTGGCCCACCTCGGGGTCCCTGCCTGTGCAGAGACTGCGGCCTTGACCCAGGGCCTCCCTCGGAAGGAATCCTTGACCTCCTGGAGGAGGTGGGAGGGGTGGGTTGGCTGGCGGGGCTGGGGGCGGCGGGTGCTGGGAACTGACCAGATGCAGGGTCCCCCACGACTTCGCAGCAGCCCTGGCCATCCCAGGTAGGGGAACCAGAAGCGCAGACAAGGGGAATGACTTCCCTCCTCTCCAGGACTAAGGACCTGCCTGGCCACAGGGCTGAGGTGGGGAGGGGTGCCCCAGGGTCCCAGCTGCCCTGCTGTCCAGTATGTGCTGCCCCCGCATGGTGGTGGCACTCAGCGCAGGGCTCTGAGCTGGGCTCTCCTCACGCCCCCGGAGCCCGACAGGCCTGCTGCCGCGGCCAGTGAGAGGCCCCTCCTTCAGCAGGACCTCCCCTCCCCAGCCTGGCCAACCTCTGCAGGAGAGTATGATGCGCTCAGGCCCCAGGGCGAGGGATGACGGGTTCCCTCCTCCCCCCGCCAGAGCTCACAGGTAAACCGGGTCTGTGTGCCTCACCTGTTCAACCCCTCGTTCCTCCAGCAGTGCCTGAGCACCTGCTGGGCGCCGCCCTGCCCCAGCACTGGAAGCACACAGCACCGGCCCTGGGGCTGGGGGCCACGTCTGGTCTGCCCTGAGCTGGTCAGGGATTCTCAGCCCTAAACCCAGGGCAAACAGAGCTATCAGTCACCTACCTGGAGCTGACCTCTGCACGGGGGAGACAGCTCACACACAGCTGAACCTATCAGTTATATGAGTGCCCAGTGTGAGAAGATGGAGGCCAAGAAAGCAAACAGGAAGTGTGTGTGGGAGGGTGCCATTTAGAGCAGGGTGGTCCCCAGTATGACCAAAGAAACGGGCAATACCTCGAAGTTGCTAGGATTCAACGTGCTTGGTGGTTCGAGGGGGGTCCTGGTTTGCAGGAACGGTACTTGTGTAGAGGGAGTGGGCTGCTGTCGTGAGCTGGGTTCTGCAGCGAGGAGTGTGGAGCAGCTTGTCCTTGCCTGCTCTCTGGTCCCCGGAGGTCAAGCCGAGGCCAGGGTTTGGGTGTTCAGTGGAGTCGCCAGAGGAAGGGGAGGCAGCTGGGCAGGCAGGGCTGGGCGCTGGGTCCTGGCAGCGGGGCTTCCTGACAGCAGTGCCCACGGTTCGGGGGCACCTCTCGGGCAGGTGTGCACCCACCCGCCAGCCCCCAGCAACAGGCGCCCCCTTCCCCCTCTTCTGGTCAGAACGCGAAGGGCAGTCGTTCCTGAAGAACCATCATGAGCACAGCTTCCAGTAAGATTCTGATTAATTCTTTTAAAATGGCTGTTTATTACTTTGAGACGACTGACGCTTTTTTTTCTAAAACTCTTCATTGGCACGTTTAAACATATTTTTCCACGTTTCGCTGGGTGCCACTGACATAACCTTGGCACAGGACATGAGGGTGGTGGGGCGGGTGTGAACACTGGCCCCCCTGGGGAGCAGGCTCCAGGCTGGACCCCCGGGCCGGAGGATGCCTCGTCTGGGCGCGGGGTGTGCAGGAAGGGGCTGGCGGCGCGCGGTGGACTGGAGGTGCGAGGACCCTCCGCGCAAGAACGCGGGTAGAGGGGAGGTGGGACCTGGGAGACGCCAGGGACTGGATGACTGCCGCGGGGCAGGGACACTGGGGGCTCGTCTGGCCCTGGGGCGTGTGCGCAGCCGTGACCCCTGGCGAGGGCGTGTGCCCAGCCGTGGGGAAAGAGGCGCTGGGGTGACGCAGCTCGCCGGGTGGGTGCACCTGCCTCTCCAACGGGAAGTGGCACCTGGCGCCTTGGGCGGGCGGCCCCTGCAGCTCCGACGGCGCGGGCGCCCGCGGCGCTCCCAGCCCTCGAGCCCCAGAAGCGTCTGGGGCTCAGCCGCGGGGCGGACCAGGGGTGGGGGGCAGAGCCGGTCGCCACTGATCCGCCCAACCTCAAGTTCTGGTTTCCGCCGGGTCCCTCAGCGGAGGGTCGGGATCCCCCGGCGTGGGGGGGCGGGGGCGCCAGCGGCCTGCCGGGGAGCAGGTGGGGAGGGGGGCAGCTGCGGGGCGGGCCTTCGGGACGAGGCTGGGGCTTGGCCGGCCCTGGAAGGCGAGGGGAAAGGGCCGCGGCTGCTGCGGGAAGCGAGCCTCGAGGCCTCCGGGAGCAGGGCGGGGAGGGGGATGGGGGGCTCAGGAGGGTCTGCGGAGTCTCGCGTCGCCTCTGCAGCGAGCCGGGGCTGGGCTCCAGGGCCCCCCGTCTCCCGCCGCCCCGCACCGCCTGAGCGGAGCTTGTGTGAGGGCGCCTCCCTCGCCGTGGGCTGCCAGTGTCTGCCACGCCTCTGACCCTCCCGGGAGGGGCCGCAGAACATGCGATCGGCTCCCGGGCGCGCGCTAGGCTGTGCGTCCCGAGGCCCGAGCGCGCCGCGGTGCCCTCGCCCGCGGGAGAACGCGTGCGAAGGAGAAAGCCCTGGCGCGTGTAAACACTGCCTGAAACATGATTTTAAAATATCTTGTGTGTCTCACTTTAATTATTAAATGGTAAAATTGACGTTTTGATTCAATTTTTATTTTATATTGGAGTGTAGTTCATTTACAATGTTGTGTTAGCTTCAGGTGTAGGGCGAAATGTTATTTATCCTCCCTCCCCCATTAAAAATTGACTTTTTTGATTTTGGTGTACAGTTTTCTTAATTTTAACACATTTGGATAGCTGTCACTGTCACAGGATACACACAGTTACATCACCCCCAAATTTCCCCTGCCATAACTTTGGGGCACACTTCTCTCCACCGTAACCCCTGGCAACCGCTGACGTTCTCCATGATGGGATGATGTTCTCCGCGGATGGAATCAGGCAGAAGACAGCTGGGACTGGTCTCTCTTACTCTGTAACACCTTTGAGATTCATCTGGGAGGTTTTGTGAGTCAAGTTTGTTTCTTTTATGATGCAGTCGTATTCCATGGTGTAGATCAGCACAGTTCACCCATTGAAAGATGTCTGGGTTGTTTTCAGCTGTTACAAATAAAGCCTCTGGCCATATTCGTGTACAGGTTTCCATGTGAACACACATTTCCATTGCTCTGGGATAAATGTCTGGGCAGGATTGCTGTATCTGGCAGTAAGTATACAGTTACCTGCATACGAAACTGAGAAAGCACCTCCCAGAGTGGCCATGTGACTCTGCCTTCCCAGCATCAGCGTCCAAGTGTTCCAGTGGCCTCACACCCTCGTCAACACTTGGTATTGTCAGTATTTCTTCCTTGTTGTTGTTATTTAGTCGCCCAGTCATGCCCAACTCTTTGTGACCTCATGGACTGCAGCCCTCTGTCGATGGAATTCTCTGGGCAAGAATACTGGAGTGGGTGGCCATTTCCTTCTTCCAGGGGTCTTCCCGACCCAGGGATCCAACATGAGTCTTCTGCATTGGCAGGTAGATTCTTTACCCCTGAGCCACCAGGGAAACCCATTTCTTCTTTAGTTTTCTGTTATTATTTCCTCAAAATATTTTTTTCAGCCCACAGTCTTTCTCCTTTCTTCAGGGACTTTCAGCAGCACAAATCCAGCCCCTCTGTCACGACCCCATGGGTCCCTGAGACTGTTCATTCTTTAACATCTCTGACTATTTCTTAGACATTTCATGTCTAAGACAAATGGTCTTAGACCAATTTCTACTGATCTGTCAAGTTCAATGATTCTTTCCTCTGTCATCTCCATTCTGTTAGCGAAACCACCCAGTAAGTTTTGTTTTGCCTCATTTATTGAGTTTTTCAGTTCCAAAATTTCAGTTTGCTTCTTTGTATCTTTCTATTTCTTTGCTGAGTCATTCTGTTAATATTTTGTCAAGGCTGTTTGTAGTTTCTGGTTCAAAGCTGGTTTAGAGTCCCAGTCAGATAGTTCAAATTATCTGTGGCATCCCACTGTTTGTGTCTGTTGTCTTTTCTTCTGTGGGTTGAGATTTTACATTCTGTTGGCACCAGGCGACTTCAGCTTCTATCCTTGACATCCGAGTATTACGGGTCTCCCCCAGCCCATGGAGAATGCTGGTCTCCCACGGGCTCTGCTTCAGGCGTTCAGTGATATCCAGTGTTTGCTGTTCTACTCAGGTTTGTCCCCGTGTGCATGCCTCGTGCTTAGTCTGAGACCTGGGTGGAGGTCTGCTGGTCAGATCAGTTTTCCAGTCATTTCGTATGTTAATTAGGGTCAGCTCCACGCACACTCGGGCTAGTGGCAAGAGCTGGAGTTAAAGACTTCAAAGCTTCTAGTGTCATTTCCCTAAATGTCTTCCTCTCCATTATTTTCCTGGTACTTTCCACTTACCTGAAGGTTCCTTTTTCCTCCACCAGAAACCATCCATTTCTGCATTTGTGACGCATTTGGGGCCAAATGGCAATCGGTCATAGAGGAAGAAAGCTGCTAATGAGTGAGTTCAGCAAGGTTCCAGCCCCCAAAATCAACATACAGAATCCAACCACATTTCCATGGGTTAGCAATGAACAAGCCAAAGAGGAAATTGAGAAAACAATTTCATTTACAATAGCATTGAACAAAAGTGAAATGGATAGGAGTAAGTTTAACAAAAGGAGGCAAGACTTGTACACGTAAATCTCATAGCATTTCTGAGAGAGATTAAAGAGGTCTAGATAAGCAGGGAGACATTTAGTGTTCATGAGGGTGGTTGTTCAGTCACAAAGTCGTGTCTGACTCTTTCCGACCTCATGAACTGCAGTACGCCAGCCTTCCCTGTCCTTCACTGTCTCCCAGAGTTTGTGGGGGAAGACTCAATATTGATAAGATGCCAATACTCTCCAAATGGATTAACAGATTGAATGCAATCCCTGGGCTTCCCAGATGGCACTAGTGGTAAAGAATCTGTCTGCCAATGCAGGAGATGTGGGTTTGATCCCTGGGTTGGGAAGATCCCCTGGAGGAGGGCATGACAACCCACTCCAGTATTCTTGCCTGGGAAACCCATGGACAGAGACATGGACTGGTGGGCTACAGTCCACGGGGTCACAAAAGAGTCGGACAGGACTGAGCGACTGAGCACGTATACATGCGATCCCTATCAAAATGCAAGCAGGTTTAAGGGGGCCAGGAATCAGTAATCCGACCATAGAATGTATATGGAAATGTAAAGGACACAAAATAGCCAAAACAATTTTTTAAAGGAACAAGGTTGGAGAACTTACAGTTTCCAATTGTAAAACATAATAAAGCTACAGCAGTAAATACAGCATGTTCTGGGGGTAAAGATTGACACACAGTTCTATGGAACAGGATTGAAAGTCCAGAAATAAGCCTGCAGATTCATGATCAAATGATTTGTGGCAAAGGTTCCACAGTTTTCAGTGGGGAAAGGATAGTTTTTCAATAAATGGTGCCATGACAAGTGGATATTCACACATTGACAGAGGAGTTTGGACCCTTACCTCACACCATACACAAAAATTAACTTGAAATGAACCATAAACCTAAATGAGAGAGCTAAAGCTATAAAACCTTTAAAAAGTCAGAGAAAATCTCTGTGCCCCTGAGTTATGCATAGTGTTCCGGTATAGCACTAAAGACGGAATCCAGGGGAAAGGAGATCGGGCTTGGTCAACAGTAAGTGTTCTGTGCCTCAAACGGCAGCAGTAAGGTGATGAAAACGGGGGTGAGTGTCCTCAATCACATGTGCGAAAGAACACTCACGACTCAGAACAGGACAAACACGCACTCTAAACTGTTCTGTATATTTATACAAAGCACACTCACAACTCAAAATGAGACAACCATACACTTAACACTCTTCTGTATGTTTTACCACAATTTACAAACACACATGGGCTTCCCTGCGGCTCTGTTGGCAAAGAATCCGCCTACAATGCTGGTGACCTGGGCTTGTCCCTGGGTTGGGAAGATCCCCGAAGGGAAAGGCTACCCACTCCAATATTCTGGCCTGGAAGATCCCATGGACTGTATAGTCCATGGGGTTGAAAAGAGTTGGACACGACTGAGTGACTTTCACTCGCTTCACAAACATATATCAAAATTTAAAGAACAGTAAAAAAAAGCAGCCCCAGTGAAAACAGGTGGAGTGTTTGATGAGACATTTCACAAAAGGAGGAGGAGGGGAGCTGGGTATCTTCTTTGGTGAAATGTCTCATCAAATGTGAGAAGATGCTCAGCATCATTAGTTATTAGGAAAATTCAGATTGAAACCAAATGCAAAACAGTGTCACACCCACTAGGACGGTGAAAATCAAAATGAAAGGTGATAACAAGCATTGACAAGGTCATGGGAACATTGGAAACCTTGTATATTGTTGGTGTGGACACAAAACACAGAGCCAGTTTCTTCAAAAGTTACACAGAGATGACCCAGCAGCCCCACGGCGAATTATCTGCCGAAGAGGAATGACAATGTATGTGCACATGGAGACATGTACACGCGTGTTCATAACAATCTTATTCATAAGAGCTAAAGTGTGGGGAAAAAACAACAAAATATCCATCAGCTAGTGAATGGATAAGCAAAATGGCTCTCTGCGATGGAATTTTTCCAGTAGTCATGTATAGATGTGAGAGGGGACCGTGAAGACCGAGCACTGAAGAACTGATGCTGTCAAACTACGGTGCTGGAAAAGACTCCAGAGAGCCTCTTGGACATCAAGCAGATCCAACCAGCCAATCCTAAAGCAAATCAGTCCTGAATATTCATTGGAAGGACTGATGCTGAAGCTCCAATACTTTGGCCACCTGATGCAAAGAGCTGACTCTTGGAAAAGACCCTGATGCTGGGAAAGATTGAAGGTGGGAGGAGAAGGGGACGACAGAGGATGAGATGGTTGGATGGCATCACCGACTCCATGGACATGAGTCTGAGCAAGCTCTGGGAGTTGGTGATGGACAGGGAGGCCTGGCGTGCCGTGGTCCACGGGGTCTCAGAGTTGTACGTGACTGAACAACACTACCATCACCATGGAATATTTTTATGGGAATGAACTTTGGACCCATTACATCATGGATGAACTTCAAAATGTGTGTGTTTGAGAAAAGCAGCCAGACGGCAAACACTACAAAGTGTAGATTCTGTTTGTGTGAAATGTCCAAAAAGGGCAAGTCTATGAGACAGAAAGCAGGAGCTTGGGTGTCGGGGCTGGGTGGGGACGAGTGGCTGCTTACGAGGACCGGAGGTCGTCAGACCTGCTAAAACCGGACTGTGTGGTGGTGGCTGCACGGAAATTTCACTAAAATCATTGAACTGTGGGCGGCTCATTGAAGTCGTTGAAAGTGGGTGGACTTCATGGTATGTAAATTATACCTCGATAAAGCTGTTTTAAAAATACTTTTCACAGATTTTATTAGATTTCCATTTAACTCTATGAGAAATGTTTAAAGTGGCTCAGAATATTTTTAACATGAGGAATTTGGCTTATTATTAAAAATGCAGATAGCTGAAAGGAAATGCCTGACGTGGACCTGCCTCTAGGGGCCCTGGTGGAGGACTCCCCATCCCCTTCGCCTCCACGAGTCCTGGAAGGAGCAGGCCCTCTGGAGGTGGGGGACCCCCTGCACCTCTGGGGACCGAGGGGAGGCTGGGGTGCTGTCTAGGGGAGTGGACTCCTAGGTGGAGGTGGCTCCAGTGGGAGGGCCCGTTGGAGCGGTTAGCCAGGACAGCCTGGTGGCCCCATAGACAGAGGCCTGGAGTCGGCACGGGGCCAGTGTGGGCCTGGATGGGCAGGCCTGAGAGAGGGGGCGTCAGGAGGCAGACACCACCTGGAGGATCCCAGTAGGGGCACCCGAGGGCGGGCAGCGTGGGCAGTCCTGGAGGAGACTGACATGGCACCGAGAGGTGGGCCAGCCCCCCAGGTTCCCCCACCCTGCCCCTCCCCGAGACCCCCACCACCGGGCCGGGGCCCCTCCTCTTGGAGCCCCAGAGTCCACAGGGAAGGCAGCGCTGCAGAGCGGTCCCGCCCACCCACCCGGCCACGCACACCAAGTGACCAGGCCCTGCCCACTGCACGCGACAGCCCTTCGGCCCTGGGGCCCTCCCACCGCAGCTCCTTTCTGCCCAGCAGGGCCGGGAAGCCCAGCAGGGCCAGCCCTGGCAGGGAACCTGGACTTCTGGCAGCAGTGGCAGTGGACTTCTGGGCCGGGGTCTTGGAGGCGCTGCCACAGCAGGGCTGTTGCTGCCTCCCCTCCCCGCCCCCCGTAACCAGGCCTGAATGCACCCGTCTCCTGGCCCCCAGCTCCGGGAGCCACAGCTCATCCGGCCGTTAGCGCCAGTGGCCACCGGCCGCAGCCAGGGGTAGGGGTCAGGCACCCGGCAGATGGTGCAGGCGACCACGCATGACAAGGATGGGATCGAGCGGCCTGGGCGGGGAGGCCGGCAGACCATGCTCCAAGTTCCCAGGCACTCCAGCGCCCCCACCCCAGGCCCAGGCCGGTCACACGGGGACGGGACAGCCCCCAGGCAATGGGCTGAGGGCTGCTCCGGATGGAGGGGCCTTGCTCTGCAGGGCAGGGGGTCACCCGGGCACCTGGGAGGGTCCTCCTCGTGTCCGACCGGCCTTCCGCTTCCTGAGACACCAGGGACCCAGCCGCCTCCCCTCTCGCAGGACCTGGAGCCCCCCCACCCGAGTCTGGCCCCAGAGTCCATTCGGCTCGCCCACCCTGCCGAGGGACCGCGCCTCAGGGCGGCTCCCCCACCTCCCCGCGGCCGTCGACGCCTCTCCTTGCTCAGATCTCCGCGAAGCCCCCCTTCCCGAGACCCTGCTGCCCTCGTGAATCTCGGATCCCCTCTGGGGATGAAGGCGGTTCCTGCACACGAGCCAGCACGCATGTGCGCTCTAACACGGGTACACGTGTGTGGCCACCCGGCCGCCACGGCAGCTGGCAGCTGGGGGGCGGGAGGGCCCGGGGCAGGAGCCTTGCGCCGCTTCCCTCTGCCTCCCGCATCACCAGCTTCCGATCCCTGGCCCACCTGCCCCCACGGGTGCTGAATCACAGGGGCCCCCCTCGGGCTGCGGGGGTGTCGGAACAGACCGAGTTCCAGAGGCAGCCGGGCACGTGGCGGGAGGACGCCGGGAGTCCCGGGCGCACAGGGGCGCACGCACGCACAGCCGCCCTGCGGGGTCACACGCGCATGCACACGAGCACCCAGACACACACGCCCACTGACCCCCCACGTACACACAGCCTTTCTGTGCCCAGGGGGTCCCCCCGGAGCTTCCAGGAGGGGAAACTGAGGGGGCTGCTGGGTGACTTGCACAGGGACCCCACAGCAGCCCCTCACCTGCTCCAGGGCCACCCGGGGTCCGGGGCACCTCCTCTGGTCCTTGGGTGGGGGGCCTGCTGGGAAGGGTGCTGGGCCGGCCTCGGCCGGGGGTCTCAGCGGCCAACATGCCTGGAGTCTGCGGGGCAGCCCGTCCTGACATCTCAGCGGGGAGAGCTGAGGCTGGTGCAGCTCTTGGAGGAAGGCCTGCGTGTGCCCCCCCTCCCCCGCGCCACTCTGCTGGGGCTTGAGGGGCCCTGAGACCCCACTTCCCCCCTCAGCCCCGCCCCTGAGACCCCCACCTCCCCCCTCAGCTGTCCCCCCATGCAGCTCACCCAGGAGGAGCAGGTTGTTGGGGAATCCAGACCTCGGGTGAGCAGAGACCCCTGGGGTGTGTTGCTGGTGGTGCCCCCCAGTTCTGCCCGTCCCCCAGCCCACCTGTCGCCTGTCTGTCGTGGCCCCCCCACCTCTCTGCTCTCTGCAGAGCTGCCAGGACTGACATCTCTCAGGCTGGCTCTGAAGCCGGCCCAGCAGAATGGCTGACCCTGACCCCGAGAACCCCACTGCCTCGTCTGGGTCCCAGCCTGAATCCACCGTGCCCACTGGTCTGGGTCGTGGCCCCGGGGCTTGGGGCGTCTGGATCCCTCCAGAGGGAAAGGACCCTTTGTGCTGGCTCTGGGCCAGGGAGTGGGGGGTCTGGGGCAACTCAGGAGCCAGCTACGGAGCCAGCGACAGGGAGATGGGAGGCTTGGGGCAACTCCAAGGGAGGCTCCAGGGCGGGCTGGGGACTCCTCCCCCACCCTCCACTCAGATAGGCCACGCCAAGACAGGAGCCCCAGTCCAGGCTTCTCCAGGCCTGTGCCACGCAGGGAGGATGTGGTGGGTCAGCATGTGGCTTACCTGGGTGTCAGGAGCCCCTGCCTGGCCTGGCCCAGGGCTGGAACCTCTCGGCTCTCCTGGTCATGGGGCCAAGGACCCAGGGCATCTGCTGCCGCCTGGCACCAGCAGGGCCTTCTCATCATCAGGGTCCAGCCCCCTCCCCACAGCCCAGGCTCAGGTGGGGGCCCCAGGTCCTGCGGGCCTCAGGGGGCAGGACAGAGGGCCCTGGCCAGGCCTGGGCGTCAGCGGCCCTCCTCGCCCTCCTGCCAAGGAGGGGGCTCAGGCTCCTGGGGGTGGCTGAGGGGTGCGCCACGTGAAGGCCCCGGAGCAGGTACCCGCCTTCCTGACAGGTGTGCAGGCCCAGTGCCCTCAGAACTCCCTGCCCACCAGAGGCCCGGGTCTCGGCGCAGGCCAAGCAGCCCCCCGGTAGGAGGGGCCAGAGGCCAGGCTGGAGCCGGCCCACCTCCCTGAGCTCCGTGGGGGGTGGGGTCCCGGGTGGGGAGGGTCCCTGAGCTCCGTGGGGGCTGGGGAGGGTCCCTGAGCTCCGTGGGGGGTGGGGTCCCGCCCTCCAGCACCTCCCTGGCACATTCAGGGCTGAGTGTGGGTGACCTGCCCCCCAAAGCCCTTACTCATTCATCAGAGCATGGACCCCCGTCTCACTGTACCCAGGCCAGCATCGGGGGGTCTGTCTCCCTGGAAAGGGCCTCTTTGCAGGCAGCAAGCCAGGGGAAGGGCCGTGACCAGTGCTGGAGGGGTACGCTCTGCCTGCCCCCTCCCACCAGTCAGGCAAGACTGCTGGGAAACCTTGGGGGCTGGGGCGAGGGGCGGGGTGTCTGTTGTGTAATCCAGGCTCGGTTTTGCCAAGGCTGCCTGGAAGCCACGAGCTGGAGGCGCAGGCAGAGCCCCCCACCCCGCTGCCTCACAGAGACCTCTGTGGGGGGCAGACCCATGAGACACCCCGGGCTGGCATGTCATCGGCTGGGCCTCTGCACCCCCAGCCGCAGCTATGGGTCAGGGGTGAACTGGGCCCATGAGCTCCTGTCCCTCCCTGTGCACGGGGACCAGCGCCCGTCCTGGCCGACCCCAAGCCCTGGTGCCGCCGGGGAGCGCAGGCGGCCCGCTCTGCAGCACTGCTCCCGCGGGGCCCCCGGGGCTGTGAGTGCGCCTGTGTGGGCCGTCCCCTCCAGCCACGGTGCTCCCGAGGGTCAGGCCGGTGGTGGCCCTCTCGCTGCTGCCTGTCCAGCCTCGGCGCCACTTCGGGGCTGCCCAGCCTGACCCTTCGAGTTTCCTTCTGTGCTTTCTGCAGCATGGGGGTTCCACTGGCCAGGGTCTGGACGCCCAGAGGGCCTGCCTGGGATCACTTCCCTTTTCTGAGAAGCTGGGGCACCAAAGCCACGCCAAGGTTTCGTTTCAGGGGCTGCGACAGAGGAAAGAAACTTAGGCCTAGCCAGCTGTGGCAGGTGGGTTTCCATCCAGCGTCCGGACTCTCCCTGGGAAGCTGAGCCAGCGCCCACCAGCCCAGCGCACAGTGCATCGCTCCCCGGGAGGGGTGCATAGGAGGGGGGGGCCATGGCGTGCCAGGCTTCCACTCTTCCCAAGGGGAGCCCCTGAGCGCGAGCCGTGAGCAGGCGGTTCTAAGGGGGCTCAGTACTAAACTGGCCGAGTGGAGATGGGGGACCACTGGGTGGAGCAGGGCCACTGGACAGGGCGGCCTCTGGAGCAGGGCGGCGGGGAGGAGCCCGTGAGCTGGCAGCCTGGGGTGCCGGGCAGGGGTGGGGCCCGGCCCTCTGCGCTCTTCAGGCAGCCTGGCCCACTGCTTCAGTCCCAGGCTGTGCACACCACCCACGGTGCCAGCAGCCTCAAGGGGGGCTGGGGGTCCTGCCCGCAGGTACAGCCGCATCTTGGTCCCCAGAGGCCCTGGGTCAGAGGAGCCCCTTCTCCCTGCCTCCAGTCCCAGGCCCGCAGGCCTAGTTCTGACCCGTAGGACAAACCCCACCTCTGCAGGGAGCCTGCACACACCAGGGGTGCAGGCCTGCTGGCAAGTGGGCGCCTGATTCTGGGAGCCTCCTCGCCTTCCCAGCTGGCTGCAGCACCTGGAGACTAGATGGGGGGTGCCTCCCACTCCCCATGGCTGGACTGGGCCCCATGCTAAGATGAGCTGGATGGTCTGACGGATGGACAAACAGAGCATGGGGTGTGAATGGGCAGGGTGCCCAAGACCAGCCCAGCACCCTCCACTGCAAGTGGGGACCAGGATCACGGTGACATGGGGCCCCTGTCCTCCACCCTGAGCGTCCCGTTCCTGGGGGGATGTGGGCAGGCTGGCCAGACCAGGGCCATGGGCAGAGTCTCCAGTGTGCCCACCCACACTGAGTGGCCCCCCAGGATGCCAGGCCTCAGGAGCAGCCCCTGGGGAGAACCCTGGCCCCAAGCAGGCCATGAAGAGCCGCTGAATCCCTGAATGGCCCAGCCAGGAGCCCCCACCCCTGCCCCCCAGAAGGGTCTTCCAGCTTCACTTTCTACAATCTCTTGCCTCTGCTCTAACCTTTGAGCCCAGAACAGTTCTGGCCCAGGTCTGTTCCCAGGGCCTTCCAGCAGGCCTGTGAGCTGGACACACAGGCCTGTGCTCTGGGCCGAGTGCCTGGCCCCACTCACTGCCCCGGTGGAGGACTCTCATGGAGGGGGCACGGGGCAGGGAATGCCAGACCCTCCACAGCCCCCCTAGCCCCACACCCTGGTGCCCATGTTTCCACCTGGACTTGGCCACGGCTCCTGCCCACCACCTGTCAGGCCAAGACCCACCCACGCCCCCTGCATTCTCTGCACTTGCAAGTCTCTGCCTCTTGGCAAACTTTTACCCATCCTTCAGCCTCTTGGGGCCACTGCCAAACAAGGCTCCAGATTAGGGTTGGCAATGACCTCCCCCGCCAGACCCACCCAGACCCAGCTCCCTGCTCCTCTCCCAGGGGCCCTGAAGGCACAGCGTGTTACCCACTCCCCAGGGCGCAGCGGGTCAGAGAAGGGGGTGGCAGGGAGGCCAACGCTGGGAGGGAAGCGCCTGAGCCCCTCACACTGCCGCCTTCCCCAGAAAAAAAGCAGAGTGTTAAACGGAGACCAGAGGCCCCTTCTCCCCAAACCTCCTCCCCTCTTACCCCAGACTAGCCCAGAAAACACAGGACGTCCGTTTAATACAAAACAATTTAATTGAAATTCCTGTATAAAAAATATGATTTCCAGACATCTCACTTTTAAACTGAAAGAAGCCCCTATCCACAGTGCCTGCACACACTGGGATCACAAACACACAGCTGCTGAAATAAATTAAAGGCTTGAGACTCTGTCCCCCCACCCCCAACCTCCAGAGCCAACAAGCAGACTGTACAATGTCAATAATTTAAAACCCACCCCGCAGGCGCAGGGCCTCGAGGTGGCAGGGTCACCCATGCCCCTTAAATTAGCCGCTGTACCAGCCCACCTTCTGACAGACACAGGAAGGACTGGGGCCTGGGGTCCACACGCACAGCCACCCCCTCCTCCGCCCACGGGCCTTAAGGAGGTAGGGCTGCTGGGAGGGAGGAACCTTGACAAATAAATTAAACAATAAATAGCCCTCCTCGGGGTCACACCATAAATAAGACGTCTGCACACGCACACGCATCAGGTGGGTGGGCGGGCAGCAAGGCCTGAACGTTGCATTGCTTGTGCACAGTCGTGCCCAGACGAACACCGAGACATTGGTTGGGGGGGGGGTCACGAGGGACCCTGTGCCCAGGTGAGATGAGGCCACAGGACTCAGGAGTGCTCCTTGTCCAACATGTCAGACGTGGAGGAGCCGGGGGCGGGGGGTCAGGGCCCCCTCCGGAGTGACACAGGAGAGGGACGGTCTCGGGTCAAGCGCCGGTGGAGGGCAGGCAGGACCTGGTTTGGTCCGGAGTGTCTTTGGACAGACAGAGCTTGAGAAAACCAAGTCCCATGAGAGCAGCGTTCGAAAAGGCACTCAAAGCAAAGGAAACGGGTTGGTGCCAAAGGCAAAGGTCACCAAGGGTCAGAGATCACTGCTTTCACAAAGGAGCAGACAACCTGGTCAGGGCAGGGGTCCCTCCTGCCCCCGCGGCCAGGCGCAGGCCCTGTTCACAAGCTCTCACTGCTGGAGGTGGTGCTGGCCCCGTCATCGGTGTCGAGGGCACAGAGTCGCAGGTCACAGCTCTCTGGGGTGCCCCCCTCGGCCCCCAGCATCCAGGGGTGGGCAGAGATCTGGTCCAGCGAGGGCCGCTCCGAGGGCCGCAGGGACAGACACCACTGAATGAGCTGTTGGCACTCTGAGGAGGAGAAGAGGATCAGCAGGAGGCCTGCCGCGCCCCGCTGCGCCCCGCGGCAGGCCCAGCACCCCCACACACCTGGGGAGATCCTCCTTCGGAAGAAGAGGCGGCCCCGGAGAATCTCCTCGTCCTGCTCGAAAGGAATGTCCCCGCACACCATGTCGTAGAGCAACACACCCAGGGACCACACGGTGGCCGAGCGCCCGTGGTAGCGGTGGTAGCGGATCCACTCCGGGGGGCTGTACACGCGGGTGCCTGGAGGACACGCGGGACTTAGCACGCCCGCCCCGGGGCAGCGGCCGGCAAGGCCGGAATCACGCACAACACACCCGGAGCGCCCGCACTCCCGGCGGAGCCAGAGGACTGAGCCGCCGCGACAGCCTGCCCCTCCTCGCCCAGGAAAAACCCCGGCGGGCGGGGCCTCCCGGGCGCCCCGCCCCCCCCAGCTGGCACGGCGCGGGCGGCGGGTCACGTGAGCGCGGGCTCGGGTTTCACAACAAACAGCTGTGAGGTGAGGATACGGGAGGGGCGGGGAGCCCCGGCTTCCCCGGCTCCGCAATGCGGGCATTTCTGCGCTGCGCCCCCACGCTTCGCGCGCGCGCGCGCGTAGAAAAGGCTCGCGGCGGCGCCGGGCTCCCGGCCGGGCCAAGGGAGTCCCAAGCCCACCCCGCGCCCCCACCCACCGGACACAACGGCCCGAGAGCCCACTCTGGCCGTGGTCGCGAGCGAGCCGGCGCGGCGCGCGGTCCCAACAGTCGCCAACCCCTCGGCCCTCTCCGAGGAGAGGGCACTCACCGTCGAAGTCGGTGTAGACCGTGTCGCGGAGCAGCGCGCCCGAGCCGAAGTCGATGAGCTTGAGCTCGCCCGAGCGCAGGTCCACCAGCAGGTTCTCGTCCTTGATGTCGCGGTGCACGACCCCGCAGCTGTGGCAGTGGCGCACGGCGGCCAGCACCTGCGCGAAGAAGCGGCGCGCCAGGGCCTCGTCCAGGGCGCCGCGCTCCGTGATGAAGTCAAACAGGTCCTGCGCCGGCTCGGGCCGCTCCAGCACCAGCAGGAAGCCGTCGGGCCGCTCGAACCAGTCCAGCAGGCGGATGACCCCGCGCGCGCCGCCGGCCGCGCCCACCTTGCGTAGCAGCACCACCTCCAGCGGCACAACCGCGCCGGCCTAGGGGACACGGCGGTCAGCGCGCTCCACCTGCTTCCCGTGCCCCCCTCTCCGCCCGGCGCCCCCGTCTGCGCTTACGATGCTGCCCCACTCGGTCACCCGCTCCTTCACCACGTGCTTCACGGCCACCTGGGGAGAGGGGACCAGTGGTCAGGCCCGCGAGGACGCAACGACGCGCGCGGGTCGAGAATCCCGGGTGCCCGGCGGCCAGACTCACCGGGAGCCCGTCAGCGATACGGCTGCCAGCGTAGACCGTGCCGAAGCCGCCGCTGCCCAGCACGGCGCCCACCTGATACACTTTCTCGAAGCTCTCCTTTTCCGCCTTGGCTGTGGGGAGCCCACAAGCAGGGTTGGGGCAGCTGGGGACCCCGGCCCCCGGTCTCCCCCGGCCCCGAGTGTGCCTCAGACCCCGGCCCCCCGACCCTAGTGCGCCCCAGGCCCCCGGCCCCCTGACCCTAGTGCGCTCCAGACCCCCGCCGCCGCATACCTGGCTGCAGGATCTTCACCGGGAGGTGGTCCACGCCGCCCGGCCCGCACAGGTGTGCCAGAGAGCCGAACTTGGAGAGCAGCATCGCGGGCGGCGGCCGGGCGCGGGCCCCGGCTCCAGGTCTCCGCGCCGCCTCTCGCCCGGCCCGGCTCCCCGCACGGCGGCGGACCGGGGAAGGCGGCCTCCCGGGACCGCGCGGAGCCCCGACGCGGAGAGCGGGAGGGCGAGTCGGCCTCCGAGCTCGGGCGAGGCCGCCCGCGCGGCGCAGTGCCCGGCAAAGCCCCGCGTGTACCCCGCGGACGCGCCTCAACCCGAGCCGCTCACACGCGCCGGCCGCCGAGCCCTGGAGTTTTGGACCGCGACCGCACGTATCCCTCCGCGGGGGCGGGGCAAGTCGGGCCCCGCCCCCTCCGCCCGGGCGGTGGCGCGAGGACAGCGGCGCGCCTTCCGGGGTGGGCGGGGCGGGGCGGGCCCAGGGCGCGGTGGGCCGGCTGGGACTAGCTAGCGGGAGCGAGGCCGCGGAGGCGCACGGCGCGGCGGGGCGCGGCGGCGCGCGGTGGCCACACGTCACTCCTCCGCGCGCACACGGGCGCCCGCTCCCGCGCTCGGGGCGGGGCCGCGGGAGCCAATGGGAGCCCGCGTTTGCGAAGGGCACGGGGCCTAGCCAATGGCGACGCCCGGGCGGGGCGCGGTCAGAGCTCCGCCCCAGGCCGCGCTGGGAAGGTCACCGGCGAGACCGGTCCGGCGCCGGTGGCCCCTCAGGGAATGCAGCGACTGGGCTGCGAGGAGCCGCGGGATTCGGGAGTCGGCTTCCGGTGCCCCGGGCTGTGCTAGTGACCCCTGGGCAGGCCGCGCCCCCGGGCTCGAAGCCCCCGCCTGGGGTGAGGCTCCGTCCTGCCCACCCCGGACCACAGTCCCCACTCGGCCTGCCCTCACACCTGCAGCCCGAGGGCCTTCCTGCTGGGAAGGTGCCTGCCCCCGGGGACCTTTGACCTGCTGTCTCCGTGCCTGCAGGGCCGTCCCCTGCGCTCCACCCACCTGGCTGCCTGCCAGGCCCAGCTGTTGTCCACCTTACCAGGGAGGCCACCTTGACCGCCTGTGTCAGGACTGGCACCAGCCCAGGTCTTCATGGCCGTGGCCTGGACCTGAGCCTGTTCTCCGCCTTCTGTGCAGCACAGACCCATTCGGCCCCACGGTTGCCGACCTCAGCCCAAGGTCACCACCAGCCTGAGCAGCTCAGGTGTGAGCAGCCGTCTGCCAGCCCCCCTGGCTGAGCCCAGATGCCCACTGCTTCCCACAGCCATCCAGAGAGGATTGAGGATTGGGGGAGCCAAGAGGTCAAGGTGCTGGTCCTTCTGGCATTGCAGGTACTCGGCGTGGCCCCTGGGGGCCAGCTGGGGTCACATTGCAGCCCCATCCCTAGGCCCACCTGAGAGAGATTGCCTTCAGGTGTGCCCTCCAAGCCTGTGCCTCAGAGGCCCTGGCCAGCCTGCTGGCTCCCTCAGCATGCCCAGCCTGCCCCGAGTCACACCCCTTGGTTGCCACTGTCGCTGACTCAGGGCAGAGAGTGGCCCTTGCACTGGTACAGCTCTTGGGTTCTTATCTTCCTGGAGCTCTGTCCACTGCCCTCCTGCCATGTGGACGTGAGGCCAGGGCTGGCCAGTTCACCACGGACCTGGAGCTGGTAAGAGCTACTCACAGGGTTAGATCCAGGCCGGGCGCCCACCTCTGCAGTGGAGTCCAGAGACTCCCATCTCCTTGTGAGTTTTTCTCAGGGACCAGTGGGTGGTCCACAGGGTCTTCCGCCTGGGGTCAGGCTGCTCCAGGTTCCTGGACCCATAGCCTGTCCTGGGCTGGGGAGGGTAAGATTGCAGTAGAGTGTCCTGGGTCTCGGTATCAAGATGTGACTCTGAGGGCAATTCCAACTCTGTGAACAGGAGCCAAAGCCCCCCTGGCCTCCCCTGTGGGCCTCCAGCCCCCATGTGAACGTCCTTGGGCTTCCTGACCTTGGGAGTCAGCCTTGGGAGGCCAGCATCCTGGAATGAGGGCCACCCCTGCCCCCCACCAGCTCCGGAGTCTTGATCCAAAGACCCTGAGTCTCCTCAAACTCAGAGCAGGGTTCACTCTCCTTCAGAAAGGGGCGAGGTGTGTCTCTCTTCCCCCAGCCCTAAGGTGGGCTGAGCCACCTCTGGAAGCCCCTGGGGTCTCTGGGAGTGGGGAGGGGTCCCCTGCCTGGTCTGGGAGTGGAGGAGAGAGCAGGAAGTGACCTCTTTCCTGAGATGGAGGTTTACTCAGAGCCTTCATCTCTTCCAGACTCTATGTGTTGTAAACGTGCTGTGGTGTGTGTGTCCTGCGTGCACTGTGAGTCCCTGAGGGTCAGAACGGTCCCAGATCCCCCTCCCTACCAGGGGCTGTCCTGCAGGGGCCCTCTTTCAGGTCCTGTTTGGCCCCAGGAATAGGCCTGAGATGACCCTGCCCAGAGGGCAGGACTCAGGCAAGGTGCTGCCCACCTTCTCTGTGCCTACCCTGCCGGCAGGCATGGCCCACGCCATTCTCAGCTTGGCACATGGAGGCTCTGAGGGATTTTCCCAGATGGGCCCCTGCCCTTACACAGGAAGGCAAAGCCAGGTCTGAGCCCCAAGGGCCCCTCACCCTCCTGCCCCAGGCACCACCCTTGGTCAGTTACCCAGGCCACCTCTTCACTGCAGGTCTGATCCACACCCATCTCCTAGCCACATCCCTGCAGGGCAGGATGTCAAGCCCTGCCTGTTTTTTCCTGGTTCCTGGAAGGCCCATCCGGTGGGCCTTAAAAATAGCTCTGGGCCCCACAGGCAGGCCTGGCCCAGGTCAGCAACTTCATGGTCAGCGGAGCTGTGGGAGGAGCTCCCGGAGGGCTCAGCTGAGGCTGAGGCACCAGGCCACCTCGCTGATAGCTGAGGCCAGGCCTGGTCCCTTGGCCCCCCACCACCCCGGGCATGCCCACGGCTCAGGCCAGTGTGCTGTGAGCACCCGCGTGCATCAGGCCATGCTGCAGAGAGGGGCCGCCTCGCAGGGAGGCCGAGTGCCTCTTCAGGCTTCTGGTGTCTTCTCAAGGCAGGTGTTTCCTAAGTGTGGGGAGCAACTTGGATCCTCCCGGGGGGCTGCAGCCCCGCCCTACCCTGGAAAAAGCCCTTCCTGGCCCTGCACAGCCCCACAAGGTCACCCTGCCCTGAGGGCAGGAGGGGCGGCTGTTGCCATGGTGACCAGAGCCAGGCTGTCTTCCCTGGATCAGGGAGGAAGAGGAGGCCAGAAGGCAGGTGGCCTCGGTCTCCACCCTGTCTCCCATCCACACACACACACTCATGGACACTCGTGCACACACTCATATACACTCTGGGACACTCGACACTCATGGACACGACACTCACAGTCATGCACACACTCACACACACTCACAGGTACTCATGCACACGGACATGTGTGCGCATTCAAGGACATTCACACACATGGACACTCATACCATGAACACACGTGTGTTCATGGACACTCATACGCACTCAAGGACACTTAGGCACACTCATGGACATTCATACCGCGAGCACTTGTGCATACTCACACTCATACACGCTCAGGGACACATGCACATTGGTGCTCACACGGCCATGTGTGCACACATTCATATACACTCACACACCTGGACACTCAAGGACACTCAAGGACATTCATGCACATGGGTCCTCACACACACCTGGACATGCACACACACCATCACATGCTTACAGACACGCTCACAGTCGGGTGTCACAGCAGGGAGGCGGGGACAGCACAGGCTCTGGGTCTGGGCCCTCGTCCCCCCATCCCCCTCAGTCCCCATGCAAGCAACCAGGGCCTCCTCACCCGGCCTCTCCAGCTGACCCTGGCCGGCTCAAGGAGTTGCTCGGCCCTGCCCTGGACTCTCCGTGCCCCTCCACCCAGACGGTGCCCAGAGGACCGCCTCCCTGCCCCCAACCCCTGTCCATGCCCTCTTGGCCCCCAGGTCTTCCCGGCACCCACGCCGCCGGCAGGGTCAGCCTGGTGGCCCGGGCCCCCGAGCCCTGTCCATGCCCTCTCGGCCCCCAGGTCTTCCTGGCACCCACGCCGCCGGCAGGGTCAGCCTGGTGACCCGGGCCCCCAAGTCCTGTCCGGCCTCTGCCCCCGTGCCAAAGGGGGGGCAGCCCGCGGGGCCTGGCTGGACAGCGCCCAGCTTCACCCCAGCTCCATCTGGCTGACCGCAGGCCGGGCCCCGGGAGCTCCACGACCCGGCACAGGCGTCCCTGTGGCTGCAGCCGGGCTGAAGCAGGAGGGGCCTTCCTTCTGGCCTTCTCTGCCTCTGTCCTGGCCTCTCACCCACCAGGCAGAGGAACCAGCAGAGCCGGTGTTTCGCAACACGCCCCAGAGGCGACAGGGCCGGGTCTGCACCAGGCCGGAGTCAGTGGGGGCTATGGCTAGCAGCCTGTGTGAGCCCAGGTCACCCTGCCAGGGAACCCCCTTGCCTGACCTAACCCCAGGCCAAGTTCAAGAGCTGCCACCTCCTCCCAGCACCCCACCTCCCGCCACCCCTGTGCAAGCCACCTCAAGCCGCCTGGCAGCGGTCACCTGGATCTTGGCCAAGGGGACCTCGAAAAAGCAGCGGTGCCGCGGGATACCCAGGCCCAACCTGGGGAGAGGCTGGAGTCCTGGTGGATCTGACCCCGAACCCAGCTGGGCTAAGAGCGCCCCACCCCAGCCTGGGGGTGGCAGTGACGGGAGCAGTGACCAGAACGCGGGGGCCGCCTGCGCCTGCAGGGGTGGTCTCCTCACCTTGGCCCTCTGTCAGGCACTGGGGCCAGGCCACCCCAGGCAGTGGGCACAGCCTTGGCCCTGGACCAGCTCTCTGGCCATTTTGCTGGGGCCTCACCCCAATCACCCTATCCGGGGGTCCCCATCTGAGAGGGCTCTGGCCACCCCTGAGCAGGCCAGGAGGAGGAGCCACTCAGATGTGCCTCCCAGGCGTGCAGCGGATGCCTAAGACTTGTCCTGGGTCCAGGCCCAGATTTCACAGGTAGAGCCTGGGGGCTCCTGGACAGGGAGGCCTGGGGCACAGCCCAGCAGAGTGGCAGCTCCACCACCTGTGCCGAGACCCTCAAGGTCAAGGAGCCCAGCTTGGGTGGGACTGGGGCAGAGGGGCCTGCTTACCCCAAAGGCCCAGGCCACAGGGCAGGGGGCTGGGGGTAGTGGGGCCGCCCTCTGCAGGAGCCCCGTGCCCCAACCCAGCAGATTCAGCCTCTGAGGCCCGGCCAGGGAGCCTCGGGTGGCCTTTGTGGGTGGTGCTGGGTGGGTGGGGTCCCGCCATCCCCTCTGCTCGGCCCCTAGCGTGGACGAGGAAGGGATACAGAAGAGGCCTTGCAGGGGGACCCCCGCAGAGTGGGAGGCTGGACCAGCCAGCCTGTGTGTGCCTCTGGCTTGCATGCGGCTCCAGGGGCCACGCAGGGCCCACGTTGGGGGCGTCCCAGAGGAGCAGGCAGAGCGCAGCAGTCTGGAGGCTGAACCAGGGTGAGGGAAGGGCGCGCAGCCAGGCGGGGTCAGAGCTGTGCTGCTGGGAGCTGGCCAGGGGCCCGTGGAGGCCTTGGGGCCCGTGGAGGCCTTGGGGCCCAGGGCCTGCGGCAGGAATGACCTTGTCTTAGGGGAGTTTCATTCAGGCCCGGGATGAATGGTCAGACCACACTCAGGCCACAGAAAACTGCCCGCTCAAGTGGACCTTCAGGCTGTCCAGAGCATGGACCCGGGAGGGCCTGGTCACAGTAAACAAGGGGTCAAGACGCAGTGATGGCCTTGGAGACGCATGTCCAGTATTTGCTGTGTCACTGCTCAGGCTCAGCACACGCATGCACCCCCCATTCCACACTCACGCTGCGTCACAGAGAGAGCGGTGTCTGGGGGCTGCCGGGAGAAGGATGAGCCCCTGGGCGGCAGCTGGCCCAGCCAGGACGACAGGAGGCTGCCACTGCCGAGGCGGGAGCCTCGCCCAAGAACGGATCAGGCTTGGAAAGCAGAGCAGGAGGGATGACAGTTTCAGGTCAGGCTCGATCCGGCCCCTCCCTGCCAGCCCCAGAGCTCAGAGCCCAAAACCTGGCGCCCCAGACCCTGTGGTCCTTTAAGGGTTCGGAAATAAGAGAGCTAGGCAAGAGCCCCCCACACCTGGGCATGGCGATGGGGGGGGTCGTTGGTTCCAAGGAAGACACAGCGTGGTCCAACTTCTGCTGGTGGAGAAAGAAGGCTGCACTGATGAAGGCTACCTTCGTGGAGCTCAGAGCCCTGCACTGGGGTCCAGGCTCCCCGACCCGAGCAGCAGCTGACCTTCCTTGCCCACTGGAGCAGACCCAGGCATGTGGGCAGCCGCTGAACCCTGGTGGCTGCAGGCCGAGCGTGGAGCCAGGCCAGAGCAGAGGACAGGCCTGCGAGACAGTCCCTGGGGGGCCCATGGGGCCTTCCAGACTCTCCCCACTGCAGCTGTGGCTGCAGGGACCCAGTCTGGCTCCCAGGGGCGGCCCAGTGCCAGTCTGTACAGGGCACCGAAGGGCCCCGGGCATGCAGATCAGAGTGCTGCCCGCTGGGAACGGCGGCGTTCAGGGGTTGCTGGCCAGGCCTGTGGGGGCTGATGTGGGGGGAGTCTGGTGACCCTGAGCTAGGCTGGCGGCCTTTCCTGGCTGACTGCGTAGTCCTGGAGGCTGGGAGGGAAGGAGGCAAGAGCTGCGAAACAAGGGGTGTCCAGGGCTGCTGGAGCTCTGGGTCAGCCCCCCGAGTTCAGGCTCAGCACCGACTGGGCGAGCCCGCAGGACCCCTGAAGCCCAAGTGGGAGTTGTCCTTGTCTCTGCCCAGGGTTCCCTGGCACCCTGCTCCTGGGGCCCGGGGCGGCCTGGGCAGAGCATCCGGTTCAAGACGGGTGACCGGCCTGGTTTCCAGGAAGCGACTGTGGCTGGGGGTGGGATGCAGGAGCTGAGTGGGCCTCTCTGAAGGGGGACCTGCAACTCCTGTCCAGCTCATCCCTGAATGCCCCACACTCCCACTGGCTTCCAGTGCTGGGGTGTTCAGGGCCTGGGGGAGGGCGCCCCAGTGGCTGGTCAGTCAGGCTCAGGGCCCAGGCAGCAACATGCCCACGTGTGCACACGCAGTGGCTGGCCCGTGCAGCCCCGGGGGTGGGTGTGCAGACACCCGACGGCCCCCCGTCCATGTGCCCTACTGGGACCTCCTTCCCACTCCCCCTCGGCCCCGTGCCAGCCCGGCCGGACACCCCGGCCAGGCGGCCTCCAGGCTTGCAGCGCCGGCCCCTCCTCCCCAGGGGGCACGGGGAAGCCATCCCACCCGCTCCAGAGGGAGGGGACCAGGGCGCTGCACGGGGTGTGGCCAGGGCTGGACATGCGGGATCCCCTGTCCAGAGGGGAGCCCCAAAAGCCCACGGCAGCCGTCCCTCCCCCCTGCCCCACGCTCACCCCATGGGGGCACCAGGGACAGGGCCTGTGGCAGGCGCGTGCCCCGCCCCAGGGCCAGGTCCCTGGGAAGGTCTGCAGGAGGCTGGGCTGGGGTCAGGCATGAAGGAGGCCAAGCCCGGAGCGTGGGTGCCTGGGCAGCTGGGGGGCAGGCGCACCTGGGACTGAGCAGCGGGGGGAGCCGGGGCGGGGCACTGTGACAGCCCCCCTCGCAGCAGGCACATCCCTAGGCCTGTGGGACAGACAGTGCCTATGGACAGCTGCTGAGTCATCACAGGGAAACGAAAGGAATGGAAGGAATTCTGCACTTGCTCTCTGGCCAGGCTCCCCACCCCCAGGAAACCCCCATCCCAGGCCGGCAGCCCCTCACTTCCCGCTGCTCAGGGCCGCCTGGCTTCTGCCCCAGGCCTGACCCCAGGCAGCAGCCTTGGCATCCTGCCTGCTGGGCCCGCCTGAGCTGGGTGGGGGTGTGGTGGCCAGGATGTCCAGCAGGCCCATGAGGCCCCTGTGCCAGCACCATCCACTCATCTCGGGGGCCCGGCCTCTCACGGTCTGACTGGCTCCAGGTAGGGGTCAGGGCACGTGGCCCCTGGGGGCGGGTGCCGTGACCCCAGAGGTTCCCTGCAGAGTCCACCTTCCTATCAGTGAAGCGGGCCCTTCAGTCACTCCCCAGCACTGCTGGCTGGGATTTGAGGGGGGCTGCAGGCGCCCCCGGCTTCCCGTGCGGCTCAGTGGCAAAGTCTGCTTGCCAATTCAGGAGACAAAGCTTCGATTCCTGGGTCCAGAAGATCCCCTGGAGAAGAAAATGACAACTCACTCAAGTATTCTTGCCTAGAGAATCCTGTGGACAGAGGAGCCTGGTGGGCTACAGTCCACGGGGTCGCAGAGTCAGACACGACTGAGCCTGCTCGGAGGCACGCAGGCGGGCACCCCCACCCACACCGGGCCAAAGCCTCCGCCTCTGTCCTTCTTGAGCCTGTGCCAGCCTGGCTCCCTGCCGCCTCCCAGCTGGGGCCCCACGGGCACCCAAGTGATGCCCATCCCAGCCCTCTGCCCGCCACCCTCATCTGGGCGGTTCCCAGTGGCAGGCCTGGCAGTGGGGAGCCGCTGACTCGCGGTTTCTGAGACGCGCCAGTACAGGGTTTCGACCAGGCCCAGAGCCCCTCCCAGGCAGGCGAGTCAGCTGCCTGGGGACCCAGGGCGGAGGCTGCCTCATGGGGCAGGAGAACAAGCTGACCCAGGGGCCCCCACCACTGCCCTGACCCTGGGATCCATCCTGGCCCCCCACGCCAGGCCTGGGCCCGCTGAGACAGTGTTTGGAGTCTGCTCCTGAACATGCCACTAGCACCCAGAACCTCCCGTGGCTCCCTTGGTTGTCTCACCCGCTGGGAGGGTGCAGGGAGGCGCCCGTGCGCCTGGCGGGTGGTAGTGCCCAGAGCCCACTTCGGCGGCAGGGACCCCCTGTCAGCCGCCCTGCAGCTCTGATGTTAACTCATACCAGGCCAGGCTGGGCCACGCTGACCTGACCTCAGGGGCATCTGCAGGAACCGGCTCTGGGCGCAGAGGGGGGTGCTGTTGGTCCAGCTCCCGGATCCCGGTTCCTCACTGCCCTCCCGAGGCCGAAGCCCATCCTGTGGTGCGGCAGGGCAGGACGGGGGGCTGCTTCTGCCCAGGACCTGCCCGCATGGGCCCTCCTCCTCCTGGTCCTCGGGTACAGGTGCCCGCTGAGGCTGCGTGCTGCTGCCCAGCTCACAGGCTGGAAAACCCGGGCCGGGGGTCACCAGGACAGGACTGGGGGTGGCAGGGAAGCTCGGTGAGTAGCAGGAGTGGCCGGCCCTGAGCCATCCCTGCGGAAGGACTTTTGGGGTCAAGGAGTCATGGGGTGGGGTGGGGCGGAGAGATGGCTCCAGCCAGGGCGAGAGTGCGGGGAGTCGCTGCGTCTTGGAGTCGGGGAGGCCAGAACAGCGCCCTCAGAAAGGTGCCCACAGCAGGGGCGGGACGGTGGGCTGGGCAGAGCAGCGGCCGTAGGTCCTCGGTGGAGGGTCTGCCTCCTGAAGGCCCACCCACCAGGACACCAGGGGCCCCTGTGGGGACCCGGCTGCCCGCCTGGGCCCTGGCCTCTCAGTGAGGCCAGGTGTGTGGAGCCCTGAGTGACCGAGGGCCTTGAGGGCGCTGGCCAGGCTGCCTTTGGATAGAGCGGGGAGGCCACTGCCCGCAGCCAGACCCGGGCCACCACTGGCCTCCTGCCCGCCAGCTCTGCAGCTCCGACTCGGGAAGAGTGAACGGCAGCCTGCCAGCCCCCACCCAGAGCCGGGTCTCGAGGGGGGGCTGCTGGCCGTGGCCCCGAGCTGCTGCCCATGACGCAGGCTGTGGCCTTTGTTCACCTGCTTCCTGGCTGGCTTCCAGTCCACACACACACACACACACACACACGTGTACACACACACATGTACACGCACACACACCTGGTCAGACCAGTTCCACTGGGCCAGCTCTTCGTCTGTGTTGGCCAGGTCTGTCCAGACACTGCTCCTTCTGCCCCAGACTCAGTTTCCCCGCCTGTGAGCTGAGCGGTCCTGCCGGCCTAAGGCCCTCACTGGGCTGGGCGCACAGAGGGGCCTCCGGGGGTGGGGGGTGGGGAGCGGGAAGAGACCCTCTACCTTCTCCCGCCCCCCAGGGCCCTTCCAGTCCTGGACTCAGCCTCTCCGCCCTCCGGCTCCCCTTTGCCAGCCACTCGCCCTGCCCCGCCCCGCTCTGCTGGTGAGGACACCCCTTCCTCCCAGTCGCTCGAGTCACGGGTCATCCTGCCCAAGCGCCCCCTCCCTCTTCTGACCCCCTGCCCCGAGGCTCCAGCTCCTTCCGGGGGCCAGGAGAGTGCTCTGCCCACCCTGGGTGGGACGTGTGGGTCCCCTGTGTCCGGCCCCGCTGGGCCCCATGGGTGCTGAACTGGCACCTGGAAGGGTCCGGGTGGATCCTGCGCCCTGACTGGGGGTCCGTGTTCTTCATGACCTGCAGCCCAAGTGCCCTCACCCCTGCAGTCGTGACTGCACCAGAGGCTTTGTTCTCTGGGCCACTGGGCAGCAGGGGGCCTTGGCCCCAGCGGGGCAGCAGGGCGCAGGGCCTGCACCTACTCCTGGGATGTGGACCCAATCCCGCCCTCCTGCCACGCCTCCCGCCTCGGGGCACCCCAGCAGGAAGCCAGCCCCTGCTGCCAAGGGTCTCTGCTCTCAGGACCCTCTCGCCGGCCTGGGGTGGCTGGTGGGGAGGGTCTCCCACCCCGAGAAGCCTGGTCTGGGGGCGGAGGCCAGGAAGGGGCGCAGGGCCAGAAACCCTGATCTGTGAGGCTGGCGAGTCCAGGGCCCGGAGGCCTTCCGGGGACCGCAGGAGAGCGCAGTGGGGGCGCAGGTTGAGGCGGGGTGTCCAGGAAGGAGCTGCAGGGTCCACGGGTAGTGTGAGCGGGGGTTGGGGGACAGTCAGGGCACCGGGGCATCAAGCGACAGGGCAGGAGGCGGCCGGGGCGGATGCGCAGAGCCGCGGAGGGCCGGGGTCGCAGCATGGGGGGGTGGGGGTCACAGGTGGGCGTGGCGGGGCGGGGTCTCGGGGAGCGGGGCGGGGTCTCGGGGAGCTGGGGATCGAGGCGGGGCTGCTCCGGGACACAACGGGCACTTGTGTGGCGGCGCTCGGCGCCCCGCCCCCTAAGCAGCCGCCCTGCTCCGGTCCCGGACCCGCGGGCAGAAGAACGGCCCGCCGGGCTCCCGCGGCTCCACCGCGGCCGCTCCCCCAAGCCCACCGGCCCCTCTGGGAGGGGTGGGGTGGCTGTCGCCTCTGTCACTCAGCCCATGTCTCCGGGCCTGGCCATCCTGGCTGCAGGTGGCAACTGGACCCAGAGGCCGACCGACCCCAGCACGGGGCCCCGCTCAGGCCTGGACCCCAAATCTGCGCCCTAGAGGGGCAGGCGTGCGGGACAGCGGGGCGACGGCCCATCAGGCTTGGCTGCGGGGGCGGTGGGCTGTATCCCCCGCCCCCGTTGGGGGCAGGGGGGCAGCTGAGAACAGTGAAGCAAGGCCTTTCCACCCAGGGGAGTTCCAGGAGGCTAGGAGGGGCCTGGCAGCCTGGGGCTTCCAAGGGTGCGGCCGCAACGCCCGCTCTGGGCGCGGAGGCTGCAGAGCGGTCAAACCTCAGGCCTGTCTGGGTCTGCAGCTGAGGCTCCTCTGCCAGGCCCCAGTTCAACTCGCCATGCAGGGGCGTGGGCTGCAGGACCCAAGGGGTCTTGACCTCAGGCCCCACCCTAGACAGGCCACAGCTCTCTAGCACCCTTGGGGAGGCCCCTGGAGAGGGCATTTGCATGACAAATGGGCTCCTTGGAAGGCTGTGGGCACCCAGGAAGCTGGTGCTCCTGTGCATGTGTGTGTGTGTGACCTGCCTGCATTAGTCTGCAAGGAGGTCCTCACAGGCCTGCTGCTCACAGGAGCCACACGGCCAGGCCCAGCCCCTCTGGCCCTGTTAGGAGAACGTCCCCCATGCCCTGTCCCCGGTGGCAGCCGTGTCCCCAGGGGTGGCCCCGTCCCTAGGGGTGGCTGTGTTCCTGGTGGCAGCCCTTCCCTGCGGGTGGGGGACTCTGAGGAGATGTCTCCAGCATCTGGGACGGCTGAAGGCGGCCAGGCCTGGCCAGGTTGGGTGAGGGGAGATGGGCAGAGGGGAGAGGATGGGCAGGGAGCTGGCAGGACCTGGGAGACCAAGGTGGGAAGGAGCTGGTGGGGTGCTGAGGGGCAGGCAAAGGTCCCCCTGGGTTAGACTGAACATCGGGGGGCATGGCCACTAGGGGCATGGTCAGATGGGGCTCGGGGACCTGCAGGGAGGGGAGGCTGGGAGGGGTGGGGGCGGCTCACTCCAGGGTCCAGTCTCCTGCTATGCTGCAGGGCTTCAGGGACGGTAACAAGATAAAAGAAGGTCTGGTTTTGAATTAGCAGAGGGGAGCCCTCCAGACCAGCTCTAAGGAGACAGTTTACATCTCTTCCTGAAGCCTAAACACCTCCCCGCCCTGCCTCCCACACGGTGGGAGGCTCCCTTCGCACGTGGAGCTCTGCACCCTCCCTGGGGTTCCCGAGCCTGTTAGGGACACAAAGCACCAGCCAAAGACCCACGGGCCACCCTGGGGACCTCAGGGCACCTGTGAGCTCCCAAGCCTGGGGCTGGGGGCCTCAGGAGGTGGAGGGGAGGTAAGCCCAGAAAGCATCTTTTAAAAAATTACTTTGTTAAATTCAACATCCATGCAGAAAGAGCACTGACTTGTCAGTCATTTTTGCTGTTGTTGTTGATTTAATGTTCTAAATAAAAGAGCATTAAATTTTGGGGTTTGCATGGTGATCCAGTGGCCGAGTTTGCCTTCCAATGTAGGGACCAAGGATCAATCCCTGGTCAGGGAACTAAGTCCTCACATGCTGTGGGGGCGCTAAGTCCACAGGCCACAGCTAGAGAAGCCGGAGCCGTGCAAAGACCCAGTGCAGCCAACCTTTCTTTAAAAACGAAAGAAAAAGAACGCTAAATTTATCTAAGAATCATTGCCATGAAAGTTACCCTTTATATTGTGCAGAGCAAGTTTAGGGCAAAGAGAAGGGCAGTAACCTCAGTGCATCTGTAAGTCGTGGGGGCCTGTGTGTTTCACTCCTACCTGAGTGATGAAACGCTGCACCAACCAAACTTGTTTTTATCTTTCTTGCGATAAAGTGTCCACAACACAACACTTGCTGAGTGTGTCACTTGGGGGCATCTGGCACTCCCCTTGTTGGGAAATCACCTCCCCCCACCACCTCCAGAACTTTCTCACCTTCCCAAAGGAAAACTGTCCCCCTTACTCACTGAGTCCCCACCCCTGCCCCCAGCCCTGGTGCTCACCCCTGTTCCTAATGTCTCTGAACCGGGCTCCTCCAGGGACCCCATGTAAGTGGGATCGCACAAAAGCTGCCCTGCTGATACACTAACTTCACCCAGCATAACGTCCTTAAGGTCCATTCACACTGCAGCGTCTGACCCCATGTGTCAGGGTCCCTTTTCTCTTGAAGGCAGGCTAATATCCTGCCATGTGGAGAGACCACATCTCCTTTCCCCGTGCGCCCGCTGATGGACACGCGGGTCCCACCTCTGTCTGCCGTGAGCACGGGTGTGTGCAGGCGTCTGTGGAAGATGCTGCTCTCAGCTCTTGTAGGCATTACGGACCCAAGAGCGGAACCCTGGGTCGTGTGGGTCGTCAGGCCCATCCCGGGGAACTGCATTGTTCTATGGTGGTGCTGTGGTAAAGAACCCGCCTGCCAATGCAGGAGACGCAAGAGACCCGGGTTTGGTCCCCGGGTCAGGAAGATCCCCTGGAGAAGGAAATGGCAACCCATTGCAGGATTCTTGTCTGGAGAATCCCATGGACAGAGGAGCCTGGAGGGCTGCGGTCCATGGGGTTGCAAAGAGTCGGACACGACTGAAGGGACTTAGCTTGCACGTCCCTTTTTACATCCCCGTGAGTGGTGCACAGGGCGCCCTGTTACCACCTCCTGCCAATATTTGGTATCTGCCTGGTTCTTTTTGTTTTGGTAATGGCCATCCTTGTGGGCGTGAGGTGGGTTCTCAGGGCGGTGTGTGTGTGTGCACGTGTGGGTGCGTGTGTTTTGGCTGCATTGTGCAGCCTGCAGAGTCTCAGATCCCCAACCAGAGACTGAACGTGTGCCCCAGGTGGTGGAAGCTCAGAGTCCAACCACTGATCAGGGAGCCCCCAGTCTTCAGCACTGACGCCCTCTGGCCATCCTCACTGTCCTCCTCATCCAGCTGGGATCCCCAGCCCCCACTGATCACCCCCGTCCCCCCCCAGACTCAGGGAGCTGGAGAAAACACCCTCCCTGCTGCCCGCCCTTGCCGGCCCATGGCCGGCCCCCCAAACCCTGACCCTGCCTCATCCTCTGGGCCCTCCCACCACCCCGCGAGCCCCGTTTCCGCCACCACCGTTGCCTCTACAGGGTCCACAGAGACGTGCGTGGCTCCCCTCATCAGAGCGGCTTCTCCGGACCTGCCCACCCTGTGCCAGGTGGGCACTGCCCTCTTGCCCAGACGCCCTGGCCGCTGCCCCGTCACATCTACAGCCGGCTCCTCCTTCAGCGTCCTGTGGTCATCGCAAGTGACCCCAAGCCCTCATGGCCTGAAACGACCCAGGTTTGCTGTCTCCCGGCTCCCGTGGGCCTGGAATCCAGGTGTGGCCATTCCCCCTGCGTTGAGGCGCCGAGCAGGGCCGCAGTCTCGCGGGACGTCTCGACCAGGGTGGCATCGGTGTGGCCAGTCTGGGTACTGGCTGGGGGCCCTCCCTCAGCTTCGCACACGTGGGTCCCTCCACGGGAGGCCGCCAGGGCCTTAGGAGTAGCTGCCAGGTCCTGCTGCCCGCGGACGGGAGGGGGTGCCATGCAAGGTGGGCCGGGGTCCAGAACCTGCCCGGCGCTCATCATCCCCCGAGTCCTTGTCACTGTCCCATCTCGCTTGGATGACCCTCCCTGGCCTCTATCCCACGCCGGCCGGCAGGGCAGCCAAGGGGCCCACGGTGACCCAGGTCCTGCCCCCAGCACTCCGCCCGCAGCCCGCCCGGGGCCCTCTTGCCACGGGCAGCTCCCAGCCCACGGCTGAGCGTCTCAGTGTCGGGGGGAGGCGGACAGCCCAGCCCCGCGGGCTTCCAGCGAAGGACCCGCGGGAGGACACAGGGTCTGTGTGGGCGCCGGGGTGTGGAGACCTGAGGCGCGTCGTGGCCGTTAGAGCGGGGGCCCTTGGGGTCCTCGTTAGGGCCGGAGGCCTGCGGACCACACTGGCCGGTCCTCCAGTCCCCATGTGTGTAACCGGCATGGACGCCTGTCCCGCTGCGGCGACCCCTGAGCTGGATTCTCACAGGGAAGGGTGCGCTCTTGTGGTGGGACCCCCGGCGGGAGCTTCGTGCCCGCCAAGGGCGAGCAGCGCCCACCGCGCTCTGGGGAGGAAAGGGGGCCGAGGCTAGGCCCCTCAGCCCCGCGGGGTCCCGGTCAGTCGCCGGGCCGGCCCTGCAGCGCCCGCTGCCCCCGGACTTCCCGCTGCGACTGGATGGCATGGGCTGGGCTGGTGTTCTGAGCAGAACCGCTGGGCATGTGGCTGGAGGCGGGGAGGCCGGCGGGCTCGGGGAGCGTGCGTGGCCACAGTTTGAACATGTTCTTTTCTGTCCCCATGGAGAAAGCAGACTGGACACAGCCGTCCCACAGCATGGGCCGGGGCATCCCGGGCGTCGGCTGCCCGCGAGCCCAGGACGGTCACTGCCCAGGCTTCAGCCCTGCCCCTCCAGTCCAGGCCTGGCATGACCCAGCTCAGCACCTTCCTCTTTCGATGGCTGAGTAAAGAAAGAACATGAGAAACTCTAGATGGCTTGGGTGGGGGTCCAAACACCGTCTTACCCGCCGCCTGAAGACGGGGCCATATTAGGACGTGGGTGGGCAAAGGTTGACCACCGGGCCAGCTTGGGGGAGCCCTCTAGGCCAGGGCATTCCCCTTTGGTGGGCATCATCTCTTGCCCACCCCAGGGATGCAGGTGGGCAGGCAGAGGTGGGCAGCGGATGGTACAAGGGCTATCAGGCACCTGCCCGAAGGCCGGACCCCGGGGCTCGTGGAGCCACCGTGCCCGCGGCGTCCCTCCTCCCTGACATCCCTGGACAGCCACCCACCCGACAGGAGGGAGGTCACGGCCGGAGCAGGCGGACTGGCCCTGGGCCGGAGCGGGCCACCTCTGTGCAGGCTGGGGGCGGGGAGCAGTCGCCACGGCTGCCCAGCGCCAGGCACCCAGCGGCACCTCCCAGCTGCACGGGGCAGGCCGGCTCAGGCCGGCACCCGGGGGAGCCAGCTGCCCCCAGCAGATGTGAGTCGGAAGTGGGGAGGGCGGGCGGGCCCGAGTCCGGCACACGTGGGTGCAGGGGTGCTGGGGACGGGGCCCTTCCCGTGCCGGTACACGTGTACGTGAGAACGTGTGGGGGCTGGTGTGAGGGTGAGTCACACATGTGTATACCTGCCCACGCCGTGGTGGACCCACTGGCTGAACGGTGTGGGAACCACGGCCTGGGGAGCAGCAGCTTGGTGACCGTTGACCCTGAGACCCTACAGGGCCCTCGGGCAGGAGGGGACCTCAGGCCACCTTGGCCACCCCCTCTGCCCCCGCCCTTCTTCCCCATATGTGGCTGGCACTGGCCTTCTCTGTGCCCCTGGGTCTTAGCTCCGAGGCTGCCCTCACGGACGCCCCTACTGGTCGTGACCTAACAGACCCCCTTTCCCACATGTGTCTCCTGATGTCGGGGGTCTCCAGGTGGGGCCTGGCTGGGCTCTGCTGGGAGGCATTACCCAGGGTTTCTGGCATCCGTCTCCATGTGCCCTGGGCGCACTGTGCCAGAGAGGGCAGCCCCCAGGACACCACCCTGACTGTGGGGCTGAGACGACAGCAGCTTTGCCTTAAAACTGGAAGCCTGGGCCTCCGGCTCAGAGGGACACACAGACGAGGAGACGGACTGACGGCAGCTGGCGACCGGCAGAAGCTGCTGAGAATTGGCGGAAGCTGGGCGGGTGGCCGGCGGGTGGCCAGACAGGTCCTGGAAATCCTCGCTTCCTGTTTTCCCAACAAAGGGCCTCTGTCCCTGGGGAGGCCGCTGGCCAGCATCAGCGGACGTGCCTTTTCCGTAAACAGGGTTGTTTTCTTTCTCCTCTTGGCACAATAACAGCGGGTTCCAAGCCCCCCAACCCAAGCCCTGGGCATGACCAGCCACAGGGTCCTGTCAGGGAGACTGTCCCAGCCAGGGGCCATCCTGCCGCTGTGTGAACAGGGGTCGTGGCTTGACCACCTTTGATGAGTCCCCAGGGACAAGCAGGGGCCAGGAATTCAGTGTTGCCCGTCTCCTGGGACAGGCAGGAGGGGAGGGCAGGCCAGCCTGGGGTCCACGAGAGCCAGAGCTGGGGGCAGGGGCTAGGGAAGGCGGGGCCCTGAGTGCAGCGGGGCAGGACGAAGCCCCCACAGGCTGGTCTCCTGAGAGGGAGCAGCGTCTGCCTCAGGCTGACTCAGGGTGCCTCCTGGGGCATTCAGCCGGGTGGACACCATGGTTCCCGCTCCCCCAGATGCGGGTCAGAGAGGGCCTCTGAGATGCCCCAGTGCCTGAGTGCAGCCACAGGGCAGGCTGGCTGTGCCCACCCCCCCCAGAAGGGAGGCCAGGCCAGGCCCGCCAGGGGGGGCCTAGCACGGCTCCAGGCTCCTTGGCTTGGTGGCCTTAGGGGAGGTGGGCATGCAAACAGCGCCCGGGCCTCAGCTGGGCTGCAGGAGCGCCCGCTCCCAACCCGGAGCTGGCCAGGAGTGGGCTCAGCGCCCGGCAGGCGGCTGAGGAGCCAGTGTGCTGGCGTGTGTGGGCGATTGTGCGCGGGAGGCAGGCGCCTGAACGGCCTTGTGTGAGGGGCTAGGGGTTATTTATAGTAGCTCCGCTGCGGAGAGGAGCTATTAATAGTGAGGGTGGCGGGTGAATGGACAATATGACTTGGTGGGGTGGGGGCGGGTGCCACTCTCCGCCCGAGACACCCGGGGCTGGTACCCCAGCCCCCACCCCGGAGGCCGGACAAGGGCCACTGTTCTCCTGGCCACAGCTGAGTCCCAGGCAGCTCACCTGCGGCAGCGGTGGGGGTCCCAGGCTGGTGTCCCCGCCCCTCTCCCACCCTTCACCCTAGAGAGCCGTGCTGATGGTGGGGGCCTGTGAAATGGGAAGGACCCCGGAAGGAGGAGGGGTGCTCAGATCGGCCCTCGCACCCGGGGTCAGGGGGCAGCAAGGTGAGGGCGGAGGTGGGGTCGGGAGGCCGACGGAGGCGGGCCTGTGCGCTCGGTCATAACCTCGCTTCTAGTCCGAGGCCGGGGTGGGGGCGGGGGGGCGGGGGGGGTGTTACAGCGCCCCAGGCGACCCTGCAGGGCGACCCCGCCTGCAGCAGGGCCTACACGGACGTGAGGGCGGTCACCCCCGGCTCCCTGGGACCTAGGGTCACGCTCCGGGGCAGCTGTCTGAGACCACAGAGGGAGCCTCAGCTCCGAGAACGAGTCAGACCTGAGCCCACGGAGGGCGCAGGGTGAAGTGGGGGCCCCTGCTCTCCGGCCCCCCGGGGTGGGGGCTCCCTGAGTCCGGTCACAGGTCCCACGAGGGCCCGTCGGGGCCGCCTCTGCTCCCCGCGGAAGCAGAGCTGTGCGGGCCCCGGCGCGGAGGACACGCAGGACCCAGGGCGCAGGCCTCGGGCGCTGCCGCCCACCGACCTGGCGTCTGCCGCCCCCGCCCGCCCCACGCGGACCGTTTCCTGCGGGAACTCCCGTGACGTCAGAAGCAGCGCGAGCGCCCCGCCCGCGGCCACCTGGCGCCGAGCGCGTTCCGAGAAGGTCGCGGCCGAGCGCGCACGCGCCGCCCCGAAACCCGGCGTCACCGCCGCCGCCCGGCGCTCCGGGAAGGGCGGGGAGAGGAGAGCGGAGGGGAGGGGAGGAGAGCGGAGGGGAGGGGAGGAGAGCGGAGGGGAGGGGAGGGGAGCGCCGAGGGGAGGGGAGGGGAGGGGAGGGGAGGGCGGGGGCGGAGGGGAGGGGAGGGGAGGGGAGGGGAGGGCCGAGGGGAGGGGAGGGGAGGGGAGGGGAGGGGAGCGCCGAGGGGCGGGGAGGGGAGGGGAGGGGAGCGCCGAGGGGAGGGGAGGGGAGGGGAGGGGAGGGGAGCGCCGAGGGGCGGGGAGGGGAGGGGAGGGGAGCGCCGAGGGGCGGGGAGGGGAGGGGAGGGGAGGGGCGGGGAGGGGCGGGGAGGGGAGGGGAGCGCCGAGGGGAGGGGAGGGGGCGGGCCGGACGCTCTCCTTTCCGGTCGCTCCGCCCCGGACTGGCCGCCCCGCGCCCCCGCGCCGGGCTCACCGCACCCCCGGCCTGGTGCTCCTCCCGCGGGGGGCCTGGCGGACGCTTCCGGCGCCGCCCCCTTCCCGGCGGACCGAGCCCTTCCCCGCCCCGGCGGCCCTCTTGCTCCGCGAGGGGGAGCTCTGGGGGCCACGGCCAACCCTCCCCGGCGGCGGGGCTAGGCGAAGGTGGGGGGCGCGGAGGGGAGCTGGCACCTTCTTAGCCGCGGGGTCTCCCGAGGGGCCGAGCTGCCCAGGGGCTCCCACGCGCCCCCATCCCGGGCTCGGACACTGCGGCCCACTGGCCGGCCCTCTGAGGGCCGGCGGACTGCGTCCAGGGAACCTGCGGCCTGGGGGGCGCTGCCGTGGACCCGGCTGGGAGCCCCCTGGGCCTTCAGGGGAGAATGGGGCAAGGGATCAGATAACTTTTCCTGCCGTCCCCCGTTCATTTTCTGGGGACAGGCCTGGACGCAGGGCCTCCCTCCGCGGAGCCCTGCCCTGGAGCAGACCCCCGACGCCCCCTGGTCGTAGGGATGTGGGTGCAGAAAGACCCTGCTACTGACGCCTGTTCGGTGGCTCAGCTGACAGGATGGCCGGGCTGGACGGAACGTGGCTGGTGCGAGTGGCCGGGCCAGCCCCGATGATGTCATTTAGAAACGTCTCTCTGGAAGGGCTTTTCTGCACACAGCTGGGAGGAGCGGTCTCTGAAGGAGGGGGGAAGGGTCCAGTCAGTCCAGGCTGACCCTCCGGCAGTGCGGAGCCAGACGGCCTGGAGTCCAGGATGATCCCAGCCACAGGGAAGGGCTTTGAGGACCCTGGGCAGGGAGGGGGCTTGTGGCCCGAATGCCAGCCTGACCCACAGAGGCCCAAGGCTGGTCCCGTCCACCCTCAGAACTCAGCCATTGCCCTCAGGGCAGCCCCCAGGCCGAGGCCGCCTGTGCCACCCCTGCCCTGGTCCCGATGCCCCCTCCCCCAGGCCCATCAGGCCGGCGGTGGACATGCCGAGGGTGACGGCACCACCACGTCCTGACCTGGGTCATCCCACTGCACAGCTGTCCTGTCCTGCGTGGCGGCCCCGAGCCCCAGCCCCCTCCCAGGCCTGCCTGTCTGCATCTCCGGGCACCCACGGGTGGGGCTGAAATGCAGAGGCCAGGAGAGCCCGCAGGACCTGGGGGCCCGGTCTGGGAAGGCCTGTTTGTGAGCCCAGTGGTGGCTTAGGAGTCCCCAAGGCAGTGGCCCCCGTGGGGGACAGTGAGGGAGGCTCACCCGCAGAGGGCAGCCCTGTGCCAGGGTACACCGGAGGCCTGAGGGGTCAGGGAAGTGCGCCCCCTTCCACCGTGAGCCCCCACAGGGGAGATCGGGCGTGCGAAGAGGAGCAAGGTCCGGGCTGGTGCCAGGGTTCGCGGCCTGGAGGTCCCGGGTGGGAAGGAACGGCCTGCACCAGGCGGCTTGGACCTGGCCCTGGGCCCCTGGAGCCCTGACCTCGGCCAGAGGTCACCTGGCCCCCGCCATGCTCCTTCCCCAGGCAGAGTCTAAGGGGGTCGGGGCCCAGCGCCCTCGCCGCAGCTTGAACACCTCTCAATGGCCATCCGGCTTCACCCTCCCTGGGGGTCAGCTGAGGACTCGCGGCGGCTCCTTTGGGAACCGGCTCGGAGGGGCGGGGCCGGGCGGAGGGGCGGGGCTATAAGGGGCGGAGCTAGAAAGGCCCGCCGGCCGCCGCCGCTGGCCACAGTCTGGTGTCCGTGGTCGCTGGTACCTTGGACGTGCTGCGTAGCTGCGCAGGGTCCGACCATCTAGAATGCGGAGCAGGGGTGTCGTGGGCTGGTGCTCTGGGAAAAGACGGTGGCGGGGGAGGGGTCAGCTTCCAGGAGGGCAGAGCCCCCAGCCAGGCACTGCCCGAGGGAGTGGGCCCTCGGTGACCCACAAGGCCCCCATCGCTGGCCACGCCTCCATCGGGCACCACTTGAAGATGTGAGCCCTGCCGTCGGGACCTGCCCATCTCCCTTCTGGGCCCAAGTGGTGACATCACCTGGAGGGGACATGCTGGCCCCTAGCAGAGCCTCAGGGCCCAGCAGCAGGTGCCAGGCGGACGAGGGGAGCCCCCTGAGAGCAGGGCCTTTCCCCAGGCCCAGAGCGCAGGCCCAGAGTGCACCCCCAGTAGGCGACACGGTCACAGTGCTGGTGGCCAGGAAGAGGCTGGCAGAGCTGATGTGTGGCCGGGGCTGAAAGGCTGGGGCCAACGTGGGCACGGAGCTGCAGCAGGCGCCTGCCAGGGCTCCCACCGTCCTGCTGCCGGTGGAGAGGCCGTCCCAGGACCAGTGGCGAGGAGCTGAGGGCGCCTGACTGGGCAGGTGGGTGCAGCTCTCGGGAGAGGCAGGCCTGGAGCCGGGCCAAGGGCCTGAGGTGCCTGAGGTTGTAGTTAACAGAACTCAGCGTTCCCAGGACTGGTCTGGCGGCCCAGCAGGAGAAACCAAGGATGTGTGACCAGGGCCCCGTGAAAGGCTATTACCCCTCGCCTGGTTCCCAGACCTGAGGCTTCAGACCCAGGACCCACCTGAATAGCAGGCCCAGGGACCTCCCCGGGACCCCTAGCTGAGTGTGGTGGGGAGGAGAGACAGCAAACATCTGAGGACCGCCGGCCACGGTTGCAGCAGGACCCTGAGGCCCAGAGCACCCTCCTGGCTCCTCTGTTGAGTAGGGGGCTCACGAGAGCCCAGAGACAAGCGGGCTCTCAGCCAGGGTCTGCACGTGGACCCCGTGGGCACATCCCAGGCCCAGAACAGACAGGGAGCAGACAGACTTAGTGGCCAAGGACATCACTGCCTTGGCCACTGTCACAGATAAGTCCAGGGGAAGCCTCTGCAAGTGCCCCCACCCAAGACTGCGAGTCAAACCCAACACCTGGGCGTGATTGGTGGAGTATTTGAAGCCCAGAGAATGCAGGGTGGTGGTCCCTCCAGGTCTCTACTTACGCTGCAAGTCTGACGACAGAAAAGGCAGGGATGGATCCCACGGTGTGGACAGCTGCGAGAGGCCCGCCTTGGCCAGCCGTGGTGTCTTTGCTCAGTTCGCTCAAGTCAGCGTCCACAGCTGCAGCTGTGCAGTGGCCAGGGGCGGGGCACGCTCTCCCGCAGCCTCGTCGGAAGGGCGGTCAGAAACAGTGTAGGTCACCGCGAGCGAACACACGGCCGCTCAGGGTACTGGGCCTCTCCGGCCCACAGTCACCTGTCAGCAGCAGTGTGCTGATCAGGCCAGGTGACCAGAGTGCAGAGTGCACTGGGGCCTTTGCAGGATGCGTGCCCTCTAGGCAGAGACGGGCCCTGTGCGGGTGCAGGGTCAAGCCCCCCAAAGCAAGAGCACACCACCACAAAGGAAGGAGAACACATGGGCCTGGGCCTTCGGGCGCTGAGCCAGACGTCCGGCTTAGACTCTGCTTCAGGACCCAGGGACTTCTGCTGTGGCTCCACTGGGAAAGAATCCGCCTGCAGTGTGGGAGACCTGTGTTCCCTGGGTTGGGAAGATCCCCTGGAGAAGGGAAAGGCTACCCACTCCTGTATTCTAGCCTGGAGAATTCCATGCACAGAGGAGCCTGGCGGGTTACAGTCCACGGGGTCATCAAGAGTCTGACGCGACTGAGCGACTTTCACTCCCTTGCTCAGGCCAGGGCCAGTCGGCACTCAGCTGGACAGGGCGCAGAGCAGGAGGGCGTGGTGTCCCTGCCCTGCATTCAGGGGGCCCCGTGGGGGGGTGGGTGGGGGAAGGGGAGGTCCTCCGGGCAACCCTGAGGGCAGGAGGGGGCTGTCTGCCCGCCGTAACTCCCCTGAGAGGGGCGCCCGGACACAGCTCCCCGGGGGCTGACGTGTGAGGCGTCCTGGGCTCCTGGGTGTGTCGAGCTGCGTTGCTGGTCTCTGTCCACTCGAGCTGGGAACCCCCTCACCCCGTGAGAAGTGTCCCCAGGCACTGCCCATGTCCCCCTGTGCAGCCCCATCAGATAGAAGGACCCACTTTGCAGCAAAGCCAGGGTGGGCGGCTGGGACTGGCTGCATGCTTCCAGAAGCGGCTGCCCATGGGGCGCGTGACGGCCTGCTGAAGGCCGGCTGGGAGGGAGGCAGCCCCAGGACTGTGTGTGGTGCGGGGGCCCCAGGGTCCAGAGGGTGGTGGACGCAGCCCCAGGGGTCTGAGCGCCAGCCCACGGAACCTGATCATGGCTCCCCTGAGGCTCCTGGCCTCTTGCAGGGCCCAGAGGGTGAGCGAACCTGCCCCCTGGTCCTTGAGCCTGACTGGACGTTGGGCAGGTCGTCCGGCTGGGAGGCAGGGAGGGGCTCTGCACCCTGTGACCCTGAGGAGGAGGAGGAGGGGTCCCCGAGGGGGTCCGGGGGCGCTGTGGCTTCCGGCCCTGTCAGCCCGTCCTGGGGCGGTACCAGGCGGGAGGAGGCACGGTCCTTCACTGGATGGGTCGCCCCGAGGACCGGGCCTGGGGCTCTCGGGACCCCCGCGGCCTCAGCGTGCCGACAGCCTGTCCCCAGACTCCGCCCAGGGCGGCCCCCTACCCGGCGGTCGAGGCAGACGGGCCTGGAGGTGGTCCCGCAGCGCCACCTGCTGGCCACTCCCGCCCCTCGGCCCCGGGCGCAGGGGCTGATCAATCCACCCGCCCAGACCGTCCACCTGCTTCCCAGGAGGGGCGGCCGCGGGGTGTGCACAGGAGTCACCGCCGGGCCGCCCGGGTGACCGGCGGAGCCAGGCCCTCTGGGAGGCCAGGACCGTTCAGCCCCCCAGTGCTGACGTCCTTACGCCTTGCTTGTGGGCAGCGTGGGCACCCTGAGCTCCTGGCCTGGTCCGGTGAGGCCCTGCTCCCATCTACAGATGGAAAAACTGAGACTGGGGTGTTAACCATTGACTCCAGACCTCGGCCTGGGGCGTCGGGTGGGGGCAGGAAGCCCTGCTGGGTGCAGAGACACCCCCCTGGGCATGTGGGGCTTTGGGAAGGGGCTAAGGGCGTCCTCAGGGGGCCTGGGCCCCGGGGTGACCCAGCTCCAGTGAGGGGCTGTGCCTCCTGGTGCCGCCCCAGGAGGGGCTGAGAGGGCAGGGAGCCACAGCGCCCCCGGACCCCCCAAATGAGCAGAGACCCCAGCAGATGGGGGAGCAGACCCCGCACGTTCCCAGCAGGAGAGACAGCAATGCGGAGGCCCTGGCGTGCGACCACGCCGGGCACCATGGAGGAGCCAGGCCCGCCTGGCGTGCTCTGCCCTAGTGGGGCAGGCCCAGTGAAGGGGCTGACAGGGGGTCCTGGAGCAGACAGCTGAGGACCCATGGTTCCCCGGGCTGTGGCCGCAGCTGCTGCCAGCAGGGAGGTGCCCAGGGGGTCTCGTCCCTCCCCAGGCTGCGCAGGCCCGTTAGTGTCCGGGAGGTGATCTGGGGGTGTGTGTGGCACCGCAGGAAGGCGGGGAGGGGACGGGGAGAGGACCCCCAGGCCCCACCGGCCAGCGCAGTGGTCACAGGGTAGCCAGCTGCGGGGCTCAGGCCAGGGTGCAACTTTTGAGTCCAAAGCTGTGGGGGCCGCCAGCCAGGGCCCACCCCCCACTGCTAGGTGACCAGTCCCCTCAGGGTACTGGCTGGTACCCTGGAGGGGGCGAGGCAGTCACCCAGCTGACCCCGCCATGGGTGAGCGGTCGGTCTGCCCGGGGCTCTGCGCGCCATCCCCCACAGTGAGGACAGGGACCATCGGGCTCCAGCTAGATGCGGGGCGGCTCCCGGCTCGGGTCATGCAGCCCCGGGGGGAGACTTTGGCACCCAGGCCTGGGCCCCACACTGGGCAGGGACTGTCCACCCTGTGGGCCTGCTGGCCCACAGCTGGCAAGGAGGCTTCTCTCCCCTCGGGAGCCTTCGGGTCGCCGCCTCCCCGCAGCACCCCAGGCCAGGGCCTCCCCCCACCAACCCGCCAGCACTTCTCCCAGCACCCAGGCCCTGGCCCAGCTCTCAGGCTTGGCCTGTCCCCCCGTGGGGCCCTCCTGGAACCCCACAATGCAGACCCCATCCCCCCATCTCCGCCCTGCCCTGTGCTGCCCGCATGCACGGCCATCACCCCACTTTCCTATTCAGCTCCTCGGCCTGCCTCACGTGTCCGTCTCCGAGAGGACTGTGTGGCCCCCGCTGTGGGTCTTGCACTGGCCTTGCCCAGCCCACTGGACGCCCTCCTGCTCAGCCCAGGGACTCGGGGAACCTGCCCGGGGCCTGGGACGGGAGGCTCCGTCCCACAGGAGCTGGGGGAGCTGGTGGAGCCAGCTGCAGGGCCTGGTGGGCCTGAGGCCTTGGTGCTGTGCCCCCCTCCAGCGAGGCATCCCGGGGTAGAGTCCTGCTGCAGGCGCCCCACCCAGGCACCCAGGCGGGTGCCTGGCTGGGGCTGAGCGCCCAGGGGCAGCCAGGGGCACGGGGACTGTCCTCAGGGCCAGGACCGCGGGAGAGGGTGACACGGGCGGAAGTGAGGCTGGGGGCGGGGGCTCCAGGGCCTGAGGGTGGGAGACCCCGAGGGCAGCCGTGGTCTCACTGCCGGGCGGACGGCAGAGCACAGGCCGGGCCCGGGGGTGCAGGGCGCCTCCTCCCTATGTGGGGACCTGGCCCTGGGGGTTCCTCTGACTTCTTCCCCCAGGGTCCCTGACGACACTCACTCTAGGGCCCACGGGGGGCCCTGAACCCCCTGATCAACGTTCCGCTGGTGCTTGCAAGCCTTTGGGGGTGAGCAACAGGAACCCCTGGGGGCCCCCGCAGGCCCGGGACTCCAGAACTGGGCAAAGTCCATTCGAAAGCGTCCAGATGTTTTTAACGAGACAAACCCACACCTGTTCTCTGCCTAATTACCTTCAGTGGCCAATTTTATTATAAAGAACGGTATCAAAATATACAAATCTGTTTAAGAACAGCCAAGAAACGCAGCTTTTGAAGGGTCCAGTGAGCACCGGCCATTCTGGGAAGGAGCCCCCTGGAGCCAGCGGCTGGCACCGGGCCCATCGGGACGAGTCTGAATAAGTTAGGGGCGGCGTGGCCAACATTGCACTCGTCATAAATCCTCCCGGGAGGGGGGCTGCGTCGGACTTGCCTCCGTGGCTTCTGTCAGAAAACAGAGATCGTTGGGTAAAATCCTGGCACAAGGGGCCCTGCAGGAGCCGTGGCGGCGAGTGGACGGCCTGCCTGCTGCCATGGGGGGCCTGCCCAGCTGGGGTGTCTCCCCAGAGTGGGGCGGGAGCCCTGAGACAGGAGACGGGGAGCTGGCGAGGCAGCCCAGCCTCACTCAGCCCAGACGAGACTAGAGCCTGCATGGTGAGCCTGGGTGCTCGGGTCTGAGCGGGGTGGCTACAGCCCCTCTGGGCCCTGCTCTCTGCTGCCTGCTGGGCCCCTCATGGTCCCGCCGGGGCCTCAGCTCTTCCTGGAGGCCCAGCCACCGTCCTGCAGGCATCCCACGGCCCCCAGGACGCATCTGGGACCATCTTGGAAGAACTGTACCCCCCACGGGGCACCCATGGACGTGACCTTGCTTGGAAGTAGGGTCCCTGCAGGAGATCGAGGTCACTGGGGGCCCCGAGCCCATGAGCGGTGTCCCCACAAGCAGAGGGAACTGTGGACGCAGACTCCAGGGGCGAAGGCCACAAGACCACAGAGTCAGAGGCCGGAGGGACACGGCTGCCCGCCCAGGAACGCCAGGAGTGACCCCCAGAGCCGGAAGAGGTGGGAAGGATGCTCCCGACAGGCTTCGGGGGGAGGCAGCCCTGGACACCTGACCTCAGACATCCTGCCTGCAGGTCTCGGGTCGAAGCCGCCGGGGCTGTGGCGCGCTCAGGGCGCCCAGGGCACTCCCCCACCGCCCCCCGCGTGCTCGTCTCTCAGGGCCCCCCCACGCTGCGGGAACCCCTGCCAGCCCCCGGCCACGTGCGTGCAGAGGTGGCTGAGGTGTCCTCACCAGCCCCCGCCGGCCCGGTCTGCACACAGGCGTCCTCCGCCGCCTCGAAGCCGTCGGGGCACACGCAGACGAAGCTCCCGGGCGTGTTGTAGCAGTTCTCGCCGTCCCTCAGGCAGGGCTTCTCCGCCAGCGAGCACTCATCGATGTCTAAATGAGAACACTCCACTGCACGGGTGACCTCGCCGGGCGCACAGGCCCGGCAGCGGTCGAGGGGTTCACTCGCGCACAGAGATGGAGACGGGACGAGCATTAGAGGAGGGAGGGAGGGCTCAGCAGGAGCCCCGGGCGGCCGTCTGGCAGGGGACAGGCAGAGGCGTGAGGGCAGGCGCCGCTGGCGCGTGGCCCCCGGGAAGGCCCCCCGGTGGAGCAGAGACGCACCCGCTGACCTTCACACTGGCCGCTGTCCTTGCTGTAGCCGGCGACACACTCCCTACACTGGGCGGGGCCCTTCCCCGTGCAGCCCACGCAGGTGGGGTCACATTCTGCAACGAGGGGCCGGGGGTGACGACATGAGAGCCTCGTCCTGCGGCAGCCGCGCGCGGGGCGGTGAAGGCCCTGTGGCTGCAAGAGCCGGTGTCCCCGTCCTTGGAGGGGTGGCCCCCGTGCCGCCCCCGGCACACTGCCTGCGTTCCTGTGACGCTTCTGGGGCACATGGTGCGTCTGTGGAGCACGGAGACAGGACGCCGCGGGGGCGTGAGCCACACGGGCCGCTGCTGGGCGAGGAAGGGGCCCAGCTCTGGGGCGGGCGGCCCCACTCGGAGACTGACGCAGGGAAAGTGAAGAGCATCGTGAAAAGCTCTACCTACAGGGCCCTCCAAGTCTGTAACCGGAGAACATGCGTGGCTGAAACAGTCAACCATGTGGGCTGAGGAGGAACAGACATCAGCACGCTCCTAATGACACGATGCAGAGAAACGCGATGGACAAACGCGGTCACGGTGTTGTTGAGGGAAAATCGGACAGGGGACACGGCACGGCATCAGGTCAGTGCTGCGCTGACCCCAGGGCCCTCCCGCCAGTGGGCGCCGCTGCCGTCTTTCATCTGAGCTTCCTGATGGTCGGGAAACGGCCAGTACTCATGTTGCCACCTTAAGCTTTTCAAGTGGGCAGCACATGCAGGGGTCACGCAGACAAACTACAAAGGTCTGGGGAGCTGGCAGGACAGGAGGACGGACCGGGGACGAGGTGGGGACGGGAGGACAGGGCAGGTGGGGGCGGGGCGGGGCAGCGGGCGGCACTCACCCTCGCACACAAAGGAGCCGTTGATGTTCTCACAGTACTGTGTGTCCTCGCAGGGAGGCGGCTCCGCCGCACACTCGTCCACATCTGGAAACGACATCACCGCTGAGTGCCGGCAGGGGGCCCCTTGCCTGGGGACACGTGGACGGCCATCCTCCAGGGCCTCCGCGTGCGTGGGCACAGCGCAGCGGCTGAGTGCGAGCCCCTCCTCAAGGCCGCGGGGGGCACCACGCCCGCCAGCTGGGAGGCTGAAACCAAACCCGGGGCCGGACCCCCTGGCGCAGCCAGGCAGCACAGGGACCCGCCCCAGGCCCTGAGATGCTGCGGGCGGGGCTGTAGTCCAGGCGAGACCTGAGGGCGGGCAGCGGGTGACGGGAGACCAGGAAACCTGGTCAGGGGCCTCCAGAGCACGGGACTGCGCCGTCACCACAGTCAGAGGCTGCCCCCTCCCTGCAGCGTCACCTTGCCAGCCCCGCAGGGCCCAAGGGGACATGACTAGGCCTGAGGCAGGCTCCCCTCCTGAGCCAACAGGACCCCCAAGGCCACAGACAGCAAGGCTGCGGGCCACCCTCCCAGCCCGGAGTCCAGGCCACAGAGGGTCCTCGCGGAGCGTCCCGCCCGTGGCCAAGAGCGCCCACCCACAAACTCAGCCTCCACCTGTGACCCCTTAAAGCACAACTGGGGACGCCAGTCTCCCCCAGCACATCCGCAGCAGGCAGAGCGTGGTGTGTCCTGGGGGTGCTGGGCCGGCAGATCCTGCAGGGGGTGGGGGTCCAGGGTGGGGGGCGTGGAGGGGAGGGCCGCCTGCCAGCCTCACCCACGCAGGCGTCGTCCTGGCGCACCCAGCCTACTTCGCACTGGTCACAGTCCCTGTTGGTGGGGCCCACGCATGTCTTACACGCCTCGTCACAGGCTGCAAGGCAGAGGCAGGCACGTCTCAGGAGAAAACTCAATGCAAAGGTCATTTTGGGCCTTAGCAACTGACATTTGTTAGGGTGAAAATAAGCAAAAATCCCAAAGAGGCAAGACTGATTCAATAACAGAAAAATACTCATGTAACTCGCAACACTGGACTTAATGAGAAAAGACAACACGTGGGGATTCCCATGCCCGGTGGTGATAAAATTCTTAACAAATGAGGACTCAGAGGAGCTGCTCGTAAGCCTGGAGCCCAGACCTGACTGGGTGTGCATGCCGCCTGCCAACACATGCAATCCTGCCAGGCCCGGGGAGGTCTTGGGTGGGAACCGGGGTGGTTGGCCTTATTGTGGGCAGGCCCGAGGGCGCAGCACCAGCCCCCAGACCTGACTGCCACGGCCCACCACAGTCTTCCCCCCGAGGCAGTGACAGCCAACGAGGAAACAGATGTCCCCTGTGGCCTCCTCCCTGGATTTACACGTCGTTGGATGCTGCCCTGGGCTGACACAGCCTCATGAGCGGGGCGCGGGCCTCCCCCAGTGGAAGGGTTGGCATGTCCATCCCAGCTGAGAAGGCCCCATCTGTGGGACCCCATGGGCACATCTCGGAACTCACGAGTGAGCCTGGGACAAGGGCCGGGGCGCCTCCAAAGACCCCCGTGGGGGCCTGCCCTTCCCGACACCAGGGTAACCGAGGTGGCGTGCCTTCCTCACGGGGACCCGGGGGCCACACTGCATGGCCTCTGCTGTGCGGTTCTCAGTCACACCACCGGCCCCCCGGAAGGGGCTCCGCAGACCCGGCCCGAGCACTGCAGCCACAACTAGCCCGCTCCCGCCGGCGCCGAGCCTCCCGCCGGGGCAGCAGGGCCGCGCGAGCCTCCCGGAGGACACAGCACCCAGGCCCAGCGTGGCTGTCGTGGAGCTGGCGGTGCCGCACTGCCGGCCCAGGAGGCCATCCTGGGGCATCACCTTGCACTTCTGTCCGCGCCTTGTTCAGGGACCCAAAGCAGGACCGGCCCCGGCCCCGCCCCCCGCCATCACAGCCCCGCTCCGGGCCGGTACCTGAGCAGATGCTGGGCGCCTCACTCCCCGGCGAGCGGAAGTAGCCGTCCGCGCAGTCGGCGCACAGCGGCCCCCGGTAGCCCAGGTGGCACTGGCACGACCCGTCGCCCTCTCGGGTGCCGTCTCCGCTGCAGTGGCCGTTCCCGCCGCAGGGCCGCTCGGACCCGCCCTGGCACGCTGGGGACACGAGCTGCTCAGGGCGCGCCTGGGAGCCCCCGCTCTGAGTCCTGCTGCAACCCCAGGCCCGCTCTGCCCCTTCTCCAGGACACACGGGCCCTGGCCTCACTGGGGACACGGGACCGAGGAGGAGACAGTGAGGACATCCCGCTGCGGCCACACACCAGCAGGACAGTGGGGGGGCTGGGGCGGGGTCTAAGTGCCAAGATCATGCCCTCCGCCCGGGTGATCCACCTGAACGTGTCCATGATGCCTGGGCGGAACCCTGAAGGCTGGACACCCCGGCCTCTCGCACAGGGCTCTGCTGGCCGTGGGCCTCCTCTCACTCAGCGGGCAGGGCCAGGCAGTGAGTTACGATGAACCCAGGGGTGAGCTGGGAGCACACCTGGGACCAGACCAGGGAAGAAGGTCCCTGCAGTCGGGAGGGGGCAGCACCCAGGCCTGTGGGAGCCGCCGCCCCTGGAGCCACGACAGGAACCATGCAGACACTCGAGGGTCCCCACGGAAAGACATACCCAGGCAGTCCGGCCCATAAGTCCCCGGAGAACAACAAGCTTTCAGTGTCTGCACACAAAACCATTCAAATAAGTCAGGATGCTTCTTCTTCCTGAGAATGTAAACAGCATCCACTGAGTCTCACGTGGCGGATTTCCTCGAAACAAAACCACAGTTGAATGTAAGGCACTTCTGAGCATCGTGGGACCCGGGAAATGAGGGCCTGTGGCCAGCAGACTCTCCCAGCTAACTCCCTCGTCAGGATCGCTGCACTTTGGTGGAACAGGACGGGAATGTGGGTGAGGGAGAAATCAGGTGTGTGGAAGCCCCACTGTCTCCAGTGCGTTTCGAACCCCGGGCATGGCGGGCGCGGGCCCTGCGCACTCACAGCCGCAGCCACCAGGCCTCCAGGAGCTCCTCCTGCTCCTCCAGCAGCTGGTTGCACGCGAAGTCGCTGGCCTCGCACAGGCCCTCCACGATCTCCAGCAGGCGGACCTCGCTGAAACACAGGGCCGGCAGCACCGTGAGGCGGGCGCGTGCGGCACCTCAGCGACCACGCTCCAGAATGACTGTGGGCCCCCTGCTGCCGCGCCGCAGCCACGCTGGTGTTCAGTGAAAACAGACCCCTGACAAACACCCAGCTGGGGCCTGGGGGTATCACTGCCAGGCAGAGAGCTAAACGCAGAGGGTGCGGTGGTCAGGGAGGCCTGTTCATCCTTAGGTGGGACATCAAGTGTGAGGTCCACCCAGGGAAGCCTGGCAATGGGCTGGAGCTCTGGGTTGGGGCGGGGAGCCAGCCCCACTTGTGTTTTGAAAAGACCCCTGTGTCTGCCCCTTGGAGGGTGAGGCGACAGCCAGGGGCCAGTCGGAGGCCCACACGCCGGCCCCAGGCAAGGACAGGTGACTGTGCCCAAGGGACCCTCTGTGTCTGCAGACACTCCCAGGGACACGTCAGGCCCCAAAGGCGGGCGCTGGGCCAGTCAGAGCAGGGTGCCCACCTGAATTCATACTTGGACAGCGTCTTCTCCTCCCAAGCCGTGTTCCCACCACCAAAGTTCTTCTTTGCCGTGTCCACCATTCCCTGTGGGGAGAGGGCTGCAAGGGTCAGCCCTGCTGCCTCACGCCTGTCCACGGGGGGGTGAGCCAGTCCATGTGGAGATGACCCAGTCCATGGTGGGGTGACCTAGTCCATGGTGGGGTGACCACAGTCCATGGGGTGACCCAGTCCATGATGAGGTGACCCAGGCCACGGTGAGGTGACCACAGGCCATGGTAGGGTGACCACAGGCCATGCGGGATGATCCAGTCCACGGCAGGGTGATCGCAGGCCCACAGGGGGTGATTCTGGGCCACGGCGGGGCGACCCCGGCCCCCCGCCCCCGTCCCCACAGGGTGACCGACCCACCTGCTTGAACTTGTCCACCAGCTCCCGGCAGCGCTTGCAGGGCGTCGGCTTCTTGGTGGCCGCGCCGGGCGGCAGCAGCAGCAGCAGCAGCCCCAGCACGGCCGGGGCCGGCGGGCGCATGGCGGGCCAAGGCGGACTGCGTCGCGGGATCGCGGCCGCGCGGGCACAGGCCGAAGTCCAGCGGGAACCAGCCGAGCACTCCGGCCTCCGGCCGCCCACCGGCTCCGAAGCGCCAGCCGTTCCCGGGGATACTCAGCGGAGCCGGCTGGAGCCCCGCCCCACGCCAGCCCTCGCGCGGCGATTGGCCTTCTAGGCCCGCTCCGCCCCCATGCTGTCCAATCCAGGCTCGCCACGAGCGGCTACCAATAGGAAGGCCCCGGGTCAGCGTCCTGCCGGGAGGCCGGGCGTGGGGGGCGTGGAGGCCCAGGCCCGCCCCTTGCGTCCGCCTATTCCGCGCGCCTCCCGGCGCGGCCATCTTTACTCCGGGCAGAGAGGGCGTCCGCGACAGAAACCGAGCTTCAGCGGCCATGTTAGGTTCGGGCAAGGGCGTCGCCGAAGCTCTTGGTTTCCGCCACCCGACTTCCGGCCGTGGACAGCCCAGGCGCGAGCGCTTCGAGGGACCGCGCGGTGGGCTGGCGAGGTCAGCGCGCGCGGCTGGGGCTCTCGGGGCGGGCTGAGGGGACCTCTGGCTGGCGCCGTCGCGGGGCTCCTCGGGCCTCACCGTGCGCGTGCACGCGGGACGACCGCCAGGCTCCTCACCTGGGGCCAGCCGCGTCACCTGGGGCCTGAGAAGTGTGTCTGGGGACCCAGGAGTGCGCATTCCCCGCCCCCCGTGCCCGAGGCCGTTGGCGCCGAAACCCGCGGTTTAAGTTAGGAGAAGGAAGGTGGGCATTACCTGGTCTCTAGGGCAGAACTGCCAGAAGGAAGAAGTACAAAAGACAGTTTTCTCTGGCCTGATCTCCGCCAGTTTCTGTGTTTCCAGTGAATTAGTAACGTGAGCATCTGACTTGACCGGCTTCAGTCGAGACCTCGCAATAGACGGGGACTGGAGGGCCTCTGCAGGTCGCTTCCTAATTTGAGGGGCCTCCGTCGTGGAAACGACAGTTCCCTCAGTCGTGGCCTGTTTCAACCGCTCGGATTAACAGTCTGACAGCTGCAGGCAGGTGTGGACCAGCGCAGGTGCCTCTGCTCACGGTCTCGGCCCGGTGGGGGTTGCTGTGGTTTGTGTACCTGCTCATGCCCTGTGTGTCTCCTGGTACCGGGCGGGCATGCAGGGTGCTGCTAGTGCCTTCCAGAATAAACTGCTTTGCTCTCGGCCATCAGCAGAGAGCACCCTCATCTGGGGGAGAAGCCTGTAGGGCCTGGAGCAGGGTTTGTCATGTAGCTTTCACCCCACGGCTCCTGTGAACCCATGGACTGTAGCCCACTAGGCTCTTCTGTCCATGGGATTCTCCAGGTAAGAAAACTGGAGTGAGTTGCCATTTCCTTCTCTAGGGATCTTCCCAACACAGGGATCGAACCCGAGTCTCCTGCATTGCAGGATTCTCTACCGTCTGAGCCACCAGGGAAGCCCCCTGCGATGTCAGAGTCTAGGTTTTCCTGCAGGGGAGTGTGCTGTGGGCAGGGGCGTGGAGTGGGGTCTGCAGGGATGCGCCTGAAACGGCGGTGAGCTGTCCTGCCAAGCGGCACGTGTGCAGCTGCTCCCAGCACTTGGCTTTATACATGCTTCCTAGCTCTTGACAGTTTTTTAACCTCACAGAGGAACAGAGAGCGGCATGTGAATGTTCCGTGGTCTGCTCGGCGTCATTGGAAATTAAAGCATTAATGTGTCTTTAATGAAAATGTTTGCCTTGGAAATGAACAGAGATCATTCTGTCGTTTTTTGAGATTGCACCCAAGTACTGCATTTCAAACTCTTTTCTTGACTATGAGGGCTACTCCATTTAAGAGAGTCTTGCCCACAGTAGTAGTTATAATGGTCATCTGAGTTAAATCCACCCATTTCCATTTCCAGGAATCAGTTCACTGATTTCTAAAATGACGTTCAGTCTTGCAATCTCCTGTTTGACCAGTTTCAGTTTACCTTGATTCATGGACCTAACATTCCAGGTTCCTATGCAATATTGTTCTTTATAGCATCGGACTTTACTTCCATCACCAGTGACATCCACAACTGGTTGTTGGATCATAGAAAAAGCAGGAGTTCCAAAAGAAATCCACTTCTGCTTTATTGACTATGCCAAAACCTTTGACTGTGTGGATCACAAGAAACTTCAAAATTCTTAAAGAGATGGGAATACCAGACCACCTGACCTGCCTCCTGAGAAATCTGTATACAGGTAAAGAAGCAACAGTTAGAACAGGATATGGAACAACAGACTGGTTCCAAATTGGGAAAGGAATACGTCAAGGCTGTATATTGTCACCCTGCTTATTGCACTTATATGCAGAGTACATCATGTGAAATGTTGGGCTGGATGAAGCACAAGCTCGAATCAAGATTGCTGGGAGGAATATCAGGATCCTCAGATATACAGATGACACCACCCTTATGGCAGAAAGCAAACAGTAACTAAAGAGCCTCTTGAAGCTGAAAGAGGAGAGTGAAAAAACTGGTTTAGAACTCAACATTAAAAAAAATTAGATCATGGCATCCAGCCCCATCACTTCATGGCAAATAGATGGGGAAACAATGGAAACAGTGACAGACTCTATTTTCCTGGGCTCCAAAATCACTGCAGATGGTGACTGCAGCCATGAAATTAACAGACGCTTGCTCCTTGGAAGAAAAGCTATGACCAACCTAGACAGCATATTAAAAAGCAGAGACGTTACATTGCCAACAATGGTCCATCTAGTCAAAGCTATGGTTTTTCCAGTGGTCATGTATGGATGTGAGAGTTGGACTGTAAAGAAAGTTGAGTGCCAACCAATTGATGCTTTTGAAGTGTGGTGTTGGAGAAGACTCTTGAGAGTACCTTGGACTGCAAGGAGATCCAACCAGTTCATCCTAAAGGAAATCAATCAGTCCTGAATATTCATTGGAAGAACTGATGCTGAAGCTGAAACTCCAATACTTTGGCCACCTGATGTGAAGAACTGACTCATTTGAAAAGACCCTGATGCTGGGAAAGATTGAAGGCAGGAGGAGAAGGGGACGACAGAGGATGAGATGGTTGAATGGTCTCACTGACTTGATGAATGTGAGTTTGAGTAAGCTCTGGGAGTTGGTGATGGACGGGGAGGCCTGGTGTGCTGCAGTTCATGAGGTGGCAGAGTCGGACATGACTGAGTGACTGAACTGAACTGAATGAAAATGTAAGCTGATGACATCCACACTTAGGAGCTTTTATGAATTTGTTTTTCAAGTAGTTTGTTGAGCACCTGCTGAGCACCAGGTGCTGATGCAGCCATGAGCCTTGATGAACAGAGCCCCTCCTTGCTGAGGTTACAGTGGTGGGAAAACAGGAAAATCCTGCCCTTACAGTTTGGTAAGGGGACCAAGTTCTGTTACTTCTCTCGGAACTGCGTTATTTGGTAATTCTGAATTATTAAAGCCCCCTTGACTCCCTTACTTCCCCCACCTCGCCACCACTGCCGTATTGAACAGGATTCCTCTTCCTCCTCCAGATTTTATTCAGTTGTGGATTCCCCACTTGCTGACTTGGGAGAGCAGAGACTTCATACATCTCCCTCTGACCAAAAAGTAGTTTTAACAAACGGCACTGTGGTTCTCTTCTTTCGCTTCTTGCCCTTCTGGTTTTGTTCAAAGGAAAGCAAACCTGTTTTAAGACAAGCCACAAACAGGAAGAATTTGCTGTCTTCCCTCCCTCACCAAGTTGAAAAATGTAGGTTTTCCGTGAGTAGGAGCTGCCCGGATGCTCCGCGATTTCAGAATCTTTGTTCCACGGGGTACCCCCAGAGTCCTGCTGGCGTGTGAGTGCCTGCAGTGCAGGCATCTGTCTGCGCCTCCCCCCCAACCCCCAGAAACACGCTTGCTTTCTGCCATCCACCGGTTTGTGCTCACAACCAGCATGGTGCTTCCTGGGGCTCAGAGGCTCCTGGGCAAAGTTCAGGATGCAGAGTCCACGCCCCGTCACACAGTCCTGGGTGCGCGGGTCTTCGCTGGCACCCCCTGCTCATCGCTGCTGCTCTGCTGAGCTCGGGGTGCGCCCCCCACCCTCCCGCTTCACAGCCCCAGCCTGTCTGCCCGGGCTACTGCCCTGGGGCCGGGCCCGGCGTGTTCCTGACTCTCCAGCCAGACCCCAGCTTCTTGGCCCTGCTGTGTCCAGGGCCGGGCTGACCCGGGGCCCCGCTGCCAGTGCACCCAGCTCGGGCTCTGCAACTCGGGTCCTTCTTCCTGAAAGAGTATTTGCAGACAGGTGACAGAGAAAGATGGCCGGTTAAAATGTGAGAGTTTCTTAAGCATGATTGTTCTTTCATTGAGTGTCTTGTGTTGATGTGTTTCCAGGTTACAGAAGGTACAGCATTTCAGAGGGGTCCTGTTACCCCTCACACACGTCTCCCAGGTGTTGATGCCAGCGGAGTTTTGAAGCTTGGGAACCTGTGTGTCCATCCTTTGGAAACACTCAAGCGCTGCGGTGCTGACGGCGGATGACAGTCTGGGAGGCGGGTGCGCAGAATGGCTGGGAGGAGGCCGGCGGGCCTGGGTGGGCAGCGCCAGCTCCTGGGGCTGCTGCTGGTGGTGGCTGCCGTCCACCTGGCCGCCTGCCCCTACACCAAGGTGGAGGAGAGCTTCAACCTGCAGGCCGTGCATGACCTGCTGTACCACCGGCTGGATGTGGAGAAGGTGAGCTTGCCCGAGCGGCGCGGGGACCCAGCCCGGGCCCGGCTGACCCGCCCTCTCTCTGCAGTTTGACCACCTCGAGTTCCCCGGCGTGGTCCCCAGGACGTTCCTCGGGCCACTGCTGATTGCTGCACTGTCCAGCCCCGTGGTCTGCGCGCTCTCGCTGTTGGAGACGTCCAAGTTCTACTCTCAGCTCGTAGGTAAGGGCTCCTCCAGGGGTTAGGGTGAAGGGCGCGGGCGTCAGCATCAGACAGCCTCGGTCACCAGTCAAGGGGCCCTCGGTGGGAGTGGCCGCCGCCTGGAATCCCGGCCGTCTTGGCCACTTAGCAGGCAGTTCAATGGGGGTGGCGCCCGCCGCCTCAGGCGGTACCCGCGTGATGGCGGGGGCTGGGCCCTGTCCCTGAGCAGCCCCAGCACGGCTCACGCTGGCCGGCATGCGCAGTCAGAGAGCTCCCGGGACCAGGCGGCCGGGCCTCGGGAAATGTGGACGAGGAAGCAGAGGTAGACTGTCCGCTCACACCGGGGTCCAGGCAGCCTCGGCCGGGGGGCTGCGGCCATGTCTGAGCATCAGGTCCTCGGTAAGTGTAGCCCTGGAGGTGTCGCCAGGTGACAGGGCCTCTGGGGTGCCGGCCGTCGCCTGCACGTGTCTGCCCTGCCCAGCCCAGCCTCTGAGTATGCCAGCCCTGCCCGGGGCTGCCAGGCACAGAGCAGCTGCAGGCTCGGGGTGCCAGAGTCCAGCCCACCTGCTTCCCACACCCCCCCATTTGTCTGAGTTTCAGAAGTGTTTACTGCTAAATAAAAAATGTCACAGGACTGAAAGGTGGCCCACCACGCTCAAGAGAATTCAGTTACTAGCAAGTGAAACAGAGAGCGAACAAATTCACCTAACACTAGTTTCAGTAAAAACAACATACCGTTGCTTTAAACGGAATGTATTTAGTTTCATTTATTTTGCATGTCAGTTTTTTTATTGAAGTAGAGTTAATTTGCAGTACTCTGTTCACATCAGACGTACTGTGAAGTGGTTCAGTTTTGTATACACATCTATCTCTTCCAGACCCTTCCCGTCACAGGCTGTTACACACTGTTGAGCGCAGCCCCCATGCTGGGCCGTGCGTCTTTGCTGGTGTCGGTCGCACCGCCGCGTGTGTCTGCTGATCGCAGGCTCCTAAGCTGTCTCTCCCTGCCGCCTCTTCGGTAGCCAGAAGTCTGTGGCCTCGTGTGTGTCAGTTCTGTGTGTAGTGCATCATGTCACGTTAGATTCCACACACACGTGATGCCACGTGGCACTTGGCCTTCCCCGTCTCCTCTGCGCTTGACCTCTAGTACGATGGCCTCTAGGTGCATCCGCTGCTACACACAGCAGGGTTTCTTCTCTGCGGCTGACTACCGTTGTACTGTGTACACCGGCCCGTTTTTACTATGGGATCCGCTGGACAGATGCACCCTCTCTGCTCAGTCAGGGCCGTCCTGGGACTTGGCGTGATTCTTGGACTCTGGACGTTACAAAAAGAAGTGAGGCGGCAGTTTGGGGCCACGGTGGCCACCCTGTTCTGCTGGGTGACGGCCTCACAGTTCCACCTGATGTTCTACTGCACGCGGACGCTCCCCAACGTGCTGGCCCTGCCCGTGGGTATGTCGCTGCTGGCCTATCCTGCCTGGGTCCCCCTGGCTGGCGGGGAGGGGTCCATCTGAGTGTCTGTCAAAAGCTGCCCACCAGGTGTCCCAGAAACGCAGGACAGGAAGGCCAGGAAGTGAGCCAGCTCTGTCCCCGTGCAGGGCTCCAGCTCGGCCTCAGGGGGACTGGCGGGGCGAGGGCTTCCCCGGAGCAGCACCCGGAGGAGGAGCTGGTCCGCGGGGCCGGGAGGGGGGCAGGGACCCCAGAGGGGCCGGGCGGGCGGTCTCGGGGCTCGCGCGCCCCCCGAGCAGAGGGTGACCCTGCGCCCGCCCCCCGCAGTGCTGCTGGCGCTGGCGGCCTGGCTGCAGCAGAGGTGGGCCCGCTTCATCTGGCTCTCGGCCTTCGTCATCCTGGTCTTCAGGGCCGAGCTGAGCCTGCTCCTGGGCCTGGCGCTGCTGTTGCCACTCTGCTGGCGGAAGCTCTCGCTGCCCCGGGCCCTGCGCTGTGCCGTGCCAGCCGGGATCCTCTGCCTGGGTGAGTGGGCCGCGGGGCTGGGCTGACAGGGGGCGCGCTCTCGTTTCTCTTTCTCGTTAAGTGGAGTCACCTGCGCCTCCTGTGGGGCTCCAGGGCCCCGGTGCAGGTCTTCTGGCTCTGCTGCCCAAGCGTCCCCCCGAGACCCCCTTGTCAGGGGCCCCTCACTGTGCCTCGGCCAGGCCGGGCAGACGCGGGGCACCTGTGTGTGGAGGCTGGTTTGGGGGCGGTTCCGACGCCTCAGCTCCTCTGGGGGACGCTGCTGTGGCTCCTGGGTGCCGTGCTGGCAGGGCTGTGTCTCGGCGACCTCTGCCTGTGACAGCTTCCGGGGCGGCCCATGCTCTCCTGAGCCGCTCTTCCTTCCTCAGGACTGACAGTGGCTGTGGACTCCTATTTCTGGCGCTACCTCGTGTGGCCAGAAGGGAAGGTGCTCTGGTACAACACCGTCCTGAACAAGAGTTCCCACTGGGGCGTATCCTTCTGTTGGCACAGAGCAAGGAGCTGCTGTCCGCTGCACCTGCGCCTCAGGGAGCATGGCGGCTGCCATGGCGCCAGCACCAGCACTTCTTTCTCTGCAGGGCGGGTCTCCCTGGTCCTGAATCTGTGCCCGGAGAAAACACCACTCAGTATCTTAGCCCCAGCTTCTCCTCGGTCCTTGTGATCTTCTGATTTAACATTTTACTCTGGGCTCTTTAAAAGACATCCCCAAAGAGAATGCTATGGGTCCCCAGTGTGCCCCCGACCCTGAGAAAGGCTGTTTTCACAGTGAAAGATGGAGGGATGGTTCTGGGCAGTCCCTCTCGCCATCTGCTGCTGTGGCAGCCCATGGCGGGTGGGGGGGGTCAGCGTCCCCGTGTGGGGAGTCAGCGTCCCTGTGAGGGGTTAGCATCCCCGTGGGAGGGGTCACCGTCCCTGTGAGGGGCAGCATTCCCATGTGGGGCTCACCATTCCTGTGTGGGGTCACCGTCCCTGTGTGGGGGGTCAGCATCCCCGTGGGAGGGGTCACCGTCCCTGTGAGGGGTCAGCATCCCCATGTGGGGCTCACCATCCCCATGTGGGGTCACTGTCCCTGTGTTGGGGGTCACTGTCCCCGTGGGGGGTCATGCCGTGGCCCCAGCTGTGGGCTCCCGGGTGCCGCGGGTAGGGCGCTGTCAGGCTGGCAGGGCTGGTTCGGGGGAGCCGGCAGCCTCCTTGACACGCGCGCAGACCTCGCCACTGCTCTGGTACTTCTATTCAGCGCTGCCGCGCGGGCTGGGCTGCAGCCTGCTGTTCGTGCCGCTGGGGGCGGTGGACAGGCGGGCCCTGGTGCTGCTGCTGCCCGCGCTGGGCTTCGTGGCCCTGTACTCACTGCTGCCGCACAAGGAGCTGCGCTTCATCATCTACGCCTTCCCGCTGCTCAACATCGTGGCCGCCAGGGGCTGTGCCCGCGTGTGAGTGCCGCCGGCCACGTTGCGGGCTCGCCTGGGCCGTGAACTGGGTCGTGAAGGGGCGGGTGTCTAGGGTAACCGACGGGCTCAACCGGGTGCCTGGCCGGGGTCTGGTGCGGGGTCCAGCCCGAGTCCGCAGGGCCCGTGGTCGGCCTGACCAGCTTGTAGAGGCAGCAGGCGCCTGTCCTTGCTCTGCCCGGCACCTGGGACATGCTTGGGATGTGCCCGAGGCTGGGCTCTGACCCGAGGGGTAACTCGGGATGCTCGAAGCACTGACACGGGTTTGACCTTGGCACCTGGCCGGGTTTCCAAGTCTGTTGTGTCTGCTGCGTGGTGACCACTCGCGTGGAGACGCGGCAGTGGGCAGGCATGCTCCTCACGGCGCTTCCCGGCTCTCTGCTCCCTTCCAGGCTGAACAGTCACAGGACATCCTGGCTGCACAGAGTGGGGTCCCTCCTGGTGATGGGGCACCTCGTGGTGAACGCCGCATACTCGGCCATGGGCCTGTATGTGTCCCACTTCAACTACCCCGGCGGCGTGGCGATGCAGAGGCTCCACCAGCTGGTGCCTGCCCGCGCAGGTGGGCGCGCGGCTCCAGGCCCGGGGGGTCTCGGCAGAGGCGCGGGCCCGTGGCGCTGACGGGGCCTGCCTGCTCTCCACAGATGTCGTCCTGCACATCGACGTGGCCGCTGCCCAGACAGGCGTGTCCCGCTTCCTGGAGGTCAACAGCGCCTGGAGGTATGTCCACCCTTTGGCGCCGGCTCCTGGGGGCGCTGGGTGCCAGGGGCCAGCGTGGGCCCGCGGGGCATGGCATGCTCTCCTCCGCAGGTACGAGAAGACGGAGGATTTGCAGCCGGGCTCGGCGCGCATGCTGGCCTACACACACCTGCTCATGGAGGCCGCTCCCGGGTCCCTGGAGCTCTACCGGGACACGCACCGCGTCCTGGCCCACGTCCCAGGCACCACTGGACTGAGTGTGAATCTGAGCAGGCTGCCTCCCTTTAACGTGAACCTACAGACCAAACTTGTGCTTTTAGAGCGGCTCCGCGGGCCTCCCTGAGCGGGGGTGGGGCCCCCAGGGATGTGGGTGCCCGCCAGCTCCCTCCAGTCGAGCCGGGAAACGACCAAGGACAGCGGCTGCCCATCCCTGGCCGCGCCTGGGTCCCCGTGGCCGTGTCGCCTGCAGCCTGCAGTAATGAGGGTGACCACTCTCCAGGCCACGGGCCTCGCCCTGAGGAGCTGCTCTGGGGCAACAGGCGGTGGCCTCTTGGTGCCTGGCAGCGCCCCTGGGCGGTGGAAACCCGAGGGCCAGCGTGTGCTGGGCACACCCCACTGCGCCCAGCCCTGCGGGGCGGGGCCTCCCCTGTGGTCACGGGCACACTGTTTCAGAAGAGGTCTCAGGAGATAAACATGTTCAGAAAGAATGAGCAACATCGCACATCGTCTTATCACTGGTTCTCTGCGACACCTGGCAGACAGGCGTCACTGGCTCAAGTGAGTTTGGCTCTTCCCGCTTCCTGCACTGTGTCCACCGAGCTCCCGACATGTGTCCGGCCCCACCAGGCCCTGGTGAGGATGCGGAGAACTGCGCGTGCTTTTCACGTGTGTACACACTGTACATCCACACACACACTACATGCCTGCGCACAGAGACACGGAATCTTCAGACAGTCCAGAGTGAGTCACCGACGGCCTGGCTTCCACCCCGAGCATCTGTGTCCCAGGAAGTGCCGGGGGGGGCTTCCCCACCTTCAGGGACTGCCTCTGCACTGAAGCTGACAGTCTGCAGCACCTGCCCACAGGGAGACCCTGCCCCCCCTCGCCCCCCCAGAGCAGCGCCCCCTGGGATCCTGCTGCAGCCGGTCTGTGGCACCTTCACGCCCACCACTCCCCCTCCCCAGGCACCCACTTCCCGGCGTGTGGTACTCAGTTGCCAGTAGCAGGTCTGCCTTTGCATGTGGCCCCCGATGGATGCCGCCGGGCTGGCTGGGTTGTGAACAGCCCTGTGGGCTGCCTTGGTGTCCGGCTGCAGCCTGGCCCAGGGTCCGGTCAGCTGTGCTGTCCGAGACACAGGCCCCATCAGGACCCTCCTGCGTGGCGGCTGCTTGGCACCAGGTGTCCACCCAGGCTGCTCGGGCCTCTGTCTCTGCCCTGGAGGCAGCCGTTTTCAGTGCCCTGGCTCCTTGTGACGGGGCTGGTTTGAGAGACCAAGATCCAGCTGCAAAATGTGCCCGCTGCTTTCAGCGTGCCTGTGTTTCTAGACCTTTCTGCCGAGGGGGGGTATCAGGCACACCTGTGTGTGGGCACACGCGAACACACATGGACATGTGGACGTGCACACACTGATGTGTGGACATGTGGGCATGTGTACACGCTGATAGGCGTGTACGCGCAGACACGTGCTCAGGTGTTGAGTCACGTGCCATGCTGACACCACCAGCTCCACCGCATCTCTAGGTGTTTGCCCCTCTCATTCCATATCTGTGTGTCCTGTCTTCTGCCGTTGAGAATCCCAAACTTGGCAACATCAATGTATACTTGACCCTCGAGCAACGCAGGGGCAGGGGTCCTGCCCCCAGTCAGAAATCACACTTTTGACTCCCCCAAAGCTTAGCTTCTAACAGCTACTGTTGACTGAAGGCCCTATCGATAACATGAACAGTTGACATTTTTGCAGGTTATATACTCTTCCAATCATGTAAGGCTATAGAAAAGAAAACTAGAGGGATTTCCCTGGTGGTCTGGAGGGTAAGACTCCACACTTACACTGCAGGGGGTGAGGGCTCACTCCTTGGCTGGGGAACTGAGATCCCACAAGCCTTGAGGTGCAGCCCCCCCAAAAAAATCATGAAGAAAAATTGGTACTGTATCAGGATCACGAGTTTTTGTCACCTGTCCCCAGGATGGATCATCTGTCAGGACCCACACCGTACAGAGCGCTGTGGATGTTACACATACTACAAATACTAGACGGAAAAAAGACGAGGGACTGCAAACACAGGGGACACACCTTCAGTCCCTGATGCGAGAAGATCCCACACAGCTTGGAGTGACGAAGTCCGAGCTGTAGGGGCCCGTGCTCTGCAAGGAGACGCCACTGCAGTTAGGAGCCCACGCCCCACAACTAGAGAAGGCCCGTGCGCAACGAAGACTCGGCACAGCCAAAACGATTCATTTAGAATCAGCATGGGCCCTTCAGGGTAGCCAGCCCACACGCTAATGGGCGGACTGTCCTCGTCTTTTCTGGCGCACAGCATTGCCGTCATATTCATGATGCAGCACTGGGGCCACTTGCATTAAACAAGAAAAGCTACGGTGACAGATTCTGACACTTTCCCCACTTACAGTTGCACACAGTTCTTTGAAAGCATAGTTAGAAACGAAAGCGGCGCGTGGTTGGTTTTGTGGTCAGCGCCGCTCACTGCCCGTCTCTGAGGACAGACTGGCCGCTTCCACACGAGCCCTGGACAGTGCACAGCTGTTAGGCTGTCACGTTAAGACACGAGAGGTCTGTCCGTTCCCTGTTCGTTACTGAGGAGGGTTGTAAAGCCCTCCTGTCCCCAGGCTGGGCAGGCTGGCGGGGGCCGGGGGGACAGGCTTGCTGTCTCTCAGGCGGCCGAGGAGGGGGTGGGGGGACAGGGGCTTCATAGAAACACCTCGCAATGCCCGCCTGGCTTCTCTGTCTCCTCTAAACATGCTTCCACACTGCACCAGCCCTTCCCCGTTTGCCCGTGTTGTGCGTAGAGAAGTGGGAAGCTGCCTTGAAGAATCGGAGCCCTTCTGCCCGCTGCTTTGATGTCAGTTTGCTCCCTGGCGCTGCGTCTTCTGCGTCTTCTCCTCCACCGTCTGGCCATGGTTCAGTTCTCATCTCATCTCTTCTGTCAATGCCTCTGCTGTGGTGTCTGTTAGCCCTGGAACTTTTTAATTTTGGGGCCACGCCTCGAGGCATGTGGGATCTTAGTTCTCCGGCCAGGGGTCTGAGCTGCGCCCCTGCAGTGGAAGCATGGAGCCCTAACCGCTGGGCCGGCAGGGGAGTCCCAGCCCTGGAATCTCCTGAAGACCTGTTCACCCTCCAGGGCATATTGCCAGACCCACAATCTCTCGTGATTTCCTTGATTGGCTCTGTCGTAAACCCTGTGGAGTCACGCACAGCATCGAGACAGTTTTCTCCAGCAGGATTTTTTTTTTTAGAACAACAGCATTGTCAATGGTGTCAGCCTCCCAGACTCTCATGATGTTGACAATCCTTCCCGTAGTGTCGTGTGTGGAGCCTCAGAGGTCCTCATGACCCCTGACCTAGAGCTGAGCGGAGCCGCCGTGTCTGGGGAAGCAGACCATGTCTGTGCATTCAGCGTTGAACTCCTGGGGCTGTGTGTGGCCGGGGGCTCTACTCAGCGGCAGCAAAACTGGAAACACCATCTCTTACTGACGAGGAGCTTCCTGAACTCAGGGACCAGGCATCAATGGAACCAATCCAGAAGACGTGGCCTGGCCATGCCGACCTCCTGATGTCCAACCAAAGACGGGCACTTGCTGGGCCTCTTCTCTCTTGAGGCTCAAGGGCCGTCTTGTCATAAACCTGACCGTATCTGCGCAAAGGAGAAGCAGCCCATTCATTCCCGCCTTAAACCCTGCTGCTGGGTTCTCTGTACTCCTCAATGTCCTCTGTGGCATTTTCCCAAGAATACAGTACAGTACTTTGTCTGCATTAAGCACTGCTCAGGCAGATGGCCCTTCTGTGCAGTGATTTTCTTAATGGCGTCTGGACCTTGTCTGCTGGCTCTTGGTCAGCAGAAGTGCCTCTCCTGTTACCCTGACGTTTTTAAAGCCAAACCTCCATCTGAAATCATCAAAACACCTTTTGCTGGCATTCAGTTCTCCAGCTTTACATCCTTCACCTTCCATTCAAGTTGCCATGTAGTGACTTTGCCTTTTCTTGAATCATGTTAGCATCTATAAGCACCCCTTTCTTATGGCAAGCCTCAGTTCAGTCACTCAGTTGTGTCCGACTCTTTGCGACCCCATGGACTGCAGCACGCCAGGTTTCCAGATCCTTCGTCATCTGGAGTTTGCTCAAACTCCTGTCCATCGAGTTGGTGATGCCATCCAACCATTTCATCCTCTGTTCTCCCCTCCTCCTCCCACCTTCAAACTTTCCCAGCATCAGGGTCTTTTCAAAGTAGTCAGCTCTTCACATCAGGTGGCCACAGTATTGGAGCTTCAGTTTCAGAATCAGTCCTTCCAATGAATGTTCAGGACTGATTTCCTTTAGGGTGGACTGATTGGATCTCCTTGCAGTCCAAGGGACTCTCAAGACTCTTCTCCAGCACCACACTTCAAAAGCATCAATTCTTTGGCACTCAGCTTTCTTTATAGTCCAACTCTCACATCCATACGTGACTACTGGAAAATCCATTACTTTGACTAGACGGACCTTTGTTGGCAAAGTAATCTCTCTGCTTTTTAATATGCTGTCTAGGTTGGTCATAGCTTTTCTTCCAAGGAGCAAGTGTCTTTTAATTTCATGGCTGCACTCACCATCTGCAGTGATTTTGGAGCCCAAGAAAATAAAGTCTGCCACTGTTTCCCCATCTATTTGCGATGAAGTGATGGGACTGGATGCCATGATCTTAGTTTTCTGAATGTTGAGTTTAAAGCCAACTTCTTCACTCTCCTCTTTCACTTTCATCAAGAGGCTCTTTAGTAGTTCTTCACTTTCTGCCATATGTCATCTGCATATCTGAGGTTGTTGATAATTCTCCTGGTCATCTTGATTCCAGCTTGTGCTTCATCCAAAGCAGTGTTTCTCATGATGTACTCTGCATATAAGTAAAATAAGCAGGGGGACAATATACAGCCTTGACATACTTCTTCCTTATTTGTAAACAGTCTGTTGTTCTATGGCCAGTTCTAACTGTTGCTTCTTGACCTGCATACAGATTTCTCAGGAGGCAGGTCAGATGGTCTGGTATTCCCACCTCTTCAAGAATTTTCCACAGTTTGTTGTGATCCACACAGTCAAAGGCTTTGGCGTAGTCAATAAAGCAGAAGTAGATGTTTTTCTGGAACTCTCTTGCTTTTTCGATGATCCAACAGATTTTGGCAATTTGATCTCTGATTCTTCTGTCTTTTCTAAATCCAGCTTGAACATCTGCAAGTTCACAGTTCAAGTATTGTTGAAGCCTGGCCTGGAGAATTTTGACCATTACTTTACTAGCGTGTGAGATGAGTAGAATTGTGCAGTAGTTTGAGCATTCTTTGGCATTGCCTTTCTTTGGGATTGGAATGAAAAGGGACCTTTTCCAGTCCTGTGGCCACGGCTGAGTTTTCCAAATTTGCTGGCATAGTGCAGCACTTTCACAGCGTCATCCTTTAGGATTTGAAATAGCTCAGCTAGAATTCCATCACCTCCACTAGCTTTGTTCATTGTGATGCTTCCTAAGACCCACTTGACTTCACATTCCAGGATGTCTGGTTCTAGGTGAGTGAGCACACCATTGTGATTATCTGGGTCATGAAGATCTTTTTTGTACAGTTCTGTGTATTCTTGCCACCTCTTCTTAATATCTTCTGCTCTGTTACGTCCATACCATTCCTGTCCTTTATTGAGCCCATCTTTGCATGAAATGTTCCCTTGGTAGCTCTGATTTTCTTGAAGCAATCTCTAGTCTTTCCCATTCTATTGTTTTCCTCTGTTTCTTTGCACTGATTGCTGAGGAAGGCTTTCTTATCTCTCCTTGCTATTCTTTGGAACTCTGCATTCAAATAGGTGTATCTTTCCTTTTCTCCTGTATCTTTAGCTTCTCTTCTTTTCTCAGCTATTTGTAAGGCCTCCTCAGACAGCCATTTTGCCTTTTTGCATTTTTTTTTTTCTTGGGGATGGTCTTGATCACTGCCTCCTGTACAATGTCCCGAACATCCTTCCATAGTTCTTCAGGCACTCTGTCAGATCTAATCCCTTGAATCTATTTGTCACTTTCACGGGATAATTGTGAGGGATTTGATTAAGTTATACCTGAATGGTCTAGTGGTTTTCCCTACTTTCTTCAATTTAAGTCTGAATTTGGCAATAAGGAGTTCATGATCTGAGCCACAGTCAGCTCCTGGTCTTGTTTTTGCTGACTGTATAGAGCTTCTCCATCTTTAGCTGCAAAGAATATAATCAATCTGATTTTGGTGTTGACCCATCTGGGGATGTCCATGTGTACTCTTCTCTTGTGTTGTTGGAAGAGGATGTTTGCTATGACCAGTGCGTTCTCTTGGCAAAACTCTTATTAGCCTTTGCCCTGCTTCATTTTGTACTCCAAGGCTAAACTTGCCTGTTATTCCAGGTTATCTCTTGACTTCCTACTTTTGCATTCCAGTCCCCTATGATGAAAAGGACATCTTTTTTGGGTGTTAGTTCTAGAAGGTCTTGTAGATCTTCATAGAACCATTCAGCTTCTTCAGCATTACAGGTCGGGTCATAGACTTGGATTACTGTGATAATGAATGGTCTGCCTTGGAAACGAACAGAGATCATTCTGTCGTTTTTGAGATTGCATCCAAGCACTGCATTTCAGACTCTTGTTGACTATGATGGCTACTCCATTTCTTCTAAAGGATTCTTGCCCACAGTAGTAGACATAATGGTCATCTGAGTTAAACTCACCCATTCCAGTCCATTTTAGTTTGTTGGCAAGCCTGCACCCACATAAAAGCTGCTTTTTCAAGTAAAAACGAGTATTTCACAAGAAGTGCTTGATTTTCATGCCTGCTGGTGTAGCTGCAGCTTCACAGAGTTCCTTTTCTGTTTTTACAATGAGATCAGTTTTAGGACATACAGTAGTTTCCTTACAGTTAGCATTTTTTAAAAAGTGAAGACTCTCTCCTGATGTTAAACACAGATTTTTTTTTTTAAGCAATTTTTATTTTAAAAGTTGGGAAGTTAAATCATGTGACCTTACCTTCTAATTTATAATTTTATGAATTCTGAGATCTTCAGGGTTCTTGCCGAGTGCAGAGGACACCTCTGTGCATTGTACTTGTTCCTTGTTGACTTGAGGCAGAGTGTTTACTTCTATTTTCTGTTCTTTCTGGGGGCTTTCTGGTGGCTCAGACGGTAAAGAATCTGCCTGAAATGCAGGAGACCTGGGGTCAATCCTTGGGTTGGGAAGATCCACTTGAAGATTCCCTGTCCTGCCTGTGAGTGGACCTGAATGTCTTCATAGGGTTCAGTTCAGTTCAGTTGCTCAGTCATGTCCGACTCTTTGCGACCCCATGGACTGCAGCACACCAGGCCTCTCTGTCCATCACCAACTCCCAGAGCTTACCTGAACACATGTCCATCGAGTCGCTGATGCCATCCAACCATCTCCTCCTCTGTCGTCCCCTTCTCCTGCCTTCAATCTTTCCCAGCATCAGGGTCTTTTCCAGTGAGTTGGCTCTTCACATCAGGTTGGTATCTATGTATCTTCTTTGTGAGGAATCTGTTGAGGTTTTAAGTCTTCAGTCAGGTTCCTTGTTTTCTTATTGTTGATTTTAACAGTTCTTTGTATATTTTGACCCACATCCCAGAATTTTAGAAATAAAAGCAAAAATAAACAAATGGGACCTAATGAAACTTAAAAGCTTTTGCACAACAAAGGAAACTATAAGCAAGGTGAAAAGATAGCCCTCAGATTGGGAGAAAATAATAGCAAACGAAGCAACAGACAAAGGATTAATCTCAAAAATATACAAGCAACTCCTCCAGCTGAACTCCAGAAAAATAAATGACCCAATCAAAAAATGGGCCAAAGAACTAAACAGACATTTCTCCAAGGAAGACATATAGATGGCTAACAAACACATGAAAAGATGCTCAACATCACTCATTATCAGAGAAATGCAAATCAAAACCACAATGAGGTACCATTATACGCCAGTCAGGATGGCTGCTATCCAAAAGTCTACAAGCAATAAATGCTGGAGAGGGTGTGGAGAAAAGGGAACCCTCTTACACTGTTGGTGGGAATGCAAACTAGTACAGCCGCTATGAACAGTGTGGAGATTTCTTAAAAAGCTGGAAATATATTTTGAGTAAGTTTTTTTTCAGGTGTCTTTTGCAAATGTTTTCTCCCAGTCTGTGGCTTGTCTTCTCTCTTGACACTGTCAGCAGAAGCTTTTAATTCTAACAGAGTCTATGATTATTTCATCCATGGATCAAGCCTTTCAAGTTGTATCTAAAAATTCATCACCACACCCAGGGTCATCTAGGGGTTTTCTCCTGTTATCTTCAAGGAGAGTTTCTTTAAGGCATATGGGCCTGCAGTTTTCTTTTTGTTTCTGTCTGCTTTTGGTATTAGGGTAATACTGGCCTCATAGGAAGTGTTAGGCAGTAACCCTTTGCTTCTATCCTCTGAAAGAGACTGTAGAGAATTTGTGTAATTTCTCCTTAAATGTTTGATATAATTCACCAGTGAACTCATCTGGGCCTGGAACTTTCTGTTTGGGAAGATTATTAATTCTTGATTCAAATTAATTGCTATAGGCCTGTTCAGATGGTCTGTTTCTTATGTGACTTTTGGCAGATTGTGTCTTTCAAGAAATTGGCCCATTTTATTGAGGTTACCAAATTTGTGTGCAAACTTTATTTTTTTTTATTTTTTTATTTTTTCCATTTATTTTTATTAGTTGGAGGCTAATTACTTTACATCATTGCAGTGGTTTTTGTCATACATTGAAATGAATTAGCCATGGATTTACATGTATTCCCCATCCCAGTCCCCCCTCCCACCTCCCTCTCCACCCGATCCCTCTGGGTCTTCCAAGTGCACCAGGCCTGAGCACTTGTCTCATGCATCCAGCCTGGGCTGGTGATCTGTTTCACCCTAGATAATATACATGTTTCGATGCTGTTCTCTTGAAACATCCCACCCTCGCCTTCTCCCAGAGTCCACAAGTCTGTTCTATACATCTGAGTCTCTTTTTCTGTTTTGCCTATAGGGTTATCATTACCATCTTTCTAAATTCCATATATATGTGTTAGTATACTGTAATGGTCTTTATCTTTCTGGCTTACTTCACTCTGTATAATGGGCTCCAGTTTCATCCATCTCATTAGAACTGATTCAAATGAATTCTTTTTAATGGCTGAGTAATATTCCATGGTGTATATGTACCACAGCTTCCTTATCCATTCGTCTGCTGATGGGCATCTAGGTTGCTTCCATGTCCTGGCTATTATAAACAGTGCTGTGATGAACATTGGGGTGCACGTGTCTCTTTCAGATCTGGTTTCCTCAGTGTGTATGCCCAGAAGTGGGATTGCTGGGTCATATGGCAGTTCTATTTCCAGCTTTTTAAGAAATCTCCACACTGTTTTCCATAGTGGCTGTACTAATTTGCATTCCCACCAACAGTGTAAGAGGGTTCCCTTTTCTCCACACCCTCTCCAGCATTTATTGCTTGTAGACTTTTGGATAGCAGCCATCCTGACTGGCGTATAATGGTACCTCATTGTGGTTTTGATTTGCATTTCTCTGATAATGAGTGATGTTGAGCATCTTTTCATGTGTTTTTTTTTTTTTTGCCCTCTGTATGTCTTCCTTGAAGAAATGTCTGTTGAGTTCTTTGGCCCATTTTTTGATTGGGTCATTTATTTTTCTGGAATTGAGCTGCAGGAGTTACTTGTATATTTTTGAGATTAATCCTTTGTCTGTTGCTTCGTTTGCTATTATTTTCTCCCAATCTGAGGGCTGTCTTTTCACCTTGCTTATAGTTTCCTTTGTTGTGCAAAAGCTTTTAAGTTTCATTAGGTCCCATTTGTTTATTTTTGCTTTTGTTTCTAAAATTCTGGGATGTGGGTCATAGAGGATCCTGCTGTGATTTATGTTGGAGAGTGTTTTGCCTATGTTCTCCTCTAGGAGTTTTATAGTTTCTGGTCTTACATTTAGATCTTTAATCCATTTTGAGTTTATTTTTGTGTATGGTGTTAGAAAGTGTTCTAGTTTCATTCTTTTACAGGTGGTTGACCAGTTTTCCCAGCACCACTTGTTAAAGAGGTTGTCTTTTTTCCATTGTATATCCTTGCCTCCTTTGTCGAAGATAAGGTGACCATAGGTTTGTGGATTTATCTCTGGGCTTTCTATTCTGTTCCATTGATGTATATTTCTGTCTTTGTGCCAGTACCATACTGTCTTGATGACTGTGGCTTTGTAGTATAGTCTGAAGTCAGGCAGGTTGATTCCTCCAGTTCCATTCTTCTTTCTCAAAGTTACTTTGGCTATTCGAGGTTTTTTGTATTTCCATACAAATTGTGAAATTATTTGTTCTAGTTCTCTGAAAAATACCGCTGGTAGTTTGATAGGGATTGCATTGAATCTATAGATTGCTTTGGGTAGTATAGCCATTTTGACAATATTGATTCTTCCAATCCATGAACACGGTGTATTTCTCCATCTGTTTGTATCCTCTTTGATTTCTTTCATCAGTGTTTTATAGTTTTCTATGTATAGGTCTTTTGTTTCTTTAGGTAGATATACTCCTAAGTATTTTATTCTTTTTGTTGCAATGGTGAATGGTATTGTTTCCTTAATTTCTCTTTCTGTTTTCTCATTGTTAGTGTATAGGAATTGTGTGCAAACTTTAGTTGTGGCATGTGGGATCTAGTTCCCTGACAAGGGATTGAACCCAGGCCCCCAGCATTGAGACCATGGAGTCTTAGCTACTGGACCATCAGGTGAAGTACCGATATTTCCATTTTTGTTCATACATTATTGACTTTCTCCATGTCTTTTTTAGTTTTTTGAGTATTTTTAAGACTGCTGTTTTAAAGTCTTTGTCTAGTATATTCCCCATCAGGTCTTTTTTCAGGGACAGACTCTGTTGTATTACTTTTTTCCTTTGAGAGAACCATACTTTTTTCTTGTATGCCCTGTGATTTTTTTGCCATTCACTGGATGTTTTAATCTAACGATCTGGTGACTCCAGAAGTCAGATCCTTCTCTTCCCCTGCTTTGTGCTTTCGTTTTGTTTTTGGTTATTGTAGGCGGTCTTTGTGCCAGGATCAGTTTGAGGTGTAAACTTAATGGATTCCCTGGGCACAAGCAGTCACGTTCAAATTCTCCCCATATATGCAATTATGTACTCTGTTGGAGTCTTCAGCAGTCACTTCAGAAGAGGGAGGCAAGTTGCAGCAATGGCGGGGGAGTACAGAAGCAGTGGCGGCTGCCCCCCCGCCCCGTCTGCCCCCGCGAGGCCAGCCGCAGGGACGCGCCGTCAGAGCACACACAGGGCCTCAGCAGCTGGAGGACAGGGCCCTTCCCTGCGCCGGCCGCTGCCGGCTCTGCGAGCTGCTCTGGGAGACATGCGTGCACAGTTGCTGCACGGCAGTGGCGTTTGTGCTCCGCGCCCCACCTCCCCCACCCTGAGCCCAGTTGTGCCCTGAAGTCTCACCTCCCGTGTTCTGCAGACCCCCCAAGTCAGATCCTGCTGGCACCTGCTGCTGGGACAGACACGCACTCCCGGGGCTTCCTACTGCACCGTCTTCCTGACTTTCGTCTCTCGTCCTGACTTTCCCTAAAGGAAGGACCGCTGACGTACGTACAGGCGTCATGTATGTACTCGGTCGTTTCACACTGACCGAGGGACGACCCGAGGCCAAGGCGCCCTGCGTCACCGCAACGCCACGGCGCTGCTGCTGAGGCGCCCTCCGCATCGCAGCCCAAAGACTCAGCGCGTGGAGGTCTGCCCTCTGCTCCTCACGCACCTCCTCCACTCGGCCCTCACCCTCTTCCTCTGGAAACGACGTTTATTCTCTATGAGTGTGTTCCTGGTTCACTGTTTTTAGGTTCCACATAAACATGAAATGATGCAGTATTTGTCTTTCTGTGACTTATTTCACTGAGCGTAATACCCTCGAGATCCTTCCATGTTGGTGCAAATGACAAGATTTCTTTTTTCACGGCTAACATTCCATTGTATAAATACACAAGGCATTTTCTTTACCCGCTCATCTGTGGGTGGACACTTTGGTTGGTTCCACATCTTAGCTATTGTGAATAATGCTACTGTGAACATAGGGGTGAACATATCTTTTCAAATGAGTGTTTTTGCTTTCTTCAGGAAAACACCCGGGAGTGGGGCTGCTGGACTGCATGGCGGCAGCGGTCCTGACCCCGAGGCCCGCATGGCGGCTGCAGTCTAACTCTGAGGCCACACTGGCTGCCCTTCCCTCCAGCAGCACGGGGTCGCGGTGCCCTCTCGGAACACACGCCCTGGAAGGTTTTCGGACGTCACTGCCGCTATGAGAAATGCTGCTTAAGAATTACTCCTCCAAAAAAAAATACTCCTCCACTTCCCCCAGGTCCCATCTGTGGCTAATGTGAAGATTTAAAGGCTGTGTTGAGGGCAGTTTCTGTACATGCTGGCCTCTAAGAGTAGGATTGTTTTATTATCCTAAGAATAAAAAGCCAGTGTTCTCCAGCAGTAGAAAATTGCAAATAAAAGGTTTAATTTCAGAAACTGAGTTCACCATTTATAAATACACTAAAAACAGTCAATGCAAATTCAGATTAATAACAAGTACAGTATTTTAACAAAACAGCAACTTTTCTAAAAGGTCATAGGCAAATCAGTGACTCGTTTCACCCAGAATATTTAACTGGTTTGAAATAAGAAAATGAATTCTTTTCTAGACGCTGAGACAAAAACTTTGAAGACATATTACTGTTAAAAATAAAACCTGATGACTGATAATCCATTCTGATGTCCTTGGGATCCTAAAATACCCCACTGATGGCTGAATCTTCCCTATTTTATAAAAGAAAATCTAAACGCCTAAGGCTATTCTTACAACCATAACATAGCAATCTTCTTCCCTGTTAATAAGCCACCTCTTCTAAAAAGAACTGTGTACATAATTGGATCAATTTGGGGGTCAGTGCACAAATTTCAAGACAGCTTTATGGTGTAGAACCACTGAGTCAGAGGCTTGGAGATTCATCAACAGGACGCGGTAGACGCGTCATGCCGTGCCCCGGCCCAACAGCGGCCCCACCGCACGCACCGTGGACGCGGCTGTGTGTCCAAGCTAACCGCACACGTGGCGCCAGGGCAAACCCCTGAAATGGGAGCGCGCGCTCTGCGGAAACCCTACGCGACCGACCCTCCGTCACGTATCAGCTCGGACTTGTCGCCGATGCCACGTCTCTGTCATGGTCAACAGTTTCCTCCCAGAACACTCTCCCCCTCGATGCCCTTTAGAGCCGCAGTAGGAACTGCTCGGTCAGGATGGCTTCAACTCCATCTCCTATTTACAGATTTTATCTGACAGCCACAAAGGCTCTTCTGTTGCAATTAAAGCAATTTTTAACTAAAGTACAGTACCTGATCTGATTTACATAACCGAATAAAAAGCCTACAGAGTAAAACTGCTCACCTCTCCTCTGCCATTCTACTGAAACAAACTGATCCCCAACTTGTAAAAAACTTTACGGTTACAAATGAAAACCTAATCATCGTATTTCATCATTGACGAGACAAGCTGCTTCTCGTGGACTTCTGAAAACACACACCGTGGTACCTGGCCTGGAGGACTGGTTAAGGCACGTATGGCCGCGAGGGCGAGGGCCGGGCAGCCCCTCCCGCGGCCGTGGACCTGAGTGCCCGGCCTGCCGTCCCGCAGGGCCAGCCATGGCAAGCGCCAGCCTGGGCAGACGCCGGCTCTCGCCGGGCGGCTCCAGCGGGCTCTTCAGTACTGGAAGCATATTAAGGGAAGATTCACTTTCAGAAAGATGAGTTTCTCAAAATGCTCCATCAGGAGCCTGGACTGGCCGAAGCTGCCATTCTCGGGGGGCGTGCTGAACAGCCGCTCGGAGGGGACGATGCTTGGGGGGCAGCCCAGGAAGCGCACGGCCAAGGCGGAGAGGCCGGGCCAGGCGGCCCTCTTGAGGCTCCAGTAGGCAAGCGGGTCGCAGTTGTGCTCCAGCACCTCCTCCTCCAGGTAGGCGAGAACCATGTCCTCGGGGACCTTGGGCCGCCCTCCGCGCTCGCTCTTCTTCAGCTTGGCCATGAGCGCCCAGAGGCTCTCCTCGCCAGCGCAGTCTCGGGGCGGGGAGCCCGGCTCGCAGCCGTTGGGGACGGGCGCGGGCTCTGAGGTAGGATCCAGCGTTTCCAGCTCCCTGATCAAGTCCTGCTTGTACTGCTCTGCCTCCTCCTCGGAGAACAGGGAGGCCTTGTAGCGCGGGTCCAGCAGGGTGGCCAGCACGTACCTGGGGTCGTGCAGCGTGGCGGACAGGCGGCTCACTATGGCCTCCCTGAGGGCGCGGAGCATGGCATCGATGCCCGTGGTCTCCTGGAACAGCATCTCCACCCTGCGGCTGAGGATGTGGATCATGGGGATGACCTGGCTCAGCGTGGACACGTGCGCGCTCATCTCCTGGCTGGCGGCGGCGAAGGGCGTCAGGGCGTGGCACACGGACTGCATCACCTCCCACTGGTCGCAGCTCAGCAGCTCCCGGAAGTCGCACTCGACGGACAGCGCGTTCACCGCCCGCTTCTGCTCTAGCAGCCGCTCCAGCATGTGGAAGGACGTGCTCCACTTGGACGGCACGTCCTGCAGCAGGTGGTGGGGCGGCAGCCCGTACTCCCGCTGCAGCTCCGCCAGCTTGGCCTTGGCGCGGGGCGAGCGCTGCACCCGCTCGCAGATCTTCCGGGCAGTGCTCAGGAGGTTCTGGACCAGCCTCTGGCTCTTGATGGCCTCGCTGACGATGAGGTTGACCGTGTGGCTGAAGCACGGCACGCTGGAGCGCGCCCCCTCGTTCAGCGTCCTCCCGATGCTGGGGTTGTCGGTGACGGTGATGCCCACCTGCAGGCCGCTGGACGTCACCCAGGCCTCCCACCAGCTCTCCAGCTGCTCCTGCACGCTGCTGCCGCTGCAGTCGCAGTCCACCGGCGACACGTCCAGCAGCGCCGAGCGGTGGTGGTCCTCGCAGCGTGGCCGGGCCGAGGGCTCGAAGGCGACCCAGTGGGCCGTGAGGGTCAGGTACTCCCGCGTCTGGCTGCTCACCCAGATGCCCGACGTGAAGTGGACCACACCGCTCTCGGCTCCCTGCAGGTGGGCCATGATGACGTGCTTCACGTCCTCGTACATGCCTGGGATGGCCGTCCTGGAGAAGTAGGCCGGCGCGGGCAGGGAGTACTGAGGCTTCAAGTATGCCAGCAGCCTGTTGAAGCCAACGTTGTCCACCAGCGAGTACGGCTGGAGGTCAAGGGCGATCATCTCAGCAATGAGACTTGTGATTTTCTTAGCAACCGGGTGAGAATCGTAAAGCTTCTCGCTGCCGCCGTCAGAGGTGGCGGCGCCTACGGAAGGCGGGCCCAGGGGCGCCTGGGTGCCGGGCGGGGCGGCCCAGGCGCCCTCGGGCTTCAGCGCGCCACCGTGGAAGCGCTGCAGGTGCCGCAGGAGACAGCTGGTGCCCAGGTTCGTGGGCTTCTTGCCCCGGCTGATGGTCCGGCCACAGTGCAGGCACACGACCTTCGTGGGGTCTGCCGAGCAGATGGAAAAATGGTTCCACAGCTTGGAGGTCTTCTTGCTGTTGACGGGAAACACAGCTTGATGGTTTTTGGCGACCATGGTCGGCAGGTTCGTCAACCGGGAGGACGTTTCGGCGGAAGCCAGGGTGGCGTAGGGTGAGCCGGCCAGGCCGGCGCCCAGGAAGCCCTTCTGGTCCCCAGACACCTCGGGGTGGCGCCTGCAGAGGTGCCGCATGAGGCAGCTGGTGCCCACGTCGCCCCGCTTCCCGCGGCTGATGGCGCAGCCGCAGTGCCTGCACACGGCCTTGAGGCTGTCCGTGGGCGCCAGCGAGAAGTGGTGCCACACCTCCGACTTCAGCCTCTTCATCACCTTCTTGTTCTGCTGGAACACGGCGCCCGGCTCCCGCGGCTGAGGGCTCGGCGCGCCGCCAGGCTGCGTCTCGGGAGACGACCCCCAGGAGGCCTCGCCCGCGTCAGAGGAGGGGGACGGCGCGCCGCCGGGGCCCCAGATCGCGGGCGGCTCCTCCGCTGGCCGGTCGGGGGAGGAGGCTGCGGAGGCGGGGTCCTGGAGCGCCCTCCCTGGAGACGCCGGCAGGGCGCCGGGCTCAGTGTCGGGGGGCGGCGGGGCGGGCCCCAGGGGCGGCGGCGCGGGGCCGGGAGGCTGCGCGCCGGGGCCCCCGCCGCCCTCCCGCAGCACGACGGCGCGGTGCGCCCGCCACATGTGCCTGATGAGGCAGCTGGTGCCCAGGTCCTTCCCATTCTTGCCGCGGCTGAACTCGTTCATGCAGTGGATGCACACGGCCTTGGAGCTGTCCAGCGGCGACAGGTAGAAGTGCTTCCAGACGGCCGACCTCCGGCGGGAACCGCACGCGCTCCGCGGCAGCGGCGGGTTCTTCTCCACCCCATTCTCGGCAGGTTCGCGGCAGTGCAGGGGGGGCGCGGGCGGGGGCTGCCCCGGCGGGCGCTCGTCCCGGCCGCACCTCTCAGAGGCCAGCGCGTCGGAGGCGGCCTCCTCGGCAGAAACAGCAGAGCTGGCCTCCTCCGTCAGCTGGAGGGGAGCCGAGCCCTTGGAGGCCGCCCGGGGCGCCAGCGGGCCCGGCGAGAAGCCGGGGCACAGGCCCCCGGGGTCGGCGGGCGTGGGCGCGGGGCGTGGCGCCGGGGCGGGGTCCCCCGCCAGCGCGGTGGGGTGCGCCCTCCGCACGTGCCGCATCAGGCAGCTGGTGCTCAGGTCCTTCTCGTTCTTGCCGCGGCTGAACTCCTTCATGCAGTAGGTGCACACAGCCTTGGTGCTGTCCCGCGGCGAGATGAAAAAGTGCTTCCAGGCCGGGGACTTCTTCCTGGAGCCCAGGCCGCGGCCGGAGAGCAGGCTCTGCGTCACGGCCTCCATGGCCACGCTGTAGAGGGTGCTGCCGTACTGCGCTAGCAGCGCCCCGTAGTCATCCTCAGGCTCGGGGGAGGCGCCCCGCCCGGGGGGCCGGCCCGCGCCACCCGCCGCACCGCCCTCTGCCCGCTCCTCGCTGCGGCCCGCCTGCCTCCCGTCCTCCGGCTCACTTCCAAAGTCCATTCTCTCCACACTGTGATTAGGGGTTTGAGGGTCATCTTCCTCTCCTATTTTCAAATTTGTATTCTCCGAATCACCTGCCCCTTGGGGACAAGGCTCCCAGCGGTTCTCCATGACTGACCATAACTATTCAGTTCTGGCCAAAGAACTCTTATCTCTTGGGATGTTTACGAATATGGATAAGCAGGAATCTCACTGAGCAGTGGATGGGCAAACTCATGAGCGTGTCCCGTCACGGCGCAGACCGCAGTGCTCCCGGAGTTCTCCCGCTAAACGCATCGCGGGGCAGATGTGCGCTCACGCGGGGCGGACCTGCTGGTCTCGGACGCGGGAACGCTGATGAGTCGATGGCACGGTGCTCCTTCTGCGTCATCTCCAACAGATGGAACCAAGTAAGACAAAGGCCTTGCTCACGTTTCAGATCCACAGTCATGCATATGTCAGCTTCAGTACGTGTGAGAAAAATTCGACACTGGTCAGGTGAAACAAGAAAGCTTGTTCCTTGCCTTTATAACCTAGTCACAGGATGAAACACCCTCTCTGGCGGCCCCCGCTGCCCCGAGCGCCCTGCTTACCTTCTTGGAGACTCTGCCTCCCTGGGCCATCCCACTGCTCCCAAGGACGAGGGGCCTGCAATCTGCCTTCTTCTGATGTCTGCCTAACCAGGCCTGAGGCTGAGCATTTATTTAAGAGTAAAATCCTGGTGGTGGTAAAAAAAAGAAAAACAAAAAAGAAAATATCCTCTAAATAGACATTTCCCCAAAGAAGACATACAGGTGGGTCAAAAGGCACATGAAAAGATGTTCAACATTGCTAATAATCAGGGAAATACAAAATGACAATGAGGTACGACCTCACGCTGGTCACAGGGCCATCACCCAAAAGTCTACAAATGATCCAGGGTGGGGGTGTGGGGAAAAGGGAGCCTGGCCCCACTGCTGATGGGATGTAAACCGGTGCAGGCACAATGGGGAACAGCCAGAAGGGCTGCCTGGCAGCCCCACTCCTGGGCACACATCTGGAGAAAACACCAACCTGAAAAGACACAAGCACCCCAGTGCCCACAGCAGCGCCATCTGCAGCGGCCAACACGTGGAAGCAACCGGAACCTCCGTCAGCAGATGAATGGACAAAGAAGGTGTGATACGATATAACGGAGGACTGCTTGGCCATTAAAAAGAATGAAATAATGCTACTGCAGCAACACAAATAGACCTAGACATTAACATACTAAACGAAGTCAGACAAAGAAAAATGTGGTATCAATTACATGTGGAATCTAAAAAAAAGATAATAAACTTATTTACAAAACAGAAACAGACTCACAGACATACAAAACAAACTTACGGTCCCAGAGGTGAGAGACGGGGAGAGGGAGGGACCAGGAGTTCGGGAGTGACACACACATGCTGCCACGCGCCCGAACACGTCAGGAGAGATCACAGAAAGCACCGAGGGGTGTCCACGGCGGCTCAGCAGCGCAGAATCTGCCTGCCAGTGCAGGGGTGCATTCGACCCCGGGTCCAGGAAGGTCCCACGTGGCTCTAAGCACCTATGTCCTTGGACCACAACTCCTGAGCCTGCACACAGCAACTACTGAAGCCCACGGGTCTAGAGACTGTGGTCTGCAACAGAAGAGGCCACCGCACTGAGAAGCCCACTCACTGCAACCAGCAGAAGCCCCCGCTCGCCAAGACTGGAGAAAGCCCACGCATAGCGCCAGGCCCGGCACAGCCGAAAATAAAGTCTTTTTTAAAAAGAGAAAATACCAAGACTTGGTAAGGCCCATCATTGCGAGTGTAGCTCTTCTAATTAATAGGCGGGCTTCCCTGCTGGCGCAGTGGTAAAGAATCTGCTTGAAAATGTAGGAGCCCCTGGTTCAATCCCTGGGTCGGGAAGATCCCCTGGAGGAGGGCATGGCAACCCACCCCAGTATTCGTGCCGGGAGAGTCCCATGGACAGAGCAGCTTGGCGGGCTACAGTCCATGGGGTCGCAAAGAGTCAGACACGACTTAGCAAGTAACCAACGAGGTAATTTCCTAACGACTGGTAACACCGGACATTTGACATGTTCATTTGCTATTTGTCTCTCTCCATTGGTGAAGCATCTGTGCACGTATTTTGCCCATGTTTTTAAGGACTGAATGTTTCCTTATTATTGAGTTCTCAGAGTTCCTCACGTCTGAAGAGAAACCATTTACCAGGTATGTAACTCCAGTCTGCAGCTTGCCTTTTCATTCTTTTAAGTGCTTTCTGAAAGGAAATGCTCTTAATTTTAATGAAGTCCAATTTACCAGTTTGCTTTTTAAGAATCAAACGTTCTTTAACAAGAAAAAGACCTATTTACTGGCCGGTGGGGTCTCAGCTGCAGCACGCCGGAGCACATCTGGCTGTGGTGTGCGGGCGTGGAGCTGTGGCTCTCAGCCTGAGGCACTTCTTGGCATGTGGGGCCTCAGGGCCAGCCCAGGGCCCGAGCCCGAGTCCCCGGCACTGCGCGGCAGCTTCTCCCAGACCATCAGGGAAGTCCCAGCAATGGGTCTTTTCATGGATTACGCGTTGGGAGCTGTATCTAAGAAAGAGTTTCTCCTGTGTTTGTTTTTATTTAGATCTTTGAAAGACTCAAATTCATTGTTTAGTATATGAATATCTTAATTGTTCAAATACCGTTTGTTGAAAAGATCATCCTTCTCAACAAAGGAACGCCTTTGTAACTGTTAAGACTCACTGTGTGTGAAGATGCCTCTGCGCGGCAGCTGCTTACATGTATCAACACAAGGGAAGTGTGTGTGTGTGTTCAGCACACCGCACCCTTTAAGTAAGCGCACTTCACTGTACGTCGGCGTGTACCGGTCTGTGCCCCCAGGTCCTGACGCAGGGCTCCTAAGACTCTCGGAAGCTCCCCAGTGACAGGAACACCTTTCGTTCTAGTGAGGCAATGATGGAGGCTCCTCGCCAGAAAGACCACGCCACGGTCAGAAACCAACTCTCAGCCCCCGACCCTCAGGACTGCCTGCAGACTGAGCTAACAGTCCTCAGGCCCACATCACGAAACCCCAATAGAATTCCAACAGCTCGGGGTTTGGGGAACTGCTAGGCTAGCAAAGACACTCACGGGTCCGGAGGGTGACGCACCCCAACTCCATGAGGACAGATGCCCCTGCACTCAGGAGCCTGTGCACCCTCATCTGGCCGTTCATCTGTGTCCCTTTCCATGTAGTCAAAGTCGCTCAATCGTGTCCGTCTCTTTGTGACCCCATGGATTGTACCCTGCCAGACTCCTCTGTCCATGGGGTTTTCCAGGCAAGGATACTGGAGTGGGTTGCTGTTTCCTTTTCCAGGGGATCTTCCCAACCCAGGGATCGAACCCACATCTCCTGCACTGCAGGCAGACTCTTTACTGTCCGAGCTATGAGGGAAGCCCCTTCCCATATAATAAACCTGTAAATGCGAGTAAGTGCACCCTTGCTGCGGGAGCCGCCCCGGCACTTCACTGCGGGAACCTCGGCTTTTAAGCCTCTCAGTCAGAAACACAGGTGACAGCGGGCCTGCGGTGAGTGGGAGCAGTCTCCTGTGCCGCCTGGACCCCATGGCTCTGAGCACGACTCCAGGCAGCGATGTCAGGAGCGGACGGAAGGATGGCCGGCTGGTGCTGGACAGCAGCCAGCGTGGGGCGCCGGGCACATGAGGTGACAGACGCAAGGCACTCTGTGCAGAGCCGGCGGGGGGGACATGGAGAGCGCCTCTGCTCACAGGCCATGCAGCTGCAGATGAGGAAGGGCAGGGCCTGGCAGACTGGGGCAAAAGGGAGGCTACCGCTACGCCGCCTGCAAAAACACGCTACGCGTTACGACAGAGAGAGGTTCAAAGCAAAAAGACAGGATGGGTGCAGCACGCGAGCCCAACCTGGGCCTGGTGGGGCCGCGGCAGTGGCGGCGAGGGGACGCGAACACAGCGGACCACAGGGGGCCTTCCGACCTTCCACGTGCACGGAGCAGACCCCGCAGGCCTGGAGGGAGGTGGGATCTCATATCCCTACTCACAGCTAACTGAACAAGCGGACAGAAAATCAGTGAAGGTAACAGAAGATATGAAAACATTACCATCAAACTTGGCCTAAATGACATTTATAGAACAGTCCAAATAAATGGAATACATATCGCTTAAAGGTGGGCACAGAGTGTTCATCAAGATAGACTGTTCTCTGGACAATAAAGCAAATCTCAATAAATTTACAAGAAATGAAATCAAAGAACAGTCTCTGAAAAGGAAACTGAACGAGAAATCAACATTAGAACGCTATCTGGAAAAATCTGAAGTATCTTTAAGTAAGTAAAACTTCTATATGTATGAAGCCAGGGGTAAGGGAAAGTCCCAAGGAAAAGCACAGCAAATCTAATCCTGAAGGAAACAGTAAAAGATTTGAAATCAATTAAACTGGAGGGGAGCGGGGAAGAGGTTGGGGGGGGCGGAAATCAATGAAACCTAACACTGGTTTTTTGGACAGATCAAAAAAATTGGCAAACTTCTACACTGATTAATAAGAGAAAAAAAAAGGAAAAGACAGAAACTACCGATAGCAAGAATGAAAGTGGGTATTACCACCAAAGATCTTACAGACACAAAAAGATAGTAAGGAGACAGTGAGTGACTTTATGATGAGAAACTCAGCAGCTCAGATGAAATGGGTAAAGTCTGAAAAGACGCACGACAGAGACAGGCATCGGTCGTGCGGCGGTCATGACGTTGGCCTCACACTGACGGGACAGCCTGAACGGCCCTCTACCTAGTCCAAAAGCTAAACATGAAGTTAAAACCCTTCTCTTAAAATTCCAGGTCAAGATGGTTCCACTGGTTAATTTCACCAAACATTAGAGAAAAAAAAAATTACTGATGAAACACACTCTTCCAGAAAATAAACGACGAAACACTCCCCAACTCTTCTAACGAGGTGGAGCCACGCGGCCACCGTGGCCACAGAGATGCCGCGGGAGAAGAACCAGTCACAGCCCCGTGATCACAGAAGAGCCGTAAGGAGATGCGGCGAGTTCTTAGAAAGTTAACCAACCACATTCAGCACTACACCGAAGATAACAGCCCGCGAGTAAGTGGGCTGTATCAGAAGAACGTTCGGTTTAACATTAAAAACTCAGCCAACAGAATGCACCAGGTTCACAGAAAACGGGAGGAAAACCGTAGGGTCACTGGATGAGGAAATGCACTTAGTATCGTCTCTGCTCCTACTGCTGACGAGAGGCTCCGCAAGGCTGAAGGGCAAGCCACGGGCGTCTGTGTGACAGAGGTCTTCAGGCCTCCACGGAAAGGTCACAGGGCACGGTCGGTGGCCGTGAGCTCCCTGCTGTCCGGCTGGCCCGGACACCACCCCTGTCCAGTTCCTCCCTGGTCTGGGAGGGCCCAGCTCGTCTCCCTTCAAGGCGGACGTCCCGTTCTTGGCTGACCCTGAGGCTCTCCGAAGACTCTCGGGGCGAGAGCCGGGGTGATGGCGCGGACTGCTTCCTGCGGGCCCTCTTTTACCTGCTCAGCCCATGCGGGCTCACTTGAGCCACGCGACAATCTTTCAAGGAAGGTTTAGTGCGATGCGTCTCCTTTTACTCCAAAGGACACGGGCACAGAGGGTGAGAAACGTGTCTGAGGTGCGCGGGGCAAACCAGCCGCTGTTCCTGGAGCGCTGGGGGTCCGAGGGGCTGGGGGCGGTGGACAGAAGGCACGCGTGCAGGGAGGGATGTGGCTATGAACACGGGGACACAGATGGACCTGGAAAGGGTCACACTAAGTGAAGTCAGAGAGAGGGACAGGTACCAGGACGCTCACTCACACGTGGAACCTAAGATACGACACAAGCAAGCTCACCTATGAGACAGACAGACTCACGAGGAGATGAGACGCGTGGCTGCACCTGGGGGGCAGAAGCGGAGTCTGGGGGGAGCAGACACAGACCAGGATCCGCAGGGGGCGTTGACAGCCAGACAACCAGGCCTCCGCTGAGCACGCTCTGATGACCATCACGGAAAGGAAGAAGGAAAGAAAGCACAGTTCTCACCAAAGACTTCAGACCACAGATTCAAGAATCCCTACAAACCCCAAGCAAGATTTAACGAGAAAAAAAAAGTGCTAAAAATAAGAAAAAGCAGAGATAAAAATGAAGAGGGATGGAGGAACTTGGCTCAATACTGCCGGTAGGATGAAATCAGCAGAATCCAGATTACAGGGCTTCTACAGTAGGACAAACAACCCAGCTTCTCTAACAAACTACTTGAATCCCAGTGTGAATCAGCAAACTACGTAAGAGCGTTCCTTAGACAAGGCGGGAGACCTGGGTACTGATTTAACATCTGATACAAAGTAATTCTTAGTTTATTAAGGTATAAAGATACTGTGGATAAGACTTTTTAAAAAATCCTTTTTAAAGGATCCCGTCTTTCCAAGACACTAACCGGAAAACATCCACATGAAATACGACTTCTGGTATCTGCTTTGAAATAACCGAGTGGGGGGACACAGAACAGGCGTGGCCGTGCACCTGTCTGTCTGTCTGTCACAGCTGGGTGATGAGGGCATGCGCTCCTTATGCTCACCTTCTAACACACACTGCAACACAGCCCCAGGAACTGTTTCAAGAAAAAAACCTAGATAGAGCACTGACTTTGAAAGAGAAGCAATGCAAACCAGGAGACAGAAGAAGTATGTCTTCAGAGTTGGGGGGGGGAGCCAAACCAGAGTTCAATACTCAGCAAAAATACTCCTACCAGAATTAATACGAGTAAAAACACTGCCGGCCAAACTACACACAGAGTGGGTCACCAGGCGACTTCTACTGGAGGAAGGGCAAGAGGATGTCCTCGTGGCCGAGTGATTCCACACGGGAATTCAGCGACACACAGACACAGAGCCACACACAGCGGCGCGGCTGAGAGGCCAGGCACCCGCTGGGCCCTGCTCTGGGCCCGCCCAGCAGGCTGACTGAGGACGGCTCACGGAGCCACACAAGGCTGTGGTCCATGCGATCCCAAGGACAGATGGTCTCTGCTCGTTTCCAAGGCAAACGATTCAATATCAAGGTAATCCAAGCCTATGCCCAGAACAGTAATGCTGAAGAGCTGAAGTTGAACAGTTCTATGAAGACCGTCAAGACCTTCTAGAACTAACACCCCAAAGAGATGTCCTTTTCATCATAGGGGACTGGAATGCAAAAGTAGGAAGTCAAGAAACACCTGGAGTAACAGGCAAACTTGGCCTTGGAGCACGGAATGAAGCAGGGCAAAGGCTAATAGAGTTCTGCCAAGAGAACACACTGGTCATAGCAAACACCCTCTTCCAACAACACAAGAGAAGACTCTACACATGGACATCACCAGACGGTCAACACCGAAATCAGACTGATTATATTCTTTGCAGCCAAAGATGGAGAAGCTCTACACAGTCAGCAAAAACAAGTCAGCAAAAAAAAAGCTGACCGTGGCTCAGATCATGAACTCCTTATTAATTCAGACTTACATTGAAGAAAGCAGGGAAAACCACTAGACCATTCAGGTACGACCTAAATCAAATCCTTTATGATTATACACTGAAGTGAGAAACAGATTTAAGGGACTAGATCTGATAGACAGAGTGCCTGAAGAACTATGGATGGAGGTATGTGACAGTATACAGGAGACAGGGATCAAGACCATCCCCAAGAAAAAGGAATGCAAAAAAGCAAAATGGCTGTCTGAGGAGGCCTTGCAAATAGCTGTGAAAAGAAGGGAACCGAAAAGCAAAGGAGAAAAAGAAAGATATACCCATTTGAATGCAGAGTTCCAAAGAATAGCAAGGAGAGATACGAAAGCCTTCCTCAGTGATCAGTGCAAAGAAATAGAGGAAAACAACAGAATGGGAAAGACTAGAGATCTCTTCAAGAAAATCAGAGATACCAAGGGAATATTTCATGCAAATATGGGCTCAATAAAGAAATGGTATTGACCTAACAGAAGCAGAAGATATTAAGAAGAGGTGGCAAGAATACACAGAAGAACTATATAAAAAAGATCTTCACGACCCAGATAATCACGATGGTGTGATCACTCACCTAGAGCCAGACATCCTGGAATGTGATGTCAATGGGACTTAGGAAGCATCACTATGAACAAAGCTAGTGGAGTTGATGGAATTCCAGCTGAGCTATTTCAAATCCTAAAAGATGATGCTGTGACAGTGCTGCACTCAATATGCCAGCAAATTTGGAAAACCCAGCAGTGGCCACAGGACTGGAAAAGGTCACTTTTCATTCCAGTCCCAAAGAAAGGCAATGCCAAAGAATGCTCAAACTACCGCACAATTGCACTCACCTCACATGCTAGCAAAGTAATGCTCAAAATTCTCCAAGCCACGCTTCAACAGTACGTGAACTGTGAACTTCCAGATGTTCAAGCTGGTTTTAGAGAAGGCAGAGGAACCAGAGATCAAATTTCCAACATCTGCTGGATCATTGAAAAAGCAAGAGAGTTCCAGAAAAACATCTATTTCTGCTTTATTGACTATGCCAAAGTCTTTGTGTGGATCACAATCAGCTGTGGAAAATTCTTCAAGAGATGGGAATACCAGACCACCTGACCTGCCTCTTGAGAAATCTGTATGCAGGTCAAGAAGCAAGTTAGAACTGGACATGGAACAACAGACTGATTCCAGATCAGGAAAGGAGTACATCAAGGCTGTATATTGTCACCCTGTTTATTTAACTTATATGCAGAGTACATCATGAGAAACACTGGGCTGGATGAAGCACAAGCTGGAATCAAGATTGCTGGGAGAAATATCAATGACCTCAGATATACAGATGACACCACCCTTATGGCAGAAAGCAAAAAAGAACTAAAGAGCCTCTTGATGAAAGTGAAAGAAGGAGAGTGAAGAAGTTGGCTTTAAACTCAACACTCAGAAAACTAAGATCATGGCATCGGTCCCATCACTTCATGGCAAATAGATGGGAAAAGAATGGAAACAGTGACAGACTTTATTTTTTTGGGCTCCAAAATCACTGCAGATGGTGACTGCAGCCATGAAATTAAAAGACACTTGCTCCTTGGTAGAAAAGTTATGACCAACCTAGACAGATATTAAAAAGCAGAGACATTACTTTGCCAACAAAGGTCTGTCTGGTCAAAGCTATGGTTTTTCCAGTGGTCATGTATGGATATGAGAGTTGGACCATAAAGAAAGCTGAGCACTGAAGAATTGATGATTTTGAAGTGTGGTATTGGAGAAGACTCTTGAGAGTCCCTTGGACTGCAAGGAGATCCAACCAGTCCATCCTAAAAGAGATCAGTCTTGAATATTCATTGGAAGGACTGATGCTGAGGCTGAAACTCCAATACTTTGGCTACCTGATGTGAAGAGCTGACTCATTTGAAAAGACCCTGATGCTGGGAGAGATTAAAGGTGGGAGAAGGGGATGACAGAGGATGAGATGGCTGGATGGCATCACCGACTCAACAGACATGAGCTTGAGCGAGCTCTGGGAGTTGGTGATGGACAGGGAGGCCTGGCGTTGCAGAGAGTTGGACACGACTGAGCCACTGGACTGAATGAAGACGCACACACACCGACACACACGCACAGAGGGATGAAAACCACAGATTCACAGATAGCTCCCATTTCAATCCAACACCACGGGAGCACCCTGGCCTCACCTTTTCCATATTTGCAACTTTTTTGTCTAATAGCGGGAAATTTGGCTCCCACTAGGCTCAAAAGATTTGCTCATTTGCTCAATTTATGATATTCAGGAAGTAGCTTCAGAATGCAAACCCACACCACCAAGGACAAAAAAGCTTCAGAACTAGAGATGTGAGCTGATCCATTTCTGTCTGTGTGCTTGAGGGTACATGAGGAAGCACCACGTCCGAGGGTTTCCCAGGTACTTTTCTCTCTCAAGTGTAGCTGTTTTATTCCTTTGAACTACAGTCAGGTCCATGTTTCGGTTGGTAACACAGCACAGAACTGGAAGAGCAAACCCACAAGCCCATGAACCACATCAACCATGAGACAAAACTGGGAAAGGGTTTCCTTAGCTACGACACGTCCGCCAGCAGGACAGACCGAGGCGGCCTGTGCTGTCAGCCGTGTGCAGGGGACCCAGCAGGCAGCCTGCGTGCAGGACAGACGCCCCCGAGGGCCACCAGGTGCCCGCTCATGGGCAGCCGCGGGCACGTGTGCCGGCCGATCCCTCTGCCGACTGCGGCGATGCCGGCGGGCCAGGGAAGGCCCAGAGGCTGGAGCGCCTCTACCCCCGCCCGGGCGACCCCCAGGCAGAGACTACATCAGAGGAACTGCCGGGAACAGACTCTAAACCGTGCCTCAGGGACAAAACACGGAAGGCAGGCAGAGGAGGGAGGGGAAAGCTCAGGCCACGGCCCTGCTCAGCGAGGTGGGAGAGGACCCCCACACCTGCCCAGAGGGTGTCAACCCCACCCTGCTCGCAGCTCTGGGCCAAGCCGAGGCTCGCAGCCGCCCGAGCACGGATTAGGCGAGACCCTGGGGGCTCTGCCCTGCACTTCACTTCCAGCCTGCCTCCCCGGGGAACCGCACGACCACGGCTGCTGTGACAGACAGCAGCCCGCAGAGGGGCAGCCTCGGCCTGCGTCCAGCAGAAAGGCCACTCTCCAGAGCACGGTCACCGCCAGATGTGCATCCAGGTCCCTGGAAAAGCCCCCGTCACAGTGCATGGCGTTTACTTCATCTGATTCAGAGCCGCAGTTGAAAAGCCCTCTCCCAGGAATTCCGCAACACCGGAGCCACTCCAGGTCCAGCAGGCAGAGGAGGGAGCTGGGAAAGGCTCTGACAGAGTTCTGCGGCTGCAGCAGGAGAAGACCAGGAAAGACCTGCGGGACCCAATCTCTCACCGCCGGCTGACCTGACGCCCTGAGCAAGCAGAAGGGGACAGCGGGTCCTAGCACACACACACCTGTACAGCAGAGACAGCGGATGCACTGTTGGCGGCACAAGGAAACGCCTCAGCAGCCGCCCTCTGCACCAGCAGGCACGCAGACTGCAGGGTCCACCACTACAGGGTTGCAGACTCTGCAAACCAGCCCCGGAGGGAACTAAAGGGGCAAGCCAGCAGAAGTGAAACAAAGCCCCAACAAGAACAACAAACAACGTCCAGCTTTCAACCGAAACAAGGAGATTACAAGACGTGCAAAAAACCCAGGAATGTGGGGGAAAAATAAACCAAGAAACTGTCCTTGAGGGTGTTCAGAGGTTAGACTCACTAGACAAAGACTTTAAGTCAGCTACTATAATATGCTGAAAGAACTAAAAGAAACCGCATATAAAGAAACTTCAGGAGGGCAGGACAATGCCTCGCCAAGTGTCAGCATACAGAGAAACGATGAAAGAGAACCGACTCTGAAGTTAGCATGATGGATCTGAACTGCAGTGACATCCTCGCCAGAGGCTCAGCAGCTGGCAGAAGGATCCGGAGGCCTGAGGAGACGTCAGCTAGAACAGAAGGATCCGGAGACCTGAGGAGACGTCAGCTAGAACAGCAGGAGATGGGGTCAGGCTCAGCAGCTGGCAGAAGGATCCGGAGACCTGAGGAGACGTCAGCTAGGACAGCAGGAGATGGGGTCAGCGGGGAGCAGACGCCGGGACAATGCTGCTCATCAGCCAGGCCGAAGCCACAGCTCCTCACAGGGCCCCGTCCAACTGCACACAGCACGCTCCACGGCGCAGACCACAGGATGAGCCCAGAACAAGCATCAATAAATGAAAAAGCTGAAATTGTATGGATACATCCTTCAACCACAATGAAGCTAAATTATAAAACAGTGGGCTACTGCCCAAGGGGTCACAAAGAGTCAGATATGACTTGGGGACTAGACAACAGAAGGAAACTTGAGAGATCAATGAATACTTGGAAATAATAACACATTTCTAAATAATCCACGGTTAAAGTGAAAGTACAAGAGAAAGAAGAAGAAAATATTTTCATCTGAATGAAAATAAAGACACAAGAAACCAAAATACGTGAGATGCAACTAAAGTGGTGCTTGGAGAGAAATTTATGGCTTCAAATATCCGTATTTAGAAAAGAAGAGATACCTCAAATCAATGTATGCATTCACCTCCAGATTGAAAAGAGAACAAAAGTAAACTAGAAAAACAGCAAACAAAACCAACACAGAACCACTACAATATTGTAATTAGCCTCCAACTAATAAAAATAAATGAAAAAAAACCAACATAGAAAAATGGAGATAATAAAAATTAGACTTCATATTAATGAAATAGAAAACAGAAAAGTGATACAGAACATCAATGAAACCAAAAGTTGGCTCTTTGAAAACATCAACAAAGCTGCTGAATCCCTAGAGCAGCCAAGAAGAAAGAAGACAGGCTGCAGAAACGCGGGAGCGTTTCCACTGCGTCCTCAGAAGCTGAACAAAGCTCAAGAGGGCACAGTGAACAGTTTTCTACCAACAAACTCAATGGCTTAGGCGAAATGGAAAAATTTCTAGAAAGTAGTTAATAAAAGTGATTCAAGGAAGTAATAGAAAGTAACAACAGACCTATGACAAATAAAGACATTGAATTAGTATCTTAAAAATTTCTACAAACAAAAACGCAGGCCCAGACAGCTCCACTGGTGAATTTTATCAAACACTTACAGAAGAAATGCCATCATTACCCGACAAACTCTTTGAAAAGAGGGCAGCATACTTTCCAGTTCATTGTGAGAGGCCAGGGTCACCTGGGCACCAAAGTCAAAGACAACAGGGAAAGGAAACTGCAACCCTCCCAGACACACAACGTGAGATGCAGGCGTGGAGGCCGCCGCATTTTTAGTGATGAAAGTGAAGGTCACTCAGTCATGTCCGACTCTCTGCGACCCCATGGGCTGTAAAGTCCATGGAATTGTCCAGGCCAGAACTGTGGAGTAGGTAGCTTTTCCCTTTCCCAGGGGATCTTCCCTACCCAGGTATTGAACCCAGGTCTCCCGCATTGCAGGTGGAGTCTTTACCAGCTGAGCCACAAGAGAAATCCAAGAATACGGGAGTGGGCAGCAGATCCCTTCTCCAGCGGATCTTCCTGACCCAGGGATCAAACCAGGGTCTCCCGCATTGCAGGCGGACTCTTTACCAGCTGAGCCACAAGGGAGGCCTTGTGTGTTAGTGATCTCTCTGTATTAAAAAGCAGAGACATTACTTTGCCAACAAAGGTCCGTATGGTCAAAGCTATGATTTTCCCAGTAGTCATGTACAGATGTGAGAGCTGGACCATAAAAAAGGCTGAGCACCGAAGAACTGATGCTTTCAAACTGTGGTGCTAGAGAAGACTAAAGAGAATCCCTTGGACAGCAAGGCAATCAAACCAGTCCTAAAGGAAATCAACCCTGAGTATTCTTTGGAAGGACTGATGCTGAAGCTGAAGCTCCAATCCTTTGGCCACCTGATGTGAAGAGCTGACTCACTGGAAAAGACCCTGGTGCTGGGAAAGATTGGGGACTGGAGGAGAAGGGGGCAGCTGAGAATGAGATGGTTGGATGGCATCACCGACTCAGTGGACATGAGTTTGAGGAAATGGTGGAGGAAAGAATAGCCTGGGTGCTGCAGTCCATGGGGTCAGAGAGTCAGATGCGACCTCACCACTAAACAACAACAACGGAAGTCTGCAGAAGAGGAAGCACCAGGAAGTCAGGAAAAGTTTTCCTGAGGCACCTCTCCTCCTCGGATGTGAAGCCAACTAGTATCTGATAACGTGAGTGTGGCAGACAGAATAAAGGGCCCTCAAACAAGACCACGCCTGAATTCTCAGACCTACGACTATGTTAAGTTACACAGCAAAGGAGAACTGTCAGCAAGGATGCAGATGGAATAAAGGTTACTGATCCAGGATGATGAGAAGACTACCCTGATTATCTGGGCAGACGCAGTGCTGTCACATGGATCTTCGAAAGTGAAAGAAAGAGGCAGAGGAGAGAAATGAAAATATGACTGTGGAAGGTGAGAGATGCAGCGTCGCTGGCTTTGGAAGACGGGGGTGGGGAGGGCCCACCTGGGGAGGGCCGGGAGGGCCGGGAGGGCCGGGAGGGCCGGGAGGGCCCACCCGCTGGGACGCAGGGGCCTCTGAAGGGAAGGGTGAGGAGCCAGCCTCTGCCAGGCCGCCAGGAGGGAAGCCTGCCAGCACCGTGACTGAAGCCCAGGGCACTGAGCTTAGACTGCTGGCCTCCAAACGTATGCTGTCTTCAACCACCAAGTCTGGTGATTCGTTAAAGCACCACTAGAAAACTAACACAGTGAACAACAGGAAAGGGTTAGGATTAAATCCTACACGAGGATGAGAGAAAAAGTGCTGAAAGCGGAAAACGTCTCTATAGGTAATGAAAGCGCACTAGAAAAATATAAACACAGACCAAGTGAAATCGAGTAACTTCTTTCAAAAGAAGCTACAGAAAAACCAAGATAAATAAATAAATAAATGAAAAACCAAATAAATCAAGACAGAAAACCACTGAGATGAGATTACAGATCCTAAGAAACTATTACAAGTAAAAGTAAAATGTCATTTTAGAATAAAGACTAAGTTACAAGCAACAAAAGAACAAATAAACTCCACAGAGGATTGCTTAAGATCAACAGAAGAGTTTAGGAAAGAAAAAAATTTAATGCAAAAGAAACAGATTACAAAAAGACTGAGAAGAAGCTGACCAATTTAAAGATTAGGTAAAGAAAATCCAACATATGTACAAGCAAGGTGTTTCCCCACAAAAAAGGGGGAAAGGGCAAGAGAACAGATTACTGAAAACCCTCAAATAAAACGGTGCATTGAAGGAGCACGCTGGGCTTCCCTGGCGGCTCCATGGTGAAGAATCCTGCCAATACAGGGGACACTGGTTTGATCCCCAATCCAGGAAGATTCCACATGCCGCAGGGCAGCTAAGCCCGTGCGCCGGAACCACCGAGCCTGTCTCTCGAGCCCAGGAACCGCAACTCCCGAGTCCACGGACTCCAGGGCACGTGCTCTGCACGAGAAGCCTGCGTGTCAGAACGAGAGCAGCGCCTGCTCAGAGCGACTGGAGCAAGGCCGGTGCAGCAGCAGAGACCCGCACAGCCAGGAGTGGCGTTCAGCATGCAAGCACAGTCGCCGAAACACAGGAAGGGCGCCATGCAGAGCGGAGACAACGCACCTGTAACACTGAGCGTGCAGGTAGAGCCTAGGAAAACCACCGGACTTGAGAAGGCCGATCAGGCAAAAACCACGGTCGCTCGGGAGGGAATGGAAACCGTCACGAGTCTGACAGCGAGGCTTTATGCTGCAAGACAACAGAAGAACGTGTTTAAGGTATGCAAGGGAAACACGCGAGACAAGCGTTTTACATCCAGTCAACCTGACGTTCAAGTACAAAGGACGTGGAGAAACTATTACCAACGAACAAGAATTCAGGAGGCGTCTTTCCTTGAGTCCTTCCTGAGACGTCGACCGGAGAACAAACCTCAGCCCAGAAGCCTGGAGGCGTGCTCACGGCATCTTCCCGGTAGGGCGCCCTGAGTGAGGGTCCCGGGAGAGAAGGCGGGCGCCGTGCAGCGCTCCAGCGCTGGCCCTGAGCCCGAGGGAGGGGGCTGGACGACACGCGGGTTGCTGGGCCAGAGACACTGGGCTGCCTTCAGCAAGGACAGGGCCGCACGCAGAGCGGGGGAGGCGGGCTCCGGTCCCCCTGTCCTTGCAGAGACGGACCGGGAAGGCCAGACGCGCATCCTGCAGTCCTGGGGGACCCTGGTCACTCTGACCAGCTCTGCTCAGTGCAAAGTCCCGAGAGCAGCAACCCCCGCAACCTCCAGACACAGCTCTAACACGTCTCCCGCTAAAGGAGCCGAGGGTTCCCGAGGACCACGAGGTCCAGGGGCGGGAAGAACAGGAAGCGAGCCGAGGATGCTCTGGGGAACCAGGGAGCCAGGACCTCTGCAAGCAGACGAGGGCGGTGCGGGAAGGATCCAGGCGTCAACCTGAAGGGCTCCCCTGTCCAGAAATGAGATAATCTGAACGTAAAGAAGGCTCAGCATTATACATCAAAACTCATCAAATGTTTAAGTCTATTAATGCCTAATCCTCCAATAAAATCCTCAATCGGTCACGTCTGGAGGATGATGGAAGGCAAATGATTCACTACTTTGAGAAGTGACAGAGAAATCTACCCTCAGCTCCTTATATCAGCTACAGCACCAGAGAGCCAGGGCAGGGCTCCCACTCCACGTCCAGCTCCTGAACAGAGACGCAGGAGCTCAGGCGAACGGCTCCACCTCGACCCGGGTGCTCATTAACGCCCGCACTAGGTGCACCCCGGGGCAGCGTCGGGGGGGGGGGGGGCCCGCACACCTGCGGAAGCTGTCTCCCCAGAGAGCAAACCCGAGCCCACCGCCCACCCCGAGGAAACCAAGGGCAGGGAAGACTCACAGGACCACGGTGCTGCCAGCGGGGACCGCCCCGGCCAGACCCAGGGCCTGGTAATGCCAACACCGCCCCAGCCATACCCGAGGGCCACCGCCAGGGGTAACGCCAACACCCCCCCAGCCAGACCCAGGGCCGGCGCCAGGGGTAGCGCCAACACCACCCCAGCCAGACCCAGGGCCGGCGCCGGGGGTAACGCCAACACCACCCCAGCCAGACCTGAGGGCCACCGCCAGGGGTAACGCCAACACCACCCCAGCCAGACCCAGGGCCACCGCCAGGGGTAACGCCAACACCACCCCAGCCAGACCCAGGGCCGGCGCCAGGGGTAACGCCAACACCACCCCACCCAGACCCGAGGGCCAGCGCCAGGGGTAACGCCAGCACCACCCCAGCCATACCCGAGGGCCGGCGCCAGGGGTAACGCCAACAACCCCCCAGCCATACCCGAGGGCCGGCGCCAGGGGTAATGCCAACACCACCCCAGCCAGACCCAGGGCCGGCGCCAGGGGTAACGCCAACACCACCCCAGCCATACCCGAGGGCCACCGCCAGGGGTAGCGCCAACACCACCCCAGCCAGACCCAGGGCCGGCGCCAGGGGTAACGCCAACACCACCCCAGCCAGACCCGAGAGCTGGCGCCAGGGGTAACGCCAACACCCCCCCCAGCCAGACCCGAGGGCCGGCGCCAGGGGTAACGCCAACACCACCCCAGCCAGACCCGAGGGCCGGCGCCAGGGGTAACGCCAACACCACCCCAGCCAGACCCAGGGCCACCGCCAGGGGTAACGCCAACACCCCCCCAGCCAGACCCGAGGGCCGGCGCCAGGGGTAACGCCAACACCACCCCAGCCAGACCCGAGGGCCGGCGCCAGGGGTAACGCCAACACCACCCCAGCCAGACCCGAGGGCCGGCGCCAGGGGTAACGCCAACACCACCCCAGCCAGACCCGAGGGCCGGCGCCAGGGGTAACGCCAACACCACCCCAGCCAGACCCAGGGCCGGCGCCAGGGGTAACGCCAGTGCGCGCCTGGGACGGGGCTCTCGGGGAGGCCGCTGTCTTCCAATTTACGTCTTCCTCTGGACCAGTTCCCTACACACTATCTCAAAGTCCTAAGTGTGATGTTTCTACTTCTTTTCCTTTTGGCTGCACGGGGATCTCAGTTCCCTGAGCAGGGACGAAACTCACGCCCCTGCAATGGAGCCAGAGCCCGACCACTGGACCACCAGGGAGCCCCTGATGCTTCTGTTTTAGGAAAAATGCTGTCATGGGCTCTAGCAGCTTACTACTACTTTTTCTATTTTTGCACCAAGTATTTAGAAAGGCAAATGGATGTTGGCTTTAGCTCTCACACCACAGAAGGATTCTGTGCCTGAGGCACTGTGGGTACTTCTGTACGGGTGGGAGGCCACCCATCCCAGAGCTCTGGAGATGCTCCTCTGGCCTTGAAGGTGAGGCCACCTGGTCACAGGGCCTGGGTGGCACCCAGAACCAGCTGTCCCGCGGTATGGCTTCTATGTCCAGCAAGTAAGAACCAGCCCAGAGGGAAATCATCAACACAACTGTCAAACGGTGGTCACGGGCAGCAGGTGAAACAGCCTCCTCCTACAACAGACGCGGTGGGCCTCCCTGCCCCCCGCCCCCCACCCCCGACAGCCAGAGGGTCACTCTGCAACTGGTGACCAGGAGTGTGGGGTTCCGCCCAGCAGGGAGCACAGCCCCCTACACTGACCAGAGACAGGAGGGAGGAGAGGGGCAGAGAGGGTGGATCCAGAGTCCAGGTCTGCCGAGACTGACTGCACGTGTTTCAGCTTCGACAGCAAAGCACCCAAAGGCAGAGGCAGCCCATCAGAGGCTCTTTCCACGGGCTGGAAAAAACACCGTGTCAATCCCAGGCGTGTGTTCTGGCTTGGGGAACATGCAGTTATTTTTCATCTTAAGAATTAAAGAAAGCACCTCCCAGGCTGCTGTAACACCGGAGTGCCTGTCAGAGCGGGATCCCATGTGCACACGCCCCAGTTCCCGCCCTGCAGCGGCCACGCGTGCTCAGCGGCTTCCCAACACAGCGACCAGCTTTCGTGCAGGCCCCGACCAGATAACGCATGCTTCTCCACTCCTCACGCTGCAGATGCAGCAGATTAAAGGAAAACACTTCAAGTCATCTCACCCAATCAGAGGAAAGGCCCCAAAGTTTGGTAGAACCCTCAGTGAGGACGCTGGAGACCCCTACCAAGTCACTTTCACCCGAGGGCCCAGTAACCCCATGTCCAGGGACAGACTCTGAAGACCACCTCATCAGACACATAGCAACACTTGTCCCAGGTCAGGCGCTGCAGTTCCACAGCCAGGCTGCAAAACCACTCACACCCCCCCAGTAAGGCTTGATACATACGTGCATCCCAGGCGCTTCAGTCTTGTCCAACTCTTGCGACCCCATGGACTGTAGCCCGCCAGGCTCCTCTGTCCATGGGATTCTCTAGCCAAGGATACTGGAGTGGGTTGCCCTTCCCTTCTCCAGGGGACTGTCCCAAACCAGGGTTCAAACCCAGGTCTCCTGCATTGCGGGAGGATTCTTTACGAGCTGAGCCAGTGGGGAAGCGCCATACATACACAGACCACTGAAAAAAAAGCAAGACAGAATAAACAGTGCTGTTACCTTTTTATGACTTAAAAGACAGGAGGGAAAACAAGCTAAGTTACAAATATTAATGTATGTGTGAAGTGCTTATTTTGGCGCTTCTCCGTTGGTGCTGGCGGTAAAGAACTTGTCAACCAATGCAGGAGACATAAGAGGCGCAGGTTTGATCCCTGGGTTGGGAAAATCCCCTGGAGGAGAGCATGCTACCCACTCCAGTGTTCTTGCCTGGAGAATCCCATGGACAGAGGAGCCTGGTGGGCTACAGTCCATGGGGTCACAAAGAGTCGGACAGGACTGAAGCAAATTACACGCTTATTTTGCAGGATAAAGCAAAAATAAAGATGGTTGCCTATAGACAGTGAAGGAAATATGAAGGTAAGTAAGCTTTCCGATTGTATCCTTTATATAATGTTGACTTTTGAGCAGTGTGATTACCTTTACATTAAAATGTAGGAAATTTCAAGTGTGAAACCTAAAGGCATATCAAATGAGCGATCATACTGCAAACAAAGAACGTTCACCAGGGACTTTATTCACCAGAAGCAGAATACGAACTAAAAACGAAAAAATACCTTAAATTCTGCTGAGTGATTTCATTAGCAGTGGCAACATAATATTTTCGTTTTACCTGTGTTATATGTACTTTAGCACAAAACAAAATGTAACTATGCCAATGCCATTAAGAATCAAAATTTTTAGGAAAAAGACATAATTTTAAAAAAAAGAGAAATTAATTTTAAATTTGTTTTGAAAATATCAGTATGAACTCTTGATGTTTTAAAAATTTATCTCCTAGCTCTGTGCACGAGACCAGTGCTTAAAGCCGCAGTCACACACAAGCACGCTGAACACACCTGGTCCCTGGATTCTGGTTTCTAAACACCCTCCTGCCGGGAGGGGACCACAGCGCTCACAGAAGGAGCCGACCACGGCTCTGGAAACGGAGAGCACGGCTGCAGGAAGGACAGACCGCCAGGACAGTGCCAGGAGCCGGCTCCACGGGTTTCCCACGAGTCGGCCATGACAATCTGAGCGCTACGACAAAGAGAGGAGACTTCAGCAGACTACGATGTAACAGATAAATCTGCTAGTCTGCACTGATACTCAAAGAATCAAAGGAAAAATGAAAACATCTGCCGCGGAGGGGGGACGCTGCAGCCCCTGGCCCCTGGAAAGGGGTGACGAGGGGAGAAGACGCAGCGTCCTGCCTTCCTCGCGTGTCACAGGTAAGGGAAACGCACGTGGAAGGCAGGGGGAGGAACGCGCGACAGAGCGGGGCCCATCCCGGCAGGACAGTCAGGGCAGCACACAGGATGCCCAGCACCGCCGCCTGAAGACGCAGGGTCCCTGGCGGGTGGCGCCCGCGGGTGGGAGCAGCTGGGCCCCGGGGGCCAGCTGCAACTTATCCTCAGACGGCCAAGCCTGCGGAGGGCGGCCCCCAACTGCCCGCCGTGTTGTTCAAGGGCCAACTGTCAACGGCAAAGCAGAAAATGGCAAACAGACCCAGACACAGGGACATTTCTGCAAGACAACTGGCCTAGTCTCTTCAAAAAGTCAACGTCCCGAGTGGGGAAACCGGACTGCGGCCTGGCCGCTGAATGCCACGAGGATGACCGCTCACTCCCTCCACGGCCGTACTGCTGGGGCGAGAACGTGCCTCTGCGTCTCTCTTCTTCTGGGTGGCATGAAGCCCACAGGACCTTGGGTCCCTGACCGGGGACTGAACCCGGGCCCTTGCAGGCAATGTGCTGAAGCGTGAATCCAAACCACTGGACTGCCTCTTCTGAGAAGAGAAGGACGCTCAGCGGCGACGTGCTGTGACCCTTGCTGTCTCCTCAGAGTCCAAAGGCACAGGTGGGGGACCCGCGCCAGCGCTCCAGCTCAGGGCCGGAGCAGCGGCGCCTGGACCTGCTCCCAACCCACCACCCAGCCTTCAGGACACACGCACGCCGGCCTGCAGCCCAAGCCCCGGGCACCTGGGGGCTGCCAGGCCGCACCCGGGCAGCCTCGTCCTCGGACGTGGCAGCCTTCCCACCAAGGCTACCGGTGCAGAGCTGGTCCACACTGAGGGCGAGCCGCACCTGCGGAGGGTGCAGAGCCACGGCGAACATCTTCCCGGGGAGGAGCCGCCCTGAGTGCAGAGAAGCCACCACCCAGGACTGGCCGGGCGGAGGCCAGAGCGCACTGCGGGGCCGAACTCAGAGACCCAGGCCCGCAGCTACCTCCTGGAGACGCGGCGGGGCACCCTGACGCGGCCCAAGCAGCACACGGGCTCCGTGCAGGGCCGCGGAACCTGTCCACCCAGAGGCACTCCTGGTCACAGGTCAGGGCTGCCAGGCTGGCTCCACTTTGGCTTCGAGGGCATCCACGCAGTGCCAGTGCCTACTCTGGGCGGTCCCACCAGCCACAGGTCTGACGGGCCGCCACTGAACGTGGTTCAAGTGTCCACGTGCGCCCACGTGGCACCCGAACTCCCACTCCAAACAGCACACACCCCGGGCTGCTCCCTCCCAGCAGGCCGACCGTGGGCAGGCTCAGTCACCGGGCCCTGGGTGAGGATGGGCCCTCCGTTCAGGCCTGCGGGCTTGGGGCGGGCAGGGCAGGGCCGCTTGGATGGAGGAGCCATGGCGGGCAGTGCCCAAGGTCAGCAGGGGACGCTCCGCCCAGGCCCAGCATCTCTGGTTTCTGGGGTGCACAGACTTCGCTGGGGGGGTAGGCGGCTGCCGCAAGGCCTTCACCCGAAGGAGAGCGGAACCCGAGCAGGGTAAACACCTGAGCAAGGCGGGCGACGGGCCTTACGACAGGACATGGCCCGAACGCTGGGGCCGGGCTCCACACCTCACTGCTGCTTCTCACGCAGGGTCTCCGCTCCACCACCCCGAGACCCCTCGGCACGGGACGCAAAGGTCCTTTCCTCTCCAAACAGTCTTCCAAGAGCGCACTTCTCACACTGCCCGTCACCCTTGCCCATGTCTGCCTGTGCTCTTCCTTGGAGAGATCACTCTGCCTTCTTCTCTGTCCATCCCCACCACGACCCTGCAGCGTGGCCCCAGCAGGTAGAACAGTGCCCGGTGAGAGGAGAGAGAAGAGGAACCTCCACAGAGGCAGGCATCTCCAGCTCTCCTGGGCCCTCTACCTCAGAAACAGGAGGAAGGAGAAGAAATGACTTTCTTTCATTCCTAACGATGCCTTCCAGGATACCAGCTGCCAAAAGCACACATCAGAGAGTTAGCTAGAAGTGATCTAAATTCCCGAGTGATGAAAATCAGGCGGTGACGAAGCCTAAGGGAGAAGGGAGGGAAAGACAGGGAAGTAGAAGGGGCTGACGCTCTGGAAGCTGCCTGACAGGACGTCTGCCGACACCCGGACACTGCAGGGAGGCCAGCCGGGAGGCTGCGGGGTGGTCGGGGCGGGATTCCATGCAGCTGAATTCAGTGAGACACCAACCATAAACAGAAACGATGCCTCCTATAGCTTACGTCAAGTCCTGGGATTTAAACAGTGCCTTAAACATCGAGCGGTAACCAGGAGCATGGCCGTCACCTCTCAGCCGCGTGCCTCGTGCAGAGAAGCTTAGGAGGAAACAGCGCTGCTGAGGGACAGTCGGAGGCGCCCCCGTGTGCCTGCGCCCAGCAGTCCTCCCACTGAAGGAGGGAACGAGAGCAGAGTGGGAAGGAGGAGCTGCGGCCGGGCAGAGACACACAGACAGTGTGGCGGGGAGGACAGGCTGACCGCGGTCACAGCGCCTCGTGCTCCCACAGCCCCGCGGCCCAGGTCTGCCCACTCCCCAGCTTCCACGCCGGGCAAGGATCTGAAAGACAACACACACGCCCTTCACCACGCACTGAGCACAGCGGCCTCGGCTCCTCTGCACAGACGCAGGGCTTAGTCCACCACCCTCACGGTCCCCCTCAAACCTTTCCCAGCGCTTCAGGAGCACTCCTGGCAGAGTGAGCCACTCACAAACCTCCTTCTGTGTGTAGTGACATGAAAAAGCAGAGCAGACATATCACACCCGAAAACATCAGGGATTAACAGTACGTGTGGGGTGATGTGGACTCAAAGTCTGTGCTTTCTTCCAATACAGGAGATTAACTTCCTGAAGACTCATAGAATCTCTTAACTTGTGCTACATCTTTTCCTGAGAAAATGTAAACCACCACAAGCAGATACCATCTGTTTAAGGATCACAGGAAGCACGCACCCCTGCACGGACAGCCCGTGGCAGACCCTGAGTATGAACTGGTGAAAGCAGTCTCCTCTCACAAGATAACTCTGCATGGAAATTAAGTCATAACTGCAATTTGGCTTGTTCGAGTGCTTTTTAAAAACTCCAACTAAATCCTTCTTCCTCTCCTAATTTTAACACCGTGATGTAGAGAAGACATCAAAAATTAATATAAAAAGTCACAAAAATGCCTTAGCAAACTGGTCTCATGCAAGTCTGAGATGCGTTTTTCAAAACTATGGACTTAATCTGACCAGAGTTAACTTCAAAACAAATAACTTCCCTTTTTTCCAAACTTGAGAATGCCCACAGAAGCTTCTCCTGATGGCCCAGCTGGGCAGGGATTTGCTTGCAGAGGTGCATGTATGTGTGTCTATGGACAGTCACCTAAAATGCTAGGAGAGTCTCGGGGGCTGGCAATTCTCTTCAGCAAGCAGGATGGTGTGGGTCACAGAAAAAAAGATAAAAGAAGATACACAAATGACTCCGTCGTTACTTGGGTCTTAAAAAAAAAACCCAAAAAACCGCAACTGGAAAAACACTCGAAATTCTGCTCTGCAGTTTGATTCGGGCTTTCACTACTTACACTTGAATGTCATACCCAGAAACACGCACGGTAACCGAGAAGCATCAGAGCCGTGCAGAGATGAGAAGCGTCTCGTGTGCTCCCTGAGACGTGTAAACGAGGCCCCGGTTGCTCCTTCCTGGAAGCGCACAGAAAATGAAATACCGTACCTGGGTGGGGGGCACCCGAAAAGCACAGCGTGTAAGGCGATCCATGGCGGTGGCGGAGGGCAGAGGCCCTCAGGACAGACACACACCAAGCACCTGTCTGCCGGCCGGCGACCCCCGCCCCAGGGCGACTGCGGCCCGGGGTCCGCCGCGTGGTCAGCCGGAGAGCCCACGCCGGCCGGCACGTCTGTCCCCGTGCTCGCCCGCGGCCGGCCCGGGGTCCGCGCCCGCTTCCACGGCCTCGCGCTTGCTCCGCCGGCCGCGCGGCCGGAAGAGGCGCCCCGGGTGCCCCGCTGTCAGCCGGGCCGGCGGCCGCGGGGCGCGCAGCTGGAGTGGCGTCCGGGCGCCGAGACCGAGTCCGCCGCCCGGGCGGGGTCCCCGCGACTGCAGGACGCCCCCGCCCCGCCTCGCGCAGGCGACCCCGCGCCCGCCCGGCCCGACTCCGGCCTCGCCCTCCGGCCCCGGCCCCCGGGTCCGGCCTCGGCCCCCGGCCCCTGGGTCTGGCTCCGGCGCCCCGGCGCCCCGACCTCCCGGCCCCGACCCCGACGGCGTGCCTGGACGGCCGGCCCCGGAAGCGAGCCGCGCACTCACCGCGGGGACCCCACGGCCGCGCAGGCAGACGCGCCCCATTCATCGGCCTCGGCTTTGTCCGCCCCCGGCCCCTCCCGCGCCGCCGCCGCCGCCGCCGGACGCTGCACCCCTCCCAGGGCCCCGCGCGGCCGGGGCGGGGCCGGGGGCGGGGCCGGCGCGCGCAGGCGCAGTGCCCGCACGCCCTCCACTCCCCGGGGCCCGGCCGGACGGGCGGCTCTAGGTGCAGAGGCGCCGCTGATGGGGAGGGTCTGGGCAGATTGCACAGGCGTAGCCCCGCCCCCCAGGGCCAGCTTGAGCGACCGCGCAGGCGCACTCCGACCCCGGGCCGGCGTGGGCCGATTGCGCAAGCGTAGCCATCACCTGGGCGAGGGCCGGCCGCGCAGGCGCAGTCCCCGCGCGCCGGCCCCGCCCCCGGGCGGCCAGTTGGGAGGCCGCGAGGTACTCGGCGCTGGCTGGACGGGGGGCGTTGGCGGGGCGGGCCGCCGGGGCCTTCCTGGTGACTCGGCGGCAGGGCGGGCGCACGCGAGCCGCGGCATCGGGAGCTGCGGCGCGACGGGCGCCCTGTTCCGCCTGCAGGTGCGCGCAGGTGCGCGGCGCCGCCCGGCCGCGAAGCCTGGGAAGGCGTCCGTCCTGCCGAGGGGCTCCGGGGGGGCTCTGCGTGCGCGCCGGGCAAGTTTTGGCCCTGGAGTCAAGGGCGATAAGGTGCAGCCGTGCGCAGGGATTAAAGCTTAACGTGTGGGAACCGGGGGGCCCGTCGTCTCGGGAAAGCCGCGGGCCGGGCTCGCTCTCCGTGTCTGTCCCGGACAGTTTCCTAACCCACAGTAATTCACTGACCAAATAAATTCTCCAACTGATTTTGTCACCCTGTTCTAGACTACAACTCACTTTGTACGAGAACGAGACACAGGTTCATTCCCTAAGTCTCGCTGTAACGGTTAGGACGTCTTACGTTCAACAATGACTGGTCCGCTTCAGTGGGGTCAGTTGGCCATGTCTCCCCCCACAACGGCCTCCACGCCCCCCGCCCCCCAACTCTGCCTGCCCGTCCGTGACCCCCGCCCTCTGCCTGCCTGTCTGGCCTCTGATCGCACTCCAGTCCCAGAGGCCTGACCTCTGCGACAGGCGGGCGAGAACTTAGGACCTTCTCCCGCCCTCTTTTAATTTGCTTATTATCAAGTCTTAAGTTGGTCGCAACAGGTTTTGTTCCTTTTGTTCTCCTACCCCAGCGGCTGCTGGGTTCTGTCTGGCCCAGGACGGTGGTGGAGGTCTGTTGTAAAGCTGGGGGCTGGCGGGTGGACAGTAAAGGATGGCTGCGGTCTAAATCCTGCCGCCAGCGTTTTTTATTTGACCCCAAGCTAAGCATGTTTTTTCAGTTTTCAATGGCTGGGAAGAAAAAAGAATATTTCATGATATGAAAATTCTGTGAAATTCAAATGTCAGTGTCCTGACTGGAGTTTTCTCAGAACAGAGGGGAAACCTCTGCTTCACGGCCCACCTCCAGCTGTGTTCACCACTCAGGCCACGTTGAGGAGCTGGGGCACAGACCCCGTGTCAGGCAAGGCTAGGAGTATTTGCTTTCTGGCCCTTTGTGGAAGAAGTCATCAGCTCGTGCCCTAGATGAATGGGCAACCTCTTACCTGGTCCCACGGCTTGTCATTCCTCCACTGACTGCCTCACGGGGGCTGCTGTCTCATGGTCAAAACTGGATCTTAAAAGCTTGGTGGTGGTGCCCACTGCCCAGCTCCTGCCGCCTGCCTGCACTCGCTGACTCCGCTCCAGCCCAGGTGGTCTCCTGGGCCCCACCCCAGGGCCTCTGCGCGGACTCTTCCTGAACTGGAATGCTCTTCCCCGCATGGCTGCCTGTCTCACCCTTCACCTCTGCAGATCTTTGCCCAGATGTCATCTGGAGGAGGGGGCGTAGCTCCTTCTGGTCTTTCCCTACAGAGCAGTACCCCCCCACCCCCATCTCCCAGCCTCATTCTCCTCTGACATTGACCTGTTTGTGGTCAGCCTCTCAGGGTGGAAGGAGCGCTCCAGGGGCCAGGGCCTGCTCTTCCTGTGTGATGATGGGCAGTGCCCAGTTCCCTGCATCTTGATGGGTGGGCTGATTGCGAGTGCCAGCACTGATCTGAAATGGATGTAAAAGTTTCCCCTGGCCGGTGACGACAACCCTTCCCCAAGGGCCTCACCAGTTCCCCCTCCCTCCTTTGTCTGCGTGCGCTTCTCCCACCTGCAGCCTGGCCGGATGTGCCTGCTCTGACCTCTTCCAGGAAGGGTTTTTGTCTCATCTCTCACTGACCCCATGGACATGAATCTGGGAAAACTCTGAACAGTGGGGGTCGGAAAAGCCTGGCGTGCTACAGTCCGTGGGGTCACAAAGAGACACGACTGAGGGGCTGGATAACAACAGCAAAACGTGAATGCCCAGATGGGGCGCCGTGGGCCTGAGATGGGGCACGGCACTCATGAGACTGGCACCAGCGTAAACCGGACCGTTCCAGTGACTCGGGCCACCTCGTGACCCTGTCAACAGCTGCGGGCCATTCATGTACCACACCCTGGATGAGCACTTTCTGTGAGCCCGAGATGCTGGACGTTATTTTTAACTCAAACAAGAGAAGCGTGAGCACCTGTGTTTTATCTGCGTTCTGAGCACAGACTCGAAGCCCCAGGAGAGAGGGAGGGTTACGTTTCCTGCCCGGTGCTGGCCGCGGTGTGCAGTCCATGCTTAGGAATAAAGAGCGACCAGCCACCCGCTCTGAGGCCAGCGAGGCCGAGGCCGGGCTGACCTGCAGCGCCCTGGTGGCTCTCTGCCCACACGGGCTGCACTGTGGTCCTTGGAAGGGGTTCACCCCACACTGATTCCAAGCCCAGCTCAGGGGACATGAGGTTGATGGTGTCACATGTGGAAGCTGCTGGGCGCCCGGCCCTGGTGACCACATCAAGGGTCCTGATGGCTGGGCCTGAAGTGAGGGTGGCTGTGCTGTGGAGCCCCATCTGCATAGGGGTTTGGGGCAGACACCCGCCTGTCTCTGGCTGAGTCCCAGAGTCCATGGTTCCCTCTTCCTGGGGTACAGGTCTTTGTGGCTCCAGGACCTTGAAAATGGGCCCCTCCGTTGTCCTCATCACATGTCCCTGCCTTCCCTTCAGGGCAGCAGGAATGCTGTGAGTGTGTGTGTGTGTGTGTGTGTGTGTGTGTGTGTGTGTGCAGGAGGGGAAAACTGCCAGTAGGTCAGGTGAGGAGACCCCAGGTGGGCCCAGGGGGAAGGGCAGCCGTCCGGCTGCAGGAGGCGGCTCTGGGTGCTGAGCACCCACCAGACCCTCGCCGCGTTGTGTCCCTGGGAGCACCACCCCCACTCCAGGCAGACGGTGACATCCTTGCTCCTCTGGGGAGGAGGACTGGAGCTGGAGGCAGGGCGTCCCCGAGGGGGCGGAGCCGGCAGGGCACAGAAGGGTCACACGAGGTCTGGGAGCCGAGCAGCGGCCCCCCATGTCAGAGGTGGATCGGGGCTGCTGGACACAGCGGCCGGACAGGAGGGCGCTGGGGAGTTTGTCCAGGTCTCAGGTTTTGCTCTGGGCCCGGGTGGGCGGGGGCTTGGGAATCCCTCCGAGGACCACCCTCTCCAGGCAGGCATCAGCGGGTCCCCTGGGGGCCCCACATGGCTCTTCTGAACTGGACCCCGGAGTCACTCTGCACACTGACCCCACCTCCTCACCTGGGGGGGCTTGGCCCTCCCCACCTTGCACCTGCCCCAGCCCCCCAGGAGTTGGCGCGTTTGCAGTTTGGGAGGAGGGGTGCGGGGGCACTGGAGGCCCAGGGGGCAATGGGCAGCCTGGAGTGGGGAGGTTTCTGTGGTCGCCCATTCCAGTGGGGGTGATGTCCTCAGGGATTTGGGGGTATGCAAGGGGGGCAGTGGGGCCTGGGGGTGGACGAGTGGTGAGGGGTAGAGTGAGCCCCCAGGCTTGGGTCTGGGCTGCCGAGGGACCGAGACTGGGGTGGGAGGGAAGCCCATCAAGGCTGCAGACCTGAGTCCAGTGCCCACTGCCCAGAGCCCACCTGCCTGCCTTCCCACAGCCTCGCGCCTGCCCTGCTCCAGGCTCCACATCCCAGGAAGCCAGGGGGAGGGGGCAGGTCCCAGTACCACCCCCACGCAGGTAACTGGAACCCAGGTACCCCCCAGGACCCCCGTGGCCTCCTGGGGTGGGCGAGGCAGGGAGTGGAGCTGAAAGGAAGCACCTCTGCGGCTTCCACTTCTCCACGCCTCGGCGTTTTTCATCGTCACTTTGTGCCCTGCTGTCGGCGGCTTCCCGTGGTTTTCCTCTGGGCGGAGGGGGCCCAGGGCAGGGCAAGGCCGTCCTCCTTTGGGGCTGAGGAGCTTCCGGGGCGTGCTCTGAGCCCCCGGGACCTCACAGGGACCCCGGGTGGTCCTTGACTCTGCATAGGAGGCCATGCTGCTGTCGTGGGTCTGCCAGCCTGGGGAGTGACGGCCAGAAGTGAGTGGTCCAGGGGCCCGAGCGCAGGGCGGTTGTGCTGGGAACACTCACCCCGAGGCCTCACTGACGGCGGGACAGCCTGGGGCCCATCGAACCTTGAGCCGGCATCGCCGGGGGCCTGGCTGCCCTTCCCGAGACGCTGGAGTGACGGCGGCGCCAGCTTCCCTGGACGGGCGGAGAGGGACCCAGGGGTGGGGGGTGGGGGGGAGCCGTGTCTGCCACGTGCCCCCCCAGCCCTGCACTCTTGCTTAGAAGGCCGTGGGGGCCCGCGCAGGTGGGGGCCCAAGGGAAGGACCGCCCAGCCCCTGAGAAGGTGAGGGCGAGCGGGCGCCGCTGAGGCACAGGGGCTCCTGGGGCTCCCCGCCGGGGTTTGGCCGCGTCCTGGGCTGCAGAAGAGGCGGCTTGAAGGGCTGGGGCGGCCGTGCTCGCAAGACCACTCGGGGCGCGGGGCAGTCGGCGAGGGGGCCCTGGCCGCTGCAGGAGGCACCCCGAGGGCTGTCGGAGAGAGAGGCGGGACTCAGGGGGGCCCTGGAGAGCAGCTGCAGGTGGGGCGCCTCGCAGGTGGTGGGGACCGCGCTGAGACCGGAGTGCAGGGAACAGAACTGGACTTACCATTTTTGTGGGGAGGGGCAGGGAAACATAGCGGCAGTAAGTGCCGCAGTCAGGAGAAAGAGCTACGCGGGCTGGGGTGGGCACACGGGGTGTTCAGATGCAAAGGCCCTGGGGCTGTGGGCACGGGCCAGGAAGGAAGAGGCCCCATGGAGAGGCTGCGGTTTTAGAGCTGAGGCGATCCCAGCAGGTGTCCTCGGTGGGAGTGTGTGGGATGAAGGGCCTGGGGAGGCAAGCCCAGGTGGGAGCAGGCCCTGACCGGGCGGAGGGTTCGGGTGGGCTCAGGCGCCGGCCCCAGATGTCAGGCACCTGTCCGTGATGACTGGCTGTTTTATTTTCCAAGGTAGAAATAACTCGGGGTTTATGTGGGTAACTAGGATTGCTAGATTTAGCAGATCTAAAAAGGTGTGTCTATCTGATTTAAAATGTAACTGGGTGAACTGTATTTCATCTAGAAGCCCAATCTTAACAGGAGGACCATCCCTGTTAACAGCCCAGCCAACACTGAAAGGAAAATGGAGAACTGTGTATGATAACACCCCCTCCAAAGGATGACTTTGAAAACAGTTAGATATCTGGCCCAGGTTTTACATACAAGGCTGTTGATTAAAATTTTATTACTATATGTACTTTTCTCAAATCTACTCTTTTCACTTAACAGAATAGCTTCTTCCACATGGACACATAGATGATGGCTGTGCAGGTCACGTTAACGCTGAGCGTGGTGTGGGAGGGGGCCAGCCGTCCTGACCCCGGGCGGCAAGAGTTCTCTGAGGAGCACGGGGTGCTCATGCTGTTTGCCTTTTGGTCATTTCATCAGAAAACAGTACTAGCAATGGATTTTATTTTTTATGAAAATGTTACTGAGATAACTAGAGGTTCACTTGCAGTTCTGACAAATGATACAGGGGTGCCCTAGGACGCCGTAGCCAGGACTCCCCAGGAGTAAGCAGCATTTATAAACTGAAAGTGAAGATCCCATCCAGGATGGGGGTGCTGGTACAGCCACTGGTTGTGTTCTGGTTCCCCTAGTTTTGTTTCACTTGTACGTGTGTGTGTGTGTGTGTGTGTGTGTGTGTGTGTGGTAAATTCTATACAGTTTTATCAGCCAGGTTGGTTTGGGAAATCTCCATCAAGACACTGAAGAGTCCCACCGATGATTGTTATTTTGTCCTTTTATAACCACACTGCCCCACCTCGTCCCAAAACCCAGGAAAGGCAACTCCCTTCCAAAAGCTTGTCATTTTAGTGTTCCTTAGATCAAACTGCCAACACCTGTTGGATCATCGAAAAAGAAAGAGAATTCCAGAAGAACATCTACTTCTGCTTCATTGACTACGCTAAAGCCTTTGACTGTGGATCACAATAAACTATGGAAAATTCTTAAAGAGATAGGAATACCAGATCACCTCACCTGCCTCCTGAGAAACCTGTATGCAGGTAAAGCAGCAACAGTTAAACCAGACATGGAGCAATGGACTGATTCCAATTTGGGAAAAGAATACACCAAGGCTATATATTGTCACCCTGCTTATTTAACTTATATGCAGAGTACATCATGAGAAATGCAGGCTGGATGAAGCACAAGCTGGAATCAAGATGACTGGGAGAAATATCAACAACCTCAGATATTCAGATGACACCACCCTTATGGCAGAAAGCAAAGAACTAAAGAGTCTCTTGATGAAGGTGAAACAGGAGAGTGAAAAAGCTGGCTTAAAACTCAATATTCAGAAAACTAAGATCAAGGCAGCCAGTCCCATCACTTCATGGCAAATAGATGGGGAAACAATGGAAACAGTGATAGACTTTATTTTTTGGGCTCCAAAATCACTGCAGATGGTGATTGCAGCCATGAAATTAAAAGATGCTTACCCCTTGGAAGAAAAGCTGTGACCACCCTAATAGCATATTAAAAAGCAGACACATTACTTTGCCAACAAAGGTCCCTCTAGTCAAAGCTATGATTTTTCTAGTAGTCATGTATGGATGTGAGAGTTGGACCAAAAAGAAAGCTGAGTGCCAAAGAACTGATGCTTTTGAAGTGTGGTGTTGGAGAAGACTCTTGAGAGTCCCTTGGACTGCAAGGAGATCCAGCCAGTCCATCCTAAAGGAAATCAGTCCTGGGTGTTCATTGGAAGGACTGATGCTGAAGCTGAAACTCCAATACTTTGGCCACCTGATGTGAAGAACTGACTCACTGGAAAAGACCCTGATGCTGGGAAAGATTGAGGGCAGGAGGAGAAGGGGACGACAGAGGATGAGATGGCTGGATGGCATCACTGACTCAGTGGGCATGATTCTGAGAAAACTCTGGGAGATAGTGATAGACAGGGAGGCCTGGCGTGCTGCAGTCCATGGGGTTGCAAAGAGTCGGACACGACTGAGCGACTGAGCAACAACAATGAAGTTGGAATCCAGGGTGAGGAACCTTTTGGGATTGGCTGTTTTGCTCAGCATGGGGTTTCTGAGGTGGTTCTAGTGGTAAAGAACCTGACTGCCAGTGCAGGAGATGTAAGAGACACAGGTTCGATCCCCGGGTCTGGAAGATCCCCTGGATGAGTGCATGGCAACCCACTCCTGTATTCTTGTCTGGGATTCCACGGACAGAGGAGCCTGGTGTGACACAGTCCACAGGGTCGGAAAGAGTCTGACACGACTGAAGTGACTTTAGCGTGATAATTCCCTGGAGACTCATCCCCCCGGTCTGAGTGTCACTGCCCATCCCCCGTGTTGCTCAGCAGTGTTCCCTGGGGTGGATGGACCACTCTTTGTTCTGGCATCCACGGTTGGCTCAGCCATCTCCAGTTGAAGGACATCTGTGTTAATTCCTGTTTGGGTCTGTTCCAAATAAAGATCCTAGGAATATTTGTGTATGTGTTTGGGTGTGGACAGAAGTCTTCAGTTCTCTGGGGTAAATGCCCAGAGGGTCCCTTCTGGGCCACGTGGGCCTGCATGTTTGGATTCTGAGGAAACCGCCAAGTTCTACCTTTCCACGTTCCGCTAGCAGGCATCAGTGATCTCGTCTCTCCACGTCCTGGCCGGCATCAGTTGTGGTCTTAACTTTTTCCTCTGTCACTGTAATAGGGGTGATATCTCGCTGTGCTTTAGAGGCTAATGAGAGGCGAAGTCTTAGTCCCCCAACCAGGGATTGAATCCTACCCACTGGGAGACTGCCAGGGAAGCCCCTACAGATGCTTAGTTGACATCTGTGTATGTTTTCCTTAAACTGTCTCTTCGTATCTCTTGCTGATTTTTCAAGTTGGATGCCTTTTTTTTTTACTGTTGAGTTTTTAGGGTTTTATACATTCTGTATGTTAGCCCTTTGTCAGATGGACGGCTTGCAGATATTTTTTCTCAGTCTGCAGCTTGTCTTTTCCTCCTACAGAGCAAGTTTTAAATTTCGATGAGATCTACTTTATCAATGCTTTCTTTTTGTGTTTTGCCTTTGGTGTCAAGTTAAGAATTTTGTGCCTTGCCCTAGATCCGAAAGATTTTTTTTTTCCCCAAAGATCTTCTACTGCACTTTTCCAAAACTTTCTAGCTTCATGTTAAAGCCCATTTTGAGCTCTGTGTAACTTGTGGAGCCCTTGCGTCTCCTCCCCTTCTCCCTCCTCCCCGCCCTTCCCCTGCCCACGCACGTCTACCTGTTGTCGCTCCCACTCTTCTGTGACCCCGTGGATTATAGCTCTCCAGGCTCCTCTGTCCGTGGGATTTTTCCTGCAAGAATACGGGAGTGGGTTGCCATGCCCTCCTCCAGGGGACCTTCCTGACCCAGGGACTGAACCCACATCCTGCAGCTCCTGCATTGCCAGGCGGATTCTTTACCACTTCGCCACCTGGGAAGCCCAGGCACGTCTAATTGCTCCAGCACAATTGGTTGAAAAGGCGGTCTGTCTTTCCTTCATCAAGACGCTTTTACACATTTGTCAGAAATCACTTGGACACATTTGTGTGGGTCTGTTTCCGGGTTTTCTGTTTTGTTCTGTTGACCTGGGCATCTGTTCCCTCCACCAACACCGCAGTCTCGATTACCATAGCTTCCCTGGTAGCTCAGCTGGGAAAGTCTGCCTGCAATTGAAGGAGACTGGGGTTCGATTCCCAGGTTGGGAAGATCCCTTGGAGAAGGGAATGGCCACCTACTCCAGTATTCTTGGGCTTCCCTGTGGCTCAGATGGTAAGGAATCCGCCTGCAGTGCAGGAGACCTGGATTTGATCCCTGGATTGGGAAGATCCCTTAGAAGAGGCCACGACAACCCACTCCAGTATTCTTGCCTGGAGAATCCCATGGACAGAGGAGCCTGGTGGGCTATTGTCCACGGGCATAGCGCACACACGTGTCAGAGTTGGGCTGACTGAGTCCCCCACTTTATGCTCCTTTTCAACATTGTTTTGGCTATTATAGTGCTTTGCCATTCCGTACACATCTGAGGATAATCTTGTCTGTATCTACAAAAAAACCTTGCTGAAATTTTGATAGGATTTGTTTTATCTTGTATATCCATTTGGAGAGAACTGGCATTTTCACTATTTTTAGTCTTCTAACCATGAAAATGGTATGGCTCGATGTTTATTTAGATCTGTGAGTTTTTCAATCAGTTTTAACTTTATTCTGAAACATTGTAAATAGTGTTATGTTTTTAATTCCAGTGTCCTTGTGTTCATTGCTTGTATGTAGAAATACAACTGATTTTTTTAAAAAATGCTTATATTGTATTCTGAGACCTGCCTGAACTCACTTATTATTTCTAGGAATTTTATTGATAGATTCCTTGGGATCCTCTAGTAGATAATCATGTCATCTGCAAAAAAAATGCAGGTGGCTTTATTTCTGCATTTCAGAGATAAATGCATTTTTTCCCTTTTCTTATCTTATTTAAAAAAAATGGTTGCCCCAAGGCGTGTGGGTCTTCTTGGATCCGGGGTGGGACCCGTGTCCCCTGCATTGGCAGGCGGGCTCTAACCACCGGAGCGCGGGAGACAGCCCTTCTTGGGTTACTGCACTGGGTGACGCTTCCAGCCCGGACGAGACTGAGTGCAGGTGGTGAGGGCAGTGTGCTTCCCTTGTTCCTGATCTCAGGAGAACGCATTCAGTCTTTCACCATGAAATATGTCAGTTATAGTTGAGATCATTCCCCTCTACTACTGATTTTCTGAGAGTTTTTTTTTTTATCATATATGGATGTTGAATACTGCCTTTTCTGAATTGATTGATAATTATGTAATTTTTCTACTCTAGACTGTTAATAGGGTGGATCACATTACTTTTGAATATTGAACCATCCTTGCAGCCTTGGAATAAATCCCACTTAGTCATGGCGTATAGTTTTTCTTTTTACACACTGCTGAATTCTATTACTTTGTTGAGGATTTTTGTGTCTATGTTCATGAAGGACTTTGGTCTGTAGTGCTCTTTTTGATACTGTCTTTATTTGGTTTTGGTATCAGATCATTCTAGCTTCATAAAATGAATTTGGAAATGTGCCTCTTTTCTATTTTCTGGAAGAGATTGTGCAGAATTGGTTTTAATTCTTGTTTAAATATTTGGGAAAAGTCTTCACTGAAACCATGGGGATTTCACAGAAAGTTTGGAGATTTCTGTCCTTGTTTGAGTTTTAAATTATGAATTCAACTTCGTTAATAGTTATATGACTCTTTAAGTCATCTGTTTTATTTTGAGTGAATAGTGGTAGTTTGTGTTTTTTAAGAGATTAGTTCATTTCATCTCAGTTGTCAAATTTTGTCTGTAGAGTTACTCATGTTGTTTAGTTACTAAGTCATTTCCGACTCTTTGCAACCCCTGGGCTGTAGCCCGCCAGGCTCCTCTGTCCATGGGATTCTCCAGGCAAGAACACTGGAGTGGGTTGCCATTTCCTCCTCCAGGGGACCTTCCCGACCAGGGACTGAACCCGAGTCTCCTGCATTATCAGGCAGACTCTGTAGCGCTGAACCACCAGGGAAGACCCAGAGTTGCTCGTAATATTTGCTTGTTACCCTTTCACTGCATGCGCGGCTTGTGGCAACACCCCTATTTTCTTCCTAATATTATTAATTTATCTTTCTCTTTTTCCTTCTGCTTTGTATGAGGGTTCTCCAGAGAAACAACACATAATGTGTGTGTGTGTGTTTATTTTAAGCAATTGGCTCATGAGCTTGCAGAGGCTTGGTGGGTCCAAGATCTGATCAGAGAGGCTGGAGACACAGGAAAGAGTCAAAGTTCAAGTCCAAAGAGAGTCTGCCATGGAATCAGGAAGAACTGATGCTGCAGATGAGATCAGAAGACCGTCTTCTGGAAGAGTTACTCGTGCCTGGAGGAGGTCAGCCTTTGTTCTGTCTGGTCTTCTGCTGACTGGACAGGGGCTTTCCAGGTGGCTCAGTGGTGCCAATGCAAAAGATACAGGTGACCCTGGTTCAGTCCCTGGGTCGGGAAGATCCCCTGGAGAAGGGAATGGCAGCCCACTCCAGTATTCTTGCCTTGGAATTCTCATGGACAGAGGAGCCTGCGGGCTACAGCCCATGGGGTCGCGAACAGTCAGACTCGGCTGAGTGACAGCACACGCATGCGTGATCCGACAACATATTGTGCATGATTTCAATCCTTTTAAGTGTGTTGAAGTTTGTTCTGTGACCCAGGATGGGGTCTGTCTTGGCCAGTGCTCCCTGGATGCCTGAAAAGGGTGTTTATTCTGCTGCTGTTTGATGGACAGCTCTGTAAACGCCCTTTAGGTCCTGTTACTTGGTGACGGTTCTGCCTTCTTCTAAATCTTCGCTGACTTTGTGTAGATGTTCCATCATTTGCTGACAGTGGAGTGTGGAGGTCCCTAAATGAAAGCTATCATTTTAGATTTGGCTATTTCTTCTTTCAGCTCTATTATATTTTGCTATACACACACACACATATGTATATATGTATTTTTTTTGGCCACACCATGTGGCAAATGTATGTTAGTTGTCCATCCAGGAATCGAACCCACAGCCCCTGTGTTAGAAGGGAAAAGTCTTAACCACTGGACCACCAGGGAAGTCCCACTTTATATGTTTTTAACTCTGTTGTTTGGTGTGTAAATGCTTACAATCATTATGTCTTCCAACTGGATTGATCCTTTTATCATTATGTGGTATTCCTCTTTGTTTCTAGAAATTTTCTTTGCTCTGCAGTCTACTTTATTGTGATTTTAATACATAATAAATGATAACATGATAAATAATGCATCAATATGTAATAAATAATATACTGTGGTCACACCTACATTTTTGGCTAATACTTGAATTAACACTCTTTACAGTCTTTTATTTTTATCCTACCTATGTGATTGTTTGCTGTCCTGTAGGCAGCATATAGGCAGGCTGTGGTTTTTTTAATTCACTCTAACAATCTGTGTGTTTTAATCAGTGTATTTAAAGCCTTTATGTATAAAATTTTGATATATTAAGGCTGAACTCTGCCATTTTATCATTCATTTTCTATTTGCTTCCTCTCTAATCACTCCTCTTTTTCTCTTTTTTTGCCTTCTCGTGGGAGGCTGAATACTGTTTAGAATTCCATTTTGGTTTTTTAAGGGTGTTTTTGAGTACAGCATTTTGTACAGTTTTCCTCAACTCTCTCGGTATTACAGGACAGAAACACAAGTTATCAGAGTCTGCGAATATAATCTCAGCCCTTTGAGTGACGTGTAGAAACCTTATTTGCATTTAACTCCCATTACTATTCCCATTTGAAAGCTAGACGTGCCCAAGTCTTTCTCACATGTACATCTAGCACCACATCAGACAGTGTTACACATGTTGATTCAGCCACCCAAGGAGGCGTAAGAGGGTCATGATGAGAATAGTTGCTATGTGTCCCTCTGTTTTACCCTTCTGTGGTTTTCCTTACCTTCCTGAGGGTCTAAGCCTTGTGGTATCATCTCTGAAGAACTTCCTTTAGCGATTCTTTCGGGGTAGTTCTGCTAGTGACAAGTTCTTTTCGTTTTCTTTGTCTGTGGACGTCTTTGTTTCCCCTTCCTTCTCTTTTTGGCTGTGCTGTGTGGCAAGGAGGTCCCAGTTCCCCGACCAGGGATCAAAGCTGGGCCCTTGGCGGCGAAGTGCGAAGCCCTCACCACTGGGCAGCCAGCTACGTCCCCCGCTCCCTTCTCTGGTCGGTTGTTTACCGCTCGTCCTCCTCGCCAGCTGAGGCTCTGGTCCTCCTGCCCCAGGCCTGGCTGCGCCGGCCTTCGCTGCCGGGGGCTCTTCTCCGGTCGCGGTGGGCAGGGGTGCGCTCCGGCTGCGGGCGCGGGCTCCTCCCCGCAGCGGCTCCGCGGCCGTGGACGGCTCCAGGGCACAGGCTCAGGACTGTGGCCGCGGGCTCAGCCGCTCTTCGGCCGGTGGGGTCTCTGGCAGGGCGACGGAACCAGCGTCTCCAGCGTTCGCGGGCAGACTCTTCGCCGCTGAGCCACCGGGGAAGCCCCCCTTCATTCCTGACGCATTTTTCGTTAGATATGCAATTCGTGGTTGACAGTCCTTTCCTTTCAGCATTTGAAAAATGTGGCACTTCCTTCTGGCCTCTGTGGTTTCTGATAAAAAAACCCACTGTTATTCCAGTCGTTCTTCCCTTATAGGCAGTGTATCATTTCTGTTTGCTTTCAAGAGGCTTTTGGTTGTGTTTTTATTTTTATTTGTGTTTGTTTGTTTTCCTTCGGCCTGTTTTCTTTTGATTGTTCAGATTGGGTAATTTCTACTCTTCTGTTCTCTAGTTCATAGACTCAACTGTCATATTCATTGTGTTATTGAGCCCATTCAGTGAGTTTTAAATTTTGGCGTATTTTTCAGTTCTGTGATTCCATTTGACTTTTTAATAGCTTGTTTCTATGCAAGAAAATTTTCTATTTTTCGACTTGTTTCAGGATAATTTGTAATCGGTTATACAGGCATTTTTGTGGCAGCTGCTTTACAATCTCTGTCAGATGATCACAACATCTGATTCATTTCACTGTTGGTATCTGTGGATCATTTTCCTTTCCTGTGAGTTCTTTCTTTTTTAACGCGTAATCTCTTTATTTATTTTGGCTGTGCTGGGCTTTTCCTTGGTTGCGGCGAGCAGGGGCCACTCTCTCGCTGTGGTGCGCAGGCGTCTCACCGCAGCGGCTTCCCTTGCCGGGCACAGGCTCTAGGGCGCGGGGCCTCAGTAGTTTCGGTTCCTAGGCTCTGGAGTCGTGGCGCGTGGACTTAGTCCACTGTGGCATGCGGGATCTTCCCGGATTGGGGGTTGAACCTGTTTCCTGCACTAGCAGGCAGATTCTTTACCAGTGAATCACCCGGGAAGCCCTTTTCCCAATTTTTAAAGTTATATTTAGTTGCAGGAGCAGGAAGAGACAAGTTTCATCATCTACTCTCTAGTGTTAGGATTTTTAATTTATGTGATTATTCAGTGTATTTTAAGACAGCTTTGAAAGAAAGTGAAAAAAGTGAAAGTGAAGTCGCTCAGTTGTGTCCGACTCCTTGCGACCCGTTGGACTGTAGCCTACCAGGCTCCTCCATCCATGGGACTTCCCAGGCAAGAGTACTGGAGTGGGGTGCCATTCCTTCTCCAGAGGACCTTCCTGACCCAGGGATCGAACCCGGGTCTCCCGCGTTGTAGACGGACGCTTAACCGTCTGAGCCATCAGGATGACAGCTTTATTGAGATAATTCACACGGCCCACAGTCCACTCGTTTGAATGGACAATTCAAGGGCGTCCCCTGGTGGTCCAGTGCTGAGGACTGGTGCCTTCCCTGCTGTGCCCAGGTTTCATCCCTGGCTGGGGAATTAAGGTCCTACAAGCCACACAGTGTGGTAAAGAAAAAATAAAACGCAATAGTTTTTAGTTTATGCACAAGGTTGTGCAATCCTTACCACAGTCAGTTTTAGAAGAAACTTCTTTCCCCCAAGAAACCCCACCCCCGCGGCCTGACCCAGGCCCTGGCAACAACTAATCTGCCCTCTGTCTCCATGGGTTTGACTGTTCTGGACAACTCATGTGAATGGAGTCATGTGATCTGTGATGTCTTGTCTCTTCCACTTTGCAGAACGTTATTCAAGGTCCATCCCTGTTGGGGCCCATTTCAGTACCTCGTTCCTTTTTATTGCTGAAGAGGACGCCATGCAGGCTTCCCTGGTGGCTCAGTGGTACAGAACCTGCCTGCCAATGCAGGAGATGTGGATTTGATCCCTGGTTCCTCCAGGAGGAAATGGCAACCCACTCAAGTATTTCCTGCTTGAAAAACTACCATGGACAGAGGAGCCTTGCGTGGTACAGTCCATGGGGTTGCAAAGAGTTGGAGACAACTCAGTAACTGAGCACTGTAAGCTAATACTCCATGTACGCCAAGCTGGATGAAGCACAAGCTGGAATCAACACTGCTGGGAGAAATATCAATAACCTCAGACATGCACATGACACCCTCCTTATGGCAGAAAGTGAAGAGTAACTAAAGAGCCTCTTGATGAAGGTGAAAGAGAAGAGTGAAAAAACTGACTTAAAACTTAAAACTCCACATTCAAAAATACAAGATGGCATCCAGTCCCATCACTTCATCGCAAATAGATGGGGAAATATGGAAACAGTGACAGACTTTATTTTCTTGGGCTCCAAAATCACTGTAGATGGTGACTGCAGCCATGAAATTAAAAGACACTTATTCCCTAGAAGAAAAGCTACAACAAACCTAGACAGCACATTAAAAAGTAGAGACATCACTTTGCCAACAAAGGTCCGTCTGGTTAAAGCTATGGTTTTTCCAGTGGTCATGTATGGATATGAGTTGGACCATGAAGAAAGCTGAGTGCCGAAGAATTGATGCTTTTGAACTGTGGTGTTGGAGAAGACTCTTGAGAGTCCCTTGGACAGCAAGGAGATCCAAGCAGTCCATCCTAAAGGAAATCAGTCCTGAATATTCATTGGAAGGACTGATTCTGAAGCTGAAGCTCCAATAGTTTGGCCACCTGATGCAAAGAACTGACTCATTGGAAAAGACCCTGATGCTGGGAAAGATTGAAGGCAGGAGAAGGGGATGACAGAGGATAAGATGGTTGGATGACATCACCGACTCAGTGGAGTTTGAGCAAGCTCCAGGAGATGGTGAAGGACAGGGAGGCCTGGCGTGCTGTAGTCCACGAGGTCACAAGGAGTCGGACACGACTGAATGAACAACAGTAGCAACATGCATGGAGACACATTTATACATTGATCCACTGATGGACACTTGGTTTGTTTCACCTCTTGGCTATTATGAGCAACACTGCTCTGAATGTTCATGTACATGTTCTGTGTGTACCTGTGTTTTCCTTCCTCTTGGGCATATACCTAGGAGTGGAATTATTGAGGTACTGCCCAGCTGTTTTCCAAAATAGCTGTAGCATTTTTCACTCCCACCAGCAATGCAAGAGGGTTCCAACTTCCCTACATCCTCACCAATACTTGTTATTATCTGATTTTTTTTTTTTTTTTTTTTTTTTTTGCCACACGGCTTGCAGGATCCTAGTTCCCCAATCAGGGACTGAACCCTGGCCCCAGCACTGGAAGGTTGGAGTCCTAACCACTGGGCTGTGAGGGGAGTCCCCTAATTTTTTGATTCTGGGCACCCTAGAGGGTGTGAGGTGGTATCTCATTGCGTCTTTTTCAGATTAATCACTTCGTTCCTTTGGCTGTGCTGGGTCTGGGTTGCTGCATGCAGGCTTTCTCTAGTTGCAGCGAGTTGGGGCTGCTCCTCACTGTGGCCACGGGCTTCTCACTCCTGTGGCTTCTCTTGTGAGCACAGGATCGAGGTGCGTGGGCACGGGAGCGGTGCGGGGCATGTGGAATCTTCTGGGACCAGCGATGGAGCCCGTGCCCCCTCACTGGAAGCTGGCCCCGGGATGCCAGGCATCTTCTCGTCTGCTCATTGGCCATTTGCAGGGCTTCTCCGGGCAAGTGTTTATTCAGTTTGTTTGTCCATTCTTTCATCTGGTTATTTTTTGGTTGTCGAGTTGAGGACTTTGGCTTTTATTCTGAGAGAGACTGCGGAGCCACCGGGAGGTTCCGAGCACAGGGGTGATAGCATCACGTGGGCTGCGGTGCAGAGAAGAGCTACCACGATGCCGTGGCGGCGGAGAGCCCGGTTAGGACGCCTGGATGACACAGGTGAGAGAGGAAAGCCTGGCGCCGGGTCGCAGCAGGGGCGGAGACACTGGGCTGGTTCCGGATGCCTCTGAGGGCAGCTTGCGGGATTTGGGGATGGCTCAGGGAAGCCTGGCATGCTGCAGTCCACGGGCTCACAGAGTCAGATGCAACTTGGCAGCTGAACAACAAGAACAGACGTGAGCAGCAGGAGCGCCTCTCAGGAGGCGTGGAGTCACCACTACCTGAGAAGGTGCATTAGTATGCCAGGCGCCCTGACAAAGCGCCACAGACCCGGCGGCTCTGAGGCTTCGACCCCAGAGACGCGTCGTCTTCCAGCCCTGCAGGCGGGATGTCTGAGGTCAGGTGTCGGGGGCTGCCTCCCCCCCGAAGCCTGTCGGGAGCATCCTTCCCGCCTCTTCCTGCTCTGCGGGGTCACTCCTGGCATTCCTGGGCAGGCAGCTGCGTCCCTCCAGCCTCTGCCTCTGTGGTCTCATGGCCTTCGCCCCTGGAGTCTGCGTCCACAGTTCCCTCTGCTTGTGGGGACACCGCTCATGGGCTCGGGCCCCCCAGTGACCTCGATCTCCTGCAGGGACCCTATTTCCAAGCAAGGTTACGTCCACAGGTACTGAGCGTGAGGGTGCCAATCTATCTCTGTGGGGGGGACACAATTCAACCTGTAACAGATGGGGAGACACCAGGGGAGCAGTTTGGGGACGGAGGCCAGGAGCCGGGCGTCAGGCGTGTTTGGTTAGGGGCGTCTGTTACATGTCTTAGTGGAGATGCGGAGGAGACAAAGAGATACGGAGCTGCCCAACTGTGATTTCCAAAAGTTAAGAATACGACTCCCCAGCTCTGAAGTGAGGATGTGTCCAAGATTTAGTTACTTTGTTAATGAGGAAACCAGCGTAATGCTGAGGCTGGTTCAAAACCCTGGAGAGAGAGAAGGATGTGTAGTGAGTGGCTGAAAAAAAGCTTGCTTGAGTAAGCGCGCTGATTTAGATTAAAACCTGGTTAATGTTCTACGGGGCTGTAAAACTGCAACCTCTTCCAACTAACCTTTTCTGCAGAAATAAATTCTATCACCACTGGGAAAATTCATTTGCATTGCTATCAGACAAGAATCTCAATACCTACCCATCCATTTTCTGCCAGTTAAAATCTACCTTTTCTGAGTTATTAAAAATCATAATCAATAGTAAACAGCAAGTAAAACAGATACACACCCTAGAGAATCAAAAAGTGCCCTGGCTGGTCTGCCAGAGCACACTCAGCCTCCCAGCAAATGGACCCACCGCTATCCTCTCGCTCATTCATGCTTTGGAAATTTTTAAGTAGTCCCCCCCCCGCCACGAGGATACATCTTCTCCAAAGGTGGTTCTTCACAGAAAGCCAGTCTTTTTGTGTTTGGACCTGACTCACCTACACAGGTGCTGAAAGGAGTGGTAATTAACACATCTGCACCTCCTTGCTGGGCTGGCACAGCTAAGCCACACCGGGTTACCTAACAACCAAGGCTGGAAAATCCACTTCTGTCTGGAGATGTCCTCACCAGGAATGTGGGGTTGAGTCTCTAGCACACCTGAGATTCAAATTTCTCTTGCCTGCAACACCTGTGCATGTGGGTGAGTTTCTTTCTTCACAAGGACCTAGGGGTGGGGCACAGTTCCCATCTGCCTGACTGCATCCGAAGCGGAACCCTGGCACACCATCGTTCAGGCCCTGCTGTGGGCCTGTGAGCACTGGTTCATCGCAGAGGCTACAACCCTGGTTCCGGAGATGGACGGGTCATCCCGAATCACAGGAGACGTGTTCTCAAATGTGACACCCATGTCAGGCCATGGTGGCACGGTCCTTTTGTCTAATTAGTGTCGGTCGCTCAGTCGTGTCCGACTCTTGCGACCCCATGGCCTACAGCCCGCCAGGCTCTGCCGTCCATGGGATTCTCCAGGCAAGAACACTGGAGTGGTTGCCATTTCCTCCTCCATTTGTCTAATTACATCCTGGTAAAAAAGAGAACTGATTTCTATGGAACCTATGCAAATAACTAGATTTCTCTTGGAATTTAATTGTGGGTAAAAACGATTTTCCCTGAATTCCAAAGTAAGAAAATATCATTTAAAGAATATTTTGTTTGCAAAAGCACAGTCTACTAAATGAAAGGTTAGAGGTAGATCAAGAAGAAGGATTTTAATCTTACTCCTGCCAAAAAATGTCGATAGAACATTACAGAGTAACACCGATACGGGCTCCTCGCCTTTGTCAGGCCTAAGCTTTCAGCAGAGATAGAATGGGGTGGGCTGGGGAGGGAGGGCTGTGGAGCGGAGGGTCAGGGATATAGCCCGAGCTGAGCCAAGCCTGATGTGTCTAATGGGGAGCTTCCCTGATGGCCTGGGCTTTCGTGGTGGCCCAGCAGTAAGGAATGCGCCTGCAATGCAGCAGACACAGGAGACCTGGGTTTGATCCCTAGGTTGGGAAGATCCCCTGGAGAAGAGAATGGCAACCCGCTCCAGTACTCTTGCCTGGAGAATTTCATGGACAGAGGAGCCTGATGGGCTACAGTCCATGGAGTCGCAAGGAGCTGGACACGACTGAGCGACTAACACTTTCACTTTGCAGTATTTTTGCTCTTAAAAGTAGTGCTGCTTTGAAAATGTTGCCCGGTCGCCTGATGGGTTGGTGCAGGTTTCTCTGGCATGCGGCCAGGCATGGAACGTCCCCAGGAGTATCTGTTGACTGAACCCTAGCGCTGGGAACAGGTGTGCATACCCTGGCAGCTTGCATTTTCCCAAACGCCACAGTCACTTCTCCCTGCCACATGCTCTGCTTAAAATGTGACCCTGATACTGATTTTCACAGGAAGTAGGAGTCGTTGTCCCCCTATCTACCGAATCGGGTCAGCTTTGTGGAAAAGGGATGCTACGTGACGTCTGAAAAGTGATACGGGGCCACCTGGTTCTCTTGGGACTCTTGCTCTTGGGACCTGGCCACCCTCCCTTGAGGGCATTCCCCCAGGCGGTCAGCCCACAGCAGGAGCCAGCTTGTCCGGCACACAGGTGCTGGATGTTCCAGGAGGCACCAGGGGTGCAGCAAGGAGCAGTGCTGCTGATATTTCTCACAAGTAGCAGATTCCTGAGTGAAAGGAGTGATTGTTGTTGTTTGAAGCTGCCTAGTATGAGGGTGGTTTGTTATGCGGCAATGGCTAGCTGAACGCACACACCCAGTTTCTTTGAAGAATGCCACATCGTTTACAAGATAATTGTGTCACCTGGAGTTCTGGCCAGCAGGGTTTGTGTTCATTTGGTGTGGTTTTAGTTTGTATTTCCAAAATCACCAGTGAGGTTTTTCCATGATCTTCTCTGAGACTGATGATAGACATGCCCATCATTCTTTTGGCTTGTGTTTTCTAATGGATTTGGAGGGTTCTTTATTGTGGATATGAATCATTTGCAAGGTGTTTGTGTCACAAATATCTTCTAGTTTTCAGTTCTTCATTCTCCTTATGGTCTTCTGAGGAAGAAAAGTTGCAAGATACATGTTTTCCACCCTTTTATTTTCAATCTTGGTGACGTTTTTGGGGTGTGTTTCTCATAATTAGTATTTAACTGTGTCAACATTCTAATTAGAGTCTCTGTGTTTTAATAGATGATTTTAATTCCATCATGTCTCTGATTACTCAGATGTTTGAATTTATTCCTGTCATCTAATTTTGTGTTCCTCATTTATCATCTCTTTTCTCTTTTCTGCTTTTTGTTGGCACAATTTTTCACTTCAGTTTTCTCCTGGCTGTTTGGAAATCTGCAAGTCCTATTTCCATTTTTCTCACGGAAACTTTGGAATTTTAGACTTTTTTCCTTTTGATTCTAAAATTTTCTTGTTGTTGTTCAGTTGCTAAGTCATGTCTGACTCTTTTTGGTCCCATGGACTGCAGCATGCCAGGCTTCCCTGTCCTTCACTGTCTCCTGGAGTTTGCTTAAACTCATGTCCATTGAGTCAGTGATGCCCTCCAACCATCTGTCACCCCCTTATCCTTTTGCCCTCATTCTTTCCCAGCATCAGGGTCTTTTCCAATGAGTCCCTCTTCGAATCAGGTGGCCGAAGTATCAGAGCTTCCGCTTCAGCATCAGTCCTTCCAGTTAGCACTCAGGGCTTTGATACAAGAGCCGTCGTTTAGGCCTCCTTCCTGCTCCTCCGTCCTCTTCCCATAGTCCCGGTCTCACATGGGACTTTCTCTCAAGTCGTTGTTTGAGTCTCCCTGAACAGTCTAAGCTGGTTTCTTTGTGGCATCAAGGTTTTACCCTTGGTTTCCGTTTTTATTTTCTAGGGCATATCTTTCAGTCCTTTTTGAGAGACTTGGTGTGTGGATGCTTATAGGCGTGAAGACACCTTTATTTTGCTGTCTCACTTGAATGCTAGTTTCACTGTGTACAGAATTTTAGGTTCAGTTCTCTGAGAATGTTGACAGGTTCACCCCTTTGCCAACTGATAATCAGGTTCCACCTGATTAAAGAAGACCCTTCCCCACTGAAGGTTTTTGAGCTAGTCTCTTCATCCTTGGAATTCCAGAAGGCCGCTAGGACATGCCTTCACTCCTGGTGTCACTCTGGTGGTGGAGAAGCCGTCCTCCCGGGCTCTGTTTCCTCTCTGTTCTTTCACAAGGTTGTCTCCAGCTTCCTGTTGGCACCTGGCTTGCCCAGGGTGGACAAGGGTGCTTATTCTCTGCTGCTCCCACACATCTGGACCCAGACAGCGGACATTTGTAAGAGAGGAGGACGTGGGCGCGGCTCCTGCATCTGGTGCAAATGTAATCGGGGCCCACTGCTGGGTCTGCCTCACCTTGGCCCAAGGACGTGTCTGGAGGTTGGAGTTTGCTTAGGAACTTGATCACTGGGTGGGTGACCTTCCCCGCAGTCCTTAGCCACCCACCAAGCTTTCACTTTTCAATCTGCACACTGGGTGCACAAATTCTGGTCAGCAAAAGGCCCCCACCAGCACGCGTGGGTGGACAGGGCCAGCCTACTGCCAATAAAGTGTTTGCTGCAAGAACCTAAGCAGTGGTCCCTGCCCTGCCTGCCCACGTGGAAGAAGGTCTCCTGGGGCTCTGAAGAACCCAGGCTCTGCCCTGGGAGCGTTTCTTCTCTTACACGGGGGCCTCCCTGGCTGCCACAGACTGGGGGGCTATTAACTGCTTCACCCCCCGGCAGTGCTGGGCTCCTTCATGGCCAAATCCTCAGGGAAACAGCCAGGCCTCTTCCCCCTCCCCAAACACTTGGGGACTCATTCTGGAGATGAAAACTGTCGTGAAACCACTGAATTTTGGAGTTCAAGCCAAGGCCACAGTGGCAGCTGCCAGTGGGGACTAACTGGCTAACCCTCAGGCCTCTGAGCTAGCGCTGCTCAGGCCCTACCTGGATCCCACAGAGGGTGTTCCCATCCCAGGCGCCCCACACCCCCACTCCAGTTCCTCAGGGCTCCCCGGCTCCTTGCCCCTGCCAGTACCCGTGGCCCCTGGTCTCCACCGAGGCCCGGCCGTCCAGCACACGGCCCTCCCGGCTGCCCGTGGCTCTCGGCCCGTGTCCATCGGGCGCTCACCGGGTTCCCTCCGTCCTGTGCCTCGCCCCGCCCCCGTCAGGCACCCACCACCCCAAGGTTCCCCCAACACTCAGAGGGGCCGCCCCATCCAGTGCTCCCGACTCCTGGACCGGCCCCCTTCATCCCCTTCCCGCTCCCCTCCCAGGCTCCCCCGCCCAGCACCCCCTCAGATGCCCCCAGGCCCGGTGTCCGCGCCCCCCTCCCTTGAACCCCGCGCCCCTCAGATGGCCTCCAGAGGGAATGTAGGGTGCCCCACAGCGGCCCAACGGCCCTCCCCTGAAGCCCGCGCCCCTAAGATGCCCCCCGACCCGTGTGCGGTCCCCGTCGCCCGCCCGACGGCCCTCCCCTGAAGCCCGCGCCCCTCAGATGCCCCCCGACCCAGGTGCGGTCCCCGTCGCCCGCCCGACGGCCCTCCCCCGAAGCCCGCGCCCCTCAGATGCCCCCCGACCCGTGTGCGGTCCCCGTCGCCCGCCCGACGGCCCTCCCCCGAAGCCCGCGCCCCTCAGATGCCCCCTGCCCGAGCGTCGGCGCGCGGCCCTGCCCTCCGTCCCCTCCCCCGGCGGCGGCCGCGCGTCATGGCGGCGGCGGGCGGGGCGCGTCTCGCACGCAGCGCGCCGGGCGGAGCGCTCGCCGCATTGTTTGCTTCGCTGGGGAGCGAGCGGGCGAGCGAGCCGGCCCTGGCGTCCGAGCAGCCCCGCGCCAGCGCCCCGTCGCGCCGCCGCCGCTGCCGCCGCCGCCGCCCGCCGCCCGCCGGCCGGGCTCCCGCGCCGAGCCTCTGCTCGGCCCCGCCGCCCGCGCGAGCCGCCGCCCGCGAGCCCGCGGCCGCCGCGCCGAGCCGGGCCGGGCCGCCGCCGCCAGGAGCCCGCGCCCAGAGCGGCGGCGGGCCGGGCCTGCGCGGCCGTTGGCGGAGGAGCCGCGGGCGCCATTAGCGCCGCCTCGGCCGCGCCGGCCCCCGCGCCCGCCGCCCGGCTCCCGCGGCCGCGGCCCCGAAGGTGAGTGCGCCGGGCGGAACGGGGCCGGGGCCGGGGCCGGGGCCGCCGCCTCGCCCGCCTCGCCCGCGGGCCGCCGCCGCCGGCCTCTCGGTGCTGGGGCCGCCGCCATGTTTGGGGCCGCCGCGGCGACGCATTGTCCGCGGGCGGCGGGGCCCGGGGAGGCCGCGGTGTGGGGGCGGCGGCGGGGAGGCCGGGGCCGGCGAGCGGCAGGCCGGGGAGGGCGGCCCGGAGGCCCGGTCGGGAGGCCGGGCGGCTTGGGAGTTCGACAGGGAGGGAGGCGAGGCCGGCGGGCGGGAGGCTGGACGGGGAGGAACGCCGGCCGGGTTGAGAGGCCGGGGGGCCGGCGGGGAGGGAGGCCGGCCGCCGGGGAGGTCGGCCTGGCGAGGCGGGGAGGCCTGGGGGTCCGGTCGGGATGCTGTAAGGCCGGGGAGGGAGGGCGGGCCGGGTGGAGAGGCTGAGCGGCCGGCAGGGAGGGAGGCCGGCCGACGGGGAGGCCCGGAGGTCCGGTCGGGAGGCCGGCCTGGCGAGGCGGGGAGGCCCGGAGGTCCGGTCGGGAGGCCGGCCTGGCGAGGCGGGGAGGCCCGGAGGTCCGGTCGGGAGGCCGGCCTGGCGAGGCGGGGAGGCTCGGAGGTCCGGTCGGGAGGCCGGCCTGGCGAGGCGGGGAGGCCTGGGAGGGAGGCCGGGCCGGGGAGGGAGCCCGGGCGGCTTGGGAACTCGACAGGGAGGGAGGCGAGGCCGGCGGGCAGGAGGTTGGACGGGGAGGGAGGCCGAGCTGTGGAGGCGGCGGGGCCGCCCTGCCCGCCGCGCCTCCCGCCCGGCCGCCCTGCGAGAAGGGGGCGGCCCCGAGGTCTCGGCTTCCCCGGCCGAGCGTTTGCCCGAGGGTCGCGTTATGTAACGGACGCGCTGGGCTTGTTGAGCCTGGACGGGAAACTTCCTGTTCCAGGGCCGCGCGGAATCGGGCGGCCGCCCCCTCCCGCAGCGGGCGGCCTCCGGGGCCCCCAGGAAGAAGTGACCTGGTTGTAATTTACGGGGCACGCGCTGCGGCCGGGCCCCGCTGGAGGAGCCGCCCACCGCCCGGGAAGGGTCGCGGGGGTAGGCGCCGTGTGCCGCCCCTGCGCGAGGGTGTTCGTGACTGTCCCAGGGCCAGGCGGGAAAGGCGGTGATGGGGAAGGTGAACCGGCCCTGGGTGCCGCGTTCCTCTCTCGTGGCCGCACGGCTTTTCATGGGGCATTTATCAGAAGGGTCTGGAGGGGCTGCCGATGGTCTCCACGTGGGAACCTTTGTCCTGCACGGAAGCTCCAGGTGGACAGAGGTTGACGGTTTGGAGCCTGGGGTGTAGGGGAATGGTGGGCTGGTGAGGTGGTCTGCAGAGTGACCAGCGCCTTCTGTCCCTGTCACCATGGAGCTTTCAGATTGCAGAGCTGCCGTGACCAGTAAGTGCTGTCCTTCTTGTAGCAAGTGGCCAGATACAAAGCCTCAGTCCCTTCAGGAGCATATGGGTTTTGAAGAGCTGGTTATGGTTAGTGCTGTTGGTACTGTGCTCTGGAGGAGAAAATTACACGTTTGCCTTTCATCTGCTGAGTAACCAGCTGTGGCTTCTGCCCCACCCTGAAGGACCCCTGAGGCTGCGCGCTGTGTCCCGACTGCACTGGGGGCCTTCCTTGCAGGCTGTGGTGCTGACAGCAGGGGGACTGTCCCCCTCTTCCCCAGAAGGGATGGCAGGGCCAGGGCCAGCCGGGGGGCAGCTTGGCTGACTGCACTGCAGGAATCCAGGGCTATGTGGGCCCCTGGGACGCGGAGATGCAGGTGGGTTAGGGTTGGTTTGTCCATGGTGGCTCTCATGCTCCCCTTTGTAGGGCATTCTTGTCAGATTTCAGATAAACATTTCTGTTTGACAAAAGAGAAGGAAAACCACAGTCAGAAGGACTTGTCTTAAGGAGTGCAATTTGGGTCTGCTGCAATTTCCTTTCAGGTGTGACAGCGTAGGCCACTGTATGACGGCTTTTCCTGGGTCAGCTCCCCAGGGCCTTGTCCAGCGGTGGGCCTTGGGCTCCACCTGGCTTGTGTGTCAGCCAGTCTCGCCAACATCACTCTGCTTCCAGGCAGTGGTGTGTGGTTGCTTGCAGGGAGGAGGGGGCATTGTCATCAGTTCTTAAGGTGTCATCCTGATTGGCGGGTGGTGGACCAGAGTCAGGGACTGTCGGGAGAGGGAGACTGGAAATAGAACTTGCCGGTGGTCGATGGCAGACGTCTGACAGGAGCAAATGCCCGAAAGTCTCCTTGGCCGAGGCTTAAGGCGCCTGAGCCTGTGCTGCGCCTGGTACAGAGGAGGGGCACTCTGGGCGGCGAGGGGGTCTCCGGGCTGCCCTCGCTGTGACAGGACGACGGCCCAGCACTGTGGTCAAGCCAGCAGCTGAGAAGGTCCCCGAAGGGCAGGGCAGGTGGCGGGCGTGCGGTGGCCACTTCTGAGGCCCTGCAGAGGCTCGGTGGGGTCTCCTAGGGGTGAAGCCTGCCCAGGCCAGCATGGGGCTGCCCTCTTGGGTCCGGGTGCAGCTGGGTGGCCTGCGCCTCCACACGGTGGTGGAGGGTGTGTTCATGGAGACAGTGACGGGCTGAGGGCTCTCTCCTGGGTAGCAGCGGGGGTCAGACAGTGGCCAGAGCCTACGGGTGTGCAGGTCTGTGCACGTACTATCCTGGGCTTGGGACTGCGACCCCCGACTTGTGAGGGGTGTGGTTCCAAGGTGATCAGTGAGCAGTAGGCGTCAGCATTCTGGAGGACATGTTCCTGCATGTGCCTCTGGGGGCCCTCCTGACCACCTGCCTTCTCCTCTGGTCCTGGGAGTCCCTGGGGGGGCAGTGGCCTGGTGGCAATGGTCGTTGATGGTTGTTGAGATATCTTCGGGAGTCCAGGATGAGTGATTTTGGAAACCTTAGAGCAGGCTGGCTGGGAGTTCTGTTTTGATTTAGTGCAATTTGGTTAGTTCTGCCCACGTGTGTTGGTGGTTTTCGCCTCTCACGCCTTCTGCGTGGTGCTCACGTGTTCTCTGTCTGTTTCAGGGAGTCAGTGCCAAATGAGGAGGAAAGGCCGCGGTCATCGCGCTGCAGCGAGGCACCCTTCCTCCCCCGGCAGCACCAAGCCCTCCCCCACTCGAGAGACCCTGACCTACGCGCAAGCCCAGAGGATGGTGGAGATCGAGATCGAGGGGCGCCTGCACAGGATCAGCATCTTCGACCCCCTGGAGATCATCCTGGAGGATGACCTCACCGCCCAGGAGATGAGCGAGTGCAACAGCAACAAGGAGAACAGCGAGCGGCCGCCCGTGTGCCTGAGAACTAAGCGGCACAAAAACAACCGGGTCAGGAAGAAGGGCGACGCCCCGCCCAGCGCCCACGGTGCGCCTGCCTCCGCCAGCGCCCTCCCCGAGCCCAAGGTGCGGGTGGTGGAGTACAGCCCCCCGTCGGCGCCGCGGCGGCCCCCCGTGTACTACAAGTTCGTGGAGAAGTCGGCTGAGGAGCTGGACAAGGAGGTGGAGTACGACATGGACGAGGAGGACTACGCCTGGCTGGAGATCGTCAACGAGAAGCGCAGGGGCGACTGTGTCTCGGCCGTGTCGCAGAGCGTGTTCGAGTTCCTCATGGACCGCTTCGAGAAGGCCTCGCACTGCGAGAAGCAGAAGCAGGGGGAGCAGCAGTGCCTGATCGACGAGGACGCCGTGTGCTGCGTGTGCATGGACGGCGAGTGCCAGAACAGCAACGCCATCCTCTTCTGCGACATGTGCAACCTGGCTGTGCACCAGGAGTGCTACGGCGTGCCCTACATCCCCGAGGGCCAGTGGCTGTGCCGCCACTGCCTGCAGTCCCGGGCCCGGCCGGCCGACTGCGTGCTCTGCCCCAACAAGGGCGGCGCCTTCAAGAAGACGGACGATGACCGCTGGGGCCACGTGGTGTGCGCCCTGTGGATCCCCGAGGTGGGCTTCGCCAACACCGTCTTCATCGAGCCCATCGATGGCGTGCGGAACATCCCCCCCGCGCGCTGGAAGCTGACGTGCTACCTCTGCAAGCAGAAGGGCGTGGGCGCCTGCATCCAGTGCCACAAGGCCAACTGCTACACCGCCTTCCACGTGACGTGCGCCCAGCGGGCTGGCCTCTATATGAAGATGGAGCCCGTGAAGGAGCTGGCCGGCGGCGCCGCCACCTTCTCCGTCAGGAAGACCGCTTACTGTGACGTCCACACGCCCCCCGGCTGCACCCGCAGGCCTCTGAACATTTACGGGGACGTGGAGATGAAGAACGGCGTCTGTCGGAAGGAGAGTTCGGTCAAAGCGGTCAGGTCCACGTCCAAGGTCAGGAAGAAAGCCAAGAAGGCTAAGAAGACGCCCCGGGAGCCCTGCACGGCCCTGCCGCCTGTGTGCGCGCCCTACATCCCCCCGCAGAGGTGAGCGCTGCAAGGGGGCGCAGGGTCTGTGAGGGCTCACTGCGTGCCGTCTGCCTGGCCTTGACGGCTCCTCTGATGGGGACCTTGTTCCCGCTCCATTTGGCGGGAGCATGGATGTTGTCAGAGACTCAAGTCTGAGACGGGGGCGTGTGTGTGTCTGGTTTCCTCCGGGCCCAGGGCCGAGCCTGCCCCGGCCGCAGCCCTGACTCAGGTGCCCCAGGAGTTGTTGCCCTCTCTGCCCTTCCTCGCTGTGCTCACACCAACGTTTCGGGGTCTTGTGGGAAGTTAAAAAACGCATTTATTTATTTGGCTGCGTCGGATCTTAACTGCAGTGCATGGGATCCTCTGTGGTGTGTGGCTCCGAGCACGTGGGCTCCGTTGCCCTGCAGCATGTGGGGGCCCAGGTCCCCGACCAACGACTGAACCCACGTTCCCTGCACTGGGAGGCAGACTACCCCCCGCCAGATCAGCAGGGAGTCCCCTCGTGGGATGTTTAATTTGCTGGACTTAGGCAGTGTGTCCGGGTGAGGCAGACATGGTGGAGACGAGAGTGGGGCTGACGGGACCCTGGTGGGAAGCTGGCTTCCTTCCTTTTGGGGCTCGGGCTCTCTGGTTTCCCAGCTGTTTCGAGCGTTGCCTGGTCGGCATGTGGTTCTCTTTCTAGAGTGGTCCACAGTGGTGGGTCAGGATCACGCCGGCTACCCCCGTCTCTGGACTGTTTCCCCTTCTGCTTGTCTCTCTTGCTACTGCCTGTTTTTATTTCATCGGATTTAAAAATGCTCTTGTTGGGAATACCAGGTGAGTAAGTGGCTTGGTGAATTTCTTACCAGACCTGTGAGTGCCATGTGGTTTGGGAAGGACTTAAAACACAGGCTCAAGTGTTGAGGGCGTGCCTGCTGCCGGCCCGGGGCCCGGGGAAAGGCAGGGAGAGTGGTTCAGTGGGCTGTGTCAGGGCATCAGGTGTGGTGGGTGCGGCCACTGAAGATCCCGCCTTGTGCTAGAGGAGCAGGCACTTCCTGGGTGTTTGTTACAAGTTAGAAGTGTCCAAGAGGAAAAAAGTACATAGAATCAGTAAGTTCAGACAGTGACTAGAAAGCACTCATCATTCTTCTTATCTGGAGAAGACTTCTGGTAAAACCAACAGTGTTTCTTTGCAAATAAGTTGGTCTAACTTTTAAAAGACAGTTTCACTTGCCTTTGGAGAAGGAAATGGCAACCCACTCCAGTACCCTTGCCTGGAAAATCCCATGGATGGAGGAGCCTGGTGTGCTAGAGTCCATGGAGTCGCAGAGAGTAGGAGATGACTGAGCGACTTCACTTTGACTTCACTTACATTTTTGCCTGAGGGTTGGAAAATATAGGATTTGTATCAAGAGGTTTTGTTTAAGACCCCAGGGTTTTCAGGTTTACTGAAATTGAAGTAAATAAAAGTTGTGACTTTATAAATTGAGAATCCAGGAGTCCAAGGTGCTGCCCTCTGTCCAGTCCCACGTGCCTGTTGCCGGTCCGCCCATCTGTCCGCCTGTCTGCCCGAGGGGCAGCCGTGCGGCTGGGAAGCGTGGGCTCCTGGGGTCGGAGGTGCTGCCTGATGGGGAAGCTGCCCCGGCGGCCGAGCGGAGGTGCAACGGGCCCTCGCCGTGCCCTCGCTGCTCAGAGCGGAGGTCAGCGGTGCACCTGGGCCAGAGTGCGTGGACTCGGGCCTCGCCGTCGGTGCTGCCCAGCGTCTCCAGAGACGCTGATGTCAGACCAGCGTGTGGGTGCCGGGGCGGCCGGGAGGCCCAAGCTCACGACCGCCGCTCTCTTCCTGAGGCTGTGGCCCACGGGGCGGCCTTAGGATCTAGGCCCCAACGCGGGTCACTGGGGCTATAACCCCATGCTCTTTACAGCCGCTGGCGCAGGACAGAGCTGCCGCCAGTATGCTGTTCGGACCTGGCTCAGGCGCCGGCTGCAGAAGGGGCTCTGAGATCTCAGAGGAGGAGGGGCCCCCTTTCTCAGTCGAGGGGAGGGTCGGCTGTGAGAAGGCTGGGGGTGCTGGCAGGGACTGTGAGCGCTTCTGTAGTTTCCGTGGTTTGAAACGTTGTTTCCAGCTGAAGAGCGTAGTTCATAGACTGATCTTGAGATCGCCATCTGCTCTCAGCAAGAGGCAGATAGTTGGTTTAGTTTTGCGTATCTTGCAGCATGTTTACGCTACAAAGGTTGCCTTTTTTGGTATCTGCTAATAGACCCCAGAACAGAGGTGTGGATGCTCTGAGCCTCTGCCCCCTCCTGTCTGAGGGCCCCAGGCCAGCCGGCTGTGTGGTCTCGGCCCTGCGGGCTGCTCCGCGTATGGCCAGGCGTGCCACTGGCACTTTGGGGAATGCCGTGCTCTGTCCTGGGTGGGAGGGTGGGTTGGATGGGGTCCTCGTGGCCTCCCGGCCCTGTTGCCGTGAGGGTGCAGCCTTCAGTGAGCTTGGGCTGCTCCCGAGAGGTTGTCTGGTGGCCGGGAGCTGTGCACATCTCTCTGCCGCTCCCCTCCCTCCGCTGTTCTTCAGTTAGAGTGACTTTCTCCCCGACGTAGAAGCAGCACATTTGAAGTTGGGTCAGCAAAGTCAGGTCAGGAGAGAGCGCGGTCACTCGCCCCCTGCTGCAGCCTGAGCTGGCGCGGCCCTTCTCCTGGCGAAGCGTCCCTGTCCCTCGGTGGCTGCCGTTCTCCTTGGAGCCTGTCCTCAGCCGCGTTGTCTGCCTCCTGGGTGAGGGCAGAGGGTGGTGGAGGCAGGCGCGGGGCGGCACAGGCCCGGAGAAGGGGTGTGTGGCGCTGGAGCCTCTGGGTCTCTGGGGTCATTAGATGCGTGAAGCTCCTGCGAAGCCGCAGGCTCTCTGCGCTGTGGGCGCCGCTCTGGACGTGGGGGGGGGGGGGCCATGGGGAGGGACTGTCCTGTCGCCCAGATGGCTCACGTGCCGCTGCTCACTGTGGACGCTGCCTCACGAGCTCTGACGGGGCCCTCATGAGGATGGGGGCACGGCGTCTCAGCTCTGTCCCTTCGAGGATGCAGCCGAAACCCCAGGGGAGGCTGGCCGGACGGCGGGGGCTCAGGGGTTGCTGGGCTCACATGCTCAATGCTCGTTGAATGTAGCAGCGAGGAGTCTGGGCCTGAGTCTCGTTTGTCTGCTTTTCATGTTTCTGGCAGCTAGTTTTACCATGATTTCTAAAGTTCTGATGGGCTGTGGCCTGGGGACATGGGGAAGCCTCTTGGCCCCCACAGGTGGGAGCCCGGCTCTGGGTGCCCCGTGGTGTGGGCGCCGTCAGGCAGTTGCCCACCGCGTCCTTGGGGAGGGGCTGTGGACAGAGCCCGGGTTGGGGGTGTGGGCTGGACCGTGGCCGCGGTGCGGGGAGCCGGCTGCGAGCCCACCCCTGCCGTGCCGGGGGAGCGCGCGCCGGGGCCCGCGCCACGTGGCCACCATGCGTCCACGCTGACCCTCCCCTGACCTCGCTGGGCTCCCTGTATGTGAGTTTGGGGTGGGGCGGGGCGCAGGGCTGGCGGCCAGCTCCAGACTCTGCCCCGAGGGCCTCCAGGGGTGGGGTGGGGCCTGGGCACGGTCCGGCCTGTGGGCACTGAGTCCTTACAGCCCAGTGGGGGAGCCTGGCACCTCACCGTGGCTGTGCCGCGTCGCGGGCACTTCTGAGTGCCTCCCCTAGGGACTCCCGTGTGTCTGGGGTTGAAGCCAGTGCTGAGCGGGGAGCTGCGGGTGGTGTCCCATGTTCCTCAGGTGTGCGGATGCCTGGAGGGCCGGGGCATCCTGGGGGCGCAGAGTGGGCCCGGCCCCTGGGGCGTCTGCTGAGGCCTGAGGTCTGGCCGTGCCGGCTCATGGGCCCCGCGTCTGCTTCTGCAGAGAGGGGCAGACACGTGGACGTTTTGCTTTGTCTTGCGCTTCGGGTCGCTGCCTGCAGTGGATCGTGGGATGAGCCTGGTGCCTGTGGAGACCGGCCTTGGCATCCTGTCATGCCTTGTCCTTTTATCAGTTTCAGTTTTTTGTTCTGAAATAGCTTCAGATTTATAAAACGTCGCAGAAGTAGGGGAAGGGAAATCTCCCCGTCACCCCCTCACCCCGAGGCTCCCTCGCTCACGACTCACCCATGTGCCCTCCTGGGGCGGTCCACATGCCCCGTGCACCTCCCGAGGGGGGCCAGCCTCCCCGGGTGCCTTGCTGCCTGCGGCCGGGAGCCCCGCTTGGCCTCCTTGGATTGGGGTCACCCTTAGACCGCCCGTGCCTCCCCATGAGGCTGAAGGGCGTGCCCGCCCCCTGGGGTTCTCTTCTCCTCAGTGCTGTGGAGGCAGGTGCAGTTTTCAGAGGGTCTGCCCTGCAGGCCTGGGTGCTGAGGCGGGCATCTGGGGGGTCAGCGCTGGTGGGGTTTCTCAGGAAAGTGGGCTCAGACTGGCTGGCTGTCACTCGCCTGCTTGGGCTCCGAGGGGCAGCGCCCGGCGCAGGCAGCTGCCTGGCTCAGGGGCGGTCCGGCCGTGGCCTGCGCAGCCGGGCAGGGGGCGCCCTAGGAACCAGCAAGGCCCGGAACTGCGCCCTCCGGAGGCTGACTCTGGGCTCTGCGGGTCTGGCGGTGGCTTCTCGTGTCCCCTGACCTCCGTCTCAGCTGTTCTGAAAGCGCGGGGCCTCTGCTCCCGCGTCTGTGTGTGTGAGCAGGGCTGGCGTTTTATCTGGCCGTGTGGGCTCTGCACTGTGGCATTCAGGCTCGTGGCTGTGGCCTGAGGGGTCCCTGACCTCGGCCTCTGCGTGTGGAGTCTCAGCCACTGGACTGCCGGGAAGTCCCAGGGGATGGTTTTTAATGCTGTTTTATTCCTGTTTGTCATGACTTTAATATAGAAAGTTTAAAAAAAAAGAAAAGAGACACTGACAGGGATTTATCAAATGTAGCAAAAAACGTTGACTGACACTTGTTCCTGAGACCCCTCCAGGCCCATCAGCCCCTCGTAGCAGACATGGCTGGGTCCCTCTCAGGCCTGCTTTTCCGTTCTTCCTGCCGTAACGGCTGCCGGCCTGCTGCGGGTGTGGGCAGGCCTTGACCGCAGGCCACGGCGCGGGTCTGGCCCCTTGTTGCCGGGGCTGGGCTCCGTGTCCGGGGACTGGGTCTCTCCCTGGCTTGGCTTGTGGTGGCAGGGAGTTGGCTGTGCTCATTGAGTGTCTGCCCCTCGGCGTCCCTGCTCTTAACTGTCTTTAAAAGACCTTGTAAAAAGTCTGGGTGTTTGTGAGGTCGGAAGGGCCACCCCCGTACCCCAGCTTCGGCACCACTGGGCCGTCCGCCTCACCCGCTCCTTCCTTTGGGTCACTTGGAAGCACACCCCAGCCCCGTGACTTCCCCTGGGGCCTGGGCAGCGCAAATAACAGACAGCACGCTTCAGAGCCGGGCTGTGCCCGGGCCGTGCCCTGCGGCCCTGGAGTGGATGTGTGTGAACAGCGTGTCTGTCTGGTCCGAGGACGCAGCGTCTGACCCTGAGGTCCTGCAGCTCACACACCTGTCTTTCCTGCTGGCGGGCAGGGCCGACGCTGACCTGTTCCTGCACCCCCGACCTGGAGACTGCTCTGTGGGCCCCCCACCCCCGAGATGTGTGTCTCCTCCTGGAAGCCCGGCTCCTTGCCAGCCTTCAGCCTGACCTGGGCATGGCCCATTCCATGCTCACTACAACCTCTCCAGTGTTCATTGAAAGTTCACAGTTTTCTCTAAAAATGTCCATGAAAAACTTAGTATTAGAAACAGTGTTTTCTGAAATCGGCATGTTTGGGTGTTTGTATAGAGCCAGGGTTTTGTATGTTGATGTCACGCATTGCAGGTTCCCTTAGGTTTTCTCTGGACGTCATCTGTGAAGTTACGGTTTGGGCAGGCTTTTCCATCCTTCGGGTTTTCCTGTCTCTTTTCCGCTAGCCCGAGTGGGTTTGATGGGTGAGAGCAGGCAGCCCCACCTCGGCTCACACGTCACAGGGATCGCCTCCTGCTTTTAATGTGTGTGTTTGCTCTATTTTATGGTTTGTACTTGTCACATCTTACTTAACCGTTCATTCCCTGAGGGCCTCGAGGTTTTCTTCTGAAAGCTTTGCAGCGATCCCTCTGCCCCTGCCCCGCGGCCTTGGCACTGACGGGACCTCTGGACTGCTGGGCTCCCGGGCTGTCCCTCACACTCACGCGCTGGCGTCCGTGGAGCCGTTTGCCCGCTTCGTCCACGGAGCACCTCCTCCCCCAGAGACACACACCCACCCAGCCCTGGGGGGGCGTCTGTGCGGCCTGCCTGCCTCCTGTGCTCCCCAGTCGTCTGTCAGGCTCTTGGGATTTCGGGTCGGTTGGGAGGTGACCTGCGTGTCCTTCTTGTCCTCCTCACTGACAGTATCATGGGGGCGTCTCCGTGTCCTTGTCCCCCTCCCTGACAGTATCAGGGGTGTCTCCATTTCTGGCCTTCCTGTCCCCCGAGAGTGTCTTGTGACCGTCTCCTTTTGTGGTTGGTGTGCCTGCTTGTGTGGTGAGCGCAGCCCCGGCAGGGGTCCTGGGAGGGGCTGCTCTCGAGGGGCAGCTCCCAGCGAGCCAGGGGTGAGTTGCCGGGCGCAAGGGCCCCTTTTCTGGTCTTTCGTGGGGATCACAGTCTGCGGTCTGTTCCCGGCTGTGTGAGTGGTATTTACGGGACTTTGCACTCTAGACCACTGAGCCCTGCACATGGTCATGGACCCCAGGCCCTGGGGTGTCTCTGTGCACTTGGCATCTGGCCTGACCTCACCCTCCCCGCCTCGTCGGGACGTTCACCGAGGACTGGACACGTGTCCTCGCCTCCCCGCAGTCAGCGCAGGGCTGGGCTGACCTGGTGTTCTTTTCTGACAGTGACGACCCTCTGAAAAACTGGTTCCTTTTATTTTTTTGGAGGGTGGTAAGAAAACTTTTAAACGGTTCATTCAGTTTCTAGAGTAATTGTTAAAGGAATATATTTCAGTTTTCTTTTTTTTTTTTCCATAATTCAGATTTGGCCAGTTACATTTTTCTACAGGTTTGTTTTGCATCTCAGTTTTCATGATACTTCTTTTTTTTTTTAAATTGAAGTATGGTTGATTGATTTAGAAAGTGTTAGTTTCTGCTTCACTGAAAGGACTCATGCTGAAGCTCCAATACCTTGGCCACCTGATGCGAAGAGCTGACTCATTGGAAAAGACCCTGATGCTGTGAAAGATTGAAGGCGGGAGGAGAAGGGGGTGACAGGACAAGATGATTGGATGGCATCACCGACTCAGTGGACGTGAGTGTGAGCAAATGCTGGGAGGCAGTGAAGGACGGAATTCTGGCTTGCTGCAGCAAGTCCATGGGGTTGCACAGAGTTGGACATGACTCAGCGACCGAACAGTGGCAAATTTCTGGTGTGTTGCAGGGTGACAAAGGTACACGGTGTTTTTTCATATTCTTTTCTGTTATGATTTATTGTGGAATGTTGAATATAATTCCCTGTGCTATATAGTAGCCATTAGTTATTTATCTATTTTGCATACAGTCCTGTATATATATTAATCCCAAACTCCAAATTCATCTCTCCCCAACCCTGTCCCCTTTGGTCACTGTAAGTCTGGTCTCTCAGCCTGTGAGTCTCTTTCTTGTTTTGTAAATAAGTTGATCTGTGTCGTTTAGATTCCACATGTAAGTGATATGGTGTCATGTTTGGTTTAGTTCACTCAGCATGACAATCTCCAGTCCATCTGTGTTGCTAGTGTCATTATTTCCTTCTTTCTTATGGCTGAGTAATATTCCATCTCGGAGAAGGCAATGGCACCCCACTCCAGTACTCTTGCCTGGAAAATCCCATGGATGGAGGAGCCTGGTGGGCTGCAGTCCATGGGGTCGCTAAGAGTCGGACACGACTGAGCGACTTCACTTTCACGCGCTGGAGAAGGAAATGGCAACCCACTCCAGTGTTCTGGCCTGGAGAGTCCCAGGGACGGGGGAGCCTGGTGGCCTGCCGTGTATGGGGTCACACAGAGTCGGCCACGTCTGAAGTGACTTAGCAGCAGCAACATTCCATCTCTCGCTCTGTCGCTCACCCCCCGCGTGCGCACCCGCCCCCGTCTTCTCCGTCCGTTCCTCTGCGACGGCCGTTCAGGTCGTCTCTGCGTCTCGGCTGTGGGGTCAGTGCTGCTGTAAAGGCGTGAGACTCACTCTCAGTTTTCTGCTCCCGTGTGTTTCTTGGCTAGTCTTCTGCTAACACACTTCTGGTTTTGTCGAGGTTTTCCTGCGTGTTCTTGTTTCCTGTTTCATTGTGTTTTGCTCCTTGTTCCTCCTCTCCGCCAGCTTTATGGAGATGTAGTTGGCGTGTGACACGCCTTCATCCATGTTGCCTTGGATGGGGGGCAGGGAAGGCCGCTGGGAGGCTCTCCACGCTGCTGCCCGCCCTGCCCGGGCTCGGGACCTTCTTGCGTCCCTTCCTGATGTCCGCAGTCGCTGTGAGCACGCTGGGTCTGCCTTTTATCGGTGCTGCCCTTCGCCATTGCAGGAACTGAGCGTGTGTGAGAGCACGTCTGCGTGCGCTCTGCGTGTTAAGATGCCTCCTCTTTGCCGTCCCTGAGTCAGGTGGCGGTCACCGGGTGAAGACAGACCCCAGCAGACGGGCGCCTGCTAGGTGCCCAGGATGGACACAGCCCTCTGCAGATGAGGGACCCGGGGTCCCCAGCACCTTCTGCTGGAGCTGTTGAAGGGCCGTGGGGATGCTGTGGCTGCTGCTGGAGCCAGCACCGTGTGACCGGGCGGGCCTGTGCACATGCTGGGCTGGGGCTTCGTGTTGGCCCGGGTCACGGGCCTGGGTGGAGCGGCTCCTCAGCCGCCGGAAGAGGCCCCGGGTGGGGCCACCCTGAGAGGCATGTGGCCACTGCCTTCGTGAGAAGGAGCGTTGCAGGTCTGGACATGGCGGAGCCGAGGGTGTCAGCACAGTTATGAGTGATTTAGGACTCGCACTCCTCAAGAGACGTCCTTTTAAAATTCCTTAATTTCCACCTGGAAACGTTGGTGTCCAGCATACCGGGAGGAAGCCGCCTGGCCCTCAGCCTGCATTTGTTGTCTTCCGAGGCATGGTTCCCAGGAGGGGCGATGGAAGGGGCCAGAAGCCGGCCTGGAGGCCGTGAGCCCTTGGTGTCTCCTCGTGTGTTCTTACAAATCCTTCGAATTTTACAGTCTCTGAAACGATGGTCTTGCCAGGAGGCCTCTTGCTCGTTTTTGTGACAAGGAGCTGACCCTACCCCTAGCAGCTGCTGCCTCCAGCCATTGCTTTTTTGTCTTGTGGGGACTGGGGCCCCTGAGAGGAGCCATCCTGCAGGGCTGCTCACCCCTGAGGAGGTCGGTGTGTGAGCATGTTGCGGCTCAGAGTGGGGACACCGGGGTCCTTGGACGCGTGACCTGAGTGGCAGTGGTGGACACGGGGCCCGCAGGCAGGCGGAGCAGGGAGGCAGGTGGTGGCGAGGGGCGCACACGGTTTGTGAACAGTAACGCTGTCGTTTCTAGTCTCTGTAAAAATGTGTCCATGTCCTGCTTCATAGCTAAACTGAGTTTTTCCGTGTTCTAGATTAAATAGGATTGCGAATCAGGTGGCCATTCAGCGGAAGAAGCAGTTTGTCGAGCGCGCCCACAGCTACTGGCTGCTCAAGCGGCTGTCCAGGAACGGAGCCCCGCTGCTGCGCAGACTCCAGTCCAGCCTGCAGTCCCACAGAAGCTCGCAGCAGGTACGTGGCCCGCGGGGTGGCAGGCGGAGCCTCCGTCCGAGGTGCCCCTCAGCCCCGCCGTGTTCTGGCCTTTCCTGGCTCTGCCTGCTGGGGGCGCGCGGGGAAGCCTCTGCCAGCTGACTGCGGGGCGGGCGTGTGGTGACCTCGGGGCGGGGACCCCTGCACAGGAGGGGCGGCCGGGGCGAGATGGGTGCCTTCCTCTTGGTAGCTGACACGGGTTCACAGGCCGGCTGATGTTCAGAGCGCTTTTCTGAAAGGCGGGTTTAGGAAGGGAGAAGCCGGCTTCGTGAGCTGTCACAGACAAACGGGGGTCAGCTGCTGCTGCCCATGTGCAGCAGGGCTGCCTCTGCCGGTTCCTGTTGCTGTGTGTGGGCCGCTTCTGCTGGTTCCCGTCGTCCGGAAGGCTCCGTGAGCCACGATGCCCCAGTGAGTCCAGGGGATGTGGTGCCCCTGGATGGGGGCCCAGGCCCTGCACCTGGCTGGGGTTCCCTGGTGTGGGGAGCCCCCCGCCGAGTTCTGGTCGGGGCAGGCCTGCCCGGCTGCCGGAGGCTCCCGTCGCTGGTCCCGTGTGGAGTGGCGCGGCGCCGGTTCCCTCGCGTTCTCCTGAAAGCCGCTGCCCTCCCGCTCTGTGCCCCTCCTTCCCTGAGGTCCCCGTGCGAGTCCGGGACCGCGTGCCGCCACGGCCTGAACGGAGCTCCGCCTCTTTGCCTCCTCAGGCCTGTGGCGCTGATGGCAGGTAGTCCAGCATCGCGCACATGCGCAAATGCTTCTTAAAAAGAGAAGCTGGGATTCCGGTATCTCGGTAATGCGTTTTGAAACGCAGAGCAGTGTGAGGTTTCTGGGCGGCTGTGGGGTGGGCCGTGCCCCTGGCCCTCCTCTGTCTCCGGGGAAGGAGGCACCACACGCCGCGGGGCTTCTCCTTGGACCTGCCGCTCCTGGGGTGTGACGGGCAGGTCAGGTCCTCCTGCCTGTGGTGCCGTCTGAGTCCCCTCCCCCGAGGTGGGCACAGCTGTGCAGGCTCACCACCGCCCCCGTCTGGGGAGGCTGACCCCGTGCACCAGGCCGGAGCCGCCCTGGACATGTGCAGAGGGGCTGGTGGGGTCAGCCCGGCTCGCAGCCTCCTACCTGCTCTGTCCAGCGTCAGGACTGCTGACGGCTGTGTCCAGTCCTGCTGCTCACCCTGGGGTGGGGACGCTCATCCTAAGCCTCCCGCCCCTCCCGGGCCCTTCTTGGGGATGCCCTGTGCTCCCCGCTCCTCCCCGCTGGACACGGGGCTCTGTCTCCGTGAGGGCCGTGTCAGGACCTGGGCCTGTGGGCTGTGAAGGTTGGCCGCGGGGTGGGGGAACATCCAGGAGGCTGCAGGGCTGGAATCGTGGGGACTGAGGGTGGCTGGCTGGCTTGGGCTGCCTAGGGAGCTCCAGAAAGGGGGGCAGGGCAGAGCCTGCAAGGCCTTCGGGTGCTGGGCCTCAGGGGTGGCGAGTTAGGCAGAGGGCATCTCGAGATGGGAGCAGGGAGGCCGGACGGGGGCCTCTGTCCTCAGCCCGGTGACAGCGGGACAGTGGGAGGCGCAGAGCTGGGGGTCTGGCCTCCGGGCTGGGCTGGCAGGGGGAGTCGCGTGGAGAGTGGGGCTGGGCCGAGGTTGCGGTGCATGAGGGGCCTGCCCGCACCTGAGGGGAGCGCGTGTTCCCCGGGTCAGCACGTGGGTTTGAGAGCAGTCGTGTTCTCACGTCCTGCCACGCTTGAGGGAAATCGGTAATGACAGGAGAACTCACTCACGGGAAGCAGCAGGGTCAGTCCTCTTGGCCGTAGGAATCGGCAGGAACCAGAGGTTTAGCCTGAGGGGCACCCGGGCTTGACCGAGGCCTGTCCTGACTTGGTTGTAGTGAGCTCAGTGGTGCAGCCTGTGTGGGCAGGGCCGTGGGTGGGGGTCTGCCTGCCCCCCGCCAGCCTGGAATGGCCGGGAGCGCCCCATCCTGGGGTGGGTGCGAGGCGGCACTGCCTCTTGCTTCCCACCCCATCTTAGTGTAGGTTGGCTTTTGGGGGCGACCCGTTCATGTCGAAGGCTTGGTGTGATTTTGATGATTTTTGAAACTTTTGAAAATGCTTGGTATTAGAGTTTAACCTGACTCACTAGTTTGTATGTCTGGGCGTCTGCCCTGAGCTGGGCCCTGGGAGAGGGTAGGTGCAGCCCTTCTCTCCCATGGCAGACCTTCCAGGCAGGGACGGACAGATAGATGGGATGAGCTGGGCTGGACAGGATGAGGCGCTTCAGCTGCTGGGCGGTCCTGGCCCCTGCCTCCTCGATGGTCTGTCCTGGGCCCATGGAGCCCTGGCCTCAGTGTAGGTCCCTGTGGTGGTTCCGTCCTGCAGATTGGGGTGGGGGCTTGCAGGTGTGTGTGGCTCCTGTCCCACCTGCCCTCTATTGCTCATGTCCGCCGGCTCCGCCTGACGTGCCCTGTGGTGGGAGGGCGTCCCCATCCGCTTTCGGGGGTTTCTGGACAGCTGGTTGTCCTGCTGAGCTGGGGCAGGGCCTCTTGCTGCCCACACCACTGCTGCTGGCGTCGTGGGGGGAAAGGCGGCTGTCCCGCAGCGTCTCCCACCCTTGCTTGTGTCCTGGGAGTCGGCCTGATGTACGGGGTCCTCATGCCACAGAGCTGGCCTGCCCTATCCCCGGCCGGGGTGCTGGTCTGACCCCGTTGGTGTTGACCTTGCGGGGTGGGGGGTTCTGTCCATCTCACTTCTAGGCACTGCGTGTGCTCCCCTCCGTCTGCAGGTGGATGACGACTAGGCTGCAGACAGTCTTCTCAGAGCTCTCTTGATAGTTGTTTGAAACCAGAAATGACTGTGGTACACCCCCAGTGTGTGGGTCCTTCCAGGACTGGTTTCATGTAGGAATTATTCATGCAGAGTCAGAAAGGCAGGCCCGTCTGTACACAAGAGGCGTGGGGCTGGGTCAGGTCCTCCCTGCAGGTTCCTGCTTGGTGGGGGCGCTGTGTCGGGGGCAGGGCCTGCGGTCCTGCAGCCAGCGGTGGTGGGCACAGCAGGTGAGCATCAGGAGTTTCTGGGGACTTACTGCTTTTCTCTGTCTCATGTGGACCACCAGGCTAAATGTCCTTGGAGCTGATGTTTTCCATGTCTGTTTCAAACTGATGAACAAGATGATTTCAGATGCACTCGGGGAATTTGGTTTTCTGAGCCCACCATTTAATGTATTTACTGGCCTTGTTTATACAGTTGATCTTACTGTTAATTACTGTTTGATGCCTGAGAATTTCAAATAACATAAAAACAAGCTGGTGATTGGAATCTGGTAGAGCTGGAGGATGCTGGCGGAGGGGAGGCTCAGGCCGGCTCCGACCCTGCTCCCGGCCTCCTGGGTGGGCCCCTCTGTTACCTTTCCCAGTAGAGCGAGAAGGGCCTTGTTCCTCTGGCCATGGGTTCTTTGCCTTCAGACCCTGAGGTCCTGGAATGTAGCGTCAGCCTTAGTCAGGGTCGATCCTCTCAGTGGAGTGCTCCCTGCTGCCAGGGTGCAGGGTTTGCACTGGGATAGGGGTTGGGGGCCGCGGACGCCGCCAGATGGCTGCGCTGTTACAGCTTGCTCTGGATGGGGGTGGGTCCCAAGCGGCAGAGGAGGCTGAGGAGAGAAGAGGGCCTGAGGCTTGTGCCGAGCGTTCTTGAAAGCGGTGCCGGTGCCTGCAGCCAGAGCAGGCCTACTGCGGCAGCGGCGGCAGGGAAGGGGGAGCCTGGTGCGTGAGGTCGGACTCAGCTTCCGGGTGCCTTGACCAGACTCCCGCCTGGAGCCCTAGTGGGAAGTGTGGGAGGAGCTGTGGTGGGACAGCCTTCAGGTGCGCTGTGAGGTGGCCCGTGTGGCGGTGGGAGGCTGGGCCCCTGGAGCTGGGGGCGGGCAGTCCAGAGCCCCTCCAGGGGGCGCGGCTCTGAGGACCCCAGGCCCTGGGCAGAGCTGGGGGAGCGAGGCCGGGGATGCGGGCACTGGTGGCGGGGTGCAGGCGGCTGGGTGGCCGGCTGGTGAGGGGGGTGCCCTTGGCGAGGCTGCGCCCGGCGCCAGGCCTCTGCATCAGGGCGTCCTGGCCCTGCGCTCCCCCTGCCCAGCCCCACCCCTGCCGCAGCGCTGGCCTGGAGGTGAGGCGGCAGCGCTGGTGCGCTTGTCCCAGGAGGAGGCTCCCTGGGGAGGAGGCGAGGGGCTGAGCCGTGGAGCTCTCTCCGAGCGTGTCTGTGTGGGGGACAAGGCCGATCCCATTCTTCTTCTCAGAGAGAGAACGATGAGGAGATTCAGGCCGCCAAAGAGAAGCTCAAGTACTGGCAGCGGCTGCGGCACGACCTGGAGCGCGCGCGCCTTCTCATAGAGCTTCTGCGCAAGCGCGAGAAGCTCAAGCGGGAGCAGGTGAGGCTGCGGGGGCGGGGCGTCCGGGGAAGGGACAGCTTGCGCGGGGCCCTGCAGTCCTTGCCCCGGCTTCCTCTGAGCGGTCCTCTCCGGTGAGGGGTGCTGGTGGCTTGAGGGGCTGACGCCGATCTCTGCCGTGAAGGAGACTGGCTGGGGTGGGGACTTTGTGGTGTCCATCGGGTCCCAGGAGATGTGAGCAGGAGGGGCCTACTGCGTCTGCCTTTTATGTGGACCTCCATCTGCCCCTGGACGGCGCTGCACCCTCGAGGTGGGAGGTGGCTCCTCGGAGGGAGTGCGCCCTCGGGCGCTGAGCCGTGGTGCGCTGGCCCCCAGGTGAAGGTGGAGCAGATGGCCTTGGAGCTGCGGCTGACGCCGCTGACCGTGCTGCTGCGCTCTGTGCTGGACCAGCTGCAGGAGAAGGACCCAGCCCGCATATTCGCCCAGCCGGTGAGCCTGAAGGAGGTAGGTGTCCTCGCCTCCTGTGCCGGCCTCCTTCCGGCTTGTGGTGACCCAGGGATGTGGAAGGACCCCTCCCAGTGCGTGCGCGTCTGGCAGAGGACCTGGGCTGCCCCGTGGTTCTGTGTGAGCATGGAGTGAGCCTGTGTGTGTCTGTATGTACATGACGGGTGTCCTGGTTACGTGGAGTGCGAGACTCTGGTTGTGTCTGTAAATTGTTGCTTTGTTCCCTGAAATCAGGTCCCGGATTATCTGGATCACATCAAACGCCCCATGGACTTTGCCACAATGCGGAAGCGGCTGGAAGCACAGGGGTACCGGACACTCAGGGAGCTGGAAGAGGACTTTGACCTCATCGTGGACAACTGCATGAAGTACAACGCCAAGGACACGGTGTTCTACCGGGCTGCCGTGCGGCTGCGCGACCAGGGCGGTGTGGTGCTCAGGCAGGCCCGGCGCCAGGCAGACAGCGTCGGCTTCGACGAGGCCTCGGGGATGCACCTGCCAGAGCGGCCACCCCCGGCCCCCCGGCGGCCTTTCTCCTGGGACGAGGGTGAGCACGGCCGTGCGGGAGCAGTTGGGGGGCACTTCCCTGACACTGGAGTGCAGGCTTAGGATGCGGGATGCGAGCCGCATGCTGGCTCGAGATTTCCTAGTAGCCTCGTGAGGACTTGTGTTCGCATCATATCTTTAACCCAGTATACCTGAGTATTGTGATTTTAATGTGTAAGTGACACAGGAATTGCAGACAGGATTGCCTTCACTGGCTTCTCCTCTGTTTGCCACGTAGCATGTATCTTACACTCAGCACATTTCTGCTCAGAGCAGCCACGTTTCAGGTGCCCACTTGAGAGACACGTGAGCCGTGGCCCTGAGTGGGACAGCCAGGTCGCCCTGATACAGACCAGGGAGCAGTGTTGCTTGGGCCGTGTGTGCAGGTGGGCCTTGGGGGGCGCCTGTGAGGATGTCCTGTGGCAGAGGAAGCCCCTGGCAAGGGAGCAGGGAACAGGCAGGCCCTCCCTGCTGGGGTTTGCCCACCTCACAAGGCAGCCTTGGGAGGGACGCCCTGTGTCTGCTGGCTCTCCCGGGTCCTTGGAAACGGACCTACCCCCTCCTCCACCTGAGCGCTCTGGGTCGGGAAGGGGCGCTGGCCTTGCAGGAAATGGCCCGGCGAGTCACCGTGAGTCTCTGCGTCCATTTCCACACCCAGGTTTTCACGAAGCCTGGACTTGGGGTGAGAAGTGCACTTGTGTCCCCTCTGCGTTTGGGGGCCCCCGGCCCCTCCCCGCGGTGTCCTCTGCCTGAGGGCAGGCCAGATACTGCGAGGCTTTCGGAGCCGAGGTTTCTTGCTTTGAACCTTCCTATCTGTGGCCTTCTGTTAGGACGCATTCTCGCTTGATTCCCGGTCCTGGCATCTTGTTCTCGTGATGAGGCGGGTGCTTTAGGAGGAGGTCTGCCTGTGGAGCGAGGGGCATCCCCTCGTCTGGCCTGCTGCCGAGTTTGTGCCCCAGCTCAGCCTGCGGGCTCCTGTGGGCTCACTCAGTTTCTTAGCTGCCTCACCAATGGAAGGCAGTCTACTTCATGCATTCTGGTGATTGGCTGAAGTTGAAATTTTGTTAAGGATTTTTTTGTAAATATACTCCAAACTGTGAATTACCTGTGAACTTTGTAGTCCAGTTTTAAAAGAGCCACATAACAGCCTGGGACTGAGATTCCGGCTCAGACACACGGTGGCCCTGAGCTGGTGCCCCTGGCGCGTCAGGACCTCTTTCCGGCCCTGTCTTCGCCTGGGTGCCTGGTCTCGGCGGGAGGGCCCAGTGGCCCCGGCTCCCGTGTCTGCCAGTGGCGGCCGGCCAGCAGCCGCCACGCGAGGGTGGGGCCCTGGGGTCCCTGGTGAGGTGGTCTCAGGTTGGCGGTGCCCGTGTGGCGGCTGATGGCCGTGTCTGTCTCCAGTGGACAGGTTGCTGAACCCAGCCAACAGGGCCCACATGGTCCTGGAGGAGCAGCTGAGGGAGCTGCTGGACATGCTGGACCTCACGTGCGCCATGAAGTCCAGTGGGTCGCGGAGCAAGCGGGCCAAGCTGCTGAAGAAGGAGATCGCCATCCTGCGGAGCAAGCTGAGCCAGCAGCACAGCCAGCCCCCAGCCGCGGAGTCAGGTACTGCAGGCCCGGAAGAGGACGGTGCTCCGCGGGGGCAGGAGGCTGCGGAGGAAGGTAAGCGCTTGGAGGCTCTCCGGGCTGAGGCCGGGGTGTCGTCCTGTCTGCGCCGCATTTGGCCACTTAAAAACGTTGGGGGTGAAATGAGATCTGCTTCTCAAGCACAGTTCAGGTTATCCACAGCCTTGCAGGGCGGTAGGAGAGTGAGGGGCTGGTGTGCCGGGGCGGAAACGTGGAGCGGAGCCTCTCAGCAGGTGCCCGGTGACCTGGCGAGGCTGCGCAGGGGAGGGCTGTCTGAGCTCTTCTCCCAGGGAGTGTGCGGCGGCAGGGCCCTCGAGCGGCCCTATGCTCCCGTGGGTGGGACGCCGCCGTGAGGGCCCCTCCCCGGGGACAGCCCTTCGGGGGTGTGGAGGGTCCCTGCCCTCCTCGCCTCACCTGAGAGTTGGGCGTTGCAGGCAGCAGCACAGGCTGTGGGGTCCGGCGCCCTCCCTGCACGGCTCTTGGCAGCTGTGTGTGGTCTTTCTGATTTTTTACCACTTTCCCTCAATAAGAACAACAGAGCAGTTAATCGAAGGACATAGAAAGCTGTTCTACAGCTCACCCTTTGAACACAACCGTGGTCTCTGCGGGTGAGTGCCGGCTTTGCGGGCCTGCCGTGTCCTGGCAGTGACGCCACGTCTCTCCTGGTGGTGCCCGTGAGCGAGTGGGCCATGCTGGGCCCGTGGTGTCCTGCGGTCCAGCTGCCTGAGGAGCAGGGGGTGGGACCTGGATCCTTGAGCTTTCTCTGCTCGTAGCTGACTGTGTGGTGGGGTGGGTCCCCGCGTGATGCCCTCTGCCTGGGTGGCCGTGCGCTCTGCTGCAGGCTTGAGCGTCTGTCCTCGGGGACGGGACGAGTCCGGGGCCTCCGCCATCACCATACTGGCCCTGCCTGTGGGTTTGGTTCCGAGCAGCCCTTGCTCTCGGGGACCTTCGGCAGCTGGTCCAGCTGGGCTCCACGACTGTGCTCTTCTGTGCCCTCGGGGCTCTCAGGGCGCAGGGTGGCCCCGGTCATTAGGACCTGGAGTGGGGGCCCTGTGGGGACGGTCTCCTCCCAGCCACTCCTGCTGCCCTCGCTGCCCCTCAGGGTGAGGGCGTGTGTCTCCCTCTTTCTGCAGGAGAGTGCGGGGAGAACGGGGCGCCAGCTTGGTTTTCCGTTGGCAGAGCGGCTCCTCTGAGCTCTCCCGCTGCGGGAGCTCCCGCGGGCCCGTCATGCTGCTTCTGGGGCCGGGCCGCGTTAGAGGGCGCTGGCGCAGCAGGGCGCTGGCGCAGCGGTCCGCGCGGGGCGGGCTGGGAGGGATGTTTTGGGAGGAGTGGTGTGGTGCAGGTGGCTGGCCGGCAGCGCGGGCGCGGTGCCGCCTGTGAGGCCACAGACGGCGGTGCTGGGGGGCGTCTGCGGGAACAGCAGTTGGTGCAGCCCGCGGCGACGGCCGTGTGTGGAGGAGGGCAGCAACGTGTGGGGACGTGGTCTTGGGGCAAGAGAGCAATGTCGTCAGCAGTCCTGAAGGGCAGTGTTTCTCAGCATCTTAGTTGTGATTTGACGCTCACGGGGTTTCCACTGGAAACCCTGGCGAGGAGGAGACTCTGGGCAGGGGAGGGGCAGCGGCTGTGACCTCCCCATGGTCAGCGGGGAGCCTTGCAGGCAGGGCTTCAGTTTCCAGGTTGCTTTCCTTGAGCAGTGCGGGCCGGAACAGTCAGGAGGGTGTGGCTGTGGGCCTGAGAGTCCAGAGGGGTGTCTGCCTCCCGCGGCCGCACTTCGGTCCAGTCTCAGGTTGAGGCTCTGTCCTCACTGCTCAGGACTGGGCCCTCTCCTTCCCCAGAGGGGAGGGGCTGCTGGGAGCAGCACAGCTGAGGCTGGATGACGAGGTCACGCCTGAGTCGGGGGTGGGGGGATGCCCCGACTCGGGAGAGACGGCGGCACCGTGTCCAGTGAGGCACCAAGCCGGGTCCCCGGTGCATGTGTAGCTTTGGTTTGGAAGCGTCTCATGGGAGGTCAGGGCCCGGGGCGTGGGTGGTGGTGCGGGGTGGTCTGGGCGGGGCCCATGCTGATCTGCGCGTCGTGAGTTCCCTTCAGTGGGACTCCAGATGCCAGGGTTCACGCTGACGAGTCCTGAGGCTCTGCGTTCGTTTATGCTGTGAACACATGATTTACTCCAGACGTTCCTGGAGCGTTTCTCCCGAGGAGCTGCGTGGTGTGTTAGCAACCAGTGACTCCGGGGATGGTCAGTCTAGTGTGTGGACCCCGAGGGCAGACCCCATAGCCAGTGACCGTGGGGATGTGGGTCTAGTGTGTGCACCCCGAGGGCAGACCCCAGGAGCCCTGGCTGGCACCTGTTCTGTGGGCCGCCGGATGGCGGGCACCGTCCTGTTTGTTCCCGTTTGACGGATGAGAACACTGAGGCTTGGAGTCCGCGGCCCATGAGAGGCCTGCAGCTGGTGGCGGGGGGTGGTTGGCACTGGGTCACCTGAACACCTTCTGCTGTGACCCCTGCCATCCGTGAGGCTGTGGAAGCCAGGACACATCTGTGAGCCGCCCTGGCAGATGCAGAGCCCTGAGCCATAGCGTCATCTTCGGGAGGAGTAGTGAGGCACCCCGCTGACGAGCCCACTGCATGGCTGGTGCGGGCAGAGGGTGGGCACAGTGAGGGCCGCGGGCCATGGGGTTCACTGCCTACGTGTGCTGGGGGCACTGCCCTGGCAGGCGCGCCCAGGCCTGGGGTGGGCCGGCTGTCTTGGCCTGCTGCTGAGTGGGGCCTGGGAGGGGCATCCTCCACGAAGGGCAGCTCCAGGGCAGCGCGGGTCCCCTGCCGAGGCAGATGCCGGGATGCTGGTGGCAGCTTGGGTGTCAGGTCAGCACGAGAGCCCCTGTGGGGCCCCAGGTCAGGGGGAGAGGAGGCCTCTCCAGGGAAGGAGGGGGGCCTGCTCCTGGGGAGCGTCCCGCACTCACTCTGCCTGCCCCTAGCTCCCCCACGGGTCAGTGTCCCGCGTGACCGCGGGCAGCGGGTGGGAGCTCCATCACCAGCCGCACGCCATCAGCAGGGTACACACGTGTTTCCCGTTTGCACATGTGTTTGCACTGACGTTTGCTTTGGTCAAGGAAAGGTGGTCTCCTCGTTTTCTGAGCCATGTTACGAGCCTTCACAGGCTTGAGTGGCATCTGAAAGCTCTGGGCGGAGCCTGACTGTGGCCGCCCTCCTGGGGCCAAGCCTGGCCAGCCTATCTCCCTATCAGTGGGGAGAATTCACAAAACATGCTCAGAGACATAAGTGTACCTTAGAAGTTGTGTAGTTTTTCACTTTCAAAATGACTTTGAGTTTGAAACGTTAACCGTGCGTTGTTTCAGTCAGCTCTGGGGAGGTCTGCAGGCTTGTCCAGCAGAGACGGCCGTGTGAGCGGACGTGCTGTGCAGTCACTTGCTAGGTGTTGCGTGTCTTGCCGCCAGCCTTGGCCTTGATGGAGGGAAGCCTCAGTGGCTCATCCCGGAGGACGTGCCCACCCCGTCCTCCAAGGACGGGTCTCTCCAGCTCCCCAGGGCCCGGGGCTAATGCACTGGCTCTCAGGCTTCTTGTTTTTTTGTAATTTATAAAAGTGTTTCTAACGAGGCTAAGATAGTCTTTGTCCAAAGATTGTGTTTTTATCTTTCAAGTCAGATTTAAAATGATGAACTTGGATTATAACGTTTCTGAAGGTGGCATGGTCTGAGAACCGATGGGGGGTTTTCCTGGAGCGTTCTCAGCCACTCACCACTCCCTGTTCTTGACGTTGACGTAGAATGCCCTGGTCAGAAACCAGATTCACACGCTTGTTTCCTTCTGTCTGCTAACCTTGTGGACCAGGTCAGGACTGTGGGGATGCCCGCTTAGACCCCCTTAGTTACCTGGCATATTTTTCTTCCTCAAGGTAAGTGAATGTCGATTGCAGCGACTGTCATGAACTCGAATGATGTCTTGGGCTGGCGCATGTGCGGTGGTCTCAGGGAGCCTCTGGACCCTGGGTGCAGGCGCCGGCCGGGCGTCAGGGACGCGCACACAGTGTAAGCGCGACTGCTTGTAGACAGTTATGTGTGATGCTGTGTTTCCTTGATTGAATTAGTATTTTGGTGGACTTCACAATTATAGTAAGTTTTATGATAGCTTTGATAATTATCAGCTTTCAAAAATCACTTTATTTATAATTTTTTCAGGAGATAAATCTCCCCCTAAACTTGAACCATCAGATGCATTACCTCTTCCTTCAAACTCGGAGCCTAACTCAGAACCACCAACCCTCAACCCAGTAGAAGTCCACCCAGAGCAGAGTAAACTGCCCAAAAGAGGCACATTTGGTAATGAGTCACATAGCGCTTGCACTCAGAGCGCGCTGCTAAGCGGACCCTCTCCAGAGCCCACCCTCGCCCGTAGTGGCGCTGCGCCGGGGGCGGAGCCAGCGAGCGATGTGAACAGACGCACCTCTGTTCTCTTCTGCAAATCGGACAGTGTAAGCCCCCCAAAGTCTGCCAAGAACACTGAAACCCAGCCAACTTCTCCTCAGCTAGGGACCAAAACCTTTTTGTCTGTAGTCCTTCCGAGGTTGGAGACTCTTCTGCAGCCAAGAAAAAGGTCGCGAAGCACCTGCGGCGACTCTGAGGTGGAGGAGGGGTCCCCGGGAAAGCGCCTGGACACAGGTAAATCGCGCCGCCCGTGTGCTCCCAGTCTCGGGCAGAGTCGGTGGGGGGGGTGCCTCCAGGGCCGGTGTGCAGCCTTTGTGGTCCACGTGAGGAGACAGACGCTGTTTCTCTTTGAAAAGCGCCCAGTCGCAGGCCTGGGGTGGCACCACGTCAGGGTGGCCGAGGGCCGGGGCCGTCTTAGCCTGGGGGCCCTGCCGGACCCTTCCCTGGAGGCCTCCGACTGGTGGGTGCGTGGGTGCAGGCGGCGGGCCCCGCTTCTGAAGCCTTGCGGGCCCGGTGGATGCGGTGTGCCGTCCACCTGCTGTCACTGTGCTGCGTGGCGTGGTTGAGTCCCGTGTGCTGAGCTGTCTGCTGCTGAGACAGCCTGAACGTGCTGCTGGCTACCACGAAGCTCTCAGGGCTGAGGTCTGTCTGATGGACTCACGTCCGTGTGCCTGCGCTCCTCAGGGGTCCCCCAGACTGTGTTTACACCGGGCGCCTGGGCTCTCCTGCGTGCAGCCTGTTTGCCGCCCTCCCGGCGGGGCCACAGGGCTTCCGTGTTGGTGAACTAGCCGTCGGTCACCCTTGCGTCCCCTCCACGGTGGCTGTGCTGTGGGGGTCTCTGGAGGCGTGCTGACCGTGGATCGGAGCCGTGGCGTGAGCTCTCGGTGCGTTGGTCACAGCCACGCGGAGAAGTGCGTCCTCCCCTCTGCTGCTTGGATTTGAGTCGCGGGTCCGCGGGGTGGGCGAGCGCCCGGCTTTCACGGAGGTGTGTCTCCTGCACCTTGACGGACAGACCAGTCTTCTTGTCGCCAGAGTAAACTTGTGCACGTTAACTAGTTTTATTAGATAATACATTTTCCAGTAAGTACAGTGCTTTTATTTTGATGGGTTGGTATCAAGTTGGTAATTTTTGGTACCTTGTTAGAGTTCTGTGGGCTGTGTGAGTGTCCAGGATACAGGTTCAGATGGGTCCCTTCATGGCGGGGGCCTTTCTCAGCTAGGCTTAGTGGGAGACTCTCAGCTTGGTTTTATGTTGCTGGGTTCTCCTCGCAGCTTCCCCTGCTGCCGGGAGGCGAGTCAGACAGCGCCCTGTGGTCAGGGCCCTGGTGAAGCTGGTGTGGCGGGACTGCCAGGTCCTGAGTGCCCTCTCTAAGCGTCCGAGCTTCGGACCTGTGGCCTTGTGGGTCTCCGGCTGCTGGACTTTTGGGGCCTCTGGGCTCCCTCCGCAGAGGTCTCTGTAGAAACCATGTCGCTCCTTTGCTGCCAGCCCTGAGCTAAGGACACTGCAGGTTCTCAGGGGTGGTGGCAACTCTGGAAGGCGGTTCTGGAGGCCTTGCAAGTGGGCTGGGCACGTTAGAGGTGCCCGCCGCATGGCCCGGCTCAGGCAGAGCCCTTTCTTCCTCTCTAGACAGAGGCGTTTTCTGTCTTCCATGTGTGGTTTGTCCTGAGGGTCTGTTTGGCACCGACTGGCCTGGCCCCCAGCCCCGGCGTGGCCTCGCCCGGGTGTCTGGCGGGCTCCGTGGCTCCAAGCCACAGACTTCATGGTCTCGGGACGTGGGCATTCCCAGCCTTCCGCTTTTCCCAGAGAGCAGTCTGTGTGCCTCGTAGGAAGTCCTCGGTGTCCACCGCGTGCGGCAAGGCCTCCCTTCTTCTGGGCACGCGGGCCTCTCATTGGAGGTGCCCCTGGAGATCGTCGCGCTGTCTGTTGCTCCCGGAGCCGCGTCTCTGGGGCCCGCGCTGTCTGCCCGCCGAGTCTTGGCCTGGGCTGGGCTCCATGCTGCTGCCCAGCCTCTCGCGACACCTGCTGCGTGGCTCCCGGCGTGCGCGCTGCTCAGGGCAGAGTCTGGTCCCCGGGGCCTTCAGTCAGACTAAACGGCTTTTTCGCTGTTTTCCAGGTTCTCATTTTAACTACTAACATGCGGGGTAGTTCACTCTTTGGACCCTAGTTGTTCTCTCTTGCTCACCTTGGACTGGAGAAGGCGGAAGGACCCCGCATCCTTGCATGTCACCCAGTCCTTGTGGATGGCTTTGGAACCGCCACACAAAACCCACACACGGCCCTGGAGGAGCCAGGCCGCCCACCCTGCCCGCCCGCAGGCGCTCAAGCTGGCTGGGACGTCGCGTGGCCTCCCTGCGCACGGGCTGCCTGTGCAGACGCTTGGGCCGAGGTGCCCGTGGAGCCGCTGCCTCCACAGACGACTGACGTGGACAGAGACCTGGCCTGCCCTCGGCCGGCATCGGACCGGCTGGCAGGACCAGGGTGGAGCTGGGGCTGGGCTCAGGAAGGACCGCGCAGCCGCCCCCGCCCTGGCCCACGTGGTGTCAGCACCGCCCGTCCTGGCCGTCTGCTGTTAGCGCTGGCCTCCTGGCTTCTGCTGCCCCCTTGCCTCTCCTCCGGCTCCTCAGTCACACCCTGGTCTCCAGGTGGTACAACTCTGTCTCTGTCACCATGCCGAGTGCCTGCTGCCAGGAGTGGACGGCCTGTCCCCGGGCCTGGGGGCATCCCCTGACGGGACCCGCCGGCCTTCCTGCTGCTGCATCTTCTTGGAGCCGGTCTGGGCACGAGCAGGGCATCGGAATCCTACTTGCTGTGCATCTGTGTTTTCATTGAAAGGTGGAAAAACCCCCAAAATGCAATTCCATTGCCAACACTAAAAATAAAAACTTGTAACCAAAATACCCAGCACTTGACACCGCTGCTCCGAGAGGCTGGCTGCGGCCCCGTGCCCGGGGCGCCCTGCGTGTGGGCAGTGGGCGTGGCAGTGGCGTGGCAGGTGGAGCTTAGCGCCCAGCGCGCCTGCCGGAGCACCTGGAGGCCTCCTGTTCCCGCGGAGCGAGGGTTCAGGATGGTCGCTGTGCCCCCACTGACCGGCGTCTCCAGTTGGGCCAGGGCTCCCCACTCGGCCTGTCCGTTTTTGGGGCGGAGAGGGGGGTTTGAGATCCTGGGTGCCTGTCATCTGGGGCGTTGGGGGCTTTGGCCTGTCCCCGAAGCCACCCTCTGACTGGGTCCTGACCTGACTGCTGGTGTCTCAGAGGGACCCTGTGCGGGCTCCTGCCGTACCACTGCAGCCCCGCAAGGTCTCCGGGCCGCGTGGGGCAGCTTGCGGAGCCTGGCCCTCTCCAGCCACGCAGCCTTGTGCCCTTGGGCTTGTCTGCCGCTCAGTGGGCAGCGTGTGGAAGACGGCGTGGCCCGCTGCCCTGGGCGGGGGAGGCGTGCATGTGCCCGTGCCTCCCAGCGGGGCCCCCCTCTGGTGTCACTCGTCACCGCGTGTGCGTGGGCAGGGCGGTCAGCGCCGTCTCCCCGAGATGTGCTTGGTGTCCTGGGGCTGGGTCCGTCTCCCCGCTTTCCCGCCCTCGGGAGACCCGGCCTTCCTGGCTTCCACTGCCTCCCACTGTGTGCTGGGGCTGCGGATGGCAGGCCCCACTCACCCCTCGCCAAGCCCTTCCCAGGGGCCGGGTGCCTGTCAGGTGGTGAGGCTGCCCGTCACCCACTCGGGGTCCTCCTCCTGTCCGCCAGGAAAGGCAGCTGAGCAGCTTGGGGGGTGGGGGGAGGCGGCCCCCTGGCTCCGCTTCAGCAGCTCCACAGCTGAGCACCCTTGACCCTGGCCTGGCCCTGCGTCAGGGGCCGTCCGGGGGCCTCCTGGGGGTGTGGGTGGGGTCTCGGAGCCCCCCGCTGCACAGCTTTCTCCCAGGGACCTGGCCCCTTGAGCTGAGACGAATGCTTGCTTTCTCAGGGTGGTTTGGTCCAGGTTCCAAAAATGAGTGTAACACCCTTGTCTCCCTGCGGTTACTACTTATAAATAAGACTTGGGTTGAAAAGAGAACACGCTAGGCTTGGTGTAAGTCTGGCAGAGGGGCAGGCCGTCTGACTGGCTCACTGTGGGCGGGCCTTCGTTCTGTTGGGAGCAGAAAGCGTGCTCTGCTTCTGCATCTTTGCTGTCTGGTAAAGGGTCTCCTCATCTCCCTTTATTTACAGAGAAGTATGTACAGCAGATGAAAAAACTGGTAATCAGCCAGCTCCTTCAAAACATTTTTAAAGAAATGGATTTTTAAGTTTTCGAAGTGTGAGGAGTGGTATTCTTCTGGGGGGAGAGTCACATCCCCCTTGCAGCCGTCGCCCAGAGGGTCTGGGCCGGGCTGGGCGGCGCCAGGCACCCTCAGGCTCCCAGCACGTCGTGACCCGGCAGGTGGGGCTCGGTGCCCTCCCTGCCTCCTGCTGGCGTGGACTTCTGGGGCAGGACCTGAGGTTGGCTCCGAGGTCGTCCTCGACCTACTGCGTGATGCCGTGGGCTTGTGGACCACTTGCTCTTGGGCCTCCTGTGCACTGTGAAAGGGTCGGTTCCAGTGGCTTCCGGACACGAGGGTCCCACGTGGACCAGACGCCTGTCTTGGGTCTCAGAGGCTCTGAAGGGCTGGGGACCTGCTTGTGCTCTGTTTTGGAAGAAGGTTTTCCTTCGCTGGGGGTGTGCAGATCCCCTGGAAGCCTCCACCGTCCCCTCGCAGGCTCAGGGCCTTGGTTGGTGGGGCGGGAGCGACCAGGAATAGCCCGTGTCTGTCTCTGCCTTCGTGGGGTCTGTGTTTCCACTCGGTTCCCCCTCTTCCGTGCGTCTGTCTGTCTCCACATACTAGGTGCGCTGGGTGTGGGTTGCAGGGCGTGTTTGTCTGCGTTGTCCCAATTTAGAGAGCTGGTGAGCTCAGGGCCACGTGCACGCCTGTTTTCCAGGTCTCACCAATGGCTTTGGGGCCGCGCAGGGAGAGCAGGAGCCGGAGCTGGGCGGCGCCCCGGGGAGGACCGCCGCGCCCCGCCGCCGCTGCGCCTCCGAGTCCAGCATCTGCTCCAGCAGCAGCCCGCTCTGCGACGCCAGGTGGGCCCCCGGGGTGTGCCTGCTCCCCGCCACCTGCGCTGTGGAGCTCACACGTGGGGAAGACGCGGCGTGAGAGTTGAGCGCAGCTTGCGAACGTATTGGCCACGTCTGTGTGGGGCCTCTTCCCCTAGTCCTGGTCGGTCATGGTGATGGCTGGGAGTCCCTGCTGGTCCCGTGGTTGGGACCTGGCGCTCTCACTGCCTGGCCCGAGCTGGTCCTTGGTTCGGAAACTGAGATCCCACGTGGTGGAGCCAAAAAAACGTGGCTATAGCCCACACTGCCTCCCCTAAACACCCCCACGCCCTGCACCCCGGTGCTCTGGGTGCTGACGGTCTGTCCGCTTCCCCCGAAGCTTCAGTGCTCCGAAGTGCGGCCGCGGCAAGCCGGCCCTGGTGCGCAGGCACACGCTGGAGGGCCGCAGCGAGCTGATCTCCTGCATCGAGAATGGGAACTATGCCAAGGCGGCGCGCATTGCCGCTGGTGAGTCCGCGCCTGCCAGCCCCGCAGGCAGGGGGAGGTGCCGGAACCCAGAGGCCTGGGCGGGGCTGTGGAGTGGGGAAGGGGCGCAGCTGCAGCAGACACCGCCCTGGGCCAGCCGTGTCCCCTGGGCTCCTGAGCCCGCAAGCTGGGCCGGCCCTGGTGCCCAGGGGGTCTTAGGCGCGGCCCAGCGGGTCCTGAGGGCCCTGCCATGACTCCCCTCTTGCGCACCTCTCCCCCCAGAGGTTGGGCAGAATAGCATGTGGATCTCCACCGACGCGGCCGCCTCCGTCCTCGAGCCCCTGAAGGTCGTGTGGGCCAAGTGCAGCGGCTACCCGTCCTACCCGGCCCTGGTGAGTGCGGCGGGCGGGCGCGCGCGCGGGCGCTGGGCCGCGCGGCTGTGTCTTCCTGCTACCGGGCTCGGGGCCACCCCAGCACCATGGGAACAGGTGTCCCGGGAGACCCCGTGCGGTGTCAGGGGTGTCGGAGTTGGGGCCTCAGAGTGTCAGGGTGTGGGTCTCAGAGTTGGGATCGGGGTGTCGGGGTCGGGGTGTGGCTGGCATCCCGTCCCTGCCCAACGCTCCTCTGTCCGCGGCCTGCGCCGTGACCTCGCGCCCTCCCTCTGCAGATCATCGACCCTAAGATGCCGCGCGTGCCCGGCCACCACAACGGGGTCACCATCCCGGCGCCGCCGCTGGACGTGCTGAAGATCGGGGAGCACATGCAGACGAAGGCCGACGAGAAGCTCTTCCTGGTGCTCTTCTTCGACAACAAGCGGAGCTGGTGAGCGCGGTCCCGCTGAGCGCCGGGGGGCGCCGGGCCACCACCGCGGCGGGCGGGGCCGGCGGGGGCAGGCCCCCCAGACCCTGTCTCTGCAAGGGCTGCTCCCGCCGAGGCCGCACGGCCTTCTGGCTCCAGGCTCCCCGGCAGCCCCCACCCCGAGGCCCGTCTGAGGCCAGACCGCCCTGTGCGGGGCGGCCAGCGGTCCCCAGGTGGTGCGGGCGTGCTGCTGACCCTGCCTCCCCCAGCCGCCGCCCCTGCTGGGTTCCGCTGGGCAGCCCTGCCCTTCTCTGCCTGCTGGGGAGCGGTGTTGTGCGCCGTGTGCCTGGCGGTCAGGCGGCGGCGGCGGCGGGGCCGGGTGTGTGCGGGGTTGGCGGGGCAGGTTGGCGTGCTTGGGCCTCACAGTCCATTTTGTTCCTTAAAGGCAGTGGCTTCCAAAGTCCAAGATGGTCCCTCTGGGTATCGACGAGACGATAGACAAGCTGAAGATGATGGAGGGCAGGAACTCGAGCATCCGCAAGGCCGTGCGGGTCGCCTTCGACCGCGCCATGAGCCACCTGAGCCGCGTGCACGGGGAGCCGGCCAGCGACCTCAGCGACATAGACTGAGCGCCGTGCGCAGTGCGCATGCTCTGCGGGCCAGCGGCCTCAGCGACGTAGACTGAGCGCGCCGCCGTGCGCAGTGCGCATGCTCTGCGGGCCAGCGACCTCAGCGACGTAGACTGAGCGCGCCGCCGTGTGCATGCTCTGCGGGCCCGTAACGTGCTCTGCGGCTTGGGCGTGGTGGAGTCCTTTCTCCAGGGAGGGCGAGGTTTTCTTTCCCGGTTTTCTATGACCCATCCCCATCTGGGCGCCCTGACGGCGTGGGCGCGTCCCGGGGGGCGCTGCTGCCGTCCTTTCTTCCATCTCTAGCTCTTTTTTTTTTTTTTTTAAAGACTTTTGAATGTTTAATAATTTTGTAAATCATACTCTTTACACAGAGTACCACTTATTTAATAGACGGGATGTACATTTACAATGACAAATGTGTATTTTAAGAAAGAAAATGACATTATTTTGAATGGTACTTTGTGGAAAGAAGTGGAGAATAAATTTATGCCGCGTGCATCACTCGCAAATCACCAAAAACACTCCGCCGCCTCCGTGAGGGCCGGGCCGGGCCTCCTGGGCCTCCCCTGCCGCCTTGTCCACCTGCCAGCCTCCCACGGTGTGCCTCCCAGCGGATTATTTATTGTAGAAAGTGTATTCATTTGCTTTATAATGAAAAATAAATTTGCAGAAGTATATTGATATGCATTTTTATACAGGCACATAAAAATTCAACTTGCTTTGGGAGCAGGATGTTGGTTATTGTATAAATGACTCTGGCTGTGTGTGCTTTGATTTTGTAACTTGTAATCTTTTGTTTACAATGAGGGGCTTTCTGTAACTTGTTTTAATTTAGAACACTTTGGTAGCAATAGAAACTTTGGATACATTTTTGTATGGTACATGTGATGTATATAGAATTAGTACTTTATTTTTATTTTTAAGAGGTAAAAGCATTATGTTAGGGGAAAAGGTAGGGTGGGTTTCCAAAATTGCATTTTTTATATTAAAAAAAATAAAGTCAAGATTTGGATGGTGTGGCCCTTTCATTCCTGCCTCCCTAGAACACCAAGCGGGCGAGGGGCCGGCAGCCAGGCTTGGGAGGGTGCCCCCGGCCTAGGCCTGCCCTTGGCCCGTGCCCCGCCTTCATCTCACAGTGTTCTGGGGTGTCGTTATTTATTATTTCACCTAATCATATTTTTTATTTTAAAATGTTAGTTTGAAATTTTAAATGTTTTTTTTCCTTTCAGTTTCCATTGTTTGTAACATTTCCATAGAAACTTGAAAATAAAACATCTTCCTTGGATAGCTGTGTCCCGTGTCTGACGGCTGCCTTCTCTCTGCTGTCATCCGGGGTCCTTGTGGATGGCCCGCTGGGACTGCCTCGCTGCGGGGTGACCTTGGTCATGATCCGAGGCAGACGAGAGGGACAGAGCCCTCCCGCCTGGGGCCTGTGCTTGCGGGGGGTGGGGGGCTCCCGCACCCCCGCTCTGTCCCCGCCTGGGGCTGGCCCTCACCTCCCGGGGCCGCCCGCTCGGCCCTGCCTGCGTGCAGCCTGCCCATCTGCCCAGGTTTTCGGTGTTGGCATGGATGTTGGCATCTCTGCTCCTCGCCCTGCCAGGAGTGCCCAGCCCGGCACTGGCTCCTCTGACGGAGGGAAGCCCCAGGGAGCCCCCGTCTCGGAAGCTCGGCCTGGGCCCCCGCCCTGCGCAGGGCCGTGGTGGGTGGGGCTGCTGGCGGACCCCTGCCCGGGCCTGAGGGCACCTGTGTCCTTAGCTTCGGTCACGCCCCAAGGGCCCTGGGGTTCCAGGCTGCAGATGTTTTACAGTTGGGAGGATTTGTCCAAAGTCCAGTCTCTGGTGCTAGACTCCAGCCTGCGCTGCTCTCACTGCTTCCAGCTCGTCTTCCTTCCCCATCTCTGTGTCAGACATGAGTGCAGAGCCGGGTAGACGAGAGCTTGGAGCGGGTGCAGGGTGGAGTGTGCCTACTGGGGCTATTGGCCAGCCTGGGCACGCTGCTCACTGGGTCCTGCTCTTCTGTCTCTTAGCAGGGTGGAACATCTTGTAGAGACTCTGAATTCTGTCCCTCGCAGGGCGGTTTAAAGTGGGGCCACCTGTGTTCGGGGTCTCGGCCCTGGGTCCATGTGGAGGTGTCCTGGGCCCGGTGGAGACAGGGCCTCGGGTGGGCAGTGTGGGGGCTGGTGGAGGGGAGCAGGTTTTCCCAGAGGCTGTGTGGGGAGGGGCCGGGTCCCGGGGGATCCGCAGGGGCGGCTGGGGGCCCTTGGGCTGGTCTTGGGCCCTGCAGTTAACCTTGTGTGTTCCTGCTTGGGGCCGTGGCCCCACCGACTTGAGGCCACAGGGCCAGAGACTGGACACGGTTTCCTGGTCCAGGCGGTGGAGCCTGAGCCCCCCAGGTGTGGCCCTGGCATCCAGCTCCCAGCCTGTCCTGGGGCATTCTGTATTCAAGGCAGTGTAGACGGCACTCGTTACGGGGCTGGGGCTCCTGACCTGTCCCCTCACAGGGTCCCCGATGGTGTGGCTCCCCCCAGTCCCATGGGCAGCACTGAAGCGGGCAGGGATCCTTGCAGCCCTGCACGCCCTCTGTGGGGCCCTCCATCCCAGGTGTGTCTTCCTGGCCCGTTCCAGTCCTGCTCTGGGGGTAGGGTGGACGCCCCACTCCTGGACCAGGTACATCTGGCGTCTCGGAGGAGGAAGCAGTAGTCTCCCCGCAGACCAGGGGCTGACTCCAGGCTGGGAAGACTGTTCACGCCCCCACACCCCAGGAACTTGTGGGGTCAGGTCTGGCCACCCTCACTCAGACCCTGGCCCCTCCTGGGACCCCCCAGGGAACACCATCGCTGGGCAGCTGAGGCCCCCAGCTTCATCCTTGAGCCCCAGGCTTCCAGAACCCAGTTCTGTGGGGTGGGGAGTGGCCTCTGCTACAGCACCTGCTGCTGAGATACCAGCCAGCCTCCCCCACTGCATTCTGCTTGTGTGTTGTAATGACACCTCTTGAAATAAAGGCCACACCTCCAGGCTCCCTTGAAGCTCAGTGAGGCCTGGGGACCAGATAGACGATAAGTAACTGGAAGCACCACTTCCAGGAAATGTCCTCCAGGTGGGAGGAGTTTCCTCTTGCTGGCTGGAATGTGGATGTGGTGGTTGGAGCCAGAGCAGCTATTCTGGGTCATGTGGAGAGTGGCAGAGCCACAAGATTGATGGAGCAAGCACAGAGTTTTCCTGTTGTGAAATGCAATTCATATTCTATGGCAAGACAAAAGTTTGTACAAAAAATGTTCTCTACTCTTTGGACCCCTTTCTTCCCCTACTGTGCTTGTGTATGGTGTGTCTGCAATAGGCATCGACCAAACTTTCCCCACTGGCAGAAACACCTGCTCAACCATGAAAACCAATACTCTCCCAGCATCAGCAAGACAACTCCTTAAAGATAAACCCCTTCTTAATCTCCCGAGGGGCTATGATGACACTTAGATCTGGGTTGTGTAAATTGTCAATAAGTCGTTTGATGTCCAACCCTCAAGGTTGGGATATAAGGTCTCAAAAACCTTGTATCACTGTGCCTTGACATATATTGGGCAGAACAGTTCTCAGAGCTTACTGACATGTCCTTCCCGGGTTATAATCCTCAAATTTGGCTCAAATAAAATGTCCCATTTCTTTTGTAGCTTGACTGATTAATTTTTCATCAACACCATGAACCCTGAAGACTTTATGTGATGTGTGTGGGCTAAGTCACTTCAGTCGTGTCTGATTCTTTGACACCCCATCAACTGTAGCCCACCAGGCCCCTCTGTCCATGGGATTCTCCAGGCAAGAATGCTGGAGTGGGTTGACATTTCCTTCTCCAGGGGATCTTCCCGACCCAAGGATGGAACCTGAGTTCCCTGTATTCTCCTGCATTGCAGGTGGATTCTTTACCACGAGCGCTACCTGGGAAGCCCAATAGTTCACCAATAGGACAGAAAAAAATCGGCAAACACTAGACTCGTTTCACAGTTAAGTAAACGCAATTGGCTCTACACGTTGAAAAAACGCTGAATTTCACGCATAGTAGTAGAAATGCAAATTACAGTGGCGCCATAGAGGCGATTTTAAACCGTCGGGAGGGCAGAGAAGCAAGACGGGGCGCGGGGACGAGCGCCCCTGGCGGCTGGAGGATGCGAGGCCGAGCCGGTCGGACCCCACGCCCGTCATCTGGCCGGAGCCCTTCCGGCCCCGACGCTGCCTGATCGCCGAGCCGAGCCGTGCCCACCGCGAGAAGCGATCTGTCAGGCGGCAGAATCTGGGACGAGCCGCCGTTGGCAGCGTCCGCGGCGTCCACCGGCAGGGGAGGGCCGGGGCCGACGGAGACGGAGACGCAGTGCACGGGGGGGTCCTCGCGGCCTCGCCCCCGGACGCGGGCGGGGGACACTGTGTGCCCTGCTAGTCAGAGGGGGCGCCCGCTTGCATCTGCGAGGACTACGTGCAGAGACCCGATCCCCGGAGCGGGCCCGGAGCCGGGCAGCCCAGGTGCTCCCTCCAGGCGAGGCCGGGTGGGCGGGAGTCCAGCCTGGGGCCCGACAAGGGCCAATGAGCGTCCAGCCGCTCTTGGTTCCCGTATAAAAGGTCGGGCACGCGGAGCGGACTGCCGGGCAGCGGGGGCTGCGGGAACGGCCTCGGGTCGGGGGGACACTGGGCTGGCTGGGGGGGCCCCTCGGGGCTCCGTGTGCTTCCTCCCCCGTTGGGGGCCCCGCTGTTTATAACGCAGACTCTCACTTTAAAATGCCTCATGTCACTGTTGCTTTGACTTCTGCCATAAAGAACGTGAATGAGCCGCAAGAACACACGTCCCCTCTCTCCCAACCTACCCACCACCGCACGTTCCAACCTCTAGTTGTTACAGAGCGCCCCTCCAGCAGCTTCCACTGGCTGGCTGTTTTACACACATCCTCCAATTAAAACACACACACACACACACACGCGCGCGCGCGCGCGCGCGCGCGCAAAACAAAATCCGTTAAAAAAAAAAAAGCATCACGTCGATAAAAGCACAGTCCCGGTGTGTGGTCACAGCACATGCTGACTGCTGAGCAGAGGCTAGGTGTGGGCGCAGTTCCATGTTTATCACCCCACTTCACACATGACACTTGTGTTTAAAAATAAATGCTTAGCTATCCCGGAAGACTTATTTTATTTGGTCTTAAAAGCGATATACACAAAGATATTGAAAATTAAAAATTCATCAGTGTTCCAAGACTCCATCGGGCTCACCAAGACACAAGGGGGTGATTTGTCAAGGTGGCTAGGAGTGGGGGGCCCGGGCTCTTTGCTGCAGATTCGGGGAGACACCGTGGAGGGCAGAGGCTCCTTGGGAAATCCATCTGATGGCGTTCTGTTGCCTTATCTCATTAACGTACTTCTTCAGTTGCAAATGAGAAGCGTCTCTCGTGGTACCAGCTCCCACCCTGGTGCCTAGACCCTCCAGGACCCCACGCGTCCCTCCACCTGCCCGACCAGAAGAGGCCCCCAGGGCAGAGACACGGAGAGTCTGAGGGCCGTGGTCGTGTCTGGGATGGTGGGCGGCCCTGTGCTCAGGACCTGGGCTGGGAGGGGGTGTCGGGAGGGCAGTAGCCCTAGACCCTCCTGCTGCTGTTAACCAGTTCAGCTCAGCCTGTCCGATTCTTTGCAACCCCATGGTCTGCAGCCCACCAGGCCTCCCTGTCCTTTACCAACTCCCGCAGTTTACTCAAACTCATGTCCATCGAGTCGGGTAAAACAGCCATAGTTGGAAATGTTCCCTTGGTATCTCTGATTTTCTTGCAGAGCTCTCTAGTCTTTCCCATTCGATTGTTTTCCTCTATTTCTTTGCACTGATAGCTGAGGAAGGCTTTCTTATCTCTCCTTGCTATTCTTTGGAACTCTGCATTCAAATGGGTATATCGTTCCTTTTCTCCTTTGCTTTTCACTTCTCTTCTTTTCATAGCTGTTTGCAAGGCCTCCTCAGACAGCCATTTTGCTTTTTTGCATTTCTTTTTCTTGGGGATGGTCTTGATCCCCGTCTCCTGTACAATGTCATGAACCTCCATCCATAGTTCTTCAGTCACTCTGTCTCTCAGATCTAGTCCCTTAAATCTAATTGTCACTTCCACTGTATAATCATAAGGGATTTGATTTAGGTCATACCTGGAATGTCTAGTGGTTTTCCCTACTTTCTTCAATTTAAGTCTGAATTTGGCAGTAAGGAGTTCATGATCTGAGCCACAGTCAGCTCCCAGTCTTGTTTTTGCTGACTGTATAGAGCTTCTCCATCTTTGGCTGCAAAGAATATAATCAATCTGATTTCAGTATTGACCATCTGGTGATGTCCGTGTGTAGAGTCTTCTCTTGTGTTGTTGGAAGAGGGTGTTTGCTGTGACCAGTGCGTTCTCTTGGCAAAACTCTATTAGCCTTTGCCCTGCTTCATTCTGTACTCCAAGGCCAAATTTGCCTGTTACTCCAGGTGTTTCTTCACTTCCTACTTTTGCATTCCAGTCCCCTATAATGAAAAAGACATCTTTTTTGGGTGTTAGTTCTAAAAGGTCTTGTAGGTCTTCATAGAACCATTCAACTTCAGCTTCTTCAGCATTACTGGTCGGGGCATAGACTCGGATTACCGTGATATTGAATGGTTTGCCTTGGAAACAAACAGAGATCATTCTGTGGTTTTTGAGATTGCATCCAAGGACTGCATTTCAGACTCTTGTTGACTGTGATGGCTACTCCATTTCTTCTAAGGGATTCCTGCCCACAGTAGTAGATATAACGGTCATCTGAGTTAAATTCCCCCATTCCAGTCCATCTTTGTTAACTGATTCCTAGAATGTCAACATTCACTCTTGCCATCTCCTGTTTGACCACTCCCAATTTGCCTTGATTCATGGGCCTAACATTCCAGGTTCCTATGCAGTATTGCTCTTTGCAGCATCGGACCTTGCTTCTATCACCAGTCACACCCACAACTGGGTATTGTTTTTGCTTTGGCTCCATCCCTTCATTCTTTCTGGAGTTATTTCTCCACGGATCTCCAGTAGCATATTGGGCACCTACTGACCTGGGGAGTTCCTCTTTCAGTGTCCTATCATTTTGACTTTTCATGCTGTTCATGGGGTTCTCAAGGCAAGAACACTGAAGAGGTTTGCCATTCCTTCTCCAGTGGCCCACATTCTGTCAGAACTCTCCACCATGACCCGACCATCTTGGGAGGCCCTACACAGCATGGCTTAGTTTCATTGAGTTAGACAAGGCTGTGGTTTATGTGATTAGATTGGTTAGTTTTCTGTGATTGTGGTTTCAGTCTGTCTGCCTTCTGATGCCCTCTCTCAGTGCCTACTGTCTTACTGGGGCTTCTCTGACCTTGGACATGGGGTATCGCCTCTCGGCTGCTCCAGTGCCATGCAGCCAGCAGAAGATATTAAGAAGAGGTGGCAAGAATACACAGAAGAACTGTACAAAAAAGATCTTCATGACCCAGATAGCCATGATGGTGTGAACACTCACCTAGAGCCAGACATCGTGGAATGTGAAGTCAAGTGGGCCTTAGGAAGCATCGCAACAGACAAAGCTAGTGGAGGTGATGGAATTCCAGCTGAGCTATTTCAAATCCTGAAAGACGATGCTGTGAAAGTGCTGCACCCAATATGTCAGCAAATTTGGAAAACTCAGCAGTGGCCACAGGACTGGAAAAGGTCAGTTTTCGTTCTAATCCCAAAGAAAGGCAATGCTAAAGAATGCTCAAACTACCGCACAATTGCACTCATTTCACACGCTAGTGGAGTAATGCTCAAAATTGTCCAAGCCAGGCTTCAACAGTGTGTGAACCATGAACTTCCGGGTGTTCAAGCTGCATTTAGAAAAGGCAGAGGAACCAGAGATCAAATTGCCGACATCTGCTGGATCATTGAAAAAGCAAGAGAGTTCCTGAAAAGCATCTGCTTCTGTTTTACTGACTATCCCAAAGCCTTTGTGTGGATCACAACAATCTGTGAAAAATTCTTCAAGAGATGGGAATATAAGACAACTTGACCTGCTTCCTGAGAAATCTGTATGCAGGTCAGGAAGCAACAGTTAGAACTGGACATGGAACAACATACTGGCTCCAAATGGGGAAAGGAATACATCAAGGCTGTATGTTGTCTCCCTGCTTATTTAACTTATATGCAGAGTACATCATGAGAAATGCTGGGCTGGATGAAGCACAAGCTGGAGTCAAGATTGCTGGGAGAAATATCAATAACCTCAGATATGCAGATGGCACCACCCTCATGACAGAAAGTGAAGAAGAACTAAAGAGCCTCTTGATGAAAGTGAAAGAGGAGAGTCAAAGAGTTGGCTTAAATCTCAACATTTAGAAAACTAAGATCATGGCATCCGGTCCCATCACTTCATGGCAAATAGATAGGGAAACAGTGGCTGACTTTATTTTTTGGGGTTCCAAAATCACTGCAGATGGTGACTGCAGCCATGAAATTAAAAGACGCTTACTTCTTGGAAGGAAAGCTATGACCAACCTAGACAGCATATTAAAAAGCAGAGACATTACTTTGCCAACAAAGGTCCATGGATGTGAGAGTTGGAGTATAAAGAAAGTTGAGCACTGAAGAATTGATGCTTTTGAACTGTGGTACTTACTGGAGAAGACTCTTGAGAGTCCCTTGGATTGCAAGGAGATCCAACCAGTCCATCCTAAAGGAGATCAGTCCTGGGTGTTCACTGGAAGGACTGATGTTGAAGCTGAAACTCCAATACTTTGGCCACCTGATGTGAAGAGCTGACTCATTTGAAAAGACCCTGATGCTGGGAGGGATTAAAGGCGGGAGAAGGGGACAACAGAGGATGAGATGGCTGGATGGCATCAGCAACTCAATGGACATGAGTTTGAGTAAACTCCGGGAGTTGGCTATGGACAGGGAGGGCTGGCGTGCTGCAGTCCATGGGATCAGAGAGTCGGACACGACCGAGCGACTGAACTGAATTGAACTGAGTTGGAAAGTGACGCTGTCCGTTCCTCTTCCCTCTGCCCCTCTGCGTCCTCTGTGAGCCTGGCTTCTGTGACCTGTCCCGGTGGGGGTGGGCCTCAGTGGGTGAGTGCCAAGGTCTGAGGACAGGCCGATCCTGCTCTGCTCTGTCGGGGTTGAGGCTGGTGGTCCTGGGGTGGGGGCTACAGGTGGGGGGCAGCCTGGCCCGTGGCCCCCGCAGCATGGCTTCCTGGTTGTGTTGGTGATTCTGCACTTTCTGCACATACATCACCGTGTGTCATGTGCTGACTGCGCCTGTGACGGCCGCGTGTCCTTAGGGAGCCGACGGATTTGTTTTAATTCATACGTAGCCGATGCTGCAACCTTGCTGGGCACCCAGTGGGTCGTGGCCTTGCTTGCTGGCCTCTGGGAATATTGAGCAGTCTGGAGCCCAGAAGGTGCTCAGAGCTGTGGGTGTGGCTGTTGGAGCTGGGCTCCCCAGGGCTGCGGGCTGGTGTGGACCCAGGAGCTTGGCTCCCTGCACTCAGCCGCCCACCCTGGCCTGGGAGGCCCATGTGCCCCCGGCCCATGGCGCTGTAGCCCCGAGCAAGTTCTCCCCCACTGGACTCCCCACGCCTCTGTGAGCGCCCAGCCAGCAGGGGCGCCCGGGCAGGAGGCTTGGTCCCCAGGGGACGATGGCCGGACTCCATGGCCAGCGCTGCTGAGGGGGGCCCTGGGGAGCCGATGGCCTCCCGGGAAGGAGATGCCTCTGGTTTGGGTGTGCTGGGGCCCCATCGTGGTTCCCCCGGAGCTGCCACCAGGCCCAGGCCATGTCTGTCCTCTGCCCAGGGACAACCCTCACAGCACATCTGGGTCTGAGGGCAGCCCTGCTGGGTGCACACCAGCTCCCCATCTGCCCCTGCCAGCCGCCCCCTCTCCCCCCCTCCCCCCGGCAGCCCACACGGCTCAGGCCTTTGTCTCCTGGGCCGCAAGCCTGGCAGGGCCCTCCTCGGGCCGTGCCCCCCAGCCCGGCCTCCTTGGCCTCCCTTCTCCCTTCAGCCTCCTCCTCTGGTTCTTCCTTGAGCCCCCTGGTTACTGAGCCTCCTTTCTCCAGCCCATCTGTTCTCCCCACCCTTCTGCATGTGTCCACTTGGGTCCACAGCTGTTTCCTGGGACCTACTGTGTGTCAGGCTCTGTGTCAGAACAAGAGATAGGTGAGGGCCCAGTGCCCCCTTCCAGGCAAGAGCTGGGCAGCACCCAAAACGAGTGTGGAGTCACAAGTAGGCCAGGCAGGCTGCCTGGAGGAGGCGTCTCAGAGCATTGCTCCAGATGGGGTGCTCCTGGATGCACGGCAGGAAGGCATCAGTTCAAGGTGGGGAGAGAGGGCTGGGAAGGAGGAACCCCTGAGAAACCCAGGAGGTGGGGAGACCACCACCCAGACAGGGGTACCAGGTTAGCTAGCTAGGGGTACCACCATGCTAGTTGTGCATGCTGAAGGGTGAAGTGGAGGTCGTGAGGTGGCTGGGCTGAGCCGTAGAGGAGGCAGGTCTGAGGCTGCGACAGTCTCGCCCCGGGGGACTTCCGGGTAGAGGGGCTCTGGGGACACAGCACAGAAGCACACGGTGTTGGGGAGCGGGCTCTCCGGCTCTCAGTTCTGAGCCGGCTGCTCATCGCTACATGCCGGTCCTGGGCGGAGGGCAAGGGGAGGGCAGCGGTGCTCATCGTTACTTGGCCGGTCCTGGGCGGAGGGCAAGGGGAGGGCAGCGGTGCTCATTGCTACATGGCCGGTCCTGGGCGGAGGGTAAGGGAAGGGCAGCGGCCGCGAGGCCCGCGCCCACGCGGAGGGGTCGCCCCGTGGTGACGCCATCCAAGCTACGCAGGGCCCTCGAGGCTGCGGCTCTGAGCGCAGGGCCTGGGGCCGCCCCGCGCGGCTCAGCTGCGGGGAGCTGACGGAGGGGCCTGCAGGTCAGCGACAGGTGTGCTGATGGTGGGGCCTGCGGGCAGGGAAACCGCGGGACGCCTGAGTGTGCTGACCCCTGAGGTGGGGGTCCTGGGGAGTCCTCGGGAGCTGGAGAAGCGGGGGCAGGAATTCCTCAGAAAGAAGGAGGGTCCTCAGAGAGTGGGTGTGTTCAGAGCAGAGGGGTCTGGAGAGGGAGGGGCGACAGGAGGGTCCAGGGAGGGAGGCGTCCTGGACACCACGTGGAGAAGCTTCTAGAAGCTGGAGGGTGACTGAGGGGGTCGGAGGGGAGCCGGAGGCCCCTGGGGCCCTGGCGAGGGTGTCTCGATGCCGATGCCAGTGGCCAGTGGAGCCGCCAAGGAGGGGGGCCCGGTGGCGGGCCGGGGCAGGCCGGGGCAGGGCCAGGGTTGGGGCGGGGGAGGTTGCCTGCTCTCGGGCCCACCCTCTCATCCCACCCCTGCGTCTGGGACACGCCCCGCCTGGCCAGGCCCGCAGGCTGTGGACATGGAGGCCTCAAAGGGCTGGTCAGGCTTCTGTGGCCTTGCTGAGCACAGGTGCCCGGTCAGAGGGGACCTGGGACTCAGGTGAGGTCACGTCGAGAGAGACAGGAGGACAGGCCGCGCGGGCAGACAGCCCACCCGCAGGCCCCACCGGACGCCCCCGGGACGTGGGATGGGAAGCCCCACAGCCACTTTGCTTCCAGTCTTGCCTGGGGGCCGGGGGCGGGGGGGCAGACCCGTGCTGGCAGCTCCCCCGGGGTCTGGGAGCCGCCCTCTGGGTGGGCGGCCAAAGCCCAAGTCCCACCAGCGAGGTCCATGGGCGCCCCGAGTGGCTCTGGGTGCAGCTGGCGATGGGGGCCCTGCTGCCCACTCTTCGGGGCACGCCGCAGCCCCGACCCAGACTGGGGGTGCGTGTGCCCCCCTGGGGTGACCCCCAGGCCCACCCTGCTTCGCCCCTCCGGACTCCTGGCAGCTTGAGAAATTGGATTGTGAATGATGAGGTTCGGCTGGATTACTCCTGATGGGTTCCTGCAAGTTAATTGAAAATAAAATGCATGATCTTTTCTTCTGATGAGAAAAGGCAGATTTAGCTGGAACTAATCAGCAATGGGGCTGGAGAAACTTGGGGACTGTGGAAGGAATATAAGTTTGAAGGCATTTGAAAAATATGGTAATTCTCCCCAAACTGTGTGAATTATGATGTATTAAACTGGGCCGCCAGGCGCCGCCCCTCCCGCGACATGGCTCCAGGTCCACTGTCAACACTTCATCACAGCTCGTTACCGATGCCGTCGGCTTCCTCACTTCCGCTGACCGTTCCAGGGAACTGGACTGGGAGCTAGGGGCTGGGGTCGGGGGCTGGCTGGGGTGGGGGGCCGTGTACCTTGGCCTCTCGGGCCCCCCTGGTCCCCCTGCCCACCCGCGTCTGCTGCTCCCCACTTCTGCCCTGCTTCCTTCCTGCACAGCCTCAGAGCTGAGCTCGGCTCTCAGCGCTGTGGGCGCGGGGCCGCTGGTGACGTTCCCCGGGCTCCTGGGCCCGGACTGGGAAACAGCTGCGACGGCCCCGGTGCCGCTGAGCTCTGCCGGGAGCTCAGGCCTCACATGGGCATCACCTGCGCTTTCTGTGGGTGGGCCGGTGCTGCGGGGCCCTCCGCGGCCTCCTGCAACTGCGGTGCCCGTGGACCCAGGCCGAGGTGCTTCACGCTCAGTCGGGCGGCTGGCCCAGTCCAGCTTCCTTTGGTCGTAGGACTGAGGCTCCCCTTTCTGCTGGCTGTTCGTTGTCCAGAGGCACCCCATCCTGGTGTGTGCGTGTCCTAACGTGGCTGCTTTGCCTCGGTCCACGGAGACGCTTCCCACGTGAGGAGGTCTTGGGCACCTTCACTTGTGATGTGTTCTCTTGTTCAAAAGCAAGTCACGGGTCCTGCCCACACTCATGGGGGCCACACACAGGGTGGACACAGGACGTGGGCGGCCGGGGACCGCCCCGTATCTGTCTGCCGTGTTAGCATGCAGGGGTCTGAGCCTCCGGTACCCAACGCACATGCCTTCTGGGGAAGGCGAGTCTAGGCTCCCCTCGCTGGGTTCCCTGAACTGGCCTGGGCCTGGGTCCCTCCGCCTGGTGTGGCCCCCCTCCCTGCCCAGACAAGCCCCCAGGGCCTTTGCCCTTCCCCCTCATCCCCGGCCCCCCACGACCGCCTGGCAGAGGTAGACGTGTCTGCCCCTGACGACAGAGCATGTGAATAGCGGGTAAGATCGCTAGACCTGCGAGGAGAGATGCCAGGTCCACGGACAGGGCCTGGGCTCCGGTTAGTAAGGGGCAGGGACGATCATTGAGGCGGAGCTGAGCTCATGGCGCCGCCCACCGACTGCCTGTGACTGACGGCTTCCCGCAGCACCGCCGCGCACGTTCTTCTCAGGCTCACAGCGCTCCGGGGCCGTAAAATGCACCTTCACAAGTTCCAAAGCCTTGTAATCTTACAAAGCACACTCTCAGAACACAATGGAATTACACGGGAAATCCGAGAGAGAGAGAGATGGCTGGAAAACCTCCAACTATCTGCAGGAGAAACAGCGCGAAGGCCAAAGGAAAGGCTCAAGAGAAGTTGAAAAATATTATGAATTAAATGAAAATGAAACTGTGTTATCAGAATGGGTTGGATGCAGCAAAAGTAGTGCTTACGGAGAAATTTACAGAAGAATGGATATATTAGAGAAGAAGAAAGATCTGGAACGGACAATTAAGCTCTTACTTCAGGCAACTAGGGAAAGAGGGACAACTTGTATCCAAAGAAAGAAGAAAAAGAGGAATAAAAAGCGGTAGATGTTAATGAAGTGGGAAACAGGGAAACAAAACTGAAGGTCATTGAAGCTAACAGTTGGTTCATTGAAAAGAGGAATAAAATTGGTAAACCTCTATCTAGGCAAAAAAAACAGAGAGAATACACAAATTAATAATATCAGAAAGGTGGGCCACCACCACAGATCCCATGGATGCTGAAAGGGCAATAAGGGATACTGTGAGCAGCTCTATGCCACCAATTTTATAATCTAGGTGAGATGGACCAGTTCCTTCAAGGACACACCTGCCAAAGCTCATGCAAGGAACAGGCGATCTGAATAGGCCCATACCTTCAGTAACCTTTCCAAGCGGGGCTTCCCAGATGGCACTGGTGGTAAAGAACCTGCCTGCTGATGCAAGAGATGCAAGAGACGTGGGTTCAAACCATGGGTTGGGAAGATCCCCTGGAAGAGGAAATGGACACCTGCTCCAGTATTCTTGCCTGAAAAGTCCCATGCACAGAGGAGCCTGGTGGGGGACAGGCCACGGGGTCGCCGAGAGTCGGGTATGACTGAGCGGCTCAGCATGCACACAACCACCTTCCCAAACAGAGGGCAGCCGGCCCAGACAGCTTCACCAGTGAGTCCTGCCGAACACTTAAGGGGGCGGTTATACCAATTTGCTACAAGCTGTTCCAGGAAACAGCGGACGGACTATCTCGTAACTCATTCTGTGAGTTACGCTCTAGCGCCATCGCTAGTGCCAAGACAAAGATATTAATTACAAGAAAAGGAAACCATAGACTAGTATTTCTCACGAATGTAGGATGCAAAAGTTCTCAACAAAATATTAGCAAATCGAATCTGACAGTATATAAAAAGAATGAACTGTGGCTACGAACAAGTCAGATTTGTTTCAGGTATGCAAGTTTGCTTCAGCATTTAAAGATCAATTAATGTAATCCATCAACAGGCTAGAGAAAAAGTTTCACAGAATTATATCAATAGAAACAAAGAAAGCATTTGATAAAATATGATACTCCTTCCTGACAACAGTTCTTAGCAAAATAGGGATTGAGTGGAACTTCTTCAGCTTGTACATCCACAAAAACTTACAAAGAACATCATACTCAATGATGAGAAACTAGGTGTTTTCCCACTCATTTTTGACGGATGGGTGGAGGCACCTCCTCCAGGCAGCCTCTGGACTCCTCCCTCCCTCTCCTGAGTGAGGCACCTCCTCTCTGGGGTCCTCAGGCAGTCTCAGCTTGCCGTCCGTGTGTCTGCAGCTTGTCTGCCTGGGCAGAGGAGCTGCACACAGCAAACGTGTGCTGAAGGCAGACGAGACAACCCAAGAGGAGATGAGTAAGGTTTGCAGTGAGAGCACCCCTCAGGGCTTTTGGAGAGAGGAGGTGGGTTTGAGTGAGGGGCCGCGTTGCCAGTGCGGTCCCCGGGTGTGAGCAGGGCCACGACGAGGCACGTGCGGAGTCCAGGCCGATGACTGACCGCGGTCCTCAGGAGCGCCGTCTCCACTCTAGGCGACTGTGTGTGACGGGTGGGTGGGCGGAACCGCGTCTCAGGGAGCTGGCGATCTTGTGGACTCAGTCTTCAAAGGTGGCTAATCAGCTACCTGGGAGCATTCACGGCACACCTGCCAGGAGAGAGGAGGCCCAGGGCTGGGCAGGGTCGTGATGAGCTCTGGGCGCTCTCTGGCGATGCTGAGGGCCACCCATCTCTCCCTGTTAGTCTGTCCACTTACCCGTCCACCCAACGATCCATCCACATCCATCCATCCGTGCATCCATGCATCTATCCCTCCATTTGTCTGTCCACTTACCCGTCCACCCAATGATCCATCCACATCCATCCATCCATCCATCCATCTACCCACTCACTTATCCATCTATCCATCCTTCACCCACCCATCCATCCATCCATCCATCCATCCATCCCTCCATTTGTCTATCCACTTAGCCATCAACCCAATGATCCATACATCATCTATCTATCCACCCACCCATCCATCTATCTATCTATCCACTCATCCACTTTTCCATCTATCCATCCGTCCATTCATCCATCCATCTATCCACACACACATCTAAGAAGCTTGATAAACTCCAAACACATGAGGAAAAGGACACAGGTACATTAAAACGAGCCCTAAGAGAACCTCAGCTCTGCAGATGACACCACCCTTTTATGGCAGAAAGTGAAGAAGAACTAATGACCCTCTTGGTGAAGGTGAAAGAGGAGAGTGAAAAAGTTGGCTTAAAGCTCAACATTCAGAAAACTAAGATCATGGCATCCAGTCCCATCACTTCATGGCAAATAGATGGGGAAACAGTGGAAACAGTGTCAGATTTTATTTTTTTGGGCTTCAAAATCACTGCAGATGGTGACTGCAGCCATGAAAGTAAAAGACGCTTACTCCTTGGAAGGAAAGTTATGACCAACCTAGACAGCATATTAAAAAGCAGAGACATTACTTTGTCAACAAAAGTCCATCTAGTTAAGGCTATTGTTTTTCCAGTGGTCATGTATGGATGTGAGAGTTGGACTATAAAGAAAGCTGAGCACTGAAGAATTGATGCTTTTGAACTGTGGTGTTGGAGAAGACTCTTGAGAGTCCGTTGGACTGCAAGGAGATCCACCAGTCCATCCTAAAGGAGATCAGTCCTGGGTGTTCATTGGAAGGACTGATGCTGAAGCTGCAACTCCAATATTTTGCACACCTAATGTGAAGAGCTGACTCATTTGAAAAGACCCTGATGCTGGGAAAGATTGAGGGCATGAGGAGAAGGGGAAAACAGAGAATGAGATGGTTGGATGGCATCACCGACTCAATGGACATGAGTTTGGGTAAACTCCGGGAGTTGGGGATGGACAGGGAGGCCTGGCGTGCTGCGATTCATGGGGTCGCAAAGAGTTGGACACGACTGAGCGACTGAACTGAAAGAGAATATCCTATATGCAGGGAGAAGAACAAAGATAAGAATGACAGCTGAATTATCCTCAGAAATAAGCAAGCAGGACTTGGTGGCTCAACATTATGAAAGTATTGCAATAAGATACTGGAACCAAGAGCTCTTTACAGGAAAACATCTTTTAAAATTGAAGACAGAATGAAGACTCCCAGACATACGAACCTGAGAGAACTTGTCCCCAGGAGATGCAAAGCAGCCTTGAGGTCTGTTTTTCTGCTTCTGCCGCAGCTCAGACCAGAATCTTGGTGTCCAGCTGGGGGCAGGTGGAGACGGGCACAGTGGCCTTTGACTGTGCTCCTGGGCATGGAGACCCTCCTGAGCCACCGGCGCCTGGCTGATCAGAAGTAGGGCCCCTTCTTGGGGGAGCCAAGCTGGGCAGGGAGGATCCTGAGAGGGTCCGCTCTGAGGCCCCACCCCACCCTGACACTGGCAAATCCTGAGGTGCAAGCCGTGTGAATCGACCCTCTGCATCCAGGGCCCCAGGGACCATGGGCCCTGGCATCCCAGTCCTGTCCCGGGGTTGCCCTGAACACCTGGCTGTCCACCTGCATATGTAGGCATCCTGGTCGTGTCCCAGGGGTCCGCCTGAACACCCAGCCACCCACCCAGGATGCAGTCATCCAGCTGGTCCTTACCTGTGTCCAGCATCTTAGCTGGCTTCACTGTGCCATGCATGCTCCATGCCCGTGCTCCCCGGATTCTGGGGATGATCTGGGGTGCCAGCCAGCCCCCTCTGAGGAGGTGGGTGCCGTGTCGAGCCCCTCCCCACTTCGGGGCAACCCTCGCATGTCCCGAGGCCACAGCCTCATATGAAGGCGTGGCCTCCATTCTTCTTGCTCTTGGTGTGAAACCCAGCACTCAAGCCGAGGTGTGTTCGAGTCTTGTCTGCTTCTCCAAGGAGCTCCTGCCAGCTCATCTGCAGGCCCTGTGCTGTGCCCCATCCACGTGGGGCATGTACGGCCCGGAGGGGCAAGACAGGAGGACGCCTGGCACGGCTTCCTGCGCACAAGCTTTTTGGGCGATTTCCTCCTGGAGCCTTGATCACCACCCGACCATCAGCATTGCTCCTCGGGAGCCAATGCTACCTGTCAGGCTAAAAACCCAAACGCGCAACATTCATGTGCATTAAAATCACTTGCTTTTGGTTGTTCTGGGTCCTGCTTGCTGTGCCGCTCTCCTCTAGTTGTGGAGTGCGGGGCAGCTCTCTAGCTGTGGCGGGAGGGCTTCTCTTGCTGCCGAGGAGGGGTCCTGGGGCACAGGCTCAGCAGCTGCGGTGCACGGGCTTGGTTGCCCCCCATCATGTGACACCTTCCCAGCCCAGGGGTCGAACCCGTGTGGCCTGCGTTGGCAGGCGGACTCCACCTCTGAGCCAGCAGGGAAGCCCCAACATTCACCTTTAAAACAGTGTCAGCAGAGCCCGGCTCTGGGGTCTCTCCAGTTACACGTTTGACCTGCAGATCTTCATCTCCGAGGAGGTGGAGAAATTTGCCTCCCTTTGAGTCACCACCTGTCACCCTGATCCACCCCCAGGGGGTGGCCTCAGCAGCGGCCCCTTGCTCATCCCAAGAAAATGCCTGGAAGGGACTTGAAAGAAGGCATCTGACTCCACTGTAAACGAAAGCTCAGTAAGTGGTCCCAGTCCAGCTTTATAGACAAGCCACTGTCTCGGTTTCCCAGCTTCTCTGTAGCGACCGCAGGCACACGATGGCGCTCGCCTGTCCTTGTCTGAAGCACACCGCCATGCTGGGTGACCCCGTGGTGACAGCGGGGTCCGAGGGAAGCGGGGTGCTCCTCAGACCCCCTCAGGATGCGGCGTGACACCCCGGGGCCCTGAGTCCTGCGGTTGGGCCGTGGGGTTAGGGTTAGGGTTAGGGTTAGGGGTTAGGGTTAGGGGTTAGGGTTTAGGGCTAGGGGTTGGGGTTAGGGTTGGGGTTAGGGTTAGGGCTTAGGGTTAGGGGTTGGGGTTAGGGTTGGGGTCCTCTCAGACCTCGACTTCAGGGGTCTCTGCAGCCCCCCCGTCCTCCCGGCCCCTTGGGGGCCCCTCAGGTGTGTGCAGCCCTCAGTAGCTCACCGTCCAGTTGCTCCTGGGGCCCAGGTCAGCCCGGGACTCCGTGAGGACTGGCCCTCCGAGGACACTCTTGCCCACTTCAGCCTGCCTCCCACGGACACACATTAGTCACCTACCGCATACATGCGTGGAGGCGGGGTGTCAAGAGGGCAGGGCTTCTCTGAGCTCTGGATGGGACCCTCTGGGCCATTTACTATCAGATGTGGGTTTCCCAGAACAAACTGTAAAATTGCTCAGGGTCTGTTTATAAGGAGGGTTTTCTTAAATGCAGTGCATATGCAGTGATTTTTATTAATAAAAATAAATTTTGCTTAAAAGCAAGAAAATGCATTAAATAATACTTAGGATCTTGAATTTACATGAAGTGGCTGATCTAAGAATAAAGGAGAAGAAAATCTGGGTGAACGCTGCAGGGAGCACAGGTTTCCCAAGCGGATGGTGGGGTCAGCTGTCTGCCTGGGCCCCTCACCTCCTCCCACCGGGTGGGCCCCCCTCCTCCTGCCCCAGGCCCCTCCCGCTCCACCTGACCTGGTGCCCCGACCCTGCTCTCCAGCTCGACCCCTGGGCTGGCTCTGGCCTCAGGCCCGGGGAGAGGTGCTGTCTGCGGGCACTGCTCTCACCCTCGCTCATCCTCGCTGGGACCTGGGGCCTTCAGGGGAGGCTGGAAGCGGAGGTGGGTGCTGACAGTGGCCCTGCCCACGGAACAGCCGAGACCGCTCCCTTCCAGCCCTTTGGCCTGGGGGTCTTGGCGGCCCAGGCTCCTCCCTGCCCACCCGGCGCGGGGCCCAGGGTCCTCTTCTCCGGGATCTGCCCCGTGCCCACCGGAATCAGGGGGGCCGCGGGCAGGCTGAGGGGGGACCGGCTGCAGACCGGGTCCTCGGCCCCAGGAGGGCGTGGCAGCCAGCAGGTGTTTCCTGCAGCGTCTGAGGCGCGTGCTCTCCGGCCTGCGCTGGGGGCGGGGACTCCGGTCTGCAGGGCTCGGGTTCCCGCGGCGGGGCTTTCCCGCGGATGGCGTCATCCCCGGCACGGCCACCAGGGGGCAGAAGTGCTCTTTGCTGGCCAGGCCGCTCCGGCTGGCACCAACCTCAGCTCGTTTCTTTCTTGTTAAAAATTTTATGGATTTACTATTTCTCGTTCTCTGGGCCCTCGCCGCTGCACGCGAGCTCTCTCCCGTTGCGGTGAGCGGGCTTGCGGCTCCTGGGCTTCAGCAGCTGTGGCACCCGGGCGTCGGTGCCCCTTGGCACGTGGGATCTTCCGAGATCGGGGATCAAACCCCTGCCCCCTGCATTGGCAGGCGGATTCCTACCCACGGAGCCAGCTGGGCTGTGCCCGCGACCCGTTGCTGTGAACTCGACGTCTGGGGGAGAACGTGAGGTATACAGCAGGAAAAGTTTAAGTAGTGGCTTTGGGCAGAATTGGGACGTTCTGTTGGATTTTGTAGTGGTTCAGTTCAGTTCAGTCACTCAGTCGTGTCTGACTCTGCGACCCCATGGACCGCAGCACGCCAGGCCTCCCTGTCCATCGCCAACTCATGGAGTTTGCTCAAACCCGTGTCCATCGAGTCAGTGGTGCCATCCAGCCATCTCATCCTCTGTCGTCCCCTTCTCCTCCTGCCCTCAATCTTTCCCAACATCAGGGTCTTTCCAAATGAGTCAACTCTTCACATGAGGTGGCCAAAGTATTGGAGTTTCAGCTTCAACATCAGTCCTTCCAATGAACACCCAGGACTGATCTCCTTTAGGATGGACTGGTGGATCTCCTTGCAGTCCAAGGGACTCTCAAGAGTCTTCTCCAACGCCACAGTTCAAAAGCATCAATTCTTCAGTGCTCAGCTTTCTTTATAGTCCAACTCTCACATCCATACATGACCACTGGAAAAACAATAGCCTTCACTAGATGGACCTTTGTTGGCAAAGTAATGTCTCTGCTTTTTAATATGCTATCCAGGTTGGTCATAACTTTCCTTCCAAGGAGTAAATGTCTTTTACTTTCATGGCTGCAACCACCATCTGCAGTGATTTTGGAACTCCCAAAAATAAAGTCAGCCACTGTTTCCCCATCTATTTGCCATGAAGTGATGGGACTGGATGCCATGATCTTAGTTTTCTGAATGGTAAGTTTTAAGCCAGCTTTTTCACTCTCCTCTTTCACTTTCATCAAGAGGCTCTTTAGCTCTTCTTCACTTTCTGCCATAAAAGGGTGGTGACATCTGCATATATATTGATATTTCTCCCAGCAATCTTGATTCCAATTTGTACTTCACCCAGCCCAGCATTTCTCATGATGTACTCTGCATATAAGTTAAATAAGCAGGGTGACAATATACAGCCTTGAGGTACTCCTTTTCCTATTTGGAACCAGTCTATTGTTACATTTCCAGTTCTAACTGTTGCTTCTTGACCTGCATACAGATTTCTCAGGAGGCAGGTCAGGTGGTCTGGTATTCCCATCTCTTGAAGAATTTTCCACAGTTTATTGTGATCCTCACAGTCAAAGGCTTTGGCATAGCCAACAAAGGAGAAATAGATGTTTTTCTGGCATTCTCTTGCTTTTTCCATGATCCAACGGATGTTGGCAATCTGATCTTTGATTCCTCTAGCTTTTCTGAATCCAACTTGAACATCTGGAAGCTCACGGTTCATATACGGTTGAAGCCTGGCTAGAGAATTTGGAGCATTACTTTGCTAGCGTGTGAAATGAGTGCAATTGTGTGGTAGTTTGAACATTCTTTGTCATTGCATTTCTTTGGGATTGGAATGAAAACTGACCTTTTCCAGTCCTGTGGCCACTGCTGAGTTTTCCAAATTTGCTGGCATATAGAGTGTAGCACTTTGACAGCATCATCTGTCAGGATTTGAAATAGCTCAACTGGAATTCCATCACCTCCACTAGCTTTGTTCATTGTGATGCTTCCTAAGGCCCACTTGACTTCACATTCCAGGATGTCTGGCTCTAGGTGAGTGAGCACACCATCGTGATAATCTGGGTCATGAAGATCTTTTTTGGTATAGTTCTTTTCTGTATTCTTGCCACCTCTTCTTCATATCTTCTGCTTCTGTCAGGTCCATACCATTTCTGTCCTTAAGTGAACCCATCTTTGCATGAAATGTTCCCTTGGTATCTCTGATTTTCTTGAAGAGATCTCTAGTCTTTCCCATTCTATTGTTATCTTCTATTTCTTGGCACTGATCACTGAGGAAGCCTTTCTTATCTCTCGTGGCTATTCTTTGGAACTCTGCATTCAGATGGGAATATCTTTCCTTTTCTCCTTTGCCTTTCGCTTCTCTTCTTTTCACAGCTGTTTGTAAGACCTCCTCAGACAGCTGGAAGAGGGTAACTCTTCTTAATTAATAGCACTCGCTACTCCGTGGGCCACTAGAAGGAACCATGGAAAGAGGTGAGAAGGGCCCGCCCTGGGCAAGAGCAAACCTCAAAGCCTGGCTCAGCATCGTCCCTGCCTGGATTTAGTTGCATTACCCGCAGAGTGACTTAGGACCCATCAGGGAAAGCAGCAGCGCGTCAGCTGGGCCTCAGGCTGGGTGTGATGCCCGAGGAGGTGGGAGGCTTGGTAGACAGACAGACAGATGGGGAGGAGACCTGTTAGAGCTAACAGACAAGTTCAGAAAGGCTGCGGGACACGGAGCCAAACACAAAAGGAGATGCTATTTCTCCACGGTAGCACTGAGCAGGCTGAAGATGAAAGGAGGACAGCAATACGCCTGTAACAGTGTCAACATAGCAAAGCGCTTAGGAATAAATTTAGCAAAAGAAGAGCAAAGCTTGTACTCTGAAAGCTATAAAACATTGTTGAAATAAATTAGATCTAAATAAATGCAAAGACGTGTTCATGGGCCAGAAAATTTAATATTATTAAAGTGGCAATGTGAAAGGGCTAGTTGCTCGGTTGTGTCTGACTCTGCAACCCCAGAGACTGTAGCCCGCCAGGCTCCTCCATCCATGGGACTCTCCAGGCAAGGATACTGGAGTGGGCTGCCATGTCCTCCCCCGGGGGATCTTCCCCACCCAGGGATCGAACTCTGGTCTCCCGCATTGCAAGCAGATTCTTTACCTGAGTCAGCAGCGAAGCCCAAGATGGCAATACCCCTCAGACTGATCTACAGATTGTCGTGCCGACCAAAATCTAAGCTGACTTCTTTGTAGAAACAGAAAAGTCATTCTAAAATCCATATGGACTCTCAAGGAACCCTGAGTAGCATAAACCAGTCTTGAAAAAGGAAGAACAAGGTTGGAGGAGTCATATTTCCTGATCGCGAAACTTACTAAAAGCTGCGTTAAAGGAGCCGCGTGGGTGCCGTGAGGGCAGACACAGGGCCCGTGGAAGAGAACGGAAAGCCGGGAAACAGCAATAGGAGCTCACGCTGGGACTCGCCTGGGGTCCGGGGGTTGAGAGCTTGCCTGCTGATGCAGGGGACGGGGGTTCAGTCCCTGGTCTGGGCAGACCCCACGTGCTGGGCGAACTAAGCTGTCCAGCACAGCGACTGAGCCTGGGGCCCTGTGGCCGGTGCTCCCAGCAGGAGGAGCCGCGGCCGGAGAGCAGCCCCGCTCGCCGCAGACAGACAGGGCCCGCTCGCAGCGCCCAGACCCAGCACAGCCAAAAATGAATACGTTAATTTAAAAACAGAATGTTGAAAAGACGTTACCCTGGAAGTCAGCGGATTTTTGACAGGTGCCAAGACCATTTCTAGGAAGAAAAGACCATTTTTTCAACTAATAGTGTTGGAACAATAGGATACGCTTATGCAAAAAAAAAAAATTTGGATTCCTACCTCAGACTACATGCAAAAATTAGACCAGAATGAATTAAGGATCCAATAAGAGTTAAAGTTAAAATTATAAAGAGTTAAATTTAAAATGATCAAACTCTTAAAAGGAAACAGGTATAAATCATCATGACCTTGGATTAGGTAATAGTTTCTTAAATATGACACTGAACATACAAGTAGCAAAGGAGAACATGGACACGTTGGGCTTCATCAAAACCAAAAAACTTGTGTATCAAAGGACCCCAACAAGAAAATAAAAAGTCAACCCAGAGGACGAGAGTAAATATTTACAAATCTTACATCTGATAATGATTTGTGTCTAGAATATGTGAGAATTATATACAGCATCATTGTTGTTATTCAGTCACCAAGTCGTGTCTGACTCTCTGCGACCCCGTGGACCGCAGCACGCCAGGCCTCCCCGTCTCCACTCTCCCCTGGAGTTTGCTCAAGCTCATCTCCATTCAGTCGGTGATGCCATCCAACCATTGCATCCTCTGCTCCTCTTCTCATTATTGTTGAGGTACCATTACGATTCAGTAAGGAATGACAGCTAATTGAAAAATGAGTGAAGGATCTGAAAGACATTTCTTCAGAGAAGACGCGCAAATGGAGAGTGAGCTTATGAGAAGATGCTCAGGCAAGTGCAAGTCAAAGCCACGAAGAGACACAGCCTCACACCCAGGAGCGCGGCCGGCACCTGCAGGACAGAGAGCACCAGACTCCGCTTTGCCGATCAGAACGACAAAGGCTGTAACCACCAATGGTTACATGTAGAGTTACCAGATGACTGAAACTCCACACCTCGCTATACACCCCAGAGAAGTGGAAGCATGTCCACAGGAACTTGTGTGTCGGCATTGTTTGTAACAGCCAAAAGATGGAAACCATCCAAATGTCTGTCAGAGAATAAATGAATAAACACAATGTGGTGTGTCCTTATAATGGAACATTACTCAGCCATGAAAAGTAACGAAATACCGACACATCCCAGTATGGACGAACCTTGAAAATGATAAGCTCAGTGAAAGAAGCCAGGATCCAAGGACCACGGATTGTACTATTCATCACACAAACCGTCCACAGTGGACACACCTATGAGAGGCAGAGGTTAGTGGTTGCCAAGGGCGGGGGGTGGGGTTTGGGGTTGATAAAAATACTCTGAAATTTAGGTCGCAGTAGTTGCCGAATTCCATAAATATACTAAAAGGCATTGAATTGTACACTTTAAATGGGTGAGTTGAATAATATGTGCATTATATTTCAATAAAGCCATTAAGAATAAAAATGAGAACTATACTAACAGCTGCTTTACCCACCCCCCCGCCCCTCGGAGGCCGGAGCAGAAGGGCACAGACTGGAGGGCATTCAGCGTCTGGGCCCCAGAGATTAAAGGAGGCCTGACGTCCACGGGCCACGCACATGCTCTTTCTCCTGTGAGCCAAGTTATCATTTTTATGGAGTTGCTTTTCCAATTATGGCCATATTTGTAATTAGTTTGGAAACCATTAAATGTCTTATTACTCTTGTTTTTTTTTAAGTCAAAATTCTCTGCTAATTACTAACCATAATTTTAAAGACAGAAGGGCTGGAACTGGGGGTGGCTGTGCATCCTTCTGTGACTCCAGCACGTATTTAACCACTGACTTTTCATTAGCCCGGCAGTGAGGTTGTGCATATGCGTGATCTGGCCATTCTCCTCTCTCCTGGCAGGGATGCCGGCCTCTCACCCCAGGACAAAGACAGAGCAGACAGCCGAGGCCCCGTGGGCTGCTGTGTGGGGGGACCAGGCTCTCTGGGTGTCCAGTGTTGTGGAAACCTGGGGCTCACAGGTGAGCTGGCCACCGCGTGCCTCTGAGCAAATCCCCTCTTCTTGGGGGCGGTGCTGTGATGGGATGGCGGTATGATGGGTGGAGTGCTCTCTCTTTGGTCCATCCCCCATCCATCCACCCACCACCCATCTCTCCATTCATCCCTTCAACTGTCCATCCACCCATCCATCCACCCCCTCGCCTCACACATCCATCCATCCACTCTTCCATCCGTCCACCCATCCATCCTTTCTTCCATCCATCCATCCACTCTTCCATCCATCCACCCAACCATCCTTTCTTCCATCCATCCATCCACCATCCATCTCTCCATTCATCCTTTCAACTGTCCATCCACCTGTCCATCCATCCATCCACCTACTCATCTCTCCATTCTTCACCTCATCCGTCCATCCACCCATCCATCCACCTCCTCGCCTCACACATCCATCCATCCACTCTTCCATCCACCCATCCACCCACCCACCATCCATCATCCTTCATCCTCTCCTTCACTGTCTGATGACCCATCCATGCATCTGCTCATTCCTGCCACATGGCTAAGGGCCGCTGTGTTCCAGTCACCTGACCAACCGACTTCCTTGCAGCCGCTTCTGTTCATACCAGAGCACAGTGCTGCCGTCCTGACATTTTACAGGAGTGGAGTCCGGCCCAGAGAAGCCCAGTGACCTACCCGGGGTCACACAGTGAGGACTTGGCACAGGAGGGGGTTTGGGGCCTGCGTTTGGCGGCTTTCTCCTGTATCCGCTGCTGGTCCTCAAAGGTGAGCTTGAGACAAATTCCACGTCGGGTCGCATGCTGACGGGCCCTGAGGGCAGGACCCTGAGGCCAGCAGGAGGGTGAGCAGCTGGGGAGCTCTAGGGGTCCCAGGTCCTGCGAAGGTGGGTCTGACTCTGGGCAGAGAGGCGGGTGGTGGGCGGCTCCACCTTCCTCCAGCCTTGGGCTCTCATCTGGCCTCTGACTGTCCCTTCGCCTGCCTGGGCCCCAGGTGTCTCTGTCCACGGGGCAGGATGGTCCAGCCTCATGCCCACAGGCCACTGTATCCTGGCCCCATGACTGAGGGGTTAGGGTTAGGGTTAGGGTTAGGGTTAGGGTTAGGGCTAGGGTTAGGGTTGAGCCTGAGGCCAGAGGGTGATCACTGTCTTCATGCTTCTAGGTTGACATGGAAAACGCCGCTTCCAGGGAGTCTTCCTGGGCTGCAGCTGGTGCCAGGAGAGGCAGCCGACATGTTGGGGAGACGGACAGTGTGGATGCAGTTCCTGGGTCGGGAAGCACAGAGGCAGGGGCTGGCGGGTGAGCAGTGTGACCAGGCACGCTTTACTCTGGCGGCAGACGAGAGCTGTGAGGAGGTGACATTTGAGGAGGGACCAGCGGAACGAGGAGGTGGAGGATGGAGACTTTTATCCCAAGCCGAGGAGGGGCCGGCGGACCCCCGGGGCCCTCGGGCGTCCTGTGAGGCAGAGGCGGGGCCGGGGGCTGGGACTGGGGCTCTGGAAGGAGTGGGCGGCAGGTGGGTCTCCGGGTGGTGAGTGGGGCCGCTTGTCCCTGCATGGGGGGGCCGGGGGCTGAGCTGTGGGGGGACGGGAGCGCTCTCGTGGACCTTACGCTGGACGGGCTGGCCTTCCAGGGGCAGTGGGGGGCAGGAGCGCTCCTTCCCAGCTGTGTGTGACCTGGTGACGTCACCCCGAACCAGCCCCGAAGGGGAGAGGGTCCCCGAGTGTGGGAAGCAAGCCCCCAGCTCAAGGTAGAGCCCTGGCTCTGGGAGCTTTAAACCCTCCAGAATTTGAGGCAAAGAAATTTGTCAACACGCAGTTTCTTTTCACAAAACAAGAGATTTCCTCTAAATAATATTTGCAGCTAAAAGTGAATGCGATTTTTCAGATCTGTAATTGTGCTCATTCGGAAACCGACTCCCATTTGGCCTCATCCTGTGTTTTATGAAATAAAGACAAAATTGCCAACACATTTCCTTATAGTTCCGTTTGGAAGGGGTTATAAATAGCTGGGCTTGGAGAGCCAATATAGACACACAGCTGCAAACTGCTCTTGTCAACAGCGGCAGAACCTTGGCCCCAGGCCGCAGACGTCCAGGGTGACTTTGGCGCGAGGACACCGTGGCCCACCTGCGTCTCCAGGCGGTGCCCACCCTTCTTTGTGGCCTAACGCGCACGTGTCTGCCAGCTCCTGAAGTTGCAGAGTAGACAGGCAGCTCACTCCTTCACGGAAGCGCCTGGTCCGTTTCTGCACAATTCTGTTTTTTCCCTGAGCTGAAGCCCAGCAAGGCTGCCCAGCGCAGGGGCCCCCCTTCCCTTGCCCACTGCCCTGGGCCCTCTCTGCCACTTCTCATGGGCGCGCATGGCTCATCTTCCCGTGGCCTCCCTCTCACGTGGCTGGAAGCCCCAAGTGTCCACTGCTGGCCCCCTGCTCGGGCTCTCCCCAGCGCTGCCGTGCCCCCACTGGAGCTCAAGCCTCATGGGCGCCTCGCCTGAGGGGGACGGAAGCCAGGGCCTGGGCTTGCTGGTAGTTTGGTGGCTGTGGGCAGACAGCTGTGTCCCGTCAGTTCCTGGGTGGTGCCTACACTCCTCAGCCCCTGTGATCCCGAGAACGGGGGCTGAGCAGGATCCCCGTGTGCGGGAGCCCCATCGTCCCCCCGTCCCTGTGGAAGCATCCCGCTTTCCCTGCTGGCGTGTCCTCGTGCGCCCCGAGTCCATCGCTAGACATTCCCAGCCCTGTGTGACCGCGAGGCTTTAGAGAGCGACTGTGCGTGACTTCCTGCGGCCCGAGGTGGGCCGCTCAGCACCGCGGACAGCGCCCCCTCGCGCTCGGGGACCAGACCCGGCGGGGCGGCGGCGAGCTCGTCCCACGTGGCCCTGCTCGGGCCGCCGCCTCCTTCTCTAGGCCCCCAGGGGCCGGCCCCTCTCAGGACACACCTCCCTCAGCAGTTCAGCTGCAAGTAGTCTTTGCCATGAGACCCTCATCCTGCCCCCTTTCTGGGGTCGTCTGTGATCTGGTGTTTTCTGGGGTCCCTAGGGGTCCCTGAGGCATGTCTTTAAACTCCACTCATCACCCAGCTCGCACATGGGGGTCCACACCTGGGCACGTGTGAGCTCCTGAGAAGCCGGAATGCGCCGACCCAGCCTGAGGGTGGAGGGCGGTGGCTGAGGGGGGTGGGTGTGAGACCCGCTTCTGTGCTCAGCGCTCCGGTGGAGGGGCTGGGGTACAGACGACTGGGGGTGGAGAGGCTCGGGGGTCTTTCTGCGGCTCTTGCCCTGGACCCCTGGGACACTGTCCTTCCGGAGCGCGCCTTAGCAGGGCTATGTGGCCCTGGACGTGCTCCTCTGGACGTGGGCCGACCCTGGTCCTGGCTCCTACTGCCCTGGACCCACGTCCTCGTTTCTCTGCGGCTTGTTGCTCTGCGCTGCTCTGACCCCTCGACCCCAGAGCTGGCAAACACGACTGGTCTTGGAGAAGGGAGCCTCCATGACCACTGTGCTCTGAGCGTGGCTGTCATGGTGGCACTGCTCGGGTCCCAGAGGCAAAGCTCACTCGGCCAGTGTTCAGGCAACCCTGCTGTGGAGGAGAGTCAAAATACACCACGTGAGCAGAGTGAAGAAAGAAAAAAGAAGCACATGACCGTCTCAACTGATGCAGAAAGTGTTCAGCAAAATTCAGCACACTTTCACGGTGAAAATACTCAACATTCACGATGACCGTCTTGTATGTAAATGTGGAATGCCTATGTTGTACACCTGAAACTAATGCAAAATTGTCTGTCAATTATACTTCAGTTTAAAAAAATTCTGAACATTCAACAAACTAAGAATAGAATTAAACTACTGTGACCCAATAATGGCCATATGAAAAGACCCACAGCAGACATCATAATTGATGGAGAAAGGATAAAAATGTTTCCTGTGGGATCAGGAGCAAGTCATGATGCTTAATTTCATCACTTCAATTCAACATAGCATAGAAGTACCAGCCAAAGCAATTAGGGGGAAAAGGAAATAAGAGCCACCCAAGGTGGAAAGGAAGATGTAAAAATTAACCTCTGTTTGCATGTGACATGATTTCAAATGTGGAAAGCTGTAAAGACTCCACAAAAGCTCTTTTAAAATTCATAAATTTGGCAAATTTGCAGGATACAAAATCAGCACCCCCAAATCAGCTGTATTTCTGTATACCAATAGTGAACAATCCAAAAGGAAGTTAACAGTTCCATTTATGATAGCCTCAAAAAGATTAAAATGCTTAGGAATTAACAAGGAGTTGGAAGATTCGTGCTGAAAACTACAAGATGTTGCTGAGAGAAATTAACAAAGATATAAGTAGAAAGACATGCTGTGTGCATGTCTTGGAAGACTGAAAATTATTAAGAGGTTGATACTATCCAAAGTGATCTGCAGATTCAATGCAACCTCTATTAAAATCACGGTGTCATTTTTTTTTTTTTCTGAAAAAGAACAATTTATCCTAAATCTCATATGGAATCTGGAGACCTGGAATAGCTAAAACCATCTAGAAAAAGAAGGACAAAGTTGAACTCACACTCTATTTTCGAAAGTTACTACAAAGCTGCAGTGATCAAGCGGTTTGGCATGATGACCAACATACAGACCTATAGAAAAGAACAGACAGCCCAGAAATATACGCACTTGACAAAGATGGCCAGGTGGTTTCCAGCAAGGGTGCCAAGACCATTCAGTGGGGAAAGGACAATTTTTTTCAACAAATGATGCCAGGAAAGCTGGACGTCACGTGTAAAGGAATGAAGTTGGATCTTTACCTAACACCATATACAAAATGAACTCCAAATGGTCAAAGGCCGAAACAGAAGAGCTAAAAACATAAACTCTCAGAAGAAAACAAAAGGGAAAACCTTCATGCTGATGGGTTGGCACTGAGCTCTTGGACATGACACCAATGGGCAGCAAAATAAAAAACAGGTAAATCAGACTTCACCAAAATTCGTGTTCTTTTGTGCATCAAAGACACTATCAACAGAGTGGAAGAAAACCCCTGGGACAGAAGAAGATATTTGCAAATTACATATCAGACGAGGGTCTCATGTCCAGAATAAATAAAGCGTTCTTACAACTCGACAACAGAAAACAAATGCCTGATTAAAAAAGGGCAAAATACTTGAATGGGTGTTTTTCAAGGAAGGTATAAATCACTGATCATTAGTAGTAGTAGTTTAGTCACTAAGTCGTGTCCGACTCTTGCGACCCCGTGGACTGCAGCCTGCCGGGCTCCTCTGGCCATGGGATTCTCCAGGCGTGAATACTGGAGGCGGTGCCATCACTGATCATTAGGGAAATGCAAATCAAAGCCACATGAGAACCCACCTCACACCCATCACGGTGACGGCTCCGCAAAGCAGAACAGCGTGAGGTCTGGGGGGTGCAGGGAACTGGAGCTTCTGTGCACCGCTGTGGGCTTGCATCACCCCGGCCGCCATGCAAGGCCGTACGGAGGCTCCTCAAGAATTACGCACGGAGTTACCATGTGACCCAGCAGTTCCACTTGTGGGACACCCCCCACAAAGCGGATGCAGGCAGATTCTTTACCATCTGAGCCACCAGGGAAGCCCCAACCCTTTGCCGTGGGGCGTCCCCCGAAGAAGCAGAGGCAGCGGCTCTAGCAGGCATCTAGGCACCTAGGCATCTAGGCACCACCTCAGCAGCACGGAGACCACAGTCAGAGCTGGAGCAGCCCAAGCGTCCACGGGCGAGTGGATGGAGAGCACAGCGTGGTCCCCACGCACAAGGGAACATTATCCAGCCTTCAGGAGGGAATTCGGGTCCCTGGAACAGCACGGATGAACCCGAACAACATCATGCTCCGTGGAATAAACCAGTCACTACAGGACAAGTATTATATGATCCCGCTTCTCTGAGGGGGGGGTCAGACTCATAGAGATGGAGGGTAGACGGCAGGGGCCGTGCGCTGGGGGAGGGGATAGGGAATGAGTGCTTAATGGGGACAGAGTGTTAGTTTGACAGGATGAGAAAGTTTTGGAGGTGATGGTGGGGATGGAGTTTTGGAGGTGATGGTGGGGATGGAGTTTTGGAGGTGATGGTGGTGATGGTTTGGACAACAGCGTGAAGGTACTTAAAGCCACTGAACTTATACTGAAAAATAGCTAAGCTGGCACATTTCACGTTATGTGTATTTTTACCACAATAAAGAAGACATGATGGAAGGAAAATGTCAGTTGAATTCAAAGACTGAAAGGACCTGGAATGATCAACACAGGACCACATGACAGCAAAGTGCAGTCAAGCTGGGCAGTTCCCACGGAAGCTGGGGGCACAGGGGCGGAGACGGCCGTGTGGGAACAGGGGGAGGTGATCAACAGCATTGTGATCGGTCTTCTTCACGATGCTCGTGGGTGGGGGGGCGAAGAAGAGGAAAATTTCCTCAAATACAGAGCCAGTGAGTAAATACAGGGCTTTAGAAGTAAAGCCATGAGATCTCCCAGTACTTCAACCTCTTAATGTATTCTTGTAATTTCTTTTCCCTACCCTGGTTTGGTGGGATCTTTTAGGAACTTTCGAGAAGGAGGAACATATTTTAGAAATGTCTTCACTTTCACTTAAAAAAAATCTGTTTAGGGTACAATGTAAAAGTCTCGGTGAAGCTTCACGTCTGTTGTGTGAAGCCGCTTCTGTAGTCACTTCTGTCCGCTTGCCCGTCCACTCTTCTTCCAGGGGACAGTTTGCAGGTGTCGGGAGCCGTGCTGTGTTCACCAGTGCTTGCATGGCAGGATTTTAAATTTTAATCCTTTACTTTCATTTTGTGATGCCTTAAGTTTTTATAATGAACATGTACTATTTAAAAAACCTGGGTAACCTATTTTTAAAAATTAGGGTAACCATGAGAAATTGGATAGATAACTTTCCAGAGGGAGAAATGGAACAGAGAAAGCTCCACCCAGCAATGGCCAGGAAATGCAGAATCGGGGAGCATGGAAATAGGACACGTGGCGGGGGGGTGAACCACGGCACGTGGGCCCCAAGGTACAGTGGCCAGCTGCAGGGTTTCTATTTAAAGACGGAGACTCTCAAATCGAGTGCAGACGTGATCCCATCCCTATCCTGGTGATAAGGGACAACCTAAAAGATGGAAACACAAAAAATAAAATGCATCCCAGGCAATCATCAGCCAGTAGGGCAAACGTACTGAAGCTATTATCAGACAAAGTGAAGTTCAAGACAAAGTGCAGTGAACAGGACGAAAGTGTCCTTTTGTTGTTGTTTTCAGAGTACAATCCTCAAAGAATGTGTAACGGGGAAAACTGGTGACAATGTGCCCTAGGATCTCTGCATTAGGTCCCCGCCTAAAACTGAGCGCCAACAAATGACACACACCCTTCAGAAGAGCAGAGATGGGGGACCCATCTCCTCCGGGGCCCCGCCCTCCCAGGACCCAGGATTCGAGCCAGCAGGGGCTCCCGGGGGCCTGCGCTGTGAGCCCCACCTCCACTCCGAGAGGCTAGATTTTATACAACTGCCGTTTGCTCCCTTTGTGATGTGCTGGGTTTCATGTGTGGTGTTGGCACTTGGCGACAACTTCATCATCTTCATCTCAGTAGGTGACCACCAGAGGGACTTAAAAAAAATCAGCTGGGCATGGAATCTTCCAGAAAGATTGGACTTACTAAGGCTTCATTTACTTTTAGTTATAGTAAAAATACACATAGAGCTTACCATGGTAACCACTTTAGGTGCAGCTCTGGGGCATTAAGTACATCCCTGTTGTTGTTTGACCTTCACCTGACCTTGGATGTGGGGTACCTCCTCTCGGCTGCTCACCGCAATGGGCAGTGAGGAGATATGCCATGTCCAAGGTAAGAAGCAGCAGCTGCGCTTTGCTGGAGCAGCCGTGAAGAGATACCCCACGTCCAAGGTAAGAGAAACCCAAGTAAGATGGTAGGCGCTGAGAGGGCATCAGAGGGCAGACAGACAGAAACCACAGTCACAGAAGCTAGCCAATCTGATCACATGGACCACAGCCTTGTCTAACTCAGTGAAACTAAGCCATGCTGTGTGGGGTCATGGTGGAGAGTTCTGATGGAATGTGATCCACTGGAGAAGGGAAGGGCAAACCACTTCAGCATTCTTCCTTGAGAACCCCAAGAACAGTATGAAAAGGCAAAAAGACAGGACACTGAAAGATGAACTCCCCAGGTCGGTAGGTGCCCAATATGCTACTGGAGATCAGTGGAGAAATAACTCCAGAAAGAATGAAGAGATGGAGCCAAGGTGAAAACAGCGCCCAGCTGTGGGTGTGACTGGTGATAGAAGCAAGGTCCGACGCTGTAAAGAGCAATACTGCATAGGAACCTGGAATGTTAGGTCCACGAATCAAGGCAAATTGGGAGTGGTCAAACAGGAGATGGCAAGAGTGAACATCAACATTTTAGGAATCAGCGAACTGGACTGGAATGGGTGAATTTAACTCAGATGACCATTATATCTACTACTGTGGACAAGAATCCCTTAGAAGAAATGGAGTGGCCATCACAGTTAACAAGAGAGTCCAAAATGCAGTACTTGGATGCAATCTCAAAAATGACAGAATGATCTCTATTCATTTCCAGGGCAAACCATTCAATACCATGGTAATCCAAGCCTATGCCCTGACCAGTAATGCTCAAGAAGCTGGTTGAATGGTTCTATGAAGACCTACAAGACCTTTTAGAACTAACACCCAAAAATGATTTCCTTTTCATTATATGGGACTAGAATGCAAAAGTAGGAAGTCAAGAAACATCTGGAGTAACAGGTAAGTTTGGCCTTGGAGTACAGAATGAAGCAGGGCAAAGGCTAATAGAGTTCTGCCAAGAGAACGAACTGGTCATATCAGACACCCTCTTCCAACAACACAAGACAAGACTCTACACATGGACATCACCAGATGGTCAATACTGAAATCAGATTGATTATATTCTTTGCAGCCAAAGATGGAGAAGCTCTATACAGTCAGCAAAAACAAGACCAGGATCTGACTGTGGCTCAGATCATGAACTTCTTATTGTCAAATTCAGACTTAAACTGAAGAAAGTAGGGAAAACCACTGGACCATCCAGGTATGACCTAAACCAAATCCGTTAGGATTATACAGTGGAAGTGAGAAATAGATTTAAGGAACTAGATCTGATAGAGTGCCTGAAGAACTATGGACAGAGGTTTGTGACACTGTACAGGAGACAGGGATCAAGACCATCCCCAAGAAAAAGAAATGCAAAAAAGCAAAATGGCTGTCTGAGGAGGCCTTACTAATAGCTGTGAAAAGAAGAGAAGCGAAAAGCAAAGGAGAAAAGGAAAGATATACCCATTTGAATGCAGAGTTCCAAAGAATAGCCAGGAGAGATAAGAAAGCCTTCCTCAGCGATCAATGTAAGGAAATAGAGGAAAACAATCAAATGGGAAAGACTAGAGATCTCTTCAAGAAAATCAGAGATACCAAGGGAACATTTCATGCAAAGATGGGCTCAGTAAAGGACAGAAATGGTATGGACCTAACAGAAGCAGAAGATATTAAGAAGAGGTGGCAAGAATACACAAAAGAACTATACAAGAAAGATCTTCATGACCCCAATAACCACGATGGTGTGATCACTCACCTAGAGCCAGACATCCTGGAATGTTAAGTCAAGTGGGCCTTAGGAAGCATCACAATGAACTAGTGGAGGTGATGAAATTCCAGTTGAGCTATTTCAAATCTTAAAAGATGATGCTGTGAAAGTGCTGCACTCGATATGCCAGCAAATTTGGAAAACTCAGCCATGGCCACAGGACTGGAAAAGGTCAGTTTTCATTCCAATCCCAAAGAAAGGCCATGCCAAAGAATGCTCAAATTACCACACAATTGCACTCATCTCACACGCTAGCAAAGCAATGCTCAAAATTCTCCAAGCCAGGCTTCAATAATACGTGAACAGTGAACTTCCAGATGTTCAAGCTGGTTTTAGAGAAGGCAGAGGAACCAGAGATCAAATTGCCAACATCTGTTGGATCATCGTAAAAGCAAGAGAGTTCCAGAAAAACATCTATTTCTGCTTTATTGACTATGCCAAAGCCTTTGTGTGGATCACAATCAGCTGTGGAAAATTCTTCAAGAGATGGGAATACCAGACTGTCTGACCTGCCTCCTGAGAAATCTGTATGCAGATCAGGAAGTAACAGTTAGAACTGGACATGGAACAATATACTGGTTTCAAATAGGAATAGGAGTACATCAAGGCTGTACATTGTCACCCTACTTATTTAACATATATGCAGAGTACATCATGAGAAACACCGGGCTGGGTGATGCACAAGCTGGAATCAAGATTGCTGGGAGAAATATCAATAACCTCAGATATGCAGATGACACCACCCTTATGGCAGAAAGTGAAGAAGAGCTAAAGAGCCTCTTGAAAGTGAAAGAGGAGAGTGAAAAAGTTGGCTTAAAGCTCAACATTCAGAAAACTAAGATCATGGCATCCGGTTCCATCACTTCATGGCAAATAGATGGGGAAACAGTGGCTGACTTTATTTTTTGGGGTTCCAAAATCACTGCAGATGGTGACTGCAGCCATGAAATTAACACTTACTCCTTGGAAGGAAAGTTATGACCAACCTAGACAGCATATTAAAAAGCAGAGACATTACTTTGCCAACAAAGGTCCATCTAGTGAAGGCTATGGTTTTTCCAGTAGTCATGTATGGATGTGAGAGTTGGACTATAAAGAAAGCTGAGTGCCAAAGAATTGATGCTTTTGAACTGTGGTGTTGGAGAAGACTCTTGAGAATCCCTTGGACAGCAAGGAGATCCAACCAGTCCATCCAAAAGGAGATTAGTCTTAGGTGTTCATTGGAAGGACTGATGCTGAAGCTGAAACTCCAATATTTTGGCCACCTGATGTGAAGAGCTGACTCATCTGAAAAGACCCTGATGCTGGGAAAGATTGAAGGTGGGAGGAGAAGGGGACGACAGAGAATGCGATGGTTGGATGGCGTCACTGATCTGAACTGCATCATCTCCAGAACTTTTCCATCTTCCCATACTGGAGCCCATGCTCGCTTCAGCAGCACATAGACCATACCGGAGCTCCTGGTTCAGTTCAGTCGCTCAGTCGTGTCCGACTCTTTGCAACCCCATGAACCGCAGCATGCCAGGCCTCCCTGTCCATCCCCAACTCATGGAGTCCACCCAAGCTCATGTCCAAGGAGTCAGTGATGCCATCCAACCATCTCATCCTCTGTCATCCCCGTCTTCTTCTGCCTTCAATCTTTCCCAGCATCAGGGTCTTTTCCAATGAGTCAACTCTTCACATCAGGTGACCAAAGTATTGGAGTTTCAGCTTCAGCATCAGTCCTTCCAATGAACACCCAGGACTGATCTCCTTGAGGATGGACTGGTTGGATCTCCTTGCAGTCCAAGGGACTCTCAAGAGTCTTCTCCAACAACGCAGCTCAGAAGCATCAATTCTTTGGTGCTCAGCTTTCTTTATAGTACAACTGAGGGCCAACTTCCTCATCTCCTGCTCTCATACACCTCACCTTCCCAGTTCCTCCAGGTGGAACACGCCCATGCTGTCTGCAGCCCATTTCTTCCCACACCTGACCACATCCAGCCAGCCTAACCACACACAACCAGCCTAACCAGAAACAACCACTCCCAACCACACCCAGCTACACCCAACCCCTCCCAACAGACTCACCAGCCTAACCGCATCCTAATGTCCCACCCAGAGCACAGGGGGGCTGAGTTTAGATCCTCCCCGGTTAGATCCGGGCAGAAGAGGCCTCCTGAGGCTGAGTCCCAGAGTGTCCACTGCCCAGAGAGAGGCTGGGGTGGGACTCCGCAGACCTGGGACCCTGGTGCTCGGTCACTCGAGATGCTTCTGGAAGTTTGCACGATGGCTGAGGATGCCAGAACACACTCTCGCTGCTGGTGCAAAGGTTCCCCGTAATTTATCCAGGTGGCCTCTTCACCTGCTCTTCAAACGGGAAAAACTGCGGGCACTCTTCTGCCTCTTTCCTGGGAAACACCCGACTGAAAGATGGTGCGTATTTGCCTCCCAGTCTGCCATTTCTCATTAAAATATTTTCTTCTTGCTTTTGTTTTCAAGCCCACAATGTTAAACACACAAATTAAAAATGTTTATTGACATTTACTATAAAAGCCCTCAATGGTGAAGCTGAAATGCATATTGTGGGTTAATTTAGCATATATTCCTGCAGACGCTCTGAGGAGAGACCCATGTCCAATAATGATTTAAGAGGTGTGGCTGGAAGGACTGGCTAATGAAATCTGATAAGACGAGAGCAGGAGGCCTGCTGATTGCATGTGAGCCTGGGAATGAAACTGAAGTGCGCTTACTGATTACCTATCAGAGGGAAGTCACTTACTCTCTACCGTCCGGAGACTGTTTAGGTTTTGCTGGCAGGGTTTACAGGATGCTGCTGCAGACAGATCTAAGGCCGGTGGGGAACATGGAGTGTCTCCCATGGGCAGACATGTCAGCGGATTGATTTGCTGGAAGCGCGAGGCCCCTGCGCCAAGCAGACAGGATATTTATACAGACAGAGTGGAGAGGACCGGCGTGTGCATCCGAGCAGTTGTTTCCTGTTCTCGCGCTTTGCCTTGCGGGGTGGGCGGCTCCCTCGGCAGGCGTTGCTGTGGGTGCCTCGGGGGTGGGGGCCGGGTGATTGGCCCTGACCCCACCAGCTTGTCCGCTGATGCTCTGGGGAGAGGCAGGCCTCGGGGCAGGGGGCGGCCACAGCTGTTATGCTTGTGCCCACGGGGACCAGGGCTCTGGGCTCCGCACTTTGGCGACCGGCGGAGCTATGACCCCAGGAAGGGCTCCCAGGGCCCACGGTCTGCCCCGTCGCCTCACAGCCCCCAAGGGCTGGCAGTCTGAGCCCGCTTTCATCCAGGCTGGGCTCAGGCATTGCTTACACGCTGCGGCTGCTCCGCAGCGCTGGGCCAGACCAGCCTGTCGGGGGACCAGAGGTCAGGGTCCTGGTCAGGCCTCCCCAGACCAGCCTGCCACCCACCGAGCCCCAAACACAGGGCGGGGTCAGCTGTGGACAGCAGGGTGCGAGCCGCCGCTCACAGTGACCCCGCTCACAGTGACCCCGCCCACAGTGACCCCCGCTCACAGTGACCCCGCCCACAGTGACCCCCGCTCACAGTGACCCCGCCCACAGCTGACCCCGCCCACAGTGACCCCCGCTCACAGTGACCCCGCCCACAGCTGACCCCGCCCACAGTGACCCCCGCTCACAGTGACCCCGCCCACAGTGACCCCCGCTCACAGTGACCCCGCCCACAGTGACCCCCCCCGCTCACAGTGACCCCGCTCACAGTGACCCCGCCCACAGTGACCCCCCCCTCACAGTGACCCCGCCCACAGTGACCCCGCCCACAACTGACCCCCGCTCACAGTGACGCCCGCCCACAGTGACCCCGCTCACAGTGACCCCGCTCACAGTGACCCCGCCCACAGTGACCCCCGCTCACAGTGACCCCGCCCACAGCTGGCCCCGCTCACAGTGACGCCCGCCCACAGTGACCCCCGCTCACAGTGACCCCCGCTCACAGTGGCCCCGCTCACAGTGACACCCGCTCACAGTGACCCCGCTCACAGTGACCCCGCTCACAGTGACCCCGCCCACAGTGACCCCGCTCACAGTGACCCCGCTCACAGCTGGCCCCGCTCACAGTGACCCCCGCCCACAGTGACCCCGCCCACAGTGACCCCGCTCACAGCTGGCCCCGCTCACAGTGACCCCCGCCCACAGTGACCCCGCTCACAGTGACCCCGCCCACAGTGACCCCGCTCACAGCTGGCCCCGCTCACAGTGACCCCGCTCACAGTGACCCCGCTCACAGTGACCCCGCTCACAGTGACCCCGCCCACAGTGACCCCGCCCACAGTGACCCCGCTCACAGCTGGCCCCGCTCACAGTGACCCCGCCCACAGTGACCCCCGCCCACAGTGACACCCGCCCACAGTGACCCCCGCCCACAGTGACCCCCGCTCACAGTGACCCCGCCCACAGTGACCCCGCTCACAGTGACCCCGCTCACAGCTGGCCCCGCTCACAGTGACCCCCGCTCACAGTGACCCCGCCCACAGTGACCCCGCTCACAGTGACCCCGCTCACAGCTGGCCCCGCTCACAGTGACCCCGCTCACAGTGACCCCGCTCACAGTGACCCCCGCTCACAGTGACCCCGCTCACAGTGACCCCGCTCACAGCTGGCCCCGCTCACAGTGACCCCGCCCACAGTGACCCCCGCCCACAGTGACCCCGCCCACAGTGACCCCGCCCACAGTGACCCCGCTCACAGTGACCCCGCTCACAGTGACCCCGCCCACAGTGACCCCGCTCACAGTGACCCCGCTCACAGTGACCCCGCCCACAGTGACCCCGCTCACAGTGACCCCGCCCACAGTGACCCCGCCCACAGTGACCCCGCTCACAGTGACCCCGCTCACAGTGACCCCGCCCACAGTGACCCCGCCCACAGTGACCCCGCCCACAGTGACCCCGCCCACAGTGACCCCGCTCACAGCTGGCCCCGCTCACAGTGACCCCGCTCACAGTGACCCCGCTCACAGTGACCCCGCCCACAGTGACCCCCACACACAGTGACCCCGCTCACAGTGACTCCCGCCCACAGCTGACCCCGCCCACAGTGACCCCGCCCACAGTGACCCCGCCCACAGTGACCCCCGCCCACAGTGACCCCGCTCACAGCTGGCCCCGCTCACAGTGACCCCGCTCACAGTGACCCCCGCTCACAGTGACCCCGCTCACAGTGACCCCCACACACAGTGACCCCCGCCCACAGTGACCCCGCTCACAGCTGGCCCCGCTCACAGTGACCCCGCTCACAGTGACCCCGCCCACAGTGACCCCCGCCCACAGTGACCCCCGCTCACAGTGACCCCGCTCACAGTGACCCCGCTCACAGTGACCCCGCCCACAGCTGACCCCGCTCACAGTGACCCCCGCCCACAGTGACCCCGCCCACAGTGACCCCCGCCCACAGTGACCCCGCCCACAGTGACCCCGCTCACAGTGACCCCCGCTCACAGTGACCCCGCCCACAGTGACCCCGCCCACAACTGACCCCGCCCACAGTGACCCCGCTCACAGTGACCCCGCCCACAGTGACCCCGCTCACAGTGACCCCGCTCACAGTGACCCCGCCCACAGTGACCCCGCTCACAGTGACCCCGCCCACAGTGACCCCGCCCACAGTGACCCCGCTCACAGTGACCCCGCTCACAGTGACCCCGCCCACAGTGACCCCGCCCACAGTGACCCCCGCTCACAGTGACCCCGCTCACAGTGACCCCGCTCACAGCTGGCCCCGCTCACAGTGACCCCGCTCACAGTGACCCCGCTCACAGTGACCCCGCCCACAGTGACCCCCACCCACAGTGACCCCGCTCACAGTGACTCCCGCCCACAGCTGACCCCGCCCACAGTGACCCCGCTCACAGTGACCCCGCTCACAGTGACCCCCGCCCACAGTGACCCCGCTCACAGCTGGCCCCGCTCACAGTGACCCCGCTCACAGTGACCCCGCCCACAGTGACCCCGCTCACAGTGACCCCCACACACAGTGACCCCCGCCCACAGTGACCCCGCTCACAGCTGGCCCCGCTCACAGTGACCCCGCTCACAGTGACCCCGCCCACAGTGACCCCCGCCCACAGTGACACCCGCCCACAGTGACCCCGCCCACAGTGACCCCGCTCACAGTGACCCCGCCCACAGCTGACCCCGCTCACAGTGACCCCCGCCCACAGTGACCCCGCCCACAGTGACCCCCGCCCACAGTGACACCCGCTCACAGTGACCCCCGCCCACAGTGACCCCCGCACACAGTGACCCCGCCCACAGTGACCCCGCCCACAGCTGACCCCGCCCACAGTGACCCCCACACACAGTGACCCCGCTCACAGTGACTCCCGCCCACAGCTGACCCCGCCCACAGTGACCCCCGCCCACAGTGACCCCCCCCACAGTGACCCCGCTCACAGTGACCCCCACACACAGTGACCCCGCTCACAGTGACTCCCGCCCACAGCTGACCCCGCCCACAGTGACCCCCGCTCACAGTGACCCCCGCCCACAGTGACCCCGCCCACAGTGACCCCGCCCACAGTGACCCCCCCCGCTCACAGTGACCCCGCTCACAGCTGGCCCCGCTCACAGTGACCCCCACTCACAGCTGACCCCACTCACAGTGACCCCCGCTCACAGCTGACCCCGCCCACAGTGACCCCCGCCCACAGTGACCCCGCTCACAGCTGGCCCCGCACACAGTGACCCCGCTCACAGTGACCCCGCTCACAGTGACCCCGCCCACAGTGACCCCCACACACAGTGACCCCGCTCACAGTGACTCCCGCCCACAGCTGACCCCGCCCACAGTGACCCCGCTCACAGTGACCCCGCCCACAGTGACCCCCGCCCACAGTGACCCCGCTCACAGCTGGCCCCGCTCACAGTGACCCCGCTCACAGTGACCCCGCTCACAGTGACCCCGCTCACAGTGACCCCCACACACAGTGACCCCCGCCCACAGTGACCCCGCTCACAGCTGGCCCCGCTCACAGTGACCCCTCTCACAGTGACCCCGCCCACAGTGACCCCGTCCACAGTGACCCCCGCTCACAGTGACCCCCGCCCACAGTGACCCCCGCCCACAGTGACCCCGCTCACAGCTGGCCCCGCCCACAGTGACCCCGCCCACAGTGACCCCGCCCACAGTGACACCCGCTCACAGTGACCCCGCCCACAGTGACCCCCGCCCACAGTGACCCCGCCCACAGTGACCCCCACCCACAGCTGACCCCCGCCCACAGTGACCCCGCCCACAGTGACACCCGCTCACAGTGACCCCGCCCACAGTGACCCCCGCCCACAGTGACCCCGCCCACAGTGACCCCCACCCACAGCTGACCCCCGCCCACAGTGACCCCCACACACAGTGACCCCGCTCACAGTGACTCCCGCCCACAGCTGACCCCGCCCACAGTGACCCCCGCCCACAGTGACCCCCGCCCACAGTGACCCCCGCCCACAGTGACCCCCCCCACAGTGACCCCGCTCACAGTGACCCCCACACACAGTGACCCCGCTCACAGTGACTCCCGCCCACAGCTGACCCCGCCCACAGTGACCCCCGCCCACAGTGACCCCCGCCCACAGTGACCCCGCTCACAGTGACCCCGCCCACAGTGACACCCGCTCACAGTGACCCCCACACACAGTGACCCCTCTCACAGTGACCCCGCCCACAGTGACCCCGTCCACAGTGACCCCCGCTCACAGTGACCCCCGCCCACAGTGACCCCCGCCCACAGTGGCCCCCCCCCCCACAGTGACCCCGCCCACAGTGACCCCCCCCACAGTGACCCCGCTCACAGTGACCCCCACACACAGTGACCCCGCTCACAGTGACTCCCGCCCACAGCTGACCCCGCTCACAGTGACCCCCACTCACAGCTGACCCCACTCACAGTGACCCCCGCTCACAGCTGACCCCGCTCACAGTGACCCCTGCTCACAGTGACCCCTGCTCACAGCTGACCCCGCTCACAGTGACCCCCGCCCACAGCTGGCCCCGCTCACAGTGACCCCCACTCACAGCTGACCCCACTCACAGTGACCCCCGCCCACAGCTGGCCCTGCTCACAGTGACCCCCACTCACAGTGACCCCGCTCACAGTGGCCCCCACTCACAGTGACCCCCGTCCACAGCTGCCCCCCCCTCACAGTGACCCCGCCCACAGCTGGCCCCGCCCTCCCAACAAGGGCAAGCCCAGCTGAGACCAGAGCAGCCTGTGGAGCCGCTGGTCCCTGAGCCGCGAGGCACACTTCAGGTTGCTAAATTGGGGTGTTTGCTTTGCAGGGACAGGAAGTGATCTGACCCCCAGCCCAGGGGTCTGCAGGGTTGCACCCACCAGAGTGCGCCAGGAGGAGGAAGGGAAGGGAGAGGGGAGAGGGCGGTCTGGTCCTGGGACGGGCTGGGTGGGGCTCACAGGGCCTGCTGCCTCCGCAGGGCGCTCCGTGGGCTGGGTCTCCACCGTGGAGACCGCTCATGATGCATCAGATGCTGGATACCAGAGCATCAGCGAGATTCCTGGCAGCTGCTGGCGGCAGGGGGGAGCCCGAAACTGCAATTTGGAAATTTAATTATGTCTCTGGAAGACATGTGTGCTCCTTAGAATGATTTTATTTAAAAAGCCCTCAAAAAAATAGAGCCTATTTTTTCCCCATCTTGTGATTAATTCAAACCAAATAAAAGGCACCAGTGAACCTCACTGACAGCCGACAGGGAGTTTTCATTTGCAATATCTGAAAACCTTGAAATCTCAATTTGTGTCAAATAAGCTCCTTCAGGTACAGTCCTGGGTTCCAGGGCTGCGTGTCACATGTTGTTCCGTTTAAGAAAATTACATACGCGGCCACTGCAGCGTTATTCCAGCTTCTAATCAAATTGCCAATCTGCGGAGCGCCGGGCCTCTGTCCCCCGGGGGCAGGCTGTTCACGGTGATGGGCGCACTTGGCCCCCAGAATGAAGTCAGGATGTAAACACAGCCGTAGAGGAGGGGGTCGGCCCTCAGCCCCACGGGATGGGAGCTCCTCAACTCTTTAAGGGGCTCAGCTATTTCTTCCCACTACAGGCCAGGTTTGCTTTCCTGCCTCTAGAAGCAACGAGTGTGGGCCCGTGTGCAATGGCTGGTAGGGAGCAGCCCTGTGGGGACATGAGTGCCCATCAGCGTGGGGGTGTATCCAAGCACAGAGGCTGCTGACCTGCCCGTGTGGACTTCTGCATGCATGTGCTTGAGTGCAAGTGTGTGTTGACGCATCTGTACATGTGTGAGTATATGTGCTTGTGTGGCATGTGTGTGTCTTTGTGGGTGTATGTGTGCATATGTTAGCTATGTGCAGGCATGTGTGTGTTATGTTGTATGAAAACGCGTGTGGTGTGTGTCAGTGTGGGGCTCATGGCGGACAGGGCGTGGCGACCCTGCAGGTTTCTGGGTTCACTGGGAGGATTGATGCTGAGGCTGAAGCGACGGTGCTCTGGCCACCTGATGAGGAGAGCTGACTCATTGGAACAACCCTGCTGCTGGGAGAGATCAAAGGCTGGAGGAGAAGGGGATAACAGAGGACCAGATGGTTGGATGGCATCACCGATGCGATGGACATGAGTGTGAGTAAACTCTGGGAGTTGGTGATGGACAGGGAGGCCTGGCGTGCTGCAGTCCATGGGGTCGCAGAGAGTCAGACACGACTGAGCGACTGAACTGATTGAACTCCCAGCTATGAAGACCTGCTCAGCCGGGAGGAGCGGATCCTGCCTGGGCTGTGAGGGGCCTTCCCTGGCAGTCCAGTGGTTAAGACTCCATGCTTCCAGTGCAGCGGGCATGGATTCGATTCCTGATGGGGGAGCTAAGATCTCATATGTCATAGGGCATGGCCAAAAAAATAAAACAGCGTGGAAAGAATTAAAAAAACGACAGACACTATTTGTGTTGTGAGATGACGCAGCAGGGGCATGTGGTTTGGTGATGCGGGTGCTGGGAGGTGAAGAGGGTCAGGACTGTGAGTGCGGCCTGTGCTGGGGGATAGGGACCTTCAGAGAAGCCCGGCAAGACCCGTTGACCGACGCCCAGGGTGAGGGGTGGGGGGCTGGGTTCCTGACCCCGGTGGCCTGGGGAGCCCCCTGGGGTTTAGAGCTTCTTGCTCCCCGTCTTCCATCCCGACCAGCCCAGCCCAGCCCACCGGGTCTTGCCTGTGCCTCCAGGTCGTGGCTGGGCCCTGTGGTCAGCGTCCGGCCTGGGTGGGAGGAGGGTGTCCCGATGTCCCAGGAGCCTTCCACGTGCTGTGGGAGTCCAGCTGAGCAGCCGTGTGGTAGATCACTTTCAGACCGACTTTCCGATGGGAGGCTGACTTTCCTTCCTGGAACAAACCCCGCGTGGTCGTGGTGTGTTTGCCTGTGTTGCTAGGTCCGGCTTCCAGTGCTTCGTTTTGGAGTTTCCATTTAGGTAAGAATTCCATGAGTAAGAATGGCCTCTAATTTAATTTTTGAAAATAATGTCTTAGTCATATTTAAGTTTCAAGGGTACGCCACCTTCAGACGAGTGGGAAGATTTCCACCCTTTTGTATCCTCTGGAGGAGTTTGTAGAAGACTCATATTATCCCTTCCTTAAATATTTTGTGGAATTCATGGGTGAATGGGGGCTGCTGGAAAGTTTTCTTTGAGGAAGGGGTTCAACGTGTTTCATGATGTAGGACTATCTGCGTTCTCCTCTCCACCTCACGTCAGCTTTGCGGAGTTATCTAGGACACATTCCACCGCATGTCAGCTTCCAAGTCCATCGGCATGGAACCGTTCTGCAGCCCTGGTTCTTGGCCCACGGGGTGCTGGACACATCACACTTCTCCCCAGGCCCCTGGACGCTAGTCGCTCACCAGCTGCATCTGTTTTGATTCTTTTGGTGGCAGCTGCCAGCTCCCAGGTGGGCTCCTGGAGACCCCCCCCCCAAGGGCCAGCTGGGCAGCTCTGGGAGGCCCCTGCCCCGTGGTGCCTCTGAGGAGAAGGCCCTGCGTCCTGCCCACCCCAGACTCTCCTGGATAGCTGCCGTGGAGGCTCAGGGCACTCAGGGTGGACCAAGACTCTGTCCGGGCCGAGCTCGGGCCTGGGTTCTGGGGGCCTAGAAGTGGACACCCAGGTCGGCCCTGCCTGTGGGGAGACGTGGGACTAGAAGCACATTCTTGGCACTGGCTCAGTGAGAAGTGACCTCAGGAGAGGCCAGCCCGCCAGGTGATGGACGGAGGCTGGTGTCCTCAGGGCAGGAGGGCGGGCGAGCCCTCTGACCCGGCCCGCACCACACTCCCGTGTCCAGTGGACCATCCAGGTGCCCCGACCTCTGCCCCGAGAGGTGATTCTAGTGTGAGAGGAACGCTTGGCCTTCAAAGAGAAAGATCGTGAAACTAGAGAAAAGACTGTTGTAAACACAAAAGAGAAAACCCACATATTGGAGCAACAATAGCAAAGATCACATCTAAAAACACAAGTAGCTCTAATGAGTTGCTGAAAAATAGCCAAGACCCCAGTAGGACAGCGGGCAAAGGCCTCAAGACCCTCTACGGGGAGGGAAATCTTGACCAGGATAAGCCCCCAAGGGAGCTGCCCATCCCAGAAAAGTGGGCTTTGGGTCCCAGGGCCCCAGAGCGGGTCACCGGGAGAAGGTATGTCAGCTTCACTTTGTGTCCTCAGGGCTTCTATCCCTATCCTCTCCGCCACTTCTGACTTAGTTTCATAGTTGAGACTGTTTTCCCTGAGTTCTCGGTATTTCATGTAAGATTCATCAGATTTATTCTTTAGAAGTCATTTATCTTTGGGCCTGATGCTTGAAGATTTAGCTAAAAGTAGGTTTGTTAAGCAGGTCCTAAAACATCCAGAGGCCACACTGGTTAGAGGTCTGCCCTTCTTAATAGGATTTGTCCCTTGAGCAGAGCTGGATTTCAGGTGCTTAGGAACATGTGCTCATTCACACCTGCCCACTGAGGGCCCTGGGTCCCGGGCGGAGCCACGTTGGGGACCCAGCAGGGTGCTGGGCATCTGGGCCTGGGGCTGTGGCTGGTGGGGGGGGGGTTCTCTAGCGTATTGCTCAACAGCACCCAGATGAGGGGAAGTCTTGCATCTTGTAAGATGCAAGTGACCGGACAAGTGACTGGAAAAGTGACCGGACCGACACAAGTACTTTTTCTTGGCCTCAATTAAAAATATGTAAAGATATAATATACAAGTGATGTGTGCTTATGTAACAGAATTTGAAAAACACTTAAAAATAGAAAGGATTTAAAAAGTTATTTATAGATCCATCCGCAAAAGATAGCTTCTGTTATAATTTGGTCTGTTTCATCCTGATATTTTCTTCTATGAACATTTTAAAAAACATAGACCTAATTATGTTCTGAAGGCATTGTGCAATTTTTAACATTTTGTCATTAGCCTGGCTGTGCTATTTTACCTTCTACAGGACATTTAGTGTGTATGTGGTTGAATGGATGGATATGTGATTATTTATCTGTTGCTGGTATTGAGGTTATTTCTGAGTTTTTATTTCATAAACGATACTGCAGTTGTTATCTTTGAGCCCAAGTTTGTCTGCCTGTAGTTTGAGGTATTTACTTTAAAAATGGATTGACGGAATTCCTCCGTAGTCCAGTGGTTAGGATTCTGTGCTTCCACTGCTGGGGTCTGGGGTTCGATCCCTGGTCTGGGAACTAAGATCCCACAAGCCTCTTGGTGCGGCCAAAATAAAAGTGGATTAAGGGGCACACACGTGTTTGATGCGTCAGAGCACCCGTCTTGCTCTCAGCAGCTGCGTGGCATCCCCCCTGGCACCACCCCAGCAGCCCCAAGCGCCTGCCCCCTGGGACACACCGCCTGCTCCACGGTCGCCGGGGTGGGTGGGGCAGCTGGGCTCCCCCCTCCCCAGCCCCCAGGGCCTTTTGCTTGCTGTCTCTGAGCCAAGAACAAGCTTTCTGCCTCCAGGTCCGACCTTCCTATCTTCTGTTTCCTATTTCCCCTGGAGCGTCCTCATGGTCGCGGGCCACCTGCCTCTGAAGGCCTGGAGAGGGTGCCGCGGTGAGGACCCCTGAGGCTGCTGCTCACCAGGAGCCCCCGCCAGAGGGGCAGGGAGCAGGGAACCCCCTTTCCTGAAATTTTCAGCTCCGCCCCCCACCCACCGGAGCATCCTCTGTCAAATCAGCAACTTGGAATCTGCTTGTTGCTTGAAATTAGGGCACAGTGTTCTTAGATTCACTTGAAAAAACTGAGAATACGACCATGGGGGAAATAGAGCCACGGGGGAAACTTCGCGGCCAGGTGTGAACACCACAGCAAAGGATGGAAGGAACGCAGCGTCGTCGGGGGAGGCGTGGGCGCCCAGACGGCTCCACAGCCTCTGCCGGCCCTGCAGAAGCCTGCGCTTCACCTGGGCTTGTCAGCAGGGGAAAGAAGCCTCCCACTCTCCCTTTCCTCAAGGGCCCTCCCCCCTCCGCTGGCGCGCAGCCCTGTGCCCCAGGGCTCCGACCCCAGCCTGAGGCTTGACTCCGGGCTCTGGGCAGAGCCGCCCACCGTGCGGGGTCCTGGGGGCCGCACACCGCCCCTGCGCCGGGACAGAGGGTGGGCGGCCCCTCCTGCTCCCCTCAGCCACCCTGGCGCCTGGCCGGCCTGGGGGGCAGGCAGCGGCTGCAGGCTCAGAGGGGCCGTTGACCCCGGAGGGGACGCAGGCCCACGGCGAGGGTGGGCGCGTTCGGGGGCTTCGTGGGAGGACCTGCTCTCCCTGCAGCCCTCCCCCCGCCCGCCCCAGAGCCGGAGCGGACGGAGGCCTGCGGGCCGGGGCCGGCCATTCCTGCGGACTGCTCTCCCGCGAGCCCCCTCCAGCCCCGGGAGCCGCCGGCGACTGGCGGCGCGGCGGGCGCAGGCCGTGAAGATCAGGGCAGAGGAGCTGCCCGGAGCCGTGGCCGGGTCCGTGGCGGGGAGAGCGGGGGCTCGGGGCACTCCCTGGCGGCCACTCCGCCTCCCAGGACTCGGGCTAGCGGCCAGGCTCTCCCGGGGCTGAGCGGGACCCCGGGCTTTTCCTCCAGCCCCGGCGGGGCGGCGCCCTCCAGGTGGGGGCTGGGCCCTCCCCAGGACCGCCCGTGACCCCGCGGCCCGCCTGGCCGCTCCGGGAAGGGGGGCCCGGGCCTGTCTGTGCCAGGCGGTCCTGCTGGCCCGGAGGCTGTATTCGGGCGTGAAGACTGGAGGGCTCCCCAGTGGGCGCGGAGCCTGAGGCGGGGCCGAGGGGGCGGCCAGCCAGGAGCCGCTGGTCCCGGGAGGGCGGGGCCCCGCGGAAGCCGCTGGGAGGGCGGGCCCTCCGTGTAACCCCGCCGCCAAGGGGCAGGGGCGTGCACGGGCTGCGGTGGGGGTGTGGGGGGAGGGGGAGAGGAGGCCCCAGCCCAGAGCCTAGGGGGGCGCAGGGGCTGGTGATCAGAGTGCCCCCACCTCCACCAGGGGCCCCGTGACCCCGCTGGACCGGCGCGGTGAGCATAGCCATGGGCTTGGCAGCTGGGGGGTCAGTGCAGTGAGCTCCCGGCGGCGGGGAGCTGGGGGTCCTGGAGGCCCGCTTTGTCTGCGTGTGTGGATTGGGTAGACGGACAGAAGGCGTGACCCGCGAGAACCGAGCTGTAACTGTGGCCTCAGATGCTGCCCCCACGCCGCTGGGCGGGGGCCACAACAGGCCTGCCGACGTGCTCTTCCCTGACGGCAGGCGCCCCGCGTGAATGGACTGGGAGGACGAGCACCTCACTTACTGGCCAAGGGGCCCCCCTGGAGAGGAGGGATGTGGTCCCAGCAAGGGGCCACCGCCGACAACGAGCCTCTCCCCTGCTCCCTCCCTGCAGCAGATGCGTCAGCTCTAGGCTCCACGGATGTGCAGTCCAGGCGACCAGGTGCCTCCTCCCCTGAGCTGGTCACCAGCAGTGGGTGGGGCTCACCAGCCCTCGGGGATGGCCGGCAGGGGAGGCTGTGTGGTGGGGGGACAGAGGGCCGGTCAGCGCTGCCCAGGCTCCGGCCCACACGGCTCCCTCCAGCTCTCAGGGGAAGACCTGGTGGGGGCCTGCTCAGGGCCCCGAAGGGACTGTCTCTGGGACTCCAGCCCTGCGGGACCCCAGGGTGTCCACCTTTCAAACACGTGCCCAGAGACGACCCCGCCTGCAGCTGGGCCCGGCCTCTCTTCAGGCGGCCCGTGGGTCCTTCTCAGGACTTCACTGGCTAAAATTAGATCCCCCACCCCCAGCCTCATCTCCCAGGGTGGAGAGGCTTTCTAAAAAATAGTGTTTTCTGTAAGTAATTGATATGTAGGTTAAAAATTCTGTTTAGTTATACTCAGAACAGAAATCACAATTCTCCATAGAAATACATTTTGGGGCATAAACAAAGCAAACCACCCCATGTGAGAGAGTGCCTGGAAGAGGGGATGCGTGTCTTGCCAAGGAGCCTGGGATCCCAGGGTGAGGAGGGAATGTCCTGATTATTGGGGCCGTGATGACATCATTTCAGTGAGAAGTTGTGACAGTACCGTGAATGCCGACTCATGACTCATAAAGGATCTCCACCTCTCCAGCCGAGAGGGGTTGAGTTATGTGATGCATCCTCCTGGGGAGAATTCAGATGAGCAGCTGCCAGCTCCAGGCCTGGCAGAGGCTCTGGGGCGGGGCTGGCTGCCGCAGGACTGGGCTGACCCAGCTGCTTGGAGGCCGAGGGTGCAGCGTGGGCATCCCACCGGTCACTCACACCCTTTTCCAAGCACTGTTTTGGGCTCCAGGATCGCAGGTCACAAGTCCTGTTGTTATAGCCACGCTTTCCGGGAAACAAACTCACTCAGAAGGACAATGCAGATAGTGGAATGCAGTTTATTACACCCGCGGGCCCAAGGCAGAGTCTCCTCTTAGCCAAGGACTCCGACCAGCATTTGTGAAAATCTTTTATGCCCCATGTGTACGTGTCCAAGCCCACCACCCCAATCCCTTGATGCTTACAATGGAAGGGTAAATACAATCACAATAACCCCATCATTCACGTGTTATGTGTTCAAACAGTTAATAATCAGTAAGCCCGCGGTTACATTCCAACCAGTTAATAACCGATAAGCCTGTGCTTACATTCTGATAGATACTGTCCAGAGGCAGGGGTGATTAGTATCTGTTTCCTCTTAGGCGATGAGTAGCCTGGATGTGATCTTCAAGGTTCCCCTGTGCGGAGGGGGCCTTATCCTTCCATTGTTGTTCCCACAGGCACTAAGCAGAGAGTTCAGAGTCCACTGGAGAGGTGGCCGAGCATGATCAGCACAGATAGGCCTGAGATGGAGTCCAGGCCCTATGAATTCCTTCTTCACTGTGACACCCCGAAGCTTCGGAGAGCGCGGGCCCTGGCCCAGCCTCCAGGGCTCGGTGGGCTGTTGTGTCCAGCCCACTCCCCCGCAGGCCTCCTGCATGGGCCCTAAGGGCGGGCCTGGAACGCGGCAGCGCCTCCTCTTTCAGGAAGACTCTGGAACGCGGCAGCGCCTCCTCTTTCAGGAAGACTCTGGAACGCGGCAGCGCCTCCTCTTTCAGGAAGCCTCTGGCCTCAGCCCTCTCGGGTGTCAGGGGACACCAGTGCACCACGCTTGCTGAGGACAGGGCCCTCAGCATCGCCTGGTGTGCGGTCGGCTGGGGTTTTATGCGCCTGTTTCATAAGAGAGCAAGACCCAGCTCTCTGGAGGCTGGAGGAGGATGAGAGATGGCCACCCCTTCCCGGCCCCTCTCCCCACTGGGGGCCGCCCAGACAGAGCACCCCGGCCGGTCACAGGCAGACCAGAGGCCCCAGGGCCCTGGAGGACAGGGAGGAGGCGGGCCAGGCCGCTTGACCCGGAGGTCAGCACCTTAGGTGGGTTCCTGGGGAAGGGGTGTGGGGGGAATGGGGCTCAGAGTTTTCTACTTTTAGTTTGCTTGTAGTAGCAGAAGCCACTCTTCAAAGCAAAGGGAACAGTTCGTAAAACGGTGAGAATCCACGAACCATGCCCTTGATGGGGGTGGGGCGCAGGCAGAAGGGGCAGCAGACCCTTGCTTGGCCCCTTGCTCTGCTCTGTCGGCTGTCCCCGCAACACTGCTTGTGGCCGCTGTGACAATTCCAAGGCCACAGCCCCATCAGCTTCCTGGACGTCCCACCAGGAAATGCTGCTGACCTCCAGGGCACAGCAGGGAGGGGCTCCTCCGGGGGCAGAGCCAGGGCTCCTCCGTGGGCAGAGCGGGGCTCCTCCAGGAGAAGGGAGGGGCTCCTCCAGGAGCACGGTGGCGGCTCCTCCGGGGGCTCATGGCGCCATGGTGTGTGCACGCATGTGTGCTCGCCTGTGCACACGTGTTTCCAGATCGTGTTCTGTCACGGTGTGGGGGTGTCTCATGCAGATTATTCCAGGGGCTTCGCTCGGCCCGCGCTGCGGGTGACCCCTGGGCTGGGCTCCGGCTCTGGGTGCCGGGGTGATCGGGCCCCTCCCTGGGCCCACGGGGTGTCTACCAGGACCTCCCCCTGCCTGGCACCTCTGCCCCAAGCTCAGGGAGTGCTGTTCCAGCCTTGGTCACCATCCTCGGGACTCAGGGGCTCCCTGGGGGGCGCTCTGAAGGTCACTCATCACTTGGGGCTCCCTGCCCTGTGGATGGGCATCGTCACCCCTGATTCCTGGAGACCTCAACCCCAGGGAGCCTCTGCCACCCACCTGGAACATGGCCTGAGGTCCTGGCCGGGGTGGCCAAGAGCTGGTTCTGGGGGAGAAGGTGGGCTTCCAGACCGTGGTGTGTAGGGGACGCCCCGGATGTGGACACAGGGTCTGGGGCCTCTGCCCTCCGGCCTCCCCTGCAGTTCGGGGTGGCATTAGCATCTCAAAGCCTTCCCTCTGGCTTTTCAAAAGCACCTCTTTCGGCCTGGGAGGGCTCTTTTGTTATCATTTCTGGCCAGAAATCAATTTCTCCTTTAATTGTGTACCCTAATGAAACACCCTCCTGACAGCGGCCTGAGACTGGCCTTCCGGTGCTAGGCTATTGCACTTGAGCTCTCTTGAGGGGAGGGGGATGGGGAGCGGGGTCGGGATGCCCAGGGCCTGCGCTGGGGCTTCCGCCGGAGGGTGCTTCGGAGAGGAAGGGCGTGCTGCCCCGGGGTCTGGGCGGTCGTGGGTGAGGGCAGAGCTGCCCATGTTTGGGCCCAGGGCCCTTGGGGGGCGCGGCGGGAGCAGGGCACTGACGGGCACGCAGGGTCCTGGGAGGCTGGGCCTGGCTTTGGGCAGAGACTTCCGGCTTCGTGATCCCAGCCCGCTGGAACCTGACCTAGGTGACCCCAGGCTTCAGGAGTCGGCACCTCCTCCTGACCGCCTTTGGGTGACCTTGAGCTGCGGGAGGGTGAGGATGGGTGTTGAGGTGGCCGCGTCCCACCCTCTGGGTGCCCAGAGCTTTGCCCTTGTCAGCGCGGCCCCATCACCCCAGGGGGGCCCAGGACCCACACTACGCAGCAGTGGGGCCCTGGCCCCCGGACACCAGGCGCCCCCCAGTCTGGACATCAGAAGCAGTGAGGTGTCCTGGGGGTCAGTCCTGCTCTTTGGGATCCTCCTGCTGAGTCACTGTGGCCAGTGGCCACATGGCCTGCTGCCCACTCCTGGGTGAATGGTCTGGGCCCAGCGTGACCCAGGGGTGAGACTGCGGTGAGGACTCTGCAGGCTCCAAGCTGGGGGCCTCACAGACACACACAAATACGTGTACACCCATGTTCACAGGTCACACACGTTCACAGGTCCACACACACACAACATATGCAGTCACACCAGGCGTGCTCCAGACACTGAACACACATACGAACGTGTGCATGAGGCACACCTCAAACACACAGACATGTACACCCTAACACATGTGCACAAACACACAGGCTCATGCATGCACATGTATGGACTAACACACGTGTGTGCACACACATGCAAACCCTCATGCACACACACGGGCACTCCCGCACACACACACCCCTGAGTCTCTCTCTGCTCCTCACAGGGGTTCCTGTCACAGCTCTGAGAAGGCTGAGGAGACGGGGCCAGGTGGACATCATGTCCTGGGTGGGTCTCTGACCTGGCCTTGCTGACCCCTCCCAGGGGCCTGACCCTTCACCTGTGCGTGGCCCCGGGGGACAAGGCGGCCAGGGACAGCTCAGGTGAGTGGCTGGGTTCAGCCACCTGGCATGTCCTGCTCTCCAGCCCATCTGCCTGCCACCCGGGCCCCCCCTAAGACTCCACCAGCACGCCCTGGCACCCCTGGGAGCCACCGTATTTTGTGTTCATATTTCAGAAGGAATACGGAAATTTCATCATTTCCACGAAGAAAGGAGGTTGACTTTCTGCAGCTTCTGGAGAAACTTCTAATTGAGTTTGTGGCCTGTGCTTCCCACAGATGCCCGCTCAGACACTCTCCCCTCTTTTTGGCAACTTTCCTGTTGTTTGTGGGAGGAGAGCTAGAGGCTCATTTATTCAGGTTTCACAGAGGAGCGCCTGACCCTACATCTGGGGATCCACCCCAGCAGCTCCCAATTAGCTCCACCAGTTAGGCCCAAGGGGCTGCCGAGGAAGAGCCCTGTGGAGGTGAACTTGCAAGGAGAGATGAAGGCCCAGCCCCCGAGGGCAGCCCTGGAACTGATGACATAAATGGAGTGTGCGCCCCAAAGATGAGAGATGGGAGCGCATTCTAGGAGCTCCTGTGAAGTGGGTCGTTCAGCAAACACAAGGAGAGAAAGTAACACGGGAACAATAAAGCAAGAACAGGAATCTGAGTGGAGGAGGCATGCAGATTGTAACCAAATGAAAAGGAGGCAGATGTAATGTGTGGAAATGAAAAAGAGCCTTTTAATGTGAGAAATAAACAGGTTAAATGGCCGATAGACACAGCTGATGAGAAGATCAGTGAATTTAACGGTCGACCCGAGAAAGTCACTTTCCTCACAAAGAGAAGACTCACGGGGAAGGGCGGTGGGATGAGAAAGTCCAGCCCACTTGCTGAGATTCCAGAGGAGGGAAAAGAGGGGGACAGTGGGCGGTGTCTGGACAGATGCTGGGCAAAGTTCCACCAGAGTGAAGCAAGCATCCTCTGCTCCTTGAGTGAGTGAAAGCAAATATGCACCTTGGTCATGTCGACATGAAATGGTAGAACACTAGAGATGAGTGTGCACACACATCCACACACACCAACACATACACACACGTGTGCACTCATCCACACCCACATATATCCACCCGCACACACAGACCCACACACATAGCCATCCACCCACATCCATCCATACACACACCCACATACATACACAGACAGACACATGCATGCATCCACACCACATCTATCCACCCACACAGACACACACACACACCCATCCATCCATATCTATCCATACATACACCCACATACATACATACAAAGAACATGCATGCACATCCACACAGCTGGGGATCCACCACACATACAGACACATACAGACACACCCACCTATACATGCCATGAAATAAAAAGATACCTGTTCCCTGGAAGAAAAGCTATGACAAATGTAGACAATGTTAAAAAGCAGAGACATTACTTTGCTTACAAATGTCCGTATAGTCAAATGATGGTTTTTCCAGTGGTCATGTATGGATGTGAGAGTTGGACCTTTAAGAAGGCTGTGCACCGAAGAATTGATGCTTTGAACTTGTGGTGCTGGAGAAGACTCTTGAGAGTCCCTTGGACTGCAAAGAGACAAAACCAGTCAATCCTAACGGAAGTCAACCCTGAATATTCATTGGAAGGACTGATGCTGAAGCTGAAGCTCCAAAAATTTGGTCACCTGATCCAAAGAGCCAACTCATTGGAAAAGACCCTGATTCTGGGAAAGATTGAGGGCAGGAGAAGGGGTGATAGAGGATGAGCTGGTTGGATGGCATCCCCGACTCAATGAACATGAGATTGAGCAAACTCTAAGAGGCAGTGAAGGACAGGGAGGCCTGGTGTGCTGCCGTCCATGGGGCTGGCTGCAAAGAGTGGAACAAGACTGAGTGGCTGAAAACAATCCATCCACATTCATCCATACAAACATCCACACATATAGATACATACATACACAAGGCAAAGTCACAAATGTACACACACACACATACATGCATAAAAATATACTTCACCAGAGAGTAAAAATGTTACTGGCCAAAGAAGGAGAGATAATTAGAAAGACTTCTCATCAGCAGTAGGGCCGCTGAGGGCAGTGAGCTGCCTTCTATGTGCTGATAGAAAGTCACCGGCAGTCCAGATTCTATACCCAGCTAAAATACTCAAGCCTGACAGTCTGAGGCCAAGACCAGGAATTTGCTTTCACCGGAGGAACTCAAGAGGGTGTATTTCAGGATGAAATGCCAGAAAAGATTGTGAGCCATCTGGCAAACCTGACATTAAGTCTGAATGACAGTGAGTATAAGGAGGTGGCTGATTCAGGTGTTTATCCCAATTCTGGATGTCCAACCTGGCAGTGTGGCTCATAACACCCTGAATATAACCTGACCACAAACAGCTATAAATGCCAGATGCAATCTGTGTAAAAGGTCTTTTCATCACATCACTGGACTATCAGGGAAGCAAGGCAGCCTCCTCTGGAGGCGGGCACAGCAACCCACTCCAGTATTCTTGCCTGGAGAATCCCGTGGACAGAGGAGCCTGGTGGGCTGCAGTCCCTGGTGTTGCAAAGAGTCAGACATGACTGAGCAACCAAGCACAGCCCAGCAAGGAGACTTCAGAGGCCAGAGTGCAGAGAAAGTGGAGCCCGTGAGTGACGGAATTTTACTGAGGGTGCAGAGGGCCCTGGTGGCCGAAGTTCAGTCCCGTCAATGTGGAGGGTCTGGGGAGGAACTGATGATGTAATGTGTGAAGTAATATGTGATATATGTGGGCTGTAGTATCTGTGTGATGTAATATGTGTGTGATTTCTATTAATAACAGAAATGGCCTTGCCCTTCAGTGGGAAAGGAGGTGTTCAGTAATTGATGCTGGAGAAATTGGTTAAAATCTTGAAAAAGAAAGAAAAGGGGCTCTTACCTCACTGCACACGTAAAAATCAGTTCCGAAGGGATTAAGCACTTAATGGTAATATAAATGTTTGTAACACTTTTATAAGACAATATAGGAGAACATACTATGACCGTTGACTAAGAAATAGTTCCTTAAAACCCCAGAAGTGACAGACAAAGCAAAAGCCTGACAAATTCTGCTCCATTAAAATTCATCAGCAACAGCGTAAATAAACGGACGCAGGAGCCACCCACGGGAGGAGGTGTTTTCAATGCATTCATCTGACAAAGGACTGGTGTCCAGGATGCGTAACCGACTCTCCCAAGTCGGTAAGAAGCAGACAAACAGCCAGATAAAAATGAGCAAAGGGTCTGAGCCTGGAGGAGAAACAGGACCACCCAGTGGGGAAGCTCCCAGTGTTCGGCCGAAAGCAAACTAAAACTGTAATTAAAAACGCTTCCCACACCTGTCCACACTCTGATACCATGGAGCACTGGTGAGGCGGCAGGAGGCTGGGCTGGGGATGTAAACTCTGCGGGGATTTTGGAGGGAGATTCAGCGAGAAGGAGCAGGGTTGAGATGCGGATCCACGTAAGTGACATCCAGACTCCCCACCGCGGCCCACGTGGACGGGTGTGCACGTGAAGTGGACGGCTGAGGGCTCCACACCTTGACCCCTGGGCACCTGTAGGAAGTCTGAGACGGGGGTGGGTGTTGGACTCTTCTTCACGGCCATGTTTGTAATTTTGCAAACTACCTGGCGTGGTGGAGTGAACAAGCCAGGTGTGACAGATTCAGACAGTGGGGGACACACAGCCGTGAGAGTGGGTGAACCGCCGGGAGCGTGGCTCTCTGGGACTTCACAGGAGAGGAGACGGCTTTGGAGACAGCATCGCAGAATGCCAGCATGGGTCCAGAGCATCCCTCAGACTTCCTTGCAGGTGTGGGGAAAGGACTTGAAATTCCAGAGAGCAGGAAACACAGTGACATTTCACCCAGGGGTGGGTTTGAAGAAGGTCACTCACGGGGCTTCAGAAGTTCTGTTTTTTTTTTAGCCTGGGTGGTAGATAATCCAGGGTTCATTGATGGCTAATACTTGTATCTTACATATAGTCTGAAGAGTCTTCTTATCTACTGAGTAATAAAGGAAGGACACCCACCCAAGTCCCACGTCCCGTGATTCAGTTAGCCTCTGCTGCATAACAAATGGGCCCCAAAGCTTCCCAGCTTCAAGCGGCCCATGCTGCACGGTGCCTGCAGACCTAGTGGGCACGACCGACAGGCACTGGCCTTTGCAACCTTGGGGATGGGGCATCCGCTGGGGCCTGTGTGGTCTGAACTCAGCTTCAGCTCTACGGCCTGGGGGCCCTTCCCTCCTCACCGAGTCCTCCGCCCACCGCGCGCTCTGCGTGGTGGGGACCCTGCTCGGCTCCACGGGGTCCTGTCAGTGCAGCTCCATCCCTCTGAGAGTCTGTCTCTATCTCTCTGCCTCTGTCTCACCCTCAGACCCCAGGTACTGAGAGATGACTGTCCCTGTCCCCGAGGGGTGATCAGTGCCCACTTGGAAAGCCCTCTCGACAGTTTAAAGCACAGGAGAAATCTTTCCATGGGTTCCTAAAGGCCAGCTGCTGTCCTGTTTGAGGGAAGAAATAGTGATTGCTAATATCTGCAATAATGAACCCCAACAAATGACACAAATTACTTCTCAGACAGCAACTTGACAAATGACATCTCCAGAGGAGTCCGCAGAAACGTCATTTGCCAAACTCATATTAAACATTCTCCCGAGACAGATTTAAAATAACTTTGGGGGTGAAAGTCTGAATCGTACAGACATAAAAGTGACAGCACGTGCTAGCTGGAATTATATATTTGTGAACTAATTCTCGCATAAAATTAGAGTTTGAGGACTTGACGGCTAGACTGGCCATTTTCAGTGTTAGCAATTATCTTGCAACCAGTTAGAATCTATACCAAATGTCATTTAAATCTTTCCCACAATGCGCTGCGTAAGGAAAAGCAGCCCCTACGGAAGCATCTGTGGAGGTTTCTCTTTTTCAGGCGTGGGGTTGCCTGTAACACTGAGTTGGCAGACAGCCCTGGGTGGGCGGTGCGGGGGGCGTGCATTTAATTCACGGGGAACACGGGGCAGCCCGGCCCTCCGGGCACGCCTGTGGCTGGACCGTGCGTACGAGGTCACACACGGCTCTGATTTCACGGCCCAGAGATGGGAGACCGTTCTGCTCAGACCTGCGGGGGGCAGGAGGAGAGGAGAGAGATTTGGGGTCTCCAGGTGTGACTCTCAGGGTTCATGCAGGGCTGGGCAGGACACTGACAGTGCTTTGCCCCATCCTCTGTGTTTGCTCCATCCCAACCGCCCCTGCTGGCGTGCAGCTGGGCAGCTGGGGACCGGCAGAGGGCACTTACTGGGACCACAGGGCAGGTCTGGGTGGGCTCCTGCAGACTCACTCATCTCCCCACCCACATCCCCAGGTCCATGGCCATCACGTCCTCACCTTGATGGCTGCGAGCGGTGCCCAACCGCGTCTCACCTGCCTCGCTAATCTACGCCAAGGTCCTGGACAGGAGCCGGGGTCCAGGCGCCCCAGTCCCCACCCACGGCTGACCCGCTCCGGATGCACGCCCTGCAGCCCTCGGTGCTCTTCGCAGAAGGACCCCGGGAAGGTGAGCTGATGTGAGGTCTGCACTGGGGCTGGAGGCAGCTAACCAGAGGGGTCTCTGTGGCTGCCTCGCTGCGGGGGCTGTGAGTGCTCCTCAGTGCTCTTGGCCCTGGAAGGGCTGGGGTGGGCTCTGCCCCTCCTGGCCCCTCTGGGGGTCTCAGTAAGAGTTGGTGCCCTCACGCCTCACTTGCATAGACTACTTAAGCTGTACAAGTACAGTTTTGCTTAAAAAGCTATAATCCCATGAGTACTTAGCGATCCAGACCGTGGTTCCATCTGAAAGCATCCATGTTTTTCACAACCTGCGACCAGACCTGCTGATTACTCCAGACCCTCACCAGGCAGCCGAGAGACCTGCAGTGATGCTTCCTCTGCGGGTCATCACCCTCCTCACCAGTCTCATTGGGAACTCTCCCAGCGGCTGGCTGAGATCTGGGCTGTGGGACACAGATTTTATCTCCTGGCTAAGCCTTCTCACCCCGTGACATTTTCACTCTGTTTTACAGACTTCCAACCAGCTTCATCTCTACCTAATCTCCCTGAAATGGCTTCTGGTTCATCACTGAAAAGCCTCCAGGGAGAAGGGCTGTGTGCTCACTGTCGCGCACGGACCCCGCTCCCCCGTGCCTTGTGGGCACCCAAGGGATGGAGGGTCACAGGTCAGCCATCTGCATCAGAAGAGAGCTCCGCCCTGCGCTCACGTCTGTGGGGCTGTCCTCACGGGGGCGGTCACTCTCGGGTTTCTGCTTGGCCGTGCGTGGCAGTGTGGTGGGTAGGTGCCCGGCTTGGGGCCAGGCTGGCTGGGTCCAGATCCCAGCCTCACCAGTTCCTGCTGCGTCACTTTGGGGAGTTTGCTCGACCTCTCTGTCTTCCCGTGTCTAAGGCGGGGCTGAAGACTCTAGCTGCCTCAGGCTTGATGTGAAGATGAGCAAGTTAGACACAAGCGAGTGCATGTAAAACCGAGGGACTGTGAACAGGGTCAAAGGCGTGTGCCAGCACTGCCGTCAGATGTGAGGTTGCGGTGAAGCGCCTTTGCTGCCCGGCGCCACGGGAGGAGCTGGGTGAAGGGGGCAGGGGGCTCTTTATGACCCCTTACCGCTGCGTTTGTCGTTGTTCAGTTGCTAAGTCACGTCTGACTCTTCACGACCCCATGAACTGCAGCAAGCCAGGCTCCTCTGTCCTTCACGACCTCCCAGGGTTAGCTCAAACCCATGTCTATTCAATCAGTGATGCCATCCAATATCTCATTCTAACCTAGAAGTATCTCAAAATAAAAAGTTAAATAAGAAAACCCAACCTTGATGGCTTGACAGGTGAGGTCTACCAAATTTTCAAGCAATAGCTGGTGCCAACCTCAGGAAAGTTGTCAGAAAACATAGAAAGAGCCACATCCGCCCTGCTCATTTTATATGGGTCGTGGGATCTGGAGTAAATTACAAACAGATTAAGCTAGCAAAAGAGTAGAGATTTCTAAGCCCATTTCATCGATGACCATAAATACAAAAATCCTAAATAAAATAGGAACTCACCAAAACTGACAGATAATAAAGCATAATCCCTCATTAAGGAGCTGAGATAACCAGGGATGCAAGGATGGTTCCCATCAGATAAGGCAGCTCACAACGGGCCACGGGCAGGCGGTCACACCCTTGCCTACGTGTGTCGCTACCAGCTGTAATGGGGTTCTGCACGGATTCAGCATAGTTTGCTCACAGATGTTGTAGATTTAATAGCTTTCCCCAGGAGAATGTTGGCAGAGTGAAAGAGGGGGCACATGTCGCGTTTCTTTCGGGGGGAGGGGCCGGTCTTGTGTATTTCCTTGGAAGCTCGGAGGGCCTAATCCGCCCCCCCGGCCCCGCGCTGCTCAGAGGGGGAACCTGGCGCGTTTATTCTCTGTTCTGGGGGTCTCGTCAGTGGACACGGGAAAAGGCGGCTTGGCGTTTACAGTCTTGTGATTTTCTGCGGACCACCTGTTCCGATTCCGTGGAGGGAGCTGCGTTCGCACAGGCGGACTCAGACCTCAGCCTGGAGCCCGCTGGCGGCCCGAGGTCCCATGGAGGCGAAGGGGCTGATCCAGGCCGCGGAGGGGCGCGGGCCTAGGACGGCCTTCAGGTTCGTCCACACGGACGCCTGGCCCGGCTCGCCCGGCGGAGTCTGCGGGTCGGTGAGGATGCTGTGCATTTGGATCGTGAACATCAGGCCAGCGAAGAGGAAGCCGCTCAGCGCCACCACGAAGAGGAAGAAGAGCGAGGCGCGCGGGCGCACGGGGGTCTGCAGGTCCCACTCGCCGCGCGCGTAGGCGCAGAGCGCGGGCACGGCGAGCAGCAGCAGCGCGTGCAGCGCGGCCAGCGCCGTGTAGAGCGTGAAGAGCACGAAGAACTTGCGGTTGTCCTCGCCCACGCAGTTGTTGACCCACGGGCAGTGGTGGTGCGCCTTGCGGATGCAGCGCCCGCACACGCTGCAGTGGTGCGCGCCCGGCGGCCGGGCGGCGCCGCAGAGCGGGCAGCGGGCCGCCAGGCCGGGCGCGGGCGCGGCGCCCGTGGGCAGCACGCCCACCGGCAGGGCGCCGGGGTCGGTGAGCATGGTCCGCGCGTGGGAGGCCAGGGCCAGGAAGGCCAGCAGGTGGAAGAGCGAGCCGTGCACCGCGCTGTAGGCCGGCCGCCGCGCCGGGAGCAGCCAGGCGCTCAGCAGCAGCGCGCCCTCGCTCAGCGTCAGTGCCCATGTGGCCGAGGCGCACACGATGCCCAGGGCGTCGGGCACGAACCACATGCAAGGTGCGCTCGGCGCAGCGCCCGGGCTCCGCGGGGCCAGGCCGGCTGGACCCCGAGTGCCTGCGCCTCGGCCCTCCCCTCCCGGGCTCCGCCTGGCTCCGTCTGGGACTCCCCTCCTCCCTGCCGCAGTGTTCTAGAATGTGCCCTCCAATGGGGGCTTTGTGAACACAGAAAGGTGCCCCCCCTTGACTGGGAAAAGCCCCTTCCCGGCGGTGACTCTTCTGTTTGGGGCGAACGGGGCGTTGGCCCTTCAAGGAGGCGGAGGTGGGGGCTGGGGGCGTGAGCCGGCTGTTGCACGTGGCCCTTTTAAGGTCCTCGCAGGAAATGTGGGCGAGGAGGAAACGCCGGGGCGCCTCTTGTGTGTGCGTGTTGGGAGCACACGTGTGTTTCCGCCGCGGAGCTCCTCTGCACACTAGCTCATTGATGCTCACAACTCTGACAGCACGAAGGTTTACTCCCCAGTTTGCAGATGAGAAGCTGAGCCGGGGATGGGGTGAATGGTCTGTGAGTGGCAGGCCAGGATCCCAGCCGGCTGCCCCTGCCCCCAGAGGAGCTGCACACAGCGGATCAGGTCTGCGCTCCGCCCTGTCTGCCTCCCGCGGTCAGGACGCCGCACTGGGTGCTCAGACACCGGGGAACAAGAGGTTAGGATGGGTTCGGACGGAACCAAGGGCCGGCATTCGGGAAGGCCCGCTCTGGACTCTTGGTCTAAGAAGTGGGTCCTGAGAAAAGACAGCTGCACGGAGGCCAGGGTGGCCGCCCCCCAAATGCCCACAGCAAACAGAGCGAGGAAGGCGCTGGGTCTGAGCTGAAAGGAGGCTGCCTGTGAAGGGCGCGCCCGCCTGGCCGCGTTAGTGAGAGTATAGCCCCCGGGGGGGTGGAGGGGACACGGCTGGGCGAGCGTCGCCATGAGCAGCACTCCTGGTGTGAGGGGCTTGCGGGGAAGAGCCGCTCAGGAGTGGCCGCGCCGGGTTTGGAGGCGACGAGAAGCGGGGGCGGTGGTGGGGGGGGACTGGAGCCCAGGACGGGGTGCAGAGCGGGGGTCAGCGCCCACAGAGGAGGGTGTTGCTGGTGATCCGGGGGCATCCCAGGGTGAGTGGACGCTCTGTCTCAAGAGGAATTCTAGCGCTTTCCGGGTGCCCCGTGGACCTCTTGGTGTCAGACGATGAGTCAGGCAGGACGACGGTGCTGGTCTCCCTCAACCGCGGGGGCTCTGAGGTCATTGTCCTGTTCTTCTGACGGTCACCGTGTTGACGAGAGGCCCCGGAGCCCACCTGCCACACCTGGCGCCCAGGTGTCAGAGAGCCGCCGGGCGGTAGGGGGTGTGCCTCGCCGGCACAGCTCAGCCTCCTTGCTGGGAGGGCCTGATGTGCCTCTTTGTTTATTCTGTCTTAAAATAATTACCAGACTTCACAAGAGTGGTTTTCAGTTCACAGCAGAACTGAGCAGAAGGTACAGAGACGCCTCGTCTCCCCGCCCCTCCCCGCCGCACTCAGAGCCTCCCCACCAGAGGGGACGTTTGTCACGACGGCTGCGCCCACACCTCCTTGCCGTCCGTCGTCTCCCAGAATCCACGGTTTAGGTCGCGGTTCCCGCGTGGTGTTGGACATTCCGTGGGTTTGGGCGCGTGTGCAGTGACGGGGTCAGACAGAGAAGTCTTCGTGCCCGAGAAACCCCTGTGCGGGGCCCTTGCCCCAAGCCTGGTGGTCCTGGTCTTTCATGGCCTCCACAGTTTTGCTTCTCCAGGAGGTGCTCCCGTGGGAAGCATGCAGTGTGCAGACGTTTCAGATGAGCGTCTTTTACCGGCTGGCACGCTGTTACGTTTCCTCTGTGTCTTTTGATAGCTTGATGTCTGTTGTGTTTTTTAACTGAAAACCAGATGCTGAAAACAGAATGGGGTATGAGCAATCATGGCAGGTGATTTGGGGAAGAGGGAATAAAGGACTCTAGGAGAAGCCGGGAAAGGTCAGGCACCTGCCTGAAAGGGTCAGCTCTGGGTGGAGAGGAGCCGGGAGGGGGATAGGAAGGGGGTGCGGCTCAGCGAGGCCGGGGGAGCAGAGCTCTTGGGAGCAGAGCCCCTTCAGAGCCGCAGGATGGCCTGATGTGTAACCGAACAGTACCCCATGGGGTCTTCTTTCTAGATAGACCCCCCACTCACGTGTTCCACCTACCTTCTGTCCGCAGAAAAATTTTAGTTCCAGAATAAATTCAGTCACAGAAGTGAGAACACGCAGAAAGGAAATCCATCAACGAAAAGTAATACTTCAGCTGTTGAGCAAAGTCAAGGACCTTTAGTTCCTCTTCAAGGGCTGTAGATAACCCAGCAACGCAAGTGCCCCGTACAGACCCCCGGCTGCCCGTGGGCCGCGGGCGCTGGTTAGCTGGAGCCTCAGGTGTCCCTGAAGAAAGGAAGCCAGATCCAGGGTCTCTGCGGGCCGGGGGCCGGGGGCAGCCTTGGGAGGGGAGGACCGCAGACCCGTCCGTCTGTCACGCTGCCCCCTCGGGATGCAGCGTCCTGTGCTGTAGCTGTGGACACATCCCGCTGGCCGGAAGGCCATCCTCGGGGTGCGTCCAGGAGGGAGGGGAGCCCCGGGAGGGTGGCTGGGCGGGTCAGGACCCTGGGCTTTGTCAGGACGCCCCCCACACTCTCGCTCTGGGGCATCCCGCCCACCCTGCTGACCCCACCCTGCCGGGTCAGGGTCCCACGTCAGCCTCTCAGCCTCTGCTTCTCTGCAAAGTGGGAGGCTCCCCTCTCCCGCCGGACGTGGATCCTGGCCCAGGTGAGGCCGGGTCTCCGGGGTGTTGTTCCCTCTGCCTGTCCTTTGCTGGCCCTGTGTGTGAAAGGGCTTTCCCCCATGTGTGTGAGGAAGCCCCAAACTGAAAAATAATACTTGCAATTAGGAAAAGGCTCTTTTATCCCAAGCTTAAAAAAGTTTTCCTTTTTCCTCATCAGGAGATGTTGATTTTAACCAAACAGCTTTTATGAATCTGATGATGTCCCCACAGCTCTCATCCGACTCTCAGCCTCCCCCGCAGCTTCTGTCTGCCGTGCCCCAAGACGACCCTCGGGTCGGCACGGGCCCGGTCAGCCCCCAGCCTCCGTGCTCGGCGCCGCACTGAGTGCTCACTGACTTGTGTGCGGGCTTGGACCGTGGCTGCAGCCCTCCTCCTCTCTCCTGTCCTTCTCTCTGTCAGATTTGGGGATGAGAGCCGTCCCAGCCTCGGATGCTCTGGGCTGTGCTTCCCGTTCTCCCAGCTGGGGAGCGGCTCCTGTCTTGTGGCTGAATATTTGCAAGCTCTCCTCTGTGAGGCTCTGGGCTCGCAGCCACTGCCGAGGTGGGTTTGGATCATCTTTCTGCCTGGCTTCCTGCCTGGTCCGGCTCTCTGCGCGTGGAGCCTCCTTTGGAAGATGGCACTTGGCTCCCCGGGACTCCCTTTCCTGGGATCAGCGTGCTGGCTGCGTGTCCTGTTGTGATGAAATGTCTTAGCGATTTCAGGCTCTGTTTTCTTCTCCATTGGTTTTCGGAGGTTTACCTGCTTTCTTGTTTTTTTCCCCCCCCAAAGAACTGGCGATTTTTCAAAGATCTGAAGTTCTAGTTGTGCACGTCTCCGTGAGCGCCTCCCTGCTGCTGCTCTGGTTCTCCTGGTGACTCTGGGAGCTTTGATTCAAAACCTCCATTTCCCTTTCTGCTTGTTGAATCTGACGCCTGGGGCCTCCCTCTGAATGGACGGTGGCGCTGCTGTTTGCATTTCTACTCACTAAACTCTTCTTGTTGTAATTTTCAGAAAACTTACTGTTTGGAATATTGATTTCCTTTTTAAATGCAGAATTATTCATGTATGTGTTCTAAATTGCATATGGTTGGACTTTTCCCTTAAACCTTATTCATTTTTGTGATGTTTCCTGGTGTTAATTGTACTGTCTAGAGATAATAAGACTTGCAGTTTCTCTCTGTAGCAATTTACTGTGGTTTTTATTCTGGGATCTTATTTACGATCAACATTTGCAAACCCTTCATGAATTTTGGAGGAAAAGCGTGTGCTCTGTCTGAACAGGATATTTATTAAATCAACCTTATTAATCATTTTATTCATTTTTCCCTACAATCGCATCTATTTCTGTCCGTTTCAGTGTTTGAAGATTGAATTGTAGGTTCGATTCTTTCACCCTAATTGCTTTTCTGTCAAACCTGAAAATATTTTTATTCGTCTTTGGTCTCATATAAAAATTTCAGTGCCTTATTCTTAAGCTCATCCAAGTTCACTGTAGTGGTTTCGTCATTCGGTCGGGGTGTAATTTTTGTCCATGTGAAATGATATTTGCTCTGTCCACTGTGTCTGCCTCTGGCCGTCGGCGGGGAACCCGCCGCCGCGAGTCCTGTCCCCTCAGGCAGCGTCCGGCGACTTTGCCGGCAGAATCCGCGTGGATTTTGGGTGGGACTGGCGTGTTTTCCTGAGGTCGCTTAGTGGTGCAAGAAATGCTTTAAAATCCAGCGGCTCAGCGAGCTGCCCTCCGAGCCCTTATTCTGTCCCGAGACTGAAGGGGTCTCGTCAGCACAGTCCTCCCAGGCGCCATGTCTGTTTCCTGGGTCAGCTTCTCTGTGCGGCGGGGACCTGTGGGCGTCTCGGCCCTTGCTGCCTGAGGTGGAGGGGACAGGATGCGTTGCTCTGAGTGGACGCCCCCCTCTCCCCAACACAGGGGATGCTGGCGGAACCCCAGCTTGGTCCCTGGGCTGTGAGGGCAGTCAGGTGCCCGATGGGAGTCTCTGACCTGGGGAAGACCCCCGCTCTCCCCACGTCCTGACCCCCGTCCCCTGAGGCAGGAGTGACGCGTGCCCTCGCCTCAGGCCGCTGTCCCCCTTCAGCTTCTCGGGTGGGGGGTGCCCCAGCTGGAGCCGTGCCGCGCTCGCCGATGTCCAGGGCGTCCGGCCGCCAGGCCCTAGCGCTTCAGCTGTTCATAGAGCCTCTGCCTGCGCGTGGCTTTTGGGTCCAGAGAGAGGCAGTGGCTCAGATTCCCAGACGGCCCCGGGGTCACTGACGGGCCCAGGTCCTCCCTCCCCAACCACCGCCCGCCGCCGAGCCCGCAGGCAGGCTTCCGAGACCCACCCGTCCCGGTCTGATTCCCTGCGCGGCAGGACACGTTGCTTCCTACCTGCACGGGCTCAGCTTAGCCAGGGAGGGTGCGAGAACACACACATCTGGCTCTGCTCGGGGTCACGTCGGGGACGTGTGGTGCGTGGATGAGGACACCTGTTCACTGGAAGTTGGTTATAAATAATTTCTATGAAATGAAGATACACGGGCATTACATGGGTAATACATGGGTATCACACGGGTAACACACGGGTATCACACAGGTAATACATGGGCATTACATGGGTATTACATGGGCATCACACTGGTAACACATGGGTATCACACGGGTAATACACGGGCATTACACTGGTAACAAAGGTAACACATGGGTATTACACGGGTAACACATGGGCATTACATGGGTAACACATGGGTAAGACACGGGTATTACATGGGCATTACATGGGTGTTACATGGGCATTACATAGGTATTATACAGGTATTACAAGGCAATACATGGGCATTACACGGGCAATACATGGGTATTACATGGGCATTACCCGGGTAACACACGGGTATTATGTGGGTATTGCACGGGTAACACGGGCATTACACGGGTAACACAGGTAACACAGGTATTACACGGGCAATACACAGGTATTACATGGGTATCACATGGGTAATACACGGGCATTACATGGGTGTTACATGGGCATTACATGGGTATTATACAGGTATTACATGGTTATTACACGGGCATTACATGGGTATCACACGGGTAACACATGGTTATTACATGGGCATTACACGGGTATTACATGGGTATTATATGGGCATTACACAGGTATTACATGGGTATTACATGGGCATTACACAGGTATTACATGGGTATCACATGGGTAATACACGGGCATTACATGGGTGTTACATGGGCATTACATGGGTATTATACAGGTATTACATGGTTATTACACGGGCATTACATGGGTATCACACGGGTAACACATGGTTATTACATGGGCATTACACGGGTATTACATGGGTATTACATGGGCATTACACAGGTAACACGTGTATTACACGGGCATCACCCAGGTAACGCACGGGTATGACGTGGGTATTACACGGGTAACACACAGGTAATACACGGGTATTACATGGGTATTGCATTTGGGGGCGGTCCCCAGGCTTGTGAGCATCGTGTGTGAACACATGAAGGACCCACACGTGAGACGCAGACGGGGGACTTGGTCCGTGGCGTCTGGGGCATTTGAAGGGTGCCGGCCCCTGGAGAGGGCCCCTCCCTGGGAACCAGCCAGGTTGGCCTTGGGTGCGAGCGGACAGGGGCCGCTTCCTCCAGGAGCCTGCTGAGCCTCCGGCTGGGGTTGAAGGGGAAGGGCAGGTCCTGAGGAGGTGAACAGGCCTGGGGTGACCTCGATGCACCCCAGCTCCCGACGCCCGCTTCTCCCTCCTTGGGGGGCCTCCACCCAGCTGGAGACTCAGCTCCCGCCTCCCCCGCCCCAGAGGACAGTGCTGCTGTGTGAGCCCCCCGCTCCCTCGGGCCCCGGGTGCTGCTGTGTGAGCCCCCGCTCCCTCGGGCCCCGGGTGCTGGTATGTGAGTCCCCCGCTCCCTCGGGCCCTGGGTGCTGGTATGTGAGCCCCCCGCTCCCTCGGGCCCCGGGTGCTGGTATGTGAGTCCCCCGCTCCCTCGGGCCCTGGATGCTCGGCACCCAGCAGGGTCTGGCGTGGCCTCGTCACGGGACCCGCCTTCCCCCTGCGTCTGCTTGCCTCGCCCCCCGCGCCCTCCCCGAGCCCGTCTGGGGCTGCAGGTCTCCTCCTGGGGCGGCTGCTTGCTCTCGGGGTCTGTCTGGGGCCGCCTGGGGGACTTGGACACTCCGAGGTGCCCTGGGTCGGGTTTCTATGCGGAGCCCCTGGCTTCCTCTGGAGCTGCGTCTCAGGTTTGTCACGAAGGTGCGTTCCGGGCTCCACTAGAGGGGTGGGCCTGCCAGCCCTCCAGACAGGGCGGCCCCTGGGGCGGGCTGTGGGCCTCAGAGTGCGGTCACGGCTCGGGGAGATGCTCTGTCTTCCTCTCTGGGGTCAGTCACTCTGGCTCTCGCGAGGCAGATGGCTCTGAGGGGGCTGGAGTGTGACCTGGGCGTGAGCCAAGGGCCTGGGCGTGGGGGCGTCGGGGCCCAAACTGGGCGGGCGGCGTTAGGAGAGGCTGGGTGGGGCGGGGCGGGGGGATGGTCCTGGACGTGACTGGAGGGTTAGGGCGGGAGGGCCGAGCTCCGCGTGGACAGACGGGTTTGTCTGTGCGTCACCACATGGGGGACACTCCTGGAGGCTTCTGTGACGTTCAGAGCGAGGGCCAGGCTCACGGGGGGTCTGGGGGCACTGGGACGTGGGTAGAGACCCCTCTGAGTTGATCATCCCGACCCCAGAAACTGTGATTGGAGAGGGAGCGTCCTTGTGGATAAAACTTCTCATGTATTCAAGATTAGTCCCTCAGGACAGATTTCCAAGAGTGAAATTTCTTTGAAAATTTATAAAACCTGTTGTCAAAATGTTTTCTGGAAGGGCCTCCCACTTGGTACACCCAGGCGGGCGTGAGAGAGTGCCGTCTCCACTCACCAGGCCAACAGCGGAGTCTCGATTTGGGGCAGAAATCACATCGATGCCCTTGTCCGCGTACCCTGAGCTGCAGAGAAGGTGAAGTGGGAAGCCCTCTGTTCAGAAGAGACACTCGCGTCCGGGACCCTGATCTGGGGGCGGTGCGCGAGGGTGGGAGAATCACGGGTTTCCCCACCGGAGGGGCTCCGCGGGCCCTCACGGCTCACACGCGTGTGCACGGAGGCTTCTTCCTCCTGTTAGGAATCCCAGAGTCTCACCCGCCCTGTGTGTCTTCTGCGGGCTCGTCCTGGAGGGATTTGGATGACGGCTGTATTGTTTACGCCGTCGTATGTGTTAATTGTCACGTTTACAAGGAGACTGATGGAAATCGTATACACACGTTGTTGTTCAGTCGCTCGGTTGTGTCTGACTGCTCGTGACGCCATGGACTACAGCTCACCAGGTCACTCTGTCCATGGGATTCTCCAGGAGAGAACACTGGAGTGAGTTGCCATTTCCTTCTCTAGGGGATCTTCCTGGACCAAGGATTGAACGCATGTCTCCTGCATTGGCAGGCGGATTCTTTACCACTAAGCCACCTGGGAAGCCCATACATGTGTCAGAGCATTAAAGTTTCAGGTTCTACAGAAACTCGTGTTTCAAACAAAGCAAGCCCCCGCCCTCTCCCGCCAGCCCCGTCTCTCGGAGCTCAGATGTCCCCGAGGTGCACGCACAAAGCCTCTCGCTTATAAGCACTTCCTGATGTTCCAGAGACCTGTGTGGACTGTCTCCTGCTCCTGCGCTCCCTGTGTCTCCACATCACTTGACTCCGCCTGGTGCTTGCCCGACCTGTCACCTCTGCCGGGTCTGTCTTGGCCAGGCTGGGCCAGTAGGAGCCGCGACCGAGGCTGCCTGGGACCCACTGTCCTAGGGTGCCTGCGGGCGGACGTGTCCCTGCTCCCTGGAAGCTTCCAGAGCAAATCGTCACCAACTGGGGGCTCAAAACAAGAGAAACTCGTTTCCTGGCAGCGTGGAGGAGCCCAAGGTCAAGGCGTCCCCAGGGAGGGTCCCCCCTGCCCCTCCCAGCCTCTGGGCTTTGCCTGCAGTCCTGGGGGCTCCTGGCTGCCGCTGTGTCTCCCCAGTTTCTGCCTCCGGTGTCACCTGGCTCCTGCTCCCTTTTTTCTTGTGAGGACCCGTGTCCCTGGACGTAGGGCCCACCCTGACCCCAGAGTGCCTCATCTTGAGATCCTCAGCTAATTACATCTGCAAAGATCTTGTTTCCAAATAAGGCCGAGTTCCAAGGCCTGGGGTGAATGAACGCGGGTCCCCCTTCGTCCCTGCAGTCCTCAGCCCCACTGGATTCTGTTCCTGTGTCTCTGGAGGGTGTGGGGTGTGAGCTCTTGTAGCCTCCCTGGCCCTGTGTCCATCCCATATCCGCCAGCAGCGTCCGAGCCGGGCCGGCCCCTCTCCCGGGAGCTCTGGGTGCAGGGACCGAGCCGGTGCTCAGGCGGTCGGACACGGTCTCGTCCTGTGACGGTCCCCGCAGGGGTCCCGTGTCCCGTGATGGCCGAGTGTCCTGTGGTGGCTCGCTGTGTGGGGCTGGTGGGGGCCCCTCCGCACGTTGTGTCTTTGTTGGGAGCAGCCATGAGCGGGAGCCAGGCCCGTCCGTGCTGCCGGGCTGCGTGTTAGCAGGTGACTCATGGCTCATCCAGCTGCTCACTGCTTCACAGTTAATTTACCCAAAGTCTCCAAAGGACCTGCTGAGCCCAGACTGAGGGGGCCGCTCCAGCCCCATCGCATCCTCCTCGGAGACCCCGGGCTCCCCGGGAAAGCGCCTTTGTGCGTCGGTGTCTTCAGCACCGTGGCCCCCATGGGGGTGGCCCCTCAAGGTCTCTCTGTGCCCAAGAAGCTGCTCCTTGGGGTGGGGGTCACTGCTCCCCGGGGGTCACCTCTCCATGTCTGAAAGATGCATGCTTCCCCAGGCCTGCAGGGCACGGCCCTCCCGGCCACTTTCTGCCCCAAACAACTTTCAACGTGGCCTTGGCCACAGGAGAGCCTCTGACCAGCAGGTGTGGCTCATGGGGCGCTTTGCTGCTTGAATTAGTTACAGACATGACAAGCTGGCGTTCTGCGATCTGTGGCTGTGTCGTGTGTCCGTGTGGCTCGTGTGACGTGGGCCGGGGTGTCTGCCTGGGGCTTCCTCCCCGAGAGGGTGGGGAGAGGCCGGGCTCATGGGCCTTGCTTCTGGGGGCGGCCCTGCTCCCGGAGGACTCACTGCAGATGTGCAGCCCAGTGCATGTGTGTGTCCACACCACACATGCACACATGGGCACACACAGGAACACATAGGCATGCATGCATGCTGCATGCACACATACCTGTGTGCAACACACAGATGTGAACAGGGACACCGACAATGCACACACGCACACATACACGTGCACACACACGTGTACACACAGACGCACATGAGCACCCAGACGCAGGAGTGGATCACCCAGCCCCTGAGGCTGAGGGCTCATCTCCCCGCTCCCCCAAATGCACCAGCCTCTGTCCAGCCCTCAGACTGTGTCAGGGAAACGAAGCTTCCAAGCACAGCTCACCAGGTGCTGGCTGGTTGGGGAGGCTGGGGGGGGGGTCTGCTTCCCCAGGAGGGTCGCCCCTGCCCTGGTGCCTGCCGGCTGCCCCTTCCACTCACCGCTTAGCTCTTTCTCTGGGACCCTGGCTGCTGAGCCTGGGGTGATAGAAACCTCAGTCCCCTCTGCGGGATGCTTGCCCCGACCCTCACACTTGGGGGCTTTTTCTGGGGCTCTGGACAGGGGTTCCCAGGCTGCTGCCACCTGCAGTCTGGCCCCTCCCTGCCCTGGGCTGCCCCCACGGGCATGCTCACAGGAGGGCGCGGTCACCCCCTGCAACCTCCTCGAGGGTGGCAGGCAGGCAGCGAGGCGGGGTGGGCGGTCTGACCGAGAAGGGGCTGGGCTCTGGGGACCCCCATGCCAGTGGGGTCTCTGCCGTCCCCTGGGGGCAGCGCCTGGGCCCCGAGCCCTCTGATGCGGCTGGGCTGTGACATTGCAAGGCCGGAAGCTGGGGTCACGTGCTCACGGCTTCCCACAGTCTCCTTAGGGCGAGCGGCCTGCCCATCGGAGCAGCGACTCCAGGGTCTCAGAGGCAGGACACAGGGGTATCCGACTCTACATCCACGACACGGTCACATTTCTGGATCTCTTCCCTCCTGATTGCTGGTTTTAACAGTGTTCACACCCCTAGGGACGCGGGCAGCTGTATTTCCTGATGGGAGCAGGGTGTTACAGAGAAAGCTGCCTGCCTGGGCCCGCGTTCTTTCTGGATCACTGCTCCCTCATCGCCCGCGCGAACAGCCCTGCATGGACAGTCAGCTTCAATGCAGCACCGTGTAATCAGACGTGGCATCTGTCGGGTGCCCGGGCCCGGGGGCGGCGTGTAGCTCCAAAATGATCCGATCTACCCAGAACATCTTAATGTTTTAGATTAAGTGGGCATGCGGGCCGAGCCTGCTCAGATGGCAAACCCAGGCTCTCCTGTGACCAAAAGGAACTTTCTCGGAGACCAGGAGAGAGAGAGGCTGCCCTGCCGGCCCCACAGACAGACAGACAGATAATTTGGGACCACAAGCAAACTCTTGAAACCATAAGCCAGTTCTCTGATGCCAGGGGGAAGGACTCATGGCAGATGAGACGTTGACCTCTACCGGGTTATCAGTCATCAAGTGAGAGATCTCTGCGTATAACGGATGGGGGTGTTATTTGGGGAGTGTGGGGATGGCCAGGGGGTCAGCGGAGGGGGCCCAGCATTCCACCTGCTCTCAGCCTGGCGGCTGAGCACCGATGACTGTGTCCCTGCCAGACTGAGTGAGTTTGAAGGGGCGGGAGCCCATCCGTCAGGATGCCACCCTCACGGGGCTCAGGCCTGGGGGACACGGGGCACTACCTGGGGCCAGGGACTGCCTGCACCTTGGCCTGGGGAGGCTTCTGAGTTTGCACGTCGCTCTGGCAGGTCTTATGATCATCCCCGTAACTTTCACGGCTTGTTTCATTTTACTGAAGTGGGATTCATGTAACACGACCATTTTACTTATTTATTTTTTCATGATTTGAATTTTTCTTTTATTTTCTGAAATGGAACCATTGTACATTGTACAAACCATATCTACTGATGGAATAAATAAGTGAAAAATCACACCGCTGTACAACACACCAAAAAAAGTCGTAAGGAAAAAAACAATTAGGTAAGGGTGAATAAAAAGGTCTTTATATCTCTAACCAGGTCCTTGGCTGATAACGGAACCTTGCACACCATGACAGCGTTGGTGATGGGAGGTCACCACCTGTGAGTCAGTCTTCCGCCTTCGGGTTATGGCTGTAAGTGCCAGCACTTTGTGGAATGTGTAACCGCAGCACCCCCCGCTTCAAGATTTGCGGGGAGTTAAGTTTGCCCTGGGAGCCCTTTAGGCTGCGGGGCCCGGTGATGGCGGAAGGCATTCGCTTAGGACCCCCGCCTCTGGCTCGGCCGGCTGAAAGGTCTTAGATTCCATGGTGGGAGAGGGGGCGAGAGGCGCAGGATGGCGTGGGGAAGGGCGGCGGCCCCGAGGAGAGGGCCGCGTCGGGGAAGGAAGCACATGTGGGTTTTCGCAGTCTCGTCATCCCGCGTGGAAGGCCGGCGTGGATGGGGGCGCCGAGCCGCTGGCCGCTCTGCCAGCCGTTTTAAAGTGAACGGCTCGGGGGCGTTCAGCACATTCACAGTGTTCTGGGACCACCGTCTCCATGGAGTTCTCAGACGCTTCATTGCTCCAAGGGCCACTCCCTTGCCAGGAACTCTGACGCCCCTCGCCTCCTCCCCCAGCACTGGCACACAGCCTGCCTTCTGTCTCAGCGGGTTTGCCATCCTGACATTTCCCATGAAGGGATTCACACAGTATCTGCCCTTTGCATCAGCATCCTTCACTGAGCCGACTGTCGGCAGCGTTCACGGTGCTGTAGCGAGTGTGAGGCTTCATCCCTTCTTAAGGCTGGATGGTCAGTCCATGCGCTTTATGGACAGACCACCTGTGTGTCCTCAGCTGAGGACCCTGGGGCTGTCCCCACCGTCTGGTGTGTGTGTGAGTCTGTTCCACATCTCTCGGGTAAAACAGGAGTAGAATCGCTGGGTCATGTGGCATTTCTATGTGTATCTTTTGGAAGAACAGCCAGACCACTCTCTAATCTCTTATTTTATTTTTCTTTTTAAAAAAATGTCAATTAATCGCTTTATTTGACTGCACCGGGTCTTCGTTGCGGCACATGATTAGTTACGGCATGTGGTTTCCCGACTGGGATCAAACCCGGGCCCCTATGTTGGGAGAGTGCAGTCTTCACCACTGGACCACCAGGGAAGCCCTTCTTACTGTGTTTCTAATTTCCCTTTGCTGGCTTTCCTTTGACAGCTTAAAAAAAAAGTGGGAAGAGCTTTTCAGCAAAGCAAAAGGAACAAGTCACAACTTAAATGAATTAAATGCGACACATTTAAAACACACCCTAGCCGCGTTTGATTTTGCCCGTCTTTACTTCTGCATACAGCATTAACTTATCAGAAATCACGATGCTGTGGCGTTGACTTGGCTTCGTCCTGAAAAGATTTCTCATTCAGAATCTCCTAGGATTTCAGTCCTAACTCTCCTTTGTGTTTTCCTAACAAATTACGAAACACCAGTGGATTTTAATAATTAAGCAGCGGCAAACCACACGCACGCTTAATTTTTAATTTTAATCGATGGGCGACGAACAAAGTTAACGACCGAAGTGTTTGCAGTGTCTGAAGCCTTGTCTTCCATCTCGGCCACAGAGGACAGGGTCCTCCTCTGATTCCTGGGAACGAGGTCGGGGACCTGCTGTTGGGACCCCCTCGACGGGCCCTGCCCCTCCCCCATTCCTGTGTGCCACCCCTCCCGCCCCCGCCAGTTTTGTCCCTGTCCTGCCTGCCTGCTCCCCACCGCCCGGAGCTCAGCCCTTGACGCTGGGGGCTGGGGGCTGCGGGGCTCTGGAGGCTGCCCCGAGCAGAAGGGGAGTCTGCTGGATGGGGGGAGCCCGTCTCCCCGGGCGGCCGTGCCTTGCCTTCTGCGCCCCCTGCAGATGGTGGTCCAGGAAGACTACCCTGACGCCCCCTCTTCCCAGACGCCTTTCCCCAGGGTGGATCCTCGTCTCCTCCGTCTGCCCTGCGGGCTTCCCGGTGTCCTTGCGTGGGTTTGGTTGTCTTACCCAGTGTGAATGGCTGCAGTCTCTGAGAAGGGCCCCGTGTCCACGTCACCTCCTGCCATTCTTTCTGGCGGTCCCAGCATTCTGTTGGGTTTTGGTGGGGCAAGTCCTCTCCTATGGCTCTTCTTAAAAGCATCCTTAACTATTTTAACATGTGTGTATTTATCTTTTCAGATTCAAACCCACTGCTTCAGAGTGAAGTAAGGTCGACCTGACTGCCCCCAGGAGCTCCTTGTGCAGCGAGCCCATGGATTTCCCTCCGAATCCTGTGGAAGCCGCTGGGTCTCCGAGGACCAGGCCTTCTTTCTGAGGAGAGCAGCTGCTTGTCTCTAAAGCAGCTCAGCAGGGGAAGAACTATTTGCATTGGGCTTTGTTTAATTTGCCCCGAGCCCAGCGCACTGAGTCCATTTGCCGTCACATTATCTAAGACAGCTCCAGAGATTCTCATCCTAGGATCAATTCCATTCCCGAGTGACATCCACTTAACACCCAGGGCCCCGTGCTTTTAGCTGAATAAAGGTCAGGCCATCCGCCGTCTGGGTGGCCGCCCATCATCGCAACGGACAACAGGCCACTGGGGAAAGGTTAATGGATGCAAAGCTCCAGACTCACCTCCACAAGCAGGTACCTATGCCTTTCAGGAGACATTTCCATTTTTACTCCGTTTAGTGGGTGGGTATTTATGCTTTTCATTTTTAACCACTCCATTTAGGGCGTTCGCTTGGGAAACACCATCTTGCTGGGGATCAAGGCCGTCCTTTGCCAGAAATCTCCGCTCTGAAGATCTGCAGATGTGTGAACCCCGCACCCAGTGGAAGTGGAGACGGTAAGTTAATAGATCACAGCCCCCCTTCCAGTCACCTCTCGGGAACCACATGCGTTTTGATTAACCCTTGCCAGTGGGACGGGGAGGGGCCGTAGGGACCCTCCTGGCATCCCTCCCTGGGGTGAGGGGGCGTCTTTGGCTGTACCTGGGCCAGGAGCCGGCCTAACCCATCTGCTAAGTCAGAAGTCCCGAGGGGGTCGTCAGTGATCCAGGGCGGTGGACAGCTGCGGCTGAGAGCAGCTGCTGTGCACCTGAGCTGCCGAGGGCGAGGGGGTCTCTGGGGAGGGAGGGGGTCGGGTGCAGGGTGCGCTCCGTGGGGGGCGTCGCCGAGTCTGGACTGTGGGGCGGCCAGCCTTGCGCTGGCGGGTGTGCCCTTGGCCTCCAGGCCCGAGTGCGCTTCGGGGCAGCCTGCTCTCTGACTGTGGGGGCCGGCCCGACCGCCTGCTGTTGGCAAGACCCCCGCCTACTCCTGAAGTGCCGGGGGCGAGACCTGGGTCCCTGAGCCCCTTTGGGATGACAGGAGGGGGGTCGTCTGAGACCCTCCAGGACAGAAACTGGAGAGGGCTTTGCTTTGCAGGTCCAAGTTCTCAGCCTGGAAAGTGGCCATGGCCTTCAACTGGTCAGTGGCTGTTCCTGGCATGGGGGTCTTCCAGGACCACTGGATGCAGAGTCTGGGCTGGGCCCTGGGCAGGCATCTGGGGTGCCCGCCTGGGTGAGCATGTTGTGCTAAGGAAGCAGGCAGGCACCGGAAGAGGCTGCTGATCTGCCGGGTGGTGTCTGGGCGGGACCACACTTGTGTTGTGACCCTGCAGCTGCGTCTCTGCCGGCGGAGAACAAGGGGACAGACCGGCAGACACCGCGCAGTGTCCTCCATCTTCTCTGGGGACCAAATGGAATCATTGCCACGTCTCTAGTTTTTTAAAGATAACCTAGATTAATTACTAGTTTTACTGGATATTGAATAAATATCAAACAGATGTTAGCGGCATGTGGAAGACAAACAGCGCTTGTGTAGAAAATAAATTTATTCTCGTTATCGTGGTGTCTATTTGGGTTTCATAGACTTGCTAAGTGGATGAGCCTGAAAAGCATGAGGAGTCTGCAGCTCCTCCGGGGACCTGGTGTGGTTGCGCCTTCTGCAGACCACGGCCTTGGTTCTCTCTGCCTGCAGGAGCATCTCTCAAGTCCACCCACGGTCGCCGTTCCAGGCGGCGCTGGGCTCGGAAGCTCCGCAGACTCGCTCAGGCTGCAGGCTGGTGTCCAGGGTTCTGCCCCGGCGTCCAGGGCTGTGCGGGTGTTTCTGTGTTTGCCTGTGACCGTGTGTCCTCAGGAGGGCTGAGAGAGGCCCCTTTGCAGGCGTGGGGTCCTTCCCAGAGTCCACTCCTGAGCTGACCCCGTCCTTCTGGACCGACCGTCACCTGCGCTTCCTTCTGCCATGCTGGCTTCTCATTCGTGGCCGGCTGTAATAAGACGATTCATTTTCATGTTTTAGTTCTGTTTCCCAGCCATGTGCTCGGTGATCTTCGTGGTGGTTCTTCTTGTCTGATTCTCGTGGGTTTTCCGGGAGCCTGAGGGTGTCAGCTCATGTGGCACGTCATCGTAATTCACTTCCTTCTTCCTGTTTTAACCCTGATTCTGCCCCCCCTCCCCAGACAGCTCAACAGGGCGATGGCTCCAGTGGGGACGGCATAGCGCCCTGACCGCCGGGCTCCTGGGCGGGTCCCCGAGGAGGAGTCGCCTGCCCCTCGTTGCCTGGAGAGCACCTGTCTGTGGCAGCAACGGCTACGGGGGTGGGGCGTGATTCTTCTCCTGAAGCCTCCAGATTGATGACTTTTAGAAACAGTTTTACTTGTTTCTTTGTTACTTTTGGCTGCGCTGGGTCCTCAGTGCCGTGGGCTTTCCTCTTGTGGCTGCGCGCAGGCTTTCGTTGCAGCAGCTCCTGTAGGTGTGTGGTGCCAGCTCTGGGGCAAGCGGGCTGCGTGGCTGCCACACGTGGGCTGAGTGGGTTCGGCTCCTGGGCTCAGGGTCCCGGGCTCAGGAGTTGTGGTGCCCAGGCTCTGCTGTGCCGTGGAAGTGGGATCTTCCGGGTCAGGGATCGAACCCTCATATCCTGCCCTGGGCCACCAGGGAAACACATGGATTGATGAATTAGAGAATTTTTTATACTGTTTTTAAAGGTTACACTTCATGTATGGTTATTATAAAATACTGGCTATATTTGTTGTGTAATACATCCTTGAGACTGTCTCACCCCCAATATTTTCTACCTCCCATGTCTGTTCACGTGGGGCCAGGTTTGCAGGGGCCTGGCTGTGGGGAGGCGGGAGCCTGGGAGCCTGGCCCAAGGCTGGCAAGAGGGCTCCGTCTTCAGGGTCTCCTGTCCGTTTTTTCCAGGTCCTAGAAGGGAGCCTGGCGAGGTGCTGACTGACCCAGCAGTGGACCCTGGGCACCCGGGGGGCCTCAGCAGGGCCCCAGGCCCCTGCGCCTCTGGGAGGGATCCCGAGTGTCAGCTTAGGAGCCTCCTAAGCTGTTCCTTTTGCCCCAGGTTGCTGGGTGGAGCCTCCCTGTCCGAGGTCTCTGAGAGGTCCCTGGACCACACGTGGGCCGCTGCCCCGCTGGACAGTGCCCTCCCTGTTCCATCACACCTGCCCTGGTCCAGAGCATCCTCCCTGGCCCATCACACCCGCTCTGGTCCAGTGCATCCTCCAGGAAGGTGCTTCCTTCAGTTCTCCCCCTTCTCTCATCAGTCAGACCGCATGCAGCTTTCTTGGTCAATAGGGTTGGATTGAAGGTGTCGGGGATGAATAGATGGGGATTTAGTGTATAATCAATAGTGCATTTCGAATGAGGGGATAGACTGGATTGTTTAATACGCGGTTCGGGTCCATTGGACCTGTGATTAGAGAATAAAAGTCAAGTAGCAGGTCTTGGCCCAAACCCTCTGGAAGGAGCGTGCTTTGTGGAGCTGGCCAGGCGGGGTCTTGCTGCTCACCAGAGGAGGAGGGAGAATTTGTGGGGTGTGAAGTGGGGGCCTTCCTGAGCAGGACGTGGTTCTGAAGTTGGGGCAAAAGGAACAGACCTGCATATATGGATGTAAAGCAAGCAAGCAAAAGTCTGTGAGAAATGCATCGTAACCAACGTCCTCGGAAAGAAGCCGAGGGGCAAATAGATTTGAGAACATCCAGTGAAGGGCAGGCCTCTGTAGTTACCGGAGCCAGCCCACCAATTTCCGAGATAATTGGTGGCAACAACAATAATGACTTAATAGAAATAGGGAAAAGGGGTAAGATCAGATAAACAGAAGAACTAGAAACGGGTAAACATCCCCCACTGCGCAGAGGTCTGACCCGAGAGGAGACAGTGATGTCACGTCCGAGGGCTGGTCTCATCCGTGAGGCGTCCGCATAGGACACAGGGCAGGGACGGAGGGGCCTGCTTGGCGCGGCCACCCTGGGGGGCCGACTCGGGGCCAGGAACATGTGGGCTCCGTGGTTCTGGTTTTAAGCTCAGGGCAGTGTGAACCCAGCTTGGGGAGGGGGGCTCCTCCCCGGGGACGGGCTCCCTGCTGCCCCCCAGAGGCCTCCGCCCACCCCCCGGTTCCAGCTCGAAGCCTGAGCCTTTTGGCCTGGAGGTCCCTCTCGTTCCGTGTCTCTGAGCCTGAATCCTGCCCCCTGCTTTCCTGCTGTCTCTCTTCACCTTGATCAGCCCTGTGTCCAGAGTGGGCACCAGAGGGGGTAGCACCGGGGAGCTCCAGATGCCAGCCCTCCGCCCGCGCCCGCCACCCTCTGCTCCCCTGGGTGGTTGCCACAGGGCCAGCATCACAGGCCCCGAAGACAAGTCCAGGCTGGGTGGGTGAATGCTGAATGAGGCGGTGGGGGTCGGGTGCTGGGAGTCAGGGGCAGCTGAGGGCGGTGCCGGGCCTGGGTGTGGAGACAAGGGACGAGGCCCAGCGGGAGCGGGGAGGCGGGAGAGACCCAGCCTGGGAGCTGCACGGTCGCGTGCCTGGGGTCTGCGCCCATGCTTCTTGCCCGGGTCAGAGGCCAGGGCTCTGGGCTCGGCCAGGTGGGCAAAGGTGGGGTCACTGGCAGAGGGATCCCCGAGCCCTGCAGACCAGATGCCCTGGGAGAGCCGGGGCAGAGAAGCTGCACGCCTTGGAGGCCCGGGGCACCTGCAGAGCCCAGGAGTGGGATCTGCCAGGGCCGGGGGACAGGAGGCCGTGAGGGGAAGGCCTGGAGCCGGCCAGGGGGCCCACCAGCTTTGTGACCCTCTGAAAGCCTTGGCTCGGAGCCCCGCTGGCCTTGGCGTGGGGGGTGAGGGGCAGGTGGGTGAAGCCCCCGTGAGTGTCGGTGACAGCAGGCTGGAGACAGAACACAGACCCTGTAAATCCAATGATCTCAAGCGTCACCTGCAAAAACCCAATTACGGAGCAGATTAACTCAGAGTTACAGATGCAATTGAATAAGCGAGGCGCGCTTGGCTCACACAGTCCCGCTGGATGGCAGCCAAGCTCAGGTGCCGTGGCTGGGGGGACACATGGACAAGGGCGTCCTCGGCCGGGGCGGGGTGACCTGCAGGCCTGCCCCGTGCCCTCGGCCACTCAGGAACTTCACCAACGCCCGTCGGAGACTTCCGGCTGCAGCACACACCGCGGGCCGGCCCAGGGGCGAGCGGGACCTGACGCCTGGCGGCCGTCGGCCTTCGCTGACCGCTCCCATGGCTCTGCGGCAGCTGTTCTTTTGTTTACAAGTCCACCGGGGGTCCTCTGAGGGTGGACCGCCCAGCCTCCAAGAATGGGGCACGGTTTATTCTGGGCACTGATGGACCCCGAGAGGAGGCAGAGCCCAGGGAGGCGAAAGGAGAGAGCCGCCGCGCAGGGGGTGGCCCTGGAAGCGCCTGTCCAGCCGTCTTCCTTGCCCAGAAGCTGAGTGTGGGGGGCTGAAGACAGATACGTGGTGGTGCCCCCGGGGAGCGCCGAGACCCTCCTCCTGCCCCCCAGCCCATGGCAGGATCTCAGCCACAGAAGGGAGCCTGGCTGGGGAGGTGCAGGCCAGGGGGACTTCCTGGAGGAGGAAAGGTTTGGGTGATTAGGGAGAGCTGAGAACAGAGAGGAAGGGGAAGCAGCAGGAGGGCGGAGGAGGCCGGGTGGGGGCACGCCTGGGGCCTGGGGTGGGTCAGGGCAGGAGGTGAGCCCGGGAGCGGGTCAGGGCAGGAGGCGAGCCCGAGAGTGGGGACTGGGGCAGGAGGTGAACTTGAGAGTGGGGTCTGGGGCAGGAGATGAGCCCGAGAGTGGGTTTGGGGCAGGAGGTGAGCCCGAGAGTGGGTTTGGGGCAGGAGGTGAGCCCGAGAGTGGGTTTGGGGCAGGAGGTGCGTCCGAGAGGCCCCTGTGCCCAGGAAGCGGGGTCTGCACGGGGCAGGCTGAGGAGGGATCTTGGGGCTGGGAGGAGGTCAAAGCCAGTCTTGTCTAGTGACCCTGAGACACCGGTCAGCACACCCTTTTCGCTGTGGGGGAGGGAAGCTGGGGTGACAGTGATAATCGTTTATTAGTTTTTTGGCATCTCACATGTGGGATCTTAGTTGCCTAACCAGAGATCGACACTGAAATCCCTGCCTTGGAAGTGCAGTCTTAACCGCTGGACCACTAGGGAAGTCCCCTCAAAACAACATATTCTTATTTTAATTGACTTCTGATCTTTCTGAACTTTCTGTTTCCCGCAGGGCTGAGAGGAGGACTCTGTCCTTGGAGCCGGCTGGGAGATTCTAGAACAGATGGGACGTGGTACAAGGCGGGCTGCCTCAGGCGGAGCCTCGGTTTCCCTGTCGCAGAGACGGCGTCCCCACATGGGTCCTTTCTGTCCCCAAATCCATCGCGAAACGTGTCAGTAGGACTTCGAAAGTTCCAAGAAGGGACGGCTGTGACGCAGGAAGTAACCAAGTCACTCCGTGGATGGAATCTCGTGTGCAGAGCTGTGGTCTCACTTGAGGGTCTAATCCAGTGGTGAGGTTCTGACGGCCCCGTGGCCTGTGTGCACAGGGGAGGTCTCTGTGCCACTGAACTGCGGCCTGTTGGACCCTTGTTCTGGCTGAAGGGCGCTGAGGGCAGGGTGTCAGGCACGAATATTCAGAGAACAAGCTCGGGACCAGGGCCCGGGAGCCCCACTCAGGTGTGGGCGGTCCACCCGCAGACGTGCGCAGGAGAGACCTCGGGCGTCTGCCGCTCCCCAGGCCTCCAGTGTGTCTGCTGCCCCTGCCTCAGCTCTCCTGCCTCAGTTTATTCATCTGTGAATTGGGGACGGTCAGGATTCCCCTGAGACTGTTTTGAGCTTCCAGTGGGAAATGAATGTCAAACCCTTGCCCGGAGGCTGACACACAAGCCGTGTGCTGGCCGGGAGCCGTCCACACTTTGCACGCAACACAAGAGCGTAAGACACGGCTGTTTCTCACGGGCCAGAACTGAGCAAATGACTTTCTGTCAAAACTTTAAACACTGTCTTTGTAGGGTATAGTTCGGCGAGGCAGAAAAGGAAAGACGACCTCAACAAAAGTAGGTTACCTTTATTCAGGCAAGGAGGGGCGACAGTCGGCCTGACGACCAGGCTGAGCGCTGAGAGGGGTCAGGGAGGCTTCATACTTATAGGGAGGTTTGTGGAAGCAATAAGGGAAACGTCGATCAGGCGGGATATCTTGAGTATTCTTTTGTTGAGATGACATTTGTAGCTGGGCAGGGGGTGATGAGTCTTCTGGGCGGGTGGAGGGGGTGGTAGGTTTCCGGACAGGGGGAGTTAAGTCCCAGATAGATGCAGCTGGCCTGGAGCATCGGGATGGAACTAAAGCTGTGCTTCGTTTTCTCCGCAGTTAGACGATTCAGCAAGGGGCCTTTGAGACTGCTGTTCTTGTTCCTAGGCCCAAAGACTCCTTCAGTTTTCCTCTTGGTTACCACGTATGAGGAAAGAGAAAGCAGCTCAGTTCACGGTCATTAATTTAAAACACTGGACACCTTGAGAATTGAGGTAGTTTCTGTTCTAATAACCTCACCAAGCCCAGCTGCCTGGGGCCACCAGCCCCCAGCCCAGTCCCACGACCTGGGTCCCGGGCCCATCCGGGGAGCTGTGGTCCCTTCTCTCAGCTGCGACCAGCTTCCAGGCTTGTGTCTGTGGTTCTTCCCGTGCCGGGAGGTCTCTGAGTTCCTCTGAGGTGGAGGGTGCTGCAGGCACCACTCTCTCTGGACCTGTCCTCATCACACCCCTTCCTCCCGGCCGAGTCGCCCCGCTGGCCCCTGCGGCCGCACGTCCGGCGTCTCCCCGGCTGCTGCGTGCACATCCTCTGGCCGTCTTCTCCGTGACTCCGTGTGTTTACTTGCTCCTCACTTCACTTGCAGCCCCGCGTTACCCACTCTCTGCTGCACTCCCGTGCTCGTGGCTGACTCCTCTTCTGACCGTCAGACACAACCACACGCTCGGCTGTCTGTGCCGGGTGGGACTCACGGGGACCAGCCAGGGTCAGGCTTTGCAGGGAGTGATGCGGGCGGCACCATCCCCCTGCGTGTCCGTCGCTCAGGTGGGCTGGCGAGCGGCAGCCAGTCTGTGCTTCGAGCCCCGAGTCCCGGTTCGTGTCCCTGGTTATGGATCTGACCTGCGTCAGAGTTGTTACTTCCCTCTCCCATCCCCCCTCCTTTTGTTTTTCATTAACAGTGAAACCTGGGAGGTGGTCCGGACCCCGAGGAACTTCTCAGAGCCTTGGAACTGTGCATAGCTTCCGACTCCCAGCCGGAGGCCGCGTCGGCGTTCCTGCCGCTCAGCTGCCCAGACGTGTGGCGGGAGGCTGGGTGGGTGCCCCCATGTGCGCCTGGCCCCTGAGCTTCCTGGAATCCTGCCAGGTCGGCGGTTCACCCCTCCAGGTGCAGAAGAGGTTCTTCTGAGACCACCTCCCTGGAGCCCTTGTCCACCCGCTGGCGGGATGCTGGGCACCCAGCTTCTGTACAGATTTTGCTGGTCAGCTGGTGGGTTCCTGTCTCACCGAGGAATTGTTACCTTAAAGAAAACGTTCTCAGAGCAGCCCCTCCGACGAGGCCTGTGGCTGCAGGAAGCCAGTCTGTGGGGCGGGCCAGCCTGCACATGGGGGCACCCACAAGCCTGTCCTGGGCTCCCCAGGGTGGCGGGAGCTGGGCGCTCGTCCCTGGGCCCCCCTCCCCTTCCGTCCTCCCGAAGGAGGGCGTCTGCCTTCCCTGCCCCGTCCTGCTGCAGCCCCATCGCTCCCTAAACCCCGAGCTGAGTGAACGTCCCCCAGACAGCCCAGGGCCTCATCTAATTTCGCTGGGAACACAGCTCAATTTGAGCAAAGCCATCGGCGAGGAATTCATACTTTCCCCATAAGCCAGCGGCCCTGGCAGATGTCAATACGGGTGGGATGGAGGTGCCATTCAGACTCCAGGTCCATTTAGATGAAAATGTCTAATCAGAGAAACAGTAGGGGCTTAGGGAGATGGACCACACAATTCCAAAACAATTTATCTTGGAAATTAACTCCGAGGAAAACTTTACCCAGGGGGCTGGAGCTTTAAGTTTTGTTTTCAATTTATTACAACCCAAAGCCTCGTTTCCCGCCAGCGCCAGGGTTAGCGCAAGTCTGGGGTCAGAACAGCTCCGGGCAGAACCTCCAACTCGGGCTGCTCCACGGGGGGCCCCCCTTCTCGCACGTCCCAGGCTCTGCCATTCCAGAGTCCCCTATCACCAACTCTGTGGCTCTCAAGCCCTGAGCGCTCGCCCTCTGGGTCCCCATGCGCCTCCAGGCTTGTCCTCCATCTCTCCCCTCCTGGAGCCTCCACCCGGCCCCATCCCACCCGCTGCGTCCCCCTGCGCCTGCCGCATCCGCACCCAATCCTTGCTGGCAGCTCTCGGCAGGGACTGCGACCTTCAGGCCTTCTCCCCGCCCAGAGCTCGCCCGTGGCTGCGTAGCCCGGGGCAGTTCAGGGGACCGTTGGGAAGCTGGTTCCGGAGCCAGGCTGCTGCTGGAGGGCTGTGTGGCCTCGGGCAAGTCGCTGCCCCTCTCTGTGCTGATTAGATCAGAGCTGATGGGAAGTCTGCTCATGAGCTGTGGGAGGACGGGATGCTTGCATTCAGCACAGGCTGTTTGGAACATGGAGACGCGGGGAGCGCACATCTACAGACCCCCAGCCAGATGCCCCAGGGGGCTCACACCCAGACCGGGGAGGGGGTGGGCAGGGGGCAGAGGTCCAGAGTGGGCCATGGTCCCGGAGCCTGCTCACCGCGGGGTGGGGGGCCTGGGGACATTGTGTCCCCAGGTGGTGAGGAGGCCCCACAGAGCTTCTGGAAGCTGGGGGGTCTGGTGGTCTGGGCGCCCCCTACTCCTGCAGGTCCAGTGAAATACGAGCTCGGCCTGTAAGCTTGGAGCCACTCTGTTGGGAATCGTGTTTCTTGATAAACAGGAAAGTAGAGAAATTTTCAAACCACTAGAGATTCAAATAAACTCTCAGTAGGTAGTAAATGGAGTCATTAGGGAAACAGAGTGAGTTTGCTCCCTGAGACCAGCGTCCCCGCTGTAACCTCGGAGTTTACTTCCCCCGTTTCCAGGTGTCTGAGCCCCTGGTGCCCGGGCGGGGGTCGGGCCACTGGGTTGGGGGGCGCTTGCGGGGGGGATTGCCAGGAAGGGAGGCCGCTGAGTCCTGCAGGGACACAGCCTGGGCTCACGGACTCTGCGAGACGGGTCGGGGCTCCTGCCTGCACGGGGCGGCCCTGGGTGTCCAGGGGTCTGTCGGGAGCTCCCCTCCCCTCCTCTGCGCATTCACTGCAGGACGGACAGTCCTGGGCGGACACGCTCAGCGGTCAGCTTTCCTCCCGGGGCCGGTCAGGGTGAGGGTCTCCCTCGGGCCCCTTGAGGGGTGTGGATGCAGCAGCTGTCAGGCAAAAAGTCGGTGGGCCCTGGAGTTGACCTGGAATGCTGCAGGCCTCAGGGGCAGGGCGAGGGGGCTACGCTGCAGACCGGGGTCTCTGTGGTGGGGTGGGGGCTACCAGGGCCCAGGCGTATCCTTGGGGACAGCGGGTGGGGGTCTGGGCCCCCGACACCCTCTGCTTTCTGTGAGGACAGTGAGTGGGCGGCGGGTCCTGCCCTGTGTCGGCTTCCCGCGCCCCAGGTCAGACTGCTGTCAGGAAACTCAGCGCTGCTGCAGCCGAGGGCACGTTTGGGGGTGGGGCAGGATGTGGGGAGCCTGTGCCTTCCGGGCGACCTCAGCCTCGCTCCCTCGCAAGGGGACTCGGGGGGCTGTGTTCGTGGTCCTCACGTGTGAGTGGGAGCTGTGCCCGCAGCCCCCCAGCTGGGCCCCTCCTGCGGGAGCCCGGGCCGCGGTGGGTCAGCAGTGGTCCGCGTTTGCTGGTCTGGGCGTGCGGCGGGGCGGGGGGCGTTACAGCTGAGGTGGGAGCCAGGGTGGACTCCCCCCGACCGGAAGCAGCTCAGGTGGGGGTCCCGGGGCCTTGGGGGCACTTCCAGGCTGTGAGCCCCCCGGGCCAGCCGGGAGCTCACCTCTGAGCCTGAAATCGGCCGTCAGCTGAGCTGCTCTTCAAAGGCAGCTAAAACCACGTTCTGCTAGATAAAGGCTCTTATTCCGAGTTTCCTCCTTGCAGACGATTCCGGGGGTTTCCTGAGCGAGGCAGCCCCCTGCCCTTCCCCGGGGCAGACGCTCCGGCCCCTGGACCCGGGACCCTGCGAGGCGCCGCACCGTCTGCAGGTGGCGCTGTGTCCCCGTGTTGCCCGCGTTGCCGCCCTGACTTTGCTTTCGTCTCGCGCCGTGATCCGCGGAACCTGCGGTTGATCCAGGGCTCGGGGGTCCTGAGTTAAGGCCGGGTAAACACGGGAACAGGGCGTCTCTGCCTTGCGACGTGACTGCGTCTGTGGCCGGCGCCCTGGGTGACGCTGGATCCGCTGTTTCTCGACGACGGTCCTTCGCCGGCATCCCAGCAGGGAAGACCCTCCTGGCCTCGACCCGGGGGCGGCGGCTGAGGCTCTGCCCCACCGTCCCGAGGAGCCCCCAGCCCGGACGCGTCTGCAGGAGCCGGAGCTGCTCGGGGTCGAGGGCGCGGAAGGTGCTGGGGGCCGGCAGGCCTTCCATGTGGGCGGACGCCCCAGCTCATGGCCCCACTGCGCCCGGAGCCGGACCCCCGCTTCGGTCCTGGACGTGGGTTCACGAGCCTCTCACTGGGGGCGAAGCCCTCAGGCCCTGCCCTGAACCTCACCTGTTTGTCTGCAGGAGGGAAGCTGGGCCCCGACCAGCGGCATATTTCCTTTGATTATCTTCCAGGGCTGCTCATTCCAAGGACACTGGGCTTGGGGAGCTCTAAAGAGCAGCACCGGGGCGGCTTCACCGGGGCGGGTGGAGGGGAGGCTGGAGGCGGCCTCGGGGCCTCCGGGGCGGGTGGAGGGGAGGCCGGAGGCGGCCTCGGGGCCTCCGGGGCGGGTGGAGGGGAGGCCGGAGGCGGCCACGGGGCCTCCGGGGCCCTTGTCGTGGCCTGTGCTGCTCCCGGGTGCTCAGGCCCAGGTGAGCAGCGCCTGGTTCAGACCCTCAGGGGAGCAGAGGGTCTGGGCGCCTTCTCCCCAGGCTGGTCCCTTGCTGGCCGGGGGTCGGTGGCCTCAGGACACTGGGCAGGGAGGTTGGAGGCCAAGGAACTGTCCAGGGCCTCTCATGGGCCCTGCTGGGTGTGGGGAGGGGGCCATGTCCTCACCGACTCCTCTCCTAGTGGGGGCTCTGGGAAGAAGTGGGGCTGGGAGTCATGTCTTGACCCCTTGACCCCCGGGCTTCTGCCTGGACGGCCTTGGTGAACTCGGACCCGCACGTTTACTAATGTGGGGGCTCCCACCCCGCCTTCCTCCCTGCTCGCGACACGCTGTCCTTTTGGTTTCTTTTGGGATCTTTCTCTTTCCTTCTATGGGCTCCGCTTTTAACAGCATTTCACGTGACTCCACTTTCTCTCCTCTCTTACACATCTTAATGCACTTTTTTTTTTTTTTTAACTTTTTGGTGGTTGCACTGGAGTTTGCAATGGGCTTTCATGAAATCCTCCAGGCCAGAATGCCGGAGAGGGTAGCCGTTCCCTTCTCCAGGGGATCTTCCCAACCCAGGGGTTGAACCCAGGTCTCCTGCATTGCAGGCGGATTCTTTACCAGCTGAGCCACCGGGGACGGCCCTCTGAGGTGGTGCTGGTGGTGAAGGACCTGCCTGCCAATGCGGGAGACATAAGACTTGGGTTTGATCCCTGGTTCAGGAAGATCCCCTGGATCTGGAGGAAGATCCCCTGGAGGAGGGCATGGCAACCCACTTCAGTGTTTTTGCCTGGAGAATTCCATGCTCAGAGGAGCCTGGTGGGCTACAGTGCCTGGGGTCACAAAGAGCCGGATACGGCTGAGCACCTTAGCGCGAACTGGCAGGCTGGAGTTTGCAACATCCGTTCACCGGGAACACAGGTCCACTCCGCACAGCCCTCCCCACTTCCTGGGGGTGCAGGCGCCTGCAGCGGGGATGTCCCCAGTCCCTGCTTAGTCACTTATCCCAACTCCACAACCACCAAACACACGGCCGCCGCTATCGGGTTTTTGAACAAACTCTTACGCATTCGATCACTTGAGGATTAGAAGAGGACAAGAGATTATTTTACTTTCATTCATTCTCTATCATGTCTCCCCATGGTAACTGAGGTCTGGGACTCCTGTCCTTTCATTGGGTGACCCCGACTGTGCCAGACGGATGGTGAAGTGTGTTGAGGGGGTCCTTGGTAGTCCGGCCCCTGGGGAGCCCTTGCCCTGGGCTGTGACCTTCACCTGTGGGCCTGGCTGTTTTTCCCCCTGACCTGGGATGGAGGCTCAGAGGGCATTGGAGAGGGGAGGTCAGGAGTTGGGAAGGATTTTAAGCAGGAGGTTCGGGGGTGGGGTGGGTGGGAGGGCATTGCTGCTGTTGTTCAGGCGCTCAGCTGTGTCTGACACTTTGTGACCCCAGGGACTGCAGCACGCCAGGCCTCCCTGTCCTTCACCATCTCTTGGAGTTTACTCAAACTCATGTCCATTAAGTCGGCGATGCCATCCAACCATCTCATCCTCTGTCTCCCCTTCTCCTCCCACCTTCAATCTTTCCCAGCATCGGGGTCTTTTCTAGTGAGTTGACTCACCACATAAGAAGGGCATGCTGGACTCTAATTCAGGTGGCCGCGAGCCCCACATCCACGGGGATTTGGTCGACCTCAGCGAGGGACTTTCTGATCTGAGGGAATAAAGATGGGCTGGACCGTGTGAGAGTGATTATCTGGGCTGGTCCCCACGGCACAGTCACAGAGAGAAGCTGAGCCACAGCGGCCGTGCTGAGACATTAAAGAGCTGGAGGAGACTTTCACAAAGCCTGGGGTGGGAGTGGAGTCCAGAAGTCACAGAGGAGACGGCGGATTTAGCTTCTGAAGAGCAGCTGGGTCCTTCCCTGGCCGGAGGCAGCAGACTCTGTCCCCGCCCACCCCTCTGAGCGGCCTCCGCGCCCAGCCAGGGCCGGGGTGGCCCAGGCCCCCACACTCCCTGAGGGCGGGCATGGATCTGTGGATGGGGGGCCGCTGCCCGGGGAGGGGTGGTCATGTTTCTCTGATGCCTGCCTGGGGGTGGGGGCCAGCCTCACCCCAGTTCTCCCAGGGCCCCAGAGACCCCCGTGCCTGTTGGGGCTTGCGGCGGAGCTGGGGGCTGGCCAGGCAGAGTGCAGACCCCCCGGTGGAGCTCAGAGTCTGGCGGGGGTTGGGGCGGGGCTGGCGCTTGTGTGGACCATGCCGTCGGGGTGCAGCTCCTGGCGTGGGGGTGCTCCTCTGAGCTCTGGACAGAACAGCCCATCCAGGGTCACCTGTGACCTGACCAGGCCCCCGTCACAGGGAACCTGTGCAGGTGACTCAGGGACATGCAGGGGCCTGGATGGATGGCGGGTTGGCCGGGAGGAGAGGGCCCCAGGGGGCAGGAGGCGGAGCCCTCGGGCCGTGAGGGAGGGGCCGTCGGTCCAGGCCGAGGCTGCGCACGCCACCACCAGGGACAGACTGGTCGAACCCCAGTGGTGGGGGTGGCGGAGCTGTGGACGTCGGGAGTGACCAGGGGCGGCCGAGACAGATGACAGGGGCACAGGGGACACACCTGCCCGGGCAGCATCAGTGCAGCGAGACTCCCGCTAATCTTGGGGATTACAGGCCACCCCCTGTTCCTGGCGGGCTGCAGCCTCCTCTCTTCTCTGTGACGCCTCCGTGGAAATGCCAGAGTGCGTCCCGCAGCCTGGGCTACAGCCGGGAATGGCCGAGGCTATACCCATGGATGGAGCCCCTGACCTGGCCTGGCTGGCCCCCAGAGGAGTGACTGGAGGGTGAGGGGACGTGAGAGCCGAGGTGGTCCTTGGCGCGTCTGCTTTCAGTCCCAGAATTGCACTGGCAACGTCCCGTGTGCGATCGAGGGGGCCAGGAGGGGAGACCTCCACGGCCTGGGACAGGGACCTCCCTCCAAAGGGGGTGACCAGAGCAGGGTCCTGGGAAGAGGCCAGGAAGAGGTCGGGTGGGCAGAGGTCGGGCGTGCAGAGGTCAGGTTTACAACTTGAGCTGTCATGCCACCTCTAGAGCGATGTCCTGTCTGTGACTCCTCCTAGGAAAGGTCGGAGTGTGTCCCACAGCCTGGGCTGCTGCCAGGAATGGCCGAGGCTACACCCACGGACAGAGCCCTTGACCCAGGAAGAGGATGATGGTCTCTGATGGGGTGGCATGGAACGTAACTCCTACAAAAGTCCACATTGGTCCTGAGATGCCACGGCCCCTTTTTACCCACTGCTTTCCTAGAGCATGGAGCTCTCACAACCTTTCCGATCCATCAAATGGGGCTTGAGATGCAATGACTTATTTATGAATGAAGTTGGAGGTGGCGCATTAATAAGTTATGTGAATCCATTTTTCTAAGAGTATGATGGAAGAATTAGTTGATGTATTAGAAATGCTGTGAATTTTAATATTGTGATTATTTGTTCTTTTAAAGCAGAATTCATTTTCAATAGCTCAAAAATTGTCTAATTGAGCACTTCGTTTACATTAAGAAGTTGCCTTAAAAGTGGGGGAGGGTTTTCTCCTCCAGAATTAATGGAAACAGTGAAAAGTTCTTTAGGAGTCCTCATTTATCAAGGAGGTAATTTCTGCTTATTGATAAATGGGCGTTGCAGGCCGTGAGCCTGAAGCAGGTGCGGTGTGCGCGTCTACATTGGGTGCCTGAGGCCAGGACTCAGGTCTGCTCCCGGGACGAGATCAGTCTTTGAGGAAGATTCCAGATGACCCACTGCAAACAGCTCCGAGGGGCGTCTGCTGGCTTCCTGGGGTTATCTGGGCGCGGCTGGGCATGTGGGTGGGAGACCCGGGGTCAGGGCCTGCTCACCGCCTGCCGATGGCCTGGAGTGGCTACTGGCCACGGGGCAGGGTGCGCTGTCCACCCTGCCCGCCGGTGGACCTGGACCCTGAGCAGTGGGGCTGGGCAGCCCCCCTGAGGGCGGCCTTCTGTGGACACCCCCATGTGACCGCTCCTGGGGCATCCGCCCCGTGTGCCCGGGAGGTGCTGGGCTGCTCCTCCGGGGACACGTCAGGTGCGGGGAGGACAAACTTGCCTGCCCGTCCTCGGCCTCTCTCGGGAGATGAGCCTTGCGGAGCTGTCAGGCCCCCACGACTCGGGCGGTGGGGGGCAGCGTCTTCTCCGGCTCATCTCCAGACAGCCGGCCCTGCTCAGCCTGCTGGGTGCTCAGGCCTCAGAGGCGCTCAGGTGTTGCTCACGGTGGTGACGACCGGGTGTGACCCCGGGGAGCTGTGATGTCAGTCTCCAGTGGAGCACAGGTGGTCAGGTGTGGGGAGGAGGGAGCCCACGTGTTGGACGGACGTCCCTGTGGCTGCGTCTCCCTCTGAGTCTGATGACTGGGCAGAGGTGGGGAGGGACCGGGGTCTCTGGGTGAGGGGGTGACCCAGACAGTCTGAGGGCACAGCCTGGCGTGGGCAGTTGGATGCAGGAGGTGGGCCGGGTACCAGGGCGTGGGGACAGTGACCTTCCCGGGGGCGCCTGGGCTCCCCTGGGAGAAGGTGAAGGTGGGTGTGTGAAAGTGCAGACCGCAGATGAAGGCTCAGGGGTGGGGGTCTGGTCAGCGTTGGGGACGGGATGCTGGGGGTGGGCGTCTGACACAGGAAACGTGAAGTCCGTGCTGCAGGCCTCGTGGTGAGCAGGGGGCACCCGTTTCCCTGTGGGTGCGCCGAGAGGAGAAGGGGTCGGGTCGTGTCTGGGGGAGGAGGATGACGGGGACTGGGGGAGCCTGGGGGTGTGTGTGCTGTGGGGTCCCCGGCCTCCTTGCTCTGTCTCAGGCAGCGTACCCCCCGGCCCCAGGGTCTTCCTGTGAGTCAGGCCTCTGTGACCCGGATGTTCACCCCCTGGTCTTGGTCTCCTGTTGCTTTGGGTCTATCTCTTGATCTTCTGCTGCTGCAGCTGAAACACCCCCAGGCTGTCGCCCCGGATATCCTGCAGGTCTGGCCCCCTCAGCTGCGTCCACAGGGGCTGGACCCACTCTGGGCGTCTGGGGGAGGGGCTCCTGCCCTGCAGCGTGGCCACCCCCCAGGTGGAGGCCCTGTCCGGCCAGCATGTGGTCTGGGCCGCCCTCCTGACCTCCAGGTAGCGCCCCGCGTCTCTGGGGTCTGCCATCTGAGTTGCGTGTTACCGAGGAGTCAAGGAGTGTGGGACCAGCTCTCCGAAGATGCGGCCACATGTGTCCCGGTTCACAGACCACCCCGAGAGGCTGGGAAGCGTCTTCCCATGCTGTCTTTTTAGGAGAGCGTCTGCTTGTGAAGCGGGATCAGGCTGTGCTCTGGGAAGAATCCCAGGGCCGTTCCCTTCCTCCCGGTCTCTGGCTGATGCAGTTTCTCTGGATTCTGTCTCTGTGAGACCCGTCCCTCTCCCCCTGCCCTGGGGGCGCGACCTCCTTTCCTTCACGTCCCTGACGCTGCGGCCACCAGGAGACGCCACAGGGGACTGTGCCCGTCAGCCCCAGAGGCTGGATTCGGTGGGCTCCAGCACAAGCCCCGACTTCTCGCAAGGCGGCAGGATGAGCAGTGTCCTTGTCCACACGGCCTGAATCCACAGGGGGGTCCAGCGGGGAGGCTGGGGTGTGCGGCGGGCTCCGGTCCTCTGCCCCTGCGGGCGTCGGGCGCACTCTGGACGGCTGTCAGAACACTCGTGAACATCCTGCTTGTGTCTCAGACCAGTGTTGGCACCAGAAGGTCCTTGGGTGGAGGGTGGCTGGGCCTCACCTGTCCTGGCCCTTTGGGGTTGAAGCAACAAAACACCATAACCAGGCGGCTCGTGGACGGAAACGTCTACTTTCTCAGGATCTGGAGCCTGGAAGTCGGGGTTCCTGGTGCTGCAGCTCCCGGGTCTGGCCAGGGCCCGATTCTGGGCCTTCCTGCTGTGCCCTCACATGCCTGCTGGTGTCTGTCACGCAACGAGGGCACGAATCGTGGTCATGAGGGCCTCATCCTCATGACCTCATCACCCCACGCCCCGCCTCCCAGGACTGGACCCTCGCCCTGGGGATGCAGGTTCCAGCACGTGATTCCAGGCATGGCTTCACCCTTCTCCTCCCTGCATTTCCTGGATGAGACCCCTGTGTTCTGGGGACGCCTCCTCCATCGAGCTGGTGGTTCCTGACCTCAGATTTGGGGCCCCCATTGCTGCCGGGGTCACCTTCGTGCTGAGGAGGATGGAGCTCAAATTCAGAAGGAGCACGCAACGAGGCTGGCAGTGTTTCTCCTGCCCTTGAAAATTCTGTGGGGAGAAGTCTGTGGTGAGATGTTGGTGGACTCGCCCAGGCCGACACAGTAATGAATACACCTTGACTTTGACTTATCCCTTATTTTAAAACATGCCTTTGTTATAGAGCTGAAAAATGCTCATTATAGAGGGTTTGGAAAACATTGAAATACACAGAGAAGAAACTTAGAAATAAATCAACCAGAATATAGTTGCCCAGAGACAATTCTTGTTAATTTTTTTTGATATATTTCTTACGGAAGTTATGTCTTCCTAAGACTGCTATGTAAAGACACAGGGATCATGTCCCAGGTCTACTCCTGCCTGAAAATAGGACAGTTGATTCCTAATTAATAGTTTTTTTCATCTCGTAAGTAATGAATTTTAGCCACATTTGCATGTGTGGATTGTGTGTTCTCTTGCTTTCTTCTGTTTTTATATTAAATTATTGATGCATGAATTCCTTTCTCTCTTCTATCGTCTCCCGCTTGAGACAAACACAAAGACAGCGGGCCTGCCATGCGTTCGTGGGTGGGCAGGCTGAAATCTGAACGAGAGGAGGGGCCGTCAGCCACTGGGGGAGATGAGGGGCCCTGGGCAGAGCCGGGCCGATGATAAGTGAGGGTCTGGCCACTCTGCTCCAGGCACAGGAGTGGCCTACCCGGCGCGTCGGCCCTGAGACCGCTCGCCAGCCCCCTCCACACTGTCCCCCGAGACTCTTAGAGCCCAGGCCTCCGGGGGGCTGGTCTCAGGCCGTGTGGGCGTATGTCTGGCTGCGATGGCCCTGCCCGCAGGCTGGATGGACCAGGCAGCTTGAAGAGGCAGAGGACGATAGCCTCCCCCTCCTGGGACAGAGCTTCATGGACTGGCCATGGTCACCTGTGCGTCCACATCTGCTTGACTTACGGAAACAGAAGAGGGTGGATTGTGGGGGGCTGCAGTCGGGACCCCTCCCGATGGAGGGTCTGCACCCCAGCTCGGAGCCCCTGGAGGCCAGCTCACATGGACCGTATTCAGACAAATGCTCTCCTGTCCACGAACACAACTGCCCAAGAGGTGGCCCCATGAGGCCTGGGGCCAGGTTCCTGGTAAAACAGCCAACCGCCCCCGGTTCCATTTGAACCTACCTGATCCCCCCTGACCTGTGGGTGGGGCCTGTGGGTGCCCTGAGCCCTGGTCTGGGGAGGGAGCATCTGGCCCGTGGCCCTCACGGAGCCTGAGTCCATGCAGGTGACGGGCCCTGTCCTGAAGGAGCCAGGAGGGCGGGGGGTGGTGCTCTGTCTGGGGCTGGGAGCCACTGCTCTCCCCTCTAGGAGCCTGCCTTGGAGGTGAGGGGTGGATGGCATGGCCTGTGGGTTACCGGGAATGAACGAGCTGCCCGTCTCCCATGCCCAGCAGATGCCAGGCGCTTGTGTTTTCACAGAAGGAGCAGACAACCAGATAGGGGGTGCTTTCAGCTTTGTGAGCCTTGGGGTCCCTGTCTGAACTCGGCCACTGCCTGTCCAAAGCAGCCAGGAAGATAAATGAATGGTGTGGCTGAGACCAATATAACTTTATTCCCCCAACAGCAGCATCTGGGTGCGGTTTACTCACCCAGCTCTAAAGCCGTGCACCAGTCTGCATGGCCAAGCCATGCTGCGTAACAAACAGGCCCCGTCCCGGTGCATCCCTGGCAGTTTTCCAGGCAGCCCCTGCCCTGGGAGGGGCTCTGTCCACCCGAGGGCCTGGGGGAGGGATTCTGAGGAGCCACTTGGCGTCGGCGTCGGGAGCTCCTGGTCCAGGGGGACCCGCCGAGTGTGGGTGGACGGGGGCAAGGCCTCCCTGGGAGCATCCTCAAGGCGCTGGGTGTGATGTCAGTGTTTCCCGGTTCAGCTCCACACGTGGGTGTGTGCCGAGGACAGACCGTGACCACCCAGAGAGAGAGGGTGACCCCGTGCCGCCCCGAGAGTGAGCAGCTGCCTCTTGGGGTCCTGGGACGTGTCCACGCAGCATGGCCCCTCGGTGACCGTCTCTCTGGTCGGCTCCTCGGCCAGGGAATCTGCAAGGAAGGTGCTGCCTAGTGCAGGACTTCCAGGGCAACAGGGTCCAGCCCGGAACAGCCGGTGGGCCTCGGGCTGCACGAAGGACATGCCACTGACGGGAACCCGAGTCTGCATTAGCGCCGTGTCCTGAAGACATGGGTGCTTCCCCCACGTGGCTTATGAAATGCACATTTAATTACGTTGAGAACAGCTCCTGTTTGTAGACAGCGCGTGATCTATTTGTTTACATCTTCTTTGACTCCTGCCCAGAATTGTCAGTGTGGCCCTGAGGAACCAGGGAAGAGCGTCCCCGTCAGCGCAGTTATTAACACGTCGTCCACAGAAACCTCCCCCGGAGCGACGCGGGGTGAACCTGCGCGGGGCTGGGTGCCGCCGTCGGGGCGCCTGGCGCTGGTCCCGGGGCAAGCTCCCGCCCGGTCCACCCGCGTCCACACAGTTTCCCGATGCCCAGCTGCTCTCTGCCCTCATCTGCACATCCTCCCCTGAGTGGGCTTGTCTCCCAAAGCGGCCTTCACAGAATTGGCTGCTCTCGTGGACGAGAAGACAGTTCTGTGGTTACACGCTGCGTCCCCTGGAAGGAAGGTGGTCTGAGCACACGCCCACCACATGTGTGGGGACAGGGCGGGCGAGGTGTGGCAGATCCCACACAGTGATGGGGGTGACGCTGCCTGGCGCTTCTTGCTGCGGCACAGATGTTTCTGCACCGTTTTGAGGGTTTCTGCTGGAGGCCTGTTCAAGATGCCAGCGGGGCAGTGGCTGAGAGGATTTCTGACCTAAAGACAAACGCCCTGAAGTGTCAACAGCTGGGGCCAGGCCTCCGAGGCCGCTTAAGAAATTAAAGTGTGTTTACATCATGAGTTTTAACAAGGCTGCCCTTGTGGCCACTGGAGACGGGTTCACTCACCACTTCCCAGGGTGGAAGCACATCCTCAGACAAGCAGCCCTGGGTGTCTTCTCGCAAACGGACAGCCAGGGGTACCTCTGGCCCGTGGCCAAGCGTGCAACCCAGCCGGTGGTTAGAGTCACCCTCTCAGGGACGAAGGGGAGGTCCCGCAGGCTCTATGGAGAAACAGGAGCGACAGGCCCCCTGCAGGGCCTGGCTGTCCCAGGGGGCGAGGCTGTGGGTCCTGGCACCGGCGGACGGCTGTCGGGGACACAGGCGTGCAGGTGGGCTGTCCAGCCTGAGTGCCAGGGCAGGCGGCGACGCGTCCCCACTCAGGACAGGCAGGCGGAGAGCAGGCTCCCTTCCATTCTGCTCAGGCCTGCGGGGGACGGACGAGGTCCGCACCCTGGTGGGGGGGCAGTCTTCCTCACGGTGGCCACCGACTCAAACGTGATCTCGTCCAGGAACCCCCCAGACACGGCCAGGCGTCCTGTGCGCCCGCGGCCCGTCGGCTGACACGTAGCTGGCGGTCTCGGGCCCCGTTCCCCAGGGCAGCGGGGTCTCTACAGCCCCTCCCGCAGGTCTGAGGCCGCCTGCAGAATGCCCAGCGCTGCTGTGGACACACCGCACCTTCTAGGACGGGGGAGGCAGGGTTCGAAGCAAGGCTGGGTGGACCCAGGACACAGCCCCGCTGACCAGGAGCCCTCGATCTACTGAGAGCGGAAGGCGGGATGGCCCCGAGCCACGGCCCCATCCTGCAGGCCCCTCAGGAGGCTGCGGAGCAGCCGTCGCCGGGCTGGAGTCCAGGGAGCGCCCCGGGGCCCGAAGGACGAGGGCCCGCGATGCTCTTCATCTTCCCGGGCGAGCTAGGGGAAGGCGGCCTTCATCCTCACGCCTTCCCCCCGTGTTTGCCGTAGCGGCACGGCGCGGGGCTGGCCAGAGGGCAGGTCGTGTCTGCTGGACGGCTCATGGCTGGTCTCAGGCGCCCGCTGTCCACTCAAAGTTATGACAGCAGTTCACCAAGGGGGCGGGGCTGACGTCCGTCCTTCTGGAGGCGGCAGCACTGGACACGGGTCGGCCCTGGGCACGACCCCTGACCCGCCCTGGACCCCCCTTTCCCTGGAATAAGAAGACCCCAGTGGACGGTTTGTCCTCAGATGCCCACCCCCGCCCTAAACTCCACTTTTCCTCCGGGACCTGGGTCCCTGCAGGTGAGTCTCTAGCTCCTCGGTTCTGAGTTTCTTCTCCCTCTCGCCCCTGCCAAGCTCGTGGGGGTCTCGACATCGCCCGGGGCCTGCAGCTCAGCCGGCGAGGAGCCGGGTCAGTGGCCGCGGCCCAGACAGAGACACGCGGGCAAAGACGGGGCCCGTCCACCGCCTGGCTGTGGGAGGGGTCTCCCTGGCAGGCGTGCCGCTGCCTGCGGGCTGTGTGTCCCAGGGGCCCCAAGGCACTGCAGGCCCCGAGGAGCTTATTTATTTGAGCGCAGTTGTGTAATAAAGTATTTAAATGGCTGTAGCATTCTTCATATTTTATTTTTTCCTCTTGGAGCTTATGACAAATAACTTGGATTTCATGAAATATATATTTTAAATGTCTTTACCCACCAAAAAGGCAATTCCCTTGCATGTTAATTAGATTGGAGAGATGAAATTGGAGGCACAAAAGCATATTTATAATGTGCTTTATTAATCATTGGCTGTTTCCAAGAAAATAATCACGTTGGACAAATGATAATATTTTGCTCTTATAATTGCGTCTCCGCGTTTATTCAAAACTCTCAGGGCTTCCCATTTGCCTTCAATTAATTATTCTTCTTCGAAAGACTGGCCGTTTTCCCTTTTTTGGCGATGTTTTTGCTGCTTTTGCTCCTGGGAAATGCTGCGGGAGCCCTGCCCTAGGAGGACGCCTGACGCCTCCCTTCGCCTCTGGTCCGGGGATCCCAGGGGGAGCTAGACACCCTGACAGACCCTGGGCACCCCCGTCCACACCACGGCCCTGGGCATCCCTTTGGCTCTCACCCAGGGACACCCTCTGCCTCCTGGAGTCCCTATCGTCTCCATCACCCTCAGGCCTCAGGGCAAACGTGGGCTCCTCCAGGAGCCCTGCCCTGGCAAGCACACAGGCCCCGCTGGCTCCCTGCCGCCCTCAGGGTGACCCCTTCATCACGCGTGGAGATGCTGACCCTCCTCCTCTGTCCAGGAGAGAGCAGGCTCTGGCCGCCTGGCGGGACGTGGAGGCAGGGGTGCCTGGGGGTGTCCTTCCCCCTGTGGGCCCCTCCTGCCCTGAAAGGGCGAGCGGTGTGCAGGCTGGGGGTCGCAGGCCGAGCGGCAGCCCCTGGGAGCTGGGAGCCTCGGCCGCCGGCCGACTTCCGGGAGCCCCCGGGCAGCTCCGCTCGGTGACACAGCAGGTGGAACTTTCAAAGCCGTGGATTAAGATTGACTCTCGCAAGACACCCAGGCCTCTGAGCGTAGGCATGGAGGGAGCGGCCGACAGGGCGGGGCGGGGGGGGCAGGTGGGGGGGCAGCCGGGACTCCGGGAGGCTGGCTCAGGCACGATTCTGGGGTCCCTGCCCTCCTGGGGTGTTGGGGCCATCCCCGGCATTCTGCCTACGGCCCCCACCCTTGCCCACCCCCTGCGTGCCCGGGGACCAACCACGGCTGTCCAGACAGGCTTCCAGAACAGCAGGCGGACCCCCAGCCTTGCCCCATTGCCTGCCCTGGGCAGGCCGCCTCCACATCCACCTGGGCCCTTCCTGCCTGGCTTCCTGCCCTGACTCTGCATAGCCCGGCCACTGACCTGAGCCCCAGCCGCCCACCTGGGCCCTGGCTGCCCACCTGAACCCCGGCTGCCCACCTGAGCCCCGGCCGCCCACCTGAGCCCTGACCCCGCCAACCCCTCTGCAGGGAGACCCCGTGGGCCCCACGAGCCCGCTCCTCCAGCTTGCGCCGCCTCCCCTAGATCCCGGGGGAGCCGACCTGGGGCTCCCACAGCTGACTCTGCTGTATGGTAGTTATGCGCCTCGTGTTTACATCAGCCAGTATGCAGACTACACGTGGCAACACAAACAGATCACGGCATGTTCCGCACACGAGGAAACAGCGTTTGCAATTACAGCGCTTCAGGGTGACTGCATGCTAATCACCGAATAAACATGGACTGGTAACACGGTTCGCTGTGCGCTCTGAAACGGAAATCCGCGTCGGTGGGTCTGGGAAACCCACTGCCCGCCTTGCACGCAGCGCCCCCGGGACTCGGGACCAGACTCGTGTCTCCTCTGCTCTGAAGGCTGCCAGGCCGGGTCCCTTGCTTGGCTGTGCCGGGTCCATGGGGGATAAAGATGGGAGCTTCCCCCTGAAAGATTCCTGGAAACACGCCCAGGGGCTCTGAGGAGAACGGGGGCTTGGGGTGCTGGTTCCTCCTGCAGGGCATCCTTGGGGCAGCGGCGCTGGGAGCCTGGACCAGGGGAGACGCAGACCCTGGGGCGTGAGGCCTGGCTGCTTGCACATGTCCTTTTTGGAGATGTCCTGACTTGTAGGTTTAAGGTCTGTCTAGTCAAAGCTGTGGTTTTTCCATTAGTCTTGCACCAATGTGAGAGCTGGACTGAGCACTCGAAGGCTAAGCACCAAAGAATTGATGCTTTTGAACTGTGGTGTTGGAGAAGACTCTTCAAAGTCCCTTGGACTGCAAGGAGATCCAACCAGTCCATCCTAAAGGAAATCAGTCCTGAGCATTCATTGGAAGGACTGATACTGAAGCTGAAACTTCAATACTTTGGCCACCTGATGCGAAGAGCTGACTCACTGGAAAAGACCCTGATGCTGGGAAAGATTGAAGGTGGGAGGAGAAGGGGACGACAGAGGATGAGATGGTTGGATGGCATCACTGACTCGATGCACATGAGTCTGAGCAGGCTCCAGGAGTTGGTGACGGACAGGGAGGCCTGGCATGCTGTGGTCCATGGGGCTGCAGAGTCGCACACGACTGAGCGACTGGCCACCTGAAGGCAGAGGAGCTCGGCACCGCTTTCATCTTCCTGTCTGTGCTTCTGTTAATGCTCCCACTTCTGTCTTTCGTCTTAGCTTACCAGAACCACTTGCCTTTTTTTGTTACTTGTAACTTCAACAGTCCTGTTACTTCCCTACTTGTTATCTTCAATTAAAAAGCCACTTGGGTTCACGAAGGCACTGTGAGCTGTGCTTCGAGGGTTTCCTCGGCTGCAGACACTTTGCAGGGCTTGACAGCACACAAAACGCAAGCACACACGAAACGTGCCGCAGCCAGAGTCAGGATAGACGTCTCAGGGGCTGCGGGACCGACACCCCCTGCCGGGCTGAGGACACAGACCCCGCTGCCGGGGTCCAGAGGCTGCTGGACGTCGCCACGTCCGTGGGGCCCGAACTGGACGCGGGGTCTCACCTGCTTCCCTCACCGCACGTCTGGGGCAGCCACCGCATGTGCACCTGGGCTTTGGGCGCCAGCTCTGCTGGGGACCCCAACCTCGAGGGACCCAGCAACCCCAGACCCCCGCACGGGAGGGCGGCGGAAGAGCCAGGAGGACAAGGTTCCCAGCCCCAGTTCAGACGACCGCGCAGAGCGGACGGAGGGAGACACTCAGAGGGAAAAACAGTGACGCCAGACTCAGACAAGCCAGGTAACGGAGTCGCCTGGAAAGGGCTTTAAAATCACTCCCTCTCTCTGTCCGCAGGTAGAGACAGCAGGAACCAGCCAAGAACACTGAAAACAAACATGCCGTCCTGGAAATACGAAACCCACCGCTTCCATGGAAGGGGCGCACCCGACGGCCCAGCCAGCAAGGGGACCTTGTCAGGAGTCCACCCCGGAACAGAGCCCAGAGGTTACAGCAGGATCAGCTTCACTTAGTTCAGTAGAGACGAAGAAAGAGCTCATTTGTGATGCTCGAGCTGTATCTGCAGCAAACACAGCGGCAGGATGCCTCTGTGAAACAAGGCTTTCCTTTCCTCGTGGTTTTCTTAGACCCAGGGAAATCTCAGAAAGGAGGGGACCACGAGCTGAGGCTCCGAGTGGGTCGGACCAGGACACAGGCTCCTGCAGACAATGGCCGGGATGAGGGGACGTGTCGTCCACTTCTGGGCGCCAAGCTTTGACATTTGCATTTTATTTGCTGGGCGACCGAATGTTCCGGTCCATGTGGTGGGGAGTGGGTTTAGCAGGCTGGCGACCCCACCTCCCTGGGGTTGACTGAGCTGTAACGGATGTGCGATGCTGTCTGTTTCAGGTGCAGAAGGCTTATGGCAGAGGGCTGGCTGAGGCCTCCGCCTCCGCGCGTCCGGTGAGAATTCCTAAGACTTACTCCTTTAGCAGCTCCCGAGCATGTAGAGCGTTTTATTAACTGTCGTCCCCGTACTGACCGTCAGGTCCCCGGAATGCAGCCCTGAAGCTCATTAGAGTCTGCTCAGCTGCCCTTCCTCTGCCTCCCGCCGAGCCTGCCACCTGGCCCCGGGCGAGCGGAGGGGTCACGCACATGCCCACACGCACGCTTGGTGCCGGCCCCCGGCCACCCGGCCTCACGGGCCCCACGGCCTCGTGCTGATGCACCCCGGGTCCATGGAGCACTTTATACGTTGGTTACCCCAGTGGGTTCACACACTGACTGAGCCACCCTGCAGCCAGCCCGGGTCACAGACCAGAGCAGGGATCTGGGGACCAGCATGGGCCGCGTGGCCTGTGGACCGGTGGGACGCGGGGTCTGTCGTGTCCATGTGCGGCCGTCTGGGGGAGAAACATCCCACTGATCAGCTGTCACCCGGGAGCTTGAAGAGCCACCAGTCAGGAGGCCACCGGGAGCCACGGGCAGGCCATCCTCCTGCTCTGCCCCCTGGGGACAGGCCACGCGCCTCGGGCCTCCTGGCTGCCCGTCCTCGACCCCCAGCTCCCAGAGCTGCCTCTCGCCCTCACTGTGGCCTCGGGTGGGGCAGCCCCGCCAGCACCCTGGCTCCTCTCTGCTTCTTTCTGGGACTCACAGCATCAGAGGGTGACGGCGTGGGCTCCAGCATGGATGGACGGGGCTGTGGGCTCACATCTCTGCAGCTGGACGGAGGCAGGCTGCATCATGGGGTGCCTGCACCCTCGCGTGGGAGACAGAGGCCAACTGCTTCTCGCCTCTGGAAGAGCCCTTTCCTGGAGACATGCGTCCCCCAGAAGCGGAGTCCCCTCTGGCCGTGGTGCAGTCACTGATTCTTCTGGACATCAAGACATCAGCTCGCCATATGACCCCAGAAGTGCCCTCAACCCCTGAAAAGACAGGGGTGATTTTAAATGAACTCCCTGCTTTCTGTGGAAGGATCCTCCTGCTTGCTGCCTTCTGTCGCCATGGATATGCCCAGAAAGCTCCCATGATTCCACACCTCTGTGTCCATCTCCGTTAATGAGTGTCGCTGCAATTCCCAGGTCTGTGTCCTCGCCTGGGACATGGGCCCCCCAGGGCAGCAGCGTCAGGTGCCCTGTCCTCCTCCTCTCTGAACAGAGGCCGCCCCGGGGAACCTGTGTGCACAGGAGGGCGTGTTCTGACCCAGACAGGAGTGTGCATGGTCGCCTGGTTTATACGGAAACTCCCTGGGAGGGAAGGTCAGAGGAGGCACCACGGCCAGGTACCTGCCTCCTCCCTGCTGGCAGCTTCATCCCAGAGACCCTGCTGGCACTTGATGGACGGGTGGACAAGAACATGCAGCAATGAATGAGTGAGTGGATGAGAGAAACGGGGCAGAGCTTAGCCCTACCAGGACGTGGGTCACCAGCACCCGTCATGTCCAGGGCCAGGCCAGGCGCTGAGAGACTGAGTTTCCCTTCTGGCGTTCCATCGCGCCCCCTCCTCCCGGCCCCTCTCCGGACGGCGCTGTTGCTGAGCTGGGTGTGGTTCCTGCGCAAACACCGCTCTCAAGGGGGGAAGGGGGCGAGGGGCCTGGGTCCTGAGTCAGCACTGGTTTCACGTCACAGCAGGGTCCACAGCCCGAGGGCCAAGGAGCTTTGATTTGCCAGAGGTTTTCTTTCCTTGGGTTAAAAGAATGTTCGGAAAGTCGAAACCAGGGTGAGTTACACAGCAGGAAAAGGTGCAGAAGATGGTGTAAAAGCGGTCTTTCCAACCCCACCCCAGTGGGTGAGCCTTCTGAGTTGGTGAGAAGTGGAGAGTCAGAGAGAAAGAGCGAGAAAGTGTAGAGGAGCGCTCTCCAGCCCTCTCACTCTGTGTGCATGTGTGTGCATGTGCAAATATGCGCACATGTGTGGTTTGTTTCTCTGTGTGCCTGTGCGAATACGCGCACACATGTGCACACGTGTGTGGTATGTGTATGTGTGTGCACGTGTGAATGTGTGCACATGTGTGCATGTGCGTGTTTGTGTGTGCACGTGCACATGTGTGGCGTGAGCGTAATCTCCTAGGTAGATTGGAGGACCTGGGGAGATGCGTAAGGGCTGACGCTTCACTGTGGCTAAGAGGGCTCATCCAGGAAGTCAAGGCTTGTCCTTGCTCCGTCGCTCAGTCGTGTCTGACTCATTGCCACCCCATGGACTGCAGCTCGCCAGGCGTCCCTGTCCTTCACCATCTCCGGGAGTTTGCTCAAAACAGAGCAATTCAAAGCTGGGTCAACATTAAATAACCAACCAGTGAGACTCATCAATCACATAGCATCTGGCCATTCAAGTGAAATAGAAAAGCATTTGACAAAATTCAGTATCCATCCATAATTAAAAGACCTCACAGAACAGGAATAGAAGAAACTTCGTTAAACTGGTAAAGACGTTACGTCCACCTGCGGGCTGCCGCCGCTCAACTCCACAAGCACAGGGCTCAGCTCGCTCTGAGCTCTGGGCCCGGGAGTCGGGGTCAGGGCGCCTGAAGGGCTGATTCCTGGTGAGGGGTCTCTTCCTGGCGTGCACGTGGTGCCTCCTTGCTGTGTCCCCACGGGGCCCTTTCTCTCTCTGTCCCGGTGTGTGTGTGTGAGAGGGAGAGAGAGTGCTCACACGAGGGGGTGCTCTCGTGTCTCTTCCTTTGCTGAGAAGGACGCCAGTCCTCTTAGACCCGGGCCCCCTGCTCAAGCTAATTTTCTCCTTCAAGACCCCATCTCCAGATACAGTCACAACAACTTCCATCGAGTCAGTGATGCCATCCAACAATCTCATCCTCTGTCGTCCCCTTCTCCTCCTATCTTCTATCTTTCCCAGCATCACGGTCTTTTCCAAGGAGTCAGTTCTTCGCATCAGGTGGCCAAAGTATTGGAGCTTCAGTTTCAGCATCAGTCCTTCCAATGAATATTCAGGACTGATTTACTTTAGGATTGATTTGTTTCATCTCCTGGCAGTCCAAGGGACTCTCAAGAGTCTTCTCCAAAATCACAGTCCAAAAGCATCAATTCTTTGGCACTCAGCTTTCTTTACAGTCCAACTCTCATATCCATATACAACCACTGGAAAAACCATAGCTTTAACTAGATGGACCTTTGTCAGCAAAGTAAAGTCTCTGCTTTTTAATATGCTGTCTAGGTTTGTCATAGCTTTTCTTCCAAGGACCAAGCATCTTTTAATTTGATGGCTGCAGTCACCATCTGCAGTGATTTTGGAGCCCAGAAAAATAAAGTTAGCCACAGTTTCCATTGTTTCCCCATCTATTTGCCATGAAGTGATGGGACTGAATGCCATGATTTTAGTTTTTTGAATGTTGAGTTTTAAGTCAGCTTTTTCACTCTCCTCTTTCACTTTCATCAAGAGGCTCTTCAGTTCCTCTTCACTTTCTGCCATAAGGGTGGTTTCCACACATTCAGTTCAGTTCAGTTGCTCAGTCATGTCTGACTCTTTGCAACCCCATGAATCACAGCACGCCAGGCCTCCCTGTCCATCACCAACTCCCGGAGTTTACTCAAACTCATGTCCATTGAGTCAGTGATGCCATCCAGCCATCTCATCCTCTGTCGTCCCCTTCTCCTGTCCCCACCCCCTCCCAGCATTAGGGTCTTTTCAAATGAGTCAACTCTTTGCATGAGGTGGCCAAAGTATTGGGGTTTCAGCTTCAGCATCAGTCCTTCCAATGAACACCCAGGACTGATCTCCCCCAGGATGGACTGGTTGGATCTCCTTGCAGTCCAAGAAGAAGGGTTAAAATGAAAAATAATGACTATACCACGTGCAAGCAAAGATACAGAGCAAATGGTAATCGTATATACTGCTGATGGGAATGCAAAATGGTACAGCCATTTTGGAAAAGAATTTGGCTGAATGAATGAATGTATAAATAGTAACTGGGTGAAATATAGTAAAATAAAAGAATAAGGAATGGAAATAAGAAAGGAAACCATCATTATTAGCAGACGACATGTAGAAAATGTAAAATAACCTCTAATAAGAGAATTTAACAAGTTTGTTAGATACAAGGTCAGTAGTCAAAATTTAATTATATTTTTATATATCAGCAACAATAAAAGGAGAAAGTGAAAATTTGGCAGTGACATCATTTACAGTATCATCCAAAACTTCAAGTAACAATAAATCTTATGAAATATGTGGAAAGCTTTTACAATGAAAATGCTAAAATATCTGCTAAAAATCGAGAGACTAAATACTGTATATATATCTATTGATCTATGGACAAATTGTACAGGTACAAAAAGATTCCAGGTAAAATTCCACTATAATATTTTTGTGGAAATTAGCAATTGATTATAACATTTGTTTGAAGGGCAAATGATTAAAAACATACAGACAGCTTTGAAGATTAAAACCAAAGTTGGAGATTGTAAGATACCAGCATGTATTATAAAGTTGCAGTCATCAAAACTGTGGTGAAAGGACGGACAACTAGATTATAAAGTGCTCAGGAGCGGATGAACGTGTATATGTACATTCAGCTTAGGGAAAAAATGAAGGGCACCACAGATCACTGGGGAAGGAGCAGGAATTTTAGACTAATGATGCTGGAGAAAATACCTCCTCATCCATATTTTTCCCAATGGAAAACATTTGTATTTTGACCCTATTTTATAGCATTATAAAAGTCACTTTGTGAATGGCAAATCGATACAGCTTTTAAGATATAAAATAAGAAAATAGTGTCATAAACCCGGGGCAAGCAAAGACTTCTTAAGCACAAAAATCTCTAAACATAAAGTAAAAGATTGACGAACTGGTCTTCAATAAGATTAAGAACTTCTCTTCAGTAACAGACACCTTAGAGGGTGACAGACAAAATCACAAAGCAGGAAACAGTGTGTGCAGGAAACTAACAAAAGACTGGATTCTCAGAGATTCAAAGAACTTTTTCACATCAGTAGGAGAAAATCAATTTATTTAATAATAAACAAGGACAAAGGTAGGAGCAGGCATCTCAGGCTGAGTTCCACATCCAAAATGGTCAATAACATATAAAAAGATGCTCAATCCTGTAAGTCATCCGAGATATGAAAATTAATATCACATAGGACACACACACACACTTGCCAGAATGGCCCAAATGAAAAAACCACAACAGGAAATGTTGGTGAGAACTTGGAGCAACTAGAACTCTTAGACACTGATAATGGGAAGTCAGTGGAGACAATCAATTTGGAAAATTGTTTGCCTATACTGGCTAAGGCCGTAAACATACATATATATGACTTACTGGTTCTATCCTATGCATATACTCAATAGGAAAATACCAAAAACACATTCAAAGATATTATCAACAGCATTGTTTGTAATAGACCCAAACCGAACCAATCCAATGTTCATCAGGCAGTGGTAGAGTGGATAAACAGCTTTTAGCATATTCCTACAATGAATTACTGTTAAAAACTGTAAAGTAAACCTAATAGTACAATAAGCAATCTCAAAATCTCAGTTAATCTGGAGCTTAAAATGCCAGAAAAGGAGAAATTTCATTATGGTGATAGAATCACAGTAGTGGAGACCTCTGGGGAGAGAGTGGCTCCTGAGACTAGAAAGGGAGGGTGGCAGGTATTTCTGTGATGTTTCTCACCTGAGTGATGGTTCTTTGGGTGTGTTCACTTTGAAAATAGTCCACCAAGTTGTGCATTTATGAGTTTTCAACTTTAGTGCATGCATATGACCCTTCAGTTAAAATTAAAGTTTTTTCAAAAAAGAGACCCTCTTAAAGGAATGCCTCAAAGACGTACTTAGGAAGGAGAAAACTTTGCCCTGGAAGAAAAGTCTGAGATGCAAGATGAAAATATTAACAAAGCAAATTGCAAACAAACATGACAGTAAAATAATGTCTATGACAGAATTTGAAAATGAGATAGACCTAAACAAAAATAAGACCGTATCAGCCAGTTGATACTTGGAATCCAGCCATTCTACGATCTTTCTTTGTTCAGGAACATGATAAAGATGCTAATTAAAATTATAGTTTGTTACATGTGCAAGGTAACATTTATAAATATAAAGAAGGCAGAGCACCAAAGAATTGATGCTTTCAAACTGTGGTACTAGAGAACTTTGAGAGTCCCTTGGAAAGCCAGGAGATGAAACCAGTCAATCTTAAAGGAAATCAACCCTGAATACACTTTGGAATGACTGATGCTGAAGCTGAAGCTTCAATACTTTAGACACCTGATATGAAAAGCCAACTCTTTGGGAAAGATACTGATGCTGGGAAAGATGGAAGGCGGGAGGAGAAGGGGGCAACAGAGGATGAGATGGTCAGATGGCATCAGCGATTCAATGGAAATGAACTTGGGCAAACTCTGGGAGACAGTGAGGGACAGGGAAGCCTGAAGTGCTTCAATCCTTCAAAATAATGCAAGAAAGGAGAAGAAAACACTGAACATGATATGTGAGCAGAAATTTGAAACACTGAAGCAAAGGAGATGAGTCCTCTTATTCTGCCTCACAGAGCAGAGAGGATAGATGGGTGATTCAGCAAGTGCTCTGAGAGCACCGATCATTTATAAGGAAAAAATCCAGTTGGACCCCTACCTCACATCACACACTGAATAAGTTCCAGGAGGATTATGAGATTAACTGAAAATAAAAACTGTAAGAATTAAAGGATCGCAGAAAAGCTTTATGTCTTTGAAGTGATGACAGATTTTTCAATCAGAACACAAATAACATAAGCAATAAGGAAAGGCCCTGATAAAACGAAGTGACGTCATTGAAAGTGAGAAACTGCTTCATCCCAAAACAGCATCAGGAACTTAACATGAAAAGGAAAAAATGAGGGAAGGTATTTGCCACACGTCTGCCCCACGGGGTTCAGTCTGATTTGGCGGCATGTAGGTGTGTCACATGGAGAAGGAAATGGCAGCCCACTCCAGTGTTCTTGCCTGGAGAATCCCAGGGATGGTGGAGCCTGGCGGGCTGCCGTCTATGGGGTCGCACAGAGTCGGGCACGACTGCAGCGACGTGGCAGCAGCAGCAGCAGGTGTGTGACACAGCGCCGGCCTTTGCTGCCTCTGTTCAGTCGCTCAGTCGCGTCCGACTCTTTGCGACTCCGTGGACGGCTGCACGCCAGGCTCCCGTCCCTCACTGTCTCCCGGGGTTTGCTCAGATTCACGGGGCCTTCGGAACAGCCACTTTCTGTCCTGCGACTCAGCAGGGATCAGTGAGAGGCTGGGGTCACTCCCAGATGGGGGCTCGGGCTCCAAGGGTAGAACGTGGAGGCTGCCGCCCCGGGCTCCCCACGTCCTGCTGGTCACCGGCCAGCCAGCTGGAGCTCGAGAGGAGAGAGTGAAGGCAGCTGTCTTTGGAGAGAAGGCGGCACGATCTCTGAAACATGTCAAGATCTCCTAAAAATGAATAAGAGAAAGACCAGCAGTCCAGAGGAAAGCTGTCAGAGGTACACAGAGGGTCTGTGGCCCGGGAGGAATGGAGTGGACGGATGGGCCCAGGAACCTCGCACCTGGCCACCCCCCGGTCCCCAGCGGGCTCTGCTCGTGACAGCTTAATGTGGCTCCTCGTCAAGGGCGTGGGAACCGCCCCGTACCCCATCACCTGAACCCTCCTGGGCAGGAGGACACTGGCTCTTCCCTCCTGGGGAAAACGCGTGTCTTCTGGACCCTTCAGCTGGAAAAGCTTAGAGTCAGGCGGATTCTGATGATGGAGCCTCCTGACCACATGTGTGAGCCTCCAAGGACCCAAGCGGTGGAGCTTTGTACTGTTCTCACGGGTGGGGTGAAACGGACACTACCTTTCACTTCTATTTCAAGCTCTGAGGAGGTTATACATACAACAACACAGCTGTATTTTACCAAAAAATTGGACTCTGCAAAGATCTTGGGGCAGGTAGGGTCGCGGGAGGGTGCTGGGAGGTGTCCAGGAGCATGGCTGGTCATAAGGAGGGTGCTGCCTGCAGGGATGTGTGATCCCAGGAGGGGGTGCGGGGGCCCCGAGACGGTGGGACCAGTGCTGGGGCCCCCCGGGGACTGGGACGGCTGCCTTCCGTCACAGCCTCGCAACGGGCCGCTCCCGGGTGGGGTGGAGGAAGGGGCGGAAGGATAAAGCTCGCAGGGTGACCTCGCCTAGAGGGTCCTCACCAGGAAGTTAGTCATGGGCTGCGGGGACGCGCACCCAGTTTACCCTCTGCCACTGTGGGCCGGGCCCCTCAGAGAGGGCAGCGGCTGAGAGCAGGTCCTGGCGCTCCGGGAGGTGGGCGCCAGGCCCCTCCCAGGAGGGCGGGTGATTTGGGGCACCGCGGGTGGGCACGCCCCCAGCCCCGCCCCTTCACTCTGAAGCCCCGAGGTCACCTGCGTCCGGGGTGGGGCTGGGGGCGGAGTTGGCAAGTCCCATTGCGCCGTTTCCCGTTGGGGGTCTGGGATAACGGTGGGGGGGGGGTCATCGCAGCTCCGCCTGTGGCCTCCTTCTCACAGCGGCCTCTAGATCCCGGCCCCGTCTGTGATCACGGTCAGCAGGAGTCCTCAGGTCATCGTGCCCCGCCCCCCCGAGGCCGAGGAGGAACAGCCTGAAAAGGGATGTGGGGGTCCCGTCCCGCTCAGGTGGGGGGGTCCCGTCCTGCTCCGGTGGGGGGACGGGAATGCTGTTCTGGCACTTTCCGCGACCTGGAGAGCTCGGTCCATCGCCCTCGGAGCTCGGGCCACGCAGCCTCGTGGATCCGATGCGCACCTGTCCCGGAAGTCCTCTGGGTCACGCCCAAGGATCACCTTGCTGATTCTGCTGCTCCAGTGAAAACAGCGTCTAAATGCGGCGGCCCTGGCACTAATTACAGCGCAGATTGCGCGGGGAATTTGGCGGCCTGCACGGTGGCAGCCCAGATTAAGCAATTAACCTTGATGTCACTGTAATTATTAAGATACTTTAGCAAAATGAACTAATTTCCCCACAGGATGTTGAACCAAAATCAACTGCACTCTCCTGAAGACGCCAAAGTCGGAAATGTTCACGGAAAATTACTAAACCTCCCAGGCGGTGGCTCCTGCAGGGCTGGGTGGCTGGCGTGTGTTGGACGTGTGGCCCCTAGAACTGAGGTCAGCGTGTCCTGGCGAGCCCTGTGCTTGGGGAAGGGCTTGTGCCTCAGAGGTGCCCTCCAGAATCACCCTCCCCGTGTCCTCGTCCAGGAGGAAAGTGGCCTCATGGGGCCCTGCAGCTGCCGTGGTGACGGCGGGCCGCGTCTGGCTCTGAAGTCCCTGCCAGCTCCTGGCATCCTGTCCGGACCGTCTCTAATTTACCAGCACCCCCTGCCATCCTGGGAACCTCAATCCTCCGGGCTCTTGGAGGTCCCTGGGTGGTACTGTCAGGAGGAGCTGCCAGCCCCAGCTTTCCTGGCTGAGGCCTGTGATGACTCTGCATCTGACTCTGATTGGGGCTGGTCTTTTTTCCAGAACATTTTGCACATTTTGTGTGTCTCCTTCATGTCTGAAGAGACAGGGAACCAGAGCAATCTGCTGGCTTCTCTCTTTTTCCAAAGCCAAGAACACACTTCTTAAAGTCACCTTTTGGGCACGATTTCTCCCCGAGGCCCCGGGGCCCTCCTGACCGCTGTGACAGCCCCATCTGGGCACCGCCCGCCCTGGAGCTCTGGGGCGCCCTCCCGCCTGGCAGCCAGCCGGCTCCCTGCCCGCCTGCCTCTGTGCGTTCTGTTGATGACCTTCCTCTGCACTCGCCGTGGGGCCCAGGTCCTCCTTCTGGCCCCGGGGACCCTCGTGGGAAGATTCCTAGCGTTTGACCCCTCCCCTCTCCCTTCTACCTCCGCCCTTACTGGGGAGATGGGGTGTTCCAGAGGAGATGGGGAGTTCCTGGGGAGACAGAGTCCCGGGCAGTCGAGTCTTGACTTCCTCCTGGGTCCTCAGACCCCCAGGATCCCTTCTCTGAGGATGGAAGGTGCCCGTGAGGAGCAGTGTCTGCAGACGGACGGATTCTGGGAGGACTGGGCCGGTCAAGGCAGAGCGTCACCCGGAGGGCCTCCCGGTGTTCGTCTGCGACTCGCTGCAGCCGTGGGCTGGGGCGGAAGCCGGGTTCCCCGGGGCTGTGGACGCCCCACCCCCGCTCTGGAATCCAGACCTCCAGACCCAGGCTCAGGGGCCCCGCCCAGAACCAGGTCCTGGCTGAACCGAGGCTCTTGTGCGCCCGGGCTCTGGAATCCAGACCTGCAGACCCAGGCTCACAGTCCCGCCCGGAACCAGGTCCTGGCTGAACCGAGGCTCATGTGCACCCGGGCTCTGGAATCCAGACCTCCAAACCCAGGCTCAGGGGCCCCGCCCAGAACCAGGTCCTGGGTGAACCGAGGCTCTTGTGCGCCCGGGCTCTGGAATCCAGACCTCCAGACCCAGGCTCAGGGGCCCCGCCCAGAACCAGGTCCTGGGTGAACCGAGGCTCTTGTGCGCCCGGGCTCTGGAATCCAGACCTCCAGACCCAGGCTCACAGTCCCGCCCCGAGCCAGGTCCTGGGAGAACCGAGGCTCATGTGCGCCCGGGCTCTGGAATCCAGACCTCCAGACCCAGGCTCAGGGGCCCCGCCCAGAACCAGGTCCTGGCTGAACCGAGGCTCATGTGCGCCCGGGCTCTGGAATCCAGACCTCCAGACCCAGGTTCGAGTTGCTCCTCCGCCTCAGACCCAGGTTTCCTGGATGAAGCCGAGAGCATTGTGCGACGACGGTTCTGGAACGGACCTGCAGACCCAGAGCGTCAGGGGCCTCCCGTCCTCGATCCAGGTCTGGCGGAACCGGGTCCGTGTGGCGCCCACCCGGCTCCTGGAATCCAGACCCAGGACCCAGCTCCGCCCCCCGAACCAGGTCCTGGCTGAACCGAGGCTCATGTGCGCCCGGGCTCTGGAATCCAGACCTGCAGACCCAGGCTCAGGGGCCCTGCCCGGAACCAGGTCCTGGGTGAACTGAGGCTCACATGTCCCCAGGCTCTGGAATCCAGACCTCCAGACCCAGGTTCACAGTCCCGCCCAGAACCAGGTCCTGGGTGAACCAAGGCTCATGTGCGCCGGGCTCTGGCCCCCACTAGCCTGTCAGCAGCTTCTTGTGCCTTTACGTCCGCCACTAATTCGTCCCTGAAACTGCCATCAGTTAAAACACCATGAAGTAAAAGACATGTTCTCACTAAGTTTAATGGAAAGGTGGACTGCGTTTCATTCCAGCCTCTGTGCTGTCCGGTCGTGCTGGTGGGGAGGGTAGGTTTGGAGGGGGGTTTTGGAGGGGGGTTTGGAGGGGGGGTTTGGAGGGGGGGTTTGGAGGGGGGGTTTTGCCCCGGTGCACACCACCCACTGCACCAGGGCCCCTCCTCCACAGCAGCACAGCTTGCATTTCAAAGTCCTTCTGTGTTCCGGCCTCAGCCATCGCTCGGGCTGCTCCACGAGGGGTGTGGCCCCCTTGGGAGTGGCGCTCGGGGGCCCCTGCCTCTGCCAGCAGCGGCTGAAACAGAATGAGTAGGTCTACCAGGGTGGGGTCCTCAGCGCTCAGCTCCTTAGTCAGTCTGAAAGGGTTAACGTTTTCAAATAATGTGTCTTAAACTGTCATTATCTTTGTAATTATGAGATGAACTGCAAAGATATTATGGTAATTATGCTCTTAGTGGGCGCGAGATTTCTAGCCAGAGGGAAGGGAGCAGGTGGCTTGTGAAACAGCTTGGTTCTCAGCGCTCACCTCGGAATAGATGGGACTTGTCTGGGGGCCAGGCCGGTGAGGGGGCAGGTGAGGGGGCAGGGGGGAGGTGGGGGGGCAGGGGAGAGGTGAGGGGGGCAGGGGGGGGGCAGGGGAGAGGTGGGGGGGCAGGGGAGAGGTGAGGGGGCAGGGGAGAGGTGAGGGGGCAGGGGAGAGGTGGGGGGGCAGGGGAGAGGTGAGGGGCAGGGCTGGGGGTGGGGGAGCCGCTTGGCCAGGCCAGAGAGGAGGAAGTCGCCGCTGCCCTTTCTCATCCATCCAGGACGCCACACCCGGCTGTGGGCTCATCACCTGGCGGTGACGCTGCAGGTGGTGGCTGGACCTAGGGGTGTGCAGACCTCCTGGGTCTAACGTCCTCGGTCGCTTGGTTTCAGAGGCGCGGTTCTGACAGCAGAACTGCTCCCTCGGGGGCTCATGGAGGCAGGCGGCATGGACCAGTGTCAGCCCAGCCCCCGCGGACGGCGGGCAGCCCAGCAGAGCCTCCCTGTGTCCCCCGCAGGGACACGGCTCTTCCCGCTGCTCCCCGAGGAGGGTCCTGCCCCGGGGCTGGGGCGCTGTCCCTGGGCCCCCGGTAAGGAGGGTGAGGCTCCGGAGGGGCCCAGGGGCCCAGGCCTGCAGCCGGCGGATGGGCCCTGCTGCACGCTCAGCCTCCCAGCCCCCAGGACCCCCCGTCCTCAGCTCAGGGGCCCCCAAGCCGTTCCCCTCCTGTCAGCACGTCTTCTCTGGCTCTGACCCCCGCCCCCTCACAAGGAGCCCTGGGATGATGCTGGGCCCCCCAGGAACCCAGGAGGGTCCCCATCTCTCGCACTTCCCCTGACCGCCCTGAAGGGCCCCTCGCTGCGCCCGTGACGCAGCTGCCCACCTGGGCTCGGGGTGGGGGCCGTCGGGGACAGTGTGCATCTGCCCAGGCTCACACTGCTGACCCCCACTGCCTCCTACGTTGTCCTGAGCAAGACCCCAGGCCCGACACTGAGGGGTGAATGGCTGGGCATCATCCTCGTCGGGGGGCCTTGTTGGGGTGTCTGGAGACGTGGGCCCCTCACCTGACCACAGCCCCAGGAGACAGCTCTGAGTCCCTGGCCCAGCTGGGAGCAATTCACGAGGGGCAGAGCTCCCCGCTGGCCTGGACGCAGCTGGTGGCCTTTGGTCAATGGGGGCTTTGCTCCCACAGCCGCGCGACCTGAATTACTGGGAGGAGGACCCCAGAAGGGCTCATACGAGACCCCAGCCAGGCCACCACCTGGTTTCAGGCTGGGACACCTGAGCAGAGAGCCCAGCCACAGCAGAGCTCTGACCCATGGATGCCGAGAGATGATAACCAGGTTGTTATGACTCCATGTTAATTTGTCACAAAATCTAGAAGCTAGTTCGGGTCTCTTCCATCATCTCACCAGGTGGCTGCGGGGCCCAAGATGCCCTGGGGAGGATGAGAGTGGCAGGAATGCAGAGACCGTGTCCCTCAGGCCTCACGGATCTCGGTAGGGCCTTGGACGGTCCCCTTGGGAGCCACAAAAGGAACCTGAGAGGATGGAGGTGCCCTCGGACCTGCTGTCTGTCGGTTGCTGAGCCTGTTCTAGAGCCTAACAGAGATGGACTCGGCTGGCCTGTGGCCCTTTCAGACGGGCCGCTTTCGCCTGATGCCACAGTTAAGGTTCTTCCACGTCTTGTCACGGCTCCAGAGCTCAGTCCGAGAAGTGCTGGTTAATATCGTTGCCTGGATGGACCCAGTTTGTTCACCCGCTCTCCTTGCAGGGCATCTTGCTGCCCCCAAGCCTGGCAATTATGCGTGAAGCTGTATGAATGTCCACGTGCAGGTGTTTACGTGGACTTGATTTTTCAACTCCTTTGGGTAAATTCCCAAGAGGGTGATTGCTGGATTATATGCGAGAGTGTGAAGTTTTGTAGAAAACATCAAACTGTTCCCAGGGGCTGCACCGCTGCGTCCCTCCCAGCGGTGATGAGGGGTCCTGCTGCTCCGCGTCCTCGCCAGTGTGTGGCGTTGTCGGTGTCTGAGTGTTGGCCATTCTCACAGGTGTGTGGGCTCCAATCCACCTGATGCGAAGAGCTGACTCATTGGGAAAGACCCTGATGCTGGGAAAGATGGAGGGCAGGAGGTGAAGGGGATGGCAGAGGATGAGATGGTTGGATGGTATCACCAACTCAACGGACGTGAGTTTGAGTAGACTCCGAGAGACAGTGAAGGACAGGGAGGCCTGGCATGATGCAGTCCACGGGGTTGCAAAGAGTCAGCCACGACTGAGCGACTGAACCACAACAAATAAGTGCGTAGAAATGTCTCATTGTCACTTTTATTTGCATTTCCCTGATGACGTAGGGTGTGGAGCATCTTTTAATATGACTATCTGCCATCTGTGTGTCTTCTTTGGTGAGGAGTCTGTTCTGCTTCCCCGCCCACTTTTTAACGGGGTTGCTTGTTTTTCATTGTAAATCTTTAAGAATCCGCTGTGTATTTTGAATACCAGGTCTTCATTGGGTGTGTCTTTGCCAGTGTTTTCTCTTGTCTGCGACAGGAGACATGGTCTTCTCATTCTCTTGATGTTGTCTGTCGCAGAGCAGAAGTGTTTAATTTTAATGGAGGCCAGCTTATCAATGATTTTGCTCGTGGATCGTGCCTTTGGTGTCGTGATATTTCTATTCCTCAGCACAGAGCCAGGAGCCACAGGAGAGGATGCAAACGCTCCCCAGGATCAGGGCAGGAACGAGCCCCTGGGCCCACACTAAGGGGACCCTGCTGCTGATGCTCAGTCGCGTCCCGCCCTTTGTGGCCCCGTGGACTGCAGCCCGCCAGGCTCCTCTGTCCAGGGGATTCTCCAGGCGAGAATGCTGGAGCAGGTTGCCATTTCCTTCTCCAGGGGATCTTCCCACTCATGGATCGAACCCGCGTCTCCTGAACTGGCAGGCGGACTCTTCGCCACGGAGCCACCTGGGACGCCCTAAGGAGGCCCAGTTCCGAATTTCACGTGTGATCGGATTAGTCATTTCCAGCTGGTGCGGGTTTTGAGAAGCACCTGGTTCCCCTCACTGGGTCCAGGCTCCCCTTTCAGCGGCTCAGCCTCCTCACAGACACGTCATGCCCCAGACGTCCGGCCTCCTGAGCTCAGGGCGCTGCCCACCGCGCAGTTGGACCCCGGGAGGGGAGTGCTCAGCACTGGGTCCAGGAGGTTGATCTGATCCGGCGGCTGCCCCGGGGGCCTGTGTCCCGACGACTGCAGGGCGCCCCCTGCAGGTGAAGTGTGAGCATTTGCACGGGGACTGACTTCGTGAGACGCATAGACACTTATCTAAAGAGAAATGAAAATAGCGACACAGAGAATGGCTGATTCCTGACTCACACGCCCTCCCCGTGGGTCTCCGGGCGCTTGGTTACGCTGGTACAGATTTTGTAGCTACTGTCAAGCACGTCTGCGAGAAACACTATTTTTAAAGACTCTACCACACAGCCGTGAAGTTTCTGCTCCAGGCTGAAATAGCAGGGATCAAGGTGCCAGGCCAGGAGCTAATAATGTTATAACCTTTCCAGGGACATCTTCAGGATTAAGTTGTAGATGGAGAATTAATATCAAGGTAGACATTTTCAGTAACTGCAGTTTTTTCTGTCTCCAAATTTGGTGTTATCTGGATTACAAAATTTCAAAGCACATCAAGTGCTCTTTTACTTTTTTTACTTTTCCCCGACACGCATGCTTCTCCTGCATACCCCGGGCTCCGCTCGCCTGCCCGGCTCTGCCTCCAATGTCATCAGGTTGTCCCACAGGAAAAAAGCAGAAATATGAAATAGCCCTATGTCAGAGAAACAAACAGCAAGTGAAAGAATTAAACAAACAAAAATATACACACCATCCAACCAACCCACTTTCTTTTTTCTAAAGGAAAATCCAGCCCCACATGGCTTTGCTGAGAATTTTACCAAATAGGCAAGGAGCAAGTAATAAATAATGTCAGAACGTGGAGAAAGGGGGTGATTCCCAGCTCATTCTCTGAGCAAATAACATGGATACTAAGCCCGAGTCACGTGTAACAGGAGCACGGAACAGAGGCCGGCATCCCTGAGGCACACAGGTGCAGACACGCTTCATGGTGGTGGCCCCTCAGACCCAACTCCGCAAGACACAACACCTTCCGCTGCACCCACGTGGAGTTTATCTTGGAACGGCAAACCTGCTTCACATTCAAAATCTGTGTCACTCACCACGTGGATGAAATAAAGGAGAAAAAAAGGGGATGACCTCAAGAGATGTAGAAAAAGAACCTGACAGTTTGTCAGCCTTCATGATGGAAACTCTGAGCTGGGACAGAAGAGCACCTTCTAATTCAGCAGAGGCAGCCCGTAGCGAGCATCTCGTTCACGTGAGACCGGACGCATTCATTCCCTCCAGGGCTGGGGATAAAGCCCGGATTGCTGTCTTCACCACTGCTGCTCAGCATTCCACCAGAGGGTCTGGCTAGCGCATAAGGCGATAAGACTACTTAAAATGCACAAAGTGGGTTGGTCGGATGGAGGAAGAGAGAAGTGGGCTGGAGCTGCCATGTGGGGCTGTGGGCGTCTCTGGGGGGATGGTGGGGCTGTGGGGGTCTCCGGGTGCACGGCAGGGCTGGTCCTCAGAGACTCTCCATGGGGATGGGCACCTTTGGGTGCTCGGTCTTCTCACCGGTTGGTCAGCCAGCCTTACCTGGAAGAGACACACAACCAAGCTAACAGATGCATCCAGGATTAGGACACGCCTGCTTCCCAGGTGGTGCTAGTGGTAAAGAACCCGCCTGCCAGTGCGGGAGACATCAGAGATGCAGATTCAATCCCTGGGTCTGATCCCTGGTTTGGGAAGATCCCCTGGAGAAGGAAAAAGCAACCCAGTCCAGGGTTCTTGCTTGGAGAATCCCATGGACAGAGGAGCCTGGTGGACTACAGCTCATGGGTCACAAAGAGTCAGACACGACTGAGCGATTTAGCCCACACGCATGTGACCCAAAGGGTGCTCTCCCAGCACCCTCCAGGGCTGCCCTTCTGGGGGCTGCGCGGTGGCCAGGCCAGGGCCACCCGCTTCACTGAAGGCACAGCTGACCCCAGGACGGGTGACCGTAGTGCATTAACAGAGACGGATGGGGACACCCTGCTCAGCGCTGCCTGCCCACTGTCACGGCCGAGGGTGTGCCTGTGTGTCTCCTGCTTTCTGCCTCTGCAGATGTCCCTGCTCCGGGCATTTCCTGTAAACGGGCCACACACCACGTGGCCTTCTGCAGCTGGTTTCTTTCATGAGCACCATGTTTCCAAGGTCCCTCCAGGGCGTGGAGGGGATGTGTGGTATGAGGGAATTCAGGGCCTTTCCCACTTCCTGGGATGGAGTTCTGGTGGGTGACAGCCCTCCTGAATCTCTGGGTGCTGATGTGATGACTGGAGCAGCTGCAGCCTTCTCACCAGGCTGAGGGTGAAATCCATGTGGAGGATGCAGGGCAGAGAGAAAGAAGGGGCCAGCCTTATGGGCTTCCTTGACCTACTGAGTCCTCACCTTCTGGACTCTGAAGCCTGGTCTGGGCGTGTGGACAGGCCTGACCTCCAGAGACCATGGACCTGAGAAATGTGGACGGGATGGGGCTGCAGAGAAAGACAGCATGCAGCAGGGCCTTGTGGCCTCGGATGTCAGCGTGGCCCGGACCCCAGGGCGTCTGGAGTTCCAGTCACAGGTGGGGGGGCTGGGGTCCTGGTCTCCACCTGGGGTGCCCTAGCAGGGAGGTGGATGTGGGGCCTCACCATCCACGGGCTCTCTGATGCCCCTACATTTGCTATAAGGGGAAACACTGGGCAGGCTGGGACAGGTCAGCTGTCCCGTGGACCTGCCAGTGGGCTGCTCACCTCTGGCTGGACAGGATGCTGTGTCCCAGGCCCCAAGGGCCCCTCTCCGAGACCTCGATCTGCATCTGCCCTCAGGTGCAAGCCTCCCCCGTGCGCAGGGAGAAGCAGAGTCTCCACGGCCCGGGGCTGGCTTCTGTCCCTTCCAGTCTCACCCGCCACCCGCGGTCAGCCTGTCTCACAGCCTCCCTGCCGCTGCGACCTGGGTTTGACCCAGGGCAGCCTGGGAGGGTGGGCTTTCTGCAGGACTGCACGCGCTGTCCACACTCAGTGAGTGAGCGTTCCCGTGGCCGGTCAGAGGTCTGTCAGGATCCCTGTTCCATCAGAGGAGGCGAGGGTACCTGGAAAGCTGAAGTGCCTGGTGCTGGGTCAGAGCCGCAGGCGGAGTCCCGGGGACCCAAGGGCGGCTTTGTCCCACATGCCGCCCTCGCCCTTCTCACACGGCTGGGGAGACGGCTGCCCCACCACCCCTGTCCCAGGGGAAAGACCCCAGCTGCTCCAGCTTGCAGATGCCTGGGTCAGCCCGGCCTGCAGGTGGGGCTTCTTTGCCCCTTTGCTCACAAATGACCCCGGTGTGGCCTTCATGGCATCGCAAAGCCCAAGACCTTCCTGTAGAGCCTTTAGGCAGGCGAGCGTCTTGGGAGGCCTTACTCTAGCAGGAGGGCATTTCACAGCAACGTGGCGTAAGACCGAGGAGCATGTTAACGGTAGGAAGTTCGCTCCAGGCCACCCAGCCCGACTGCCAGGGGGAGGATGTGGGTCCGAGGAGCGCGGTGTACAGTGGCCGGGGTGACCACTTCTCCTCCGGGCATTCCTCCGCACTTGTCACATTGGGCCGGGAGCGGGGTCTCTCCTGGACAAGGGTCTTTGTCCGGAAGGCCGAGCCTCCTCCTAGCCCTGGTCGCAGAGTGAGCCGACCCTGGGCACCACCGCCCAGCTCCCGCACACCCGCACGGCGGCTTTCGTCTCTGAGGAACCAGTGTGACCGCAGAACACAGCCGTGAGCACAGCGGCAAGGAGAGGCGCTGACGTCCGCGCCCTGCAGTCTGAAGGCCCGACCGCGGGCCCCGCGCGGGGTAAGGCAGCTGCGTGCCGGGGGCTGCCATAAGCATTTTCTTCCCAAGCCCTCAGGTGCCTGTGACTTCGTAAGAGCGATTCAGGAGCCTGGAAAGTTGTCACGAAGCCAAGCAATTACCCGGCTCTGTCCTGCGGATGCCGAGGAGGACATCTGTGTGCGGTGAGGGGCCCGCCCTGGGGGTCCCGTGGACACCCTCCCTCCAGGCGGGGCCGGGCCGGCGGGGGGCTGGCCGCGCGGTGGACATGAACACCCGCCGTGTTTGCTTGGGCGCGTCAGGGTGACGGTGGAGCCCCCAGGGAGAGAGTCACTAATCAGAAGAAAAGGAAGAAAATCGAATCGGTTCTTTTGGAACGCACTGTGTTCAAAGAACAACAAGGCTTCTCTCCCACTGGAGGTAAAGGAGCCAGTCGTCTCAACCATCACCGATGCACGCTTGTCCCTCCCAGTGAAAGGCGCGCAGTCGTGTCCGGATCTTTGTGATCCCATGGACTATACAGTCCATGGAATTCTCCAGGTCGGAATAAGGAGTGGGTAGCCTTTCCCTTCTCTAGGGGATCTTCCCAACCCAGGGATCGGACCCAGGTCTCCCACGTTGCAGGTGGATTTTTTACCAGCTGAGCCGCAAGGGAAGCCCGCGAATACTGGGGTGGGCAGCCAGTCCCTCCCAGGCTCCCAGGCAAATCCTTGAACCCAGTGACCTTCCTGTGGCTGCAGAGAGCCTGTCCGCCTTGCGGCCTGGAGGAGGCCTCTTGTGGCTCAGGGCTGAGTGAGTTGATTCCCTCCCGTCTAACCGCTGACGGCACATGGCCTGCTCAGCATCAGGGTGTGTGGCGCGAGGGCCGTGCGGCAGCTGAGGCCCCCGGGTTCCCAGCACCGTGACCCCTCTGTGCCCAGCCGCAGGGCCGCCGGCACGGGCTCCGGCCAGTATCTGGGCTGAGATGCCGCTGGGGGTTTGGGCACATCGTATGTGGTGTCTCGTAATCCTAGGGACCTGGAAAAGTGTTTGCGTACAGCAGTCTCTTCTGCGAAGACAGTCATTAACATTTTAAAGAAGCAAGATTAAAAGAAGGTTGTAACAACAGCTGGGAAGTGTTGGGTGCAGAGAATAACAGAGAAACGCGAGGTTTTATTTCCTGAGAATAAAAACGCAGAGGAGCTGGCGCTAAATATAAGAAATTCCATCACATAAACTGAAGTCCTGTCTCTTTTGTGTCTGTGAAGGAATGGGCCTGGCTCCAAATTCCCAAGCCTTGAGAACGACCGGCTTTACCAACGTTTTCACCTTCGGGCCGAAGGCAAACCTCAGGCCCAAATAAGGGGCCATGGAGAGGCCGCAGTCGGTCCTGGAGGAGAAGGGTCGGAGGATGTGACCCGCCCAGGGTGGTGGGCACTCGCCGGGGACACGCCTGGGACGCGTGTGATCCGGGCGCCCAGCCAGCCCTTCTCCCTCCTCCCTCTGTCCGGACCCGAGCACTTCTCCTTAGGGCTGAGGTTGATGCCAGCTGCATCCTGACCCAGGCAACCGCCGCTCCATGACTGACAAACAGGCAAACGTGCGCAAACCAACCAACCCGCAGGAAAGCGAGCGGCTTGCTGCAGCTGCGCTCTGGTGTTGGTGTTCCAGGGGCAGGGCCGGAGGCCGCCATCTGCCGGGGAGGACAGCTCTCGGGGCGGTGACGAGTCACTCTGGTCCGATGGGATTGCGGCAAGTTAAAAAAGAAAAACAAGGTTCTACTGGATAGCACAGGGAACGGTATTCAATATCCTGGGACAAACAATCATGGAAAAGAAAGTGAGAAAGAATGTCTGAGTCACTTTCTGTACAGCAGAAATTAACGCAACATTGCGAATCATCTACGCTTCAATAAAATAAAAGTAAGATTGCCTACCATCACTGGAGCAGAGACGAGCAGAATTCCGAGTGGGGCGGCCGCACTTGGACCCGAGGCTGCTCTGACCTGAGAAGGAGGAGGCGCCAAATGCCCACTGTCTGTGAATCAGCCAGGCCCAGCGGCGCCCTCTCGTGCTGGGTCCCAGGACCGAGTCCCCTCCACGAGTTGCATCTAAGGGCGTGGCATCTGTGTGTCCTAGCAGGTGATGGAGCTCTTGGCTGTGGATCCCCGAGCCTCAGGGTGGAGCTGCGGATTCTCGGTTTTGAGACCATGCCTGGGCCTGGTTGGAGGGGTTGGGGCGAAGCTGGTGGGCGCTCGTCCGAGGCCCCCAGCTGCAGGCTGGGGACGCAGGCTCCTGTGTGAGGCTGTGAGAGCGTCCCGGGGCTGGCGTCTGGCCCAGGCGGCAGCTTTAGCAGCAGGAACGTGCCGTCTCCCAGCCTGGAGGCCAGCGCCTGTGGACAGGGCGCAGGGGGTGGGCTTCTCTGCGGGCTCGGGGGGCTGTCTCCCTGGCCTCTCCCCCTGTCCCCTGTGGCCTCACGTCACAGCCACTCCCCTCTGTTCTGTCTCTGTGCCCTGGTGTCCCCTGCTGGACAAGGGCCCGTGGCGAGGACCTCAATTGAACTTGGCCATCAGCAAAGGCCCCTTTCCCAGATGAGGCATATCCATGGGTCCTGACCTCGGCATCTTTGGGGGACTTGACTCAACGCCTAACACCAATAGAGAGGCTCTATGTGGTCATCACTTGGGGGTGGTTCCTGTGTTTCAGACGCTGGGGAGGTGTTCCCAGGGGCACCGGGCTCTCAGGGAGGACGTGGGTGAGGAGGGGAGCCTGCTGGGCTGGGAGGAGCACGTGGGTGGTGGGGGAGGGCAGAGTGCGGGGTGGGGGGCTGCACCCGCGGGGATCCCGTGCTGTCTGAGCAGCAGTGCTGTGTGTCCTCAGGAGCTCGCCGGCACCTGCTCTGGGCTGGATTCCTGCTAGCACTTCCTCTTCCAAGTCTGAGTCGGAGAGACAGGAGCAAGGAAAGCCTTCGTAGCAGAGTTGTCTCCCCCCAGTGGAGCAGAGCCCCGGGAGGGGCATGTCTCCTCCGAGCCTGCTGTCTGAGCCCCCTAGCCCCCCGAGCTGCCCTCAAGGGCGTCCTGCCTGCTCTCAGCGACCCCCCTTGTGGTCGCGCGCCCACTGCTCGTCTCGGCTCCTGCAGACACTGCACTCCCAGCGGGGTCCTCCGAGAATTTACCGGGATGTCTGTGCTCTGTCCAAGGGTGATTCGTCCAGAGGGACAGGGTGTTTGCCCCCCGCCCCCGCTCCTGTCCCCGGTGTGAGCCACTCTGTGCGGAGCTGGGCTGTGGCCCTGATGCCCCCGGGGGGAGGGGAGAGGGTCGGGTCCCCCGCAGTGAGGACAGGGCCGGGGCATGTGGATCTCGGGAAGACTGACTTCCCACATGTGTCCTTGCCCTCACCTGATCTCGGGCCAGGCCTCCCCCCTTCCTCACTCACTTGGGGCCGGGACCCCTGTGTCCAGGCCCTGCAGACCCCAGGCCCTCCTCCAGCAGCGGCCGTGTCCCAGGAAAAGCATCCCCTTCCTGATCCTCGTCTCATTCAAGGGCTCAGGTCTGGAAAAGTCAGACTCAGGGGTCTTAACCTGATGCCGGCTTCCCTGGGGAAGTCCCCTGGGGGCTTCCAGGAGGAAGGCAGCCCCCGTCCCACACAGGGTCTCCTGGGAGGCCGTGGCCACGGTCCAGCTGCTGGAACGGTGGGGCGCCGGCCAGGCCCGAGCCCTCCCCCGGGGAGAAGCACCTGGAGTCTCGAGAGATCAGAGCCGCGGCCTCATTCCAACGAGTGGGGCTGGGGTGAGTCATGGCCCAGTGACAGATCCGGCAGCACGGCCCGCAATGGACCCCCTGCCCAGGTGTGAGCGCAGGCGGAGCAGAGGAGGTGAGCTCTTCAGTGAGGGGAGACAGGGGGGCGGGATGCCTGCGGGGTCTCTGGCTGGTCCCCAAGCAGGACTCCTCACCACCGTGTTGGGGGGTGTGTGAGGAGGGAAGCCCCTCTCAGAGGCCGGGGCCATCCTGTGCACCCAGAAGCTTCTGGCTTTCCTTCACATTCAGCAAAGCGTCTCCCTTCGTGGCGGGCAGAGTCATCGTCCGACTCAGTGCTTGCAGGACGCCGGACGGTCCGGGGGGACCCGCACGTGGAGGCTGGTGTCGGGGGAGGGCTTCCCAGCTTGGTGTGGGATCCGATCCCACTGTGGGGCTGCTCCTCTCTCTTCCAGAAGGCGGGTGACCAGGTTACCTGCATCTCAGTGAGCTTCTCCAGAAAACGTCCCCGCACAGGACGCAGAATGAATGAGATCTGGGCCGAGCGCCAAGGTCCAGGGGCCCTGCTGACCTGCAGATTTGCACCGTGTTTACAGGTTTCTGAAACTGTGTCTGTGTGTAAGAGCCTGCACACGTGTGCATGTCTGTGTACACGCGTGTGTCTGTGGGAGTGTGCAATGGTGCACGTGTGGACACCAGTGTTTGGGTCTTGGCATTTCAGTGGCATCTCAGACCCTCCTGCATCTTTTTAACCTTGGGTGCTGGGTCCCTGGAGTCATTTCATCACACGACTGTTTCCTATCTGTGCTGCTCAACCCTAAGAAATGGTGAGCAACTGTCCTTGGATTTTAATGCCGACGACTGTTCTTTAATTTATACCCTGCAGTTCTGGAAAGAAAGAAAAACGTCCTGTGTGAAGAAGGTAAATCTGATACCCATCAATCTGTGAGGAGGTGATAAATAACACCCCCTTTCTTTCAGCATTTATAAATTATTCGCTTCATTAGGACAGAGCGTGCTGGCATTCTGTGAGCTGCACAGGGTCTCTCCAGAGTCGGGGTGGGGGGTGGGAACAATTAGGTGGGTTTCTGGTGAGCAGATACAGTTGCTCTCATTAGGACAGAAAATGCCAATTAAAACCAGAAAAAATGAGCAGAATTGATTAGGTCTTCTCATCAAGAGTTACCTATTTGTGTGTCTGATGAGAGTCCAAAACTTGAATGTCATTTCAGCTCGACGGATGGAAGAACCACACTCCCCACAGGGAGGACACCAGCGAGGACTGCAGGAGCAGACAGGAGCGGCTCCTCTTGTGCACATGTCCACACGCCCCCTACATGTTTGACCTGCACACGTGTACACACCCACAACCTGCACACACACGTGTACACACACGCACACACCTGGACCTTCACACACCTGTATATACGCCCGCACACACCTGTACAAGCCTGCATGCCCTGCACACACACCTGCACACACATACATGCCTGCACCTGTATCTGTGCACAGCTGCGCACGCCGACACCAGACACGCACAGTCTGCACACACTCCTCGTCACCAGTGGCCCCCCCACACCCCACGATCTTCCTCCCAAACCCAAAGGCGCCCAACGCGATGCGTCAGTGCACTCGGGAACCACCCTTCCCCATCATACGGATGACAGAACCAGAGCTGAAAATTCTCATGAGGCTAAACCTTTTTGGAAGCATTTCTAACAATAATACCAACAAAAGGCTCTTCCATCTGTGACTTCCGTGGAGGGATTCCGCCTGCTGCGTCGGGCCAGCCCAGAACAGTGAAGGGTGATAGGCGGGCCGCACAGCTTCTCACATGTCCCATCCCGACCGCATTTCCGCAGCGCCCTGGAACACCGGCCTCCTTGCAGTCACGGGCAGTGAAAGCCGGGGGCCACTGTGGAATGGGAGACTCCATCTGCGTCCCCAAGACCTACCCCCAGACCGTGTCCTGACCTGGCCTGCCTGTCAGTTCCAGCCAACAGGCAGCCGTAAGCCCCCAGCCGCAGTCCCACAGACAAAAGGAAGCAGATTCTCCCCTTGTTGGGTCTCCGGGTGGGACCCCAGCCTGACCACATTCTGACTGCAGCCCTGGGGACCCCGGGCAGAGGACCCCATTAGGCCATGCCCTGATCCCTGCCCCATGGAGACCGTGAAGAAGAGAAGGCCCCTCCTGACCCGAAGTCTGTGGGTATCACACAGCAGCAGTCAGCAAACATGCAGGCCGGGGTCTAGGAAGCCGCGGTCCTGAAGCGGTATTTAATAGTTTCTGCTTTTACTTTAGGGGGTCTCTGGAACTTTAAAAATTATTTTGCATTCTTACACTTTTTTTGTGAGTGATCATATGCATTTAACAAATTCCACAGTTTAAGTGGTAAAGAATCCTCCTGCTGATGCAGATTTGGGTTTGATCCCTGGGTAGGGAAGATCCCCTGGAGGAGGAAATGGCAACCCGCTCCAGTATTCTTGCCTGGAGAATCCCCAGGACAGAGGAGCCTGGTGGGCTACAGTCCATGGGGTCGCGAAGAGTCGGACACGACTGAGTGAATGAACATTCACACACACAGTTTATGTATGTTTTCACTAAACAGTATGTTCTCAAGTTTTATTCGTATTGACACAATTATGTCATTAATTTCCCGGCTATGCTGCAGAAGAGTTGGCTGACCTATCCTCAGCTGTGACTGCTGGGGGAGTTTTGAAGCTTTGCTTTTACACATGATGGGCTCATGAGGACTTTTGTACAAACCTGTCTGTCACATGTGTAAAGATTTCTGTAGAATTCGTACTTTGAGCTACACCACACACTCGTGGGGCGAGCATGTCTCCAGACCTGGATCTGCTGGCAGATTCTGTCCCTCGTGGCCCTGATGTGACGCCCACACCCATGCAGGGCAGCCGTCAGCTGCTCAGTCGCGTCCAACTGTCTGCAACCCTTTGGACTGTAGCCCGCCAGCCTCCTCCGTCCGTGGGATTCTCCAGGCGAGAATCCTGGAGCGGGTGCCATTTCCTCCTCCAGGGGGTCTTCCTGACTCGGGGATCGGACATTCATCTCTTGTGTCTCCTGCCCTGCAGGTGAATTCCTTACCCCTGTGCCACTGGGGAGGCCCCTTCCTTCCTGGGGCTGAGATCCCCAGGTGGAGCCCGCCTCCACCTGCTGTCTGCTGACAGGCCTCCCTCGGCGACTCTCCGGTCTTCCCTCGCCCTTGCCCATTGCTCTACGAGCTCCGTCTTTTCTTACCGGCTGGCAGGATTTGGGCCCGTGATGGACATTGCTCCCTTTTCATTGACTCAGAGGCAGACTGTCATCTTTTCTCTGACTTGTCTTCTTATCTCATTCGGGTTGTCTTTGGTCAAAGAGGAAGCTGTAATTTTAATGCGGCCACACGGATGTTCTTGGCCACGGGCTTCAGGCTTCATGAGTCCTGCTTGAGGAGCTCCTTCTACAGCCAAAGGCATCACGCTCTTTGCTGCTTTCTTGCTGAACATTTTTCAGGTTGGGTTTTCCCGTCTGAGTGTCTAACTGGCCTGGATAGTTGCATGTTTTTTCAGCTTTCATTTGTTTTTTTAAAGGGCACCTTCACTCCGCTGGGCACTGCGCACGCAGTGCGTGAACCCTCCCCTTCATTCCTGGGGAGCGAGTGGCTTGCGGTGTGGATGCTGTACCCGCACCTTCTGCGGAGGGTGAGCACGCAGCGGGGAGGAGGGGAGGAGGAGCCTCGTCCGTGAGGGCCCGAGGGTGGTGGACATGCGGGGGTCAGGCTCCCGCCTGCGTTCAGCTCCCAGCTCTGCCTCTCTGTGTCCCTGGGACCCTCGGGGTCTCATCCTTCAGGGGGAGTAACAAGGTCATGACCTAACGGAGCTGTGAGGATGGGGGCCAGGCCCTGATGCCTGGCGCCTGGGGGGGCGTGGCTGGGCCCGGCACTGGACTCTCTCTGGGGGGTCCCCCTCCCCCCAGTGCAGGAGCCATGAGCCCACGTGAGCGTCCGCGGCCCCTCCTGCCCCCAGGCCTCCGAGTGAGGCCTCGGTGTCCTTACTGTCACTTATTGTCCGGGGAGCTCATTGCTGGGGTGTCTGTGTTTAAATACAACCTTTCTACTTTCCTAATTTTATCAGTAGATCTTAATCTGGATAATTAAAATTCAACCCGACATTCCCAGGGACCCCACAAACACCCACCGAAGGCTTGAACGTCCACGAGCTGCTCCCTCGAGGAAGCGCCCTGGCCTGGCAGGATGGGGTCAGGCCCCAGGGACTCGGGCAGGCAGCAGGGTCTGCTCCATGCTTCATGAGACGGGGCGGAGTCCTTTCACAGGGCCCATGGTCCGGCGGGGGCCGGCGGTTTCAAACCCAGACCGTTTCCTTGGGGGAGGCGCCGATCATAACCCCCAGGGATGACCCCGTCCGGCCCTGGGCTCACTTATTCATTCTGAGAAGAGTCCCTGATGTCCGCTCTGGGCAGGCCATTGGTCCTGCGTGAGGGTGGGATGGGGGTCTCATCTCCTCGCTCGGGAGGACCCTCCAGGAACGTGAGCCCAGCCACGCCAGCCAGCAAGGTCGTGTTGACCCTCTCTCCCACCACCCGCTGCTCAGAGTCACCACCGGGCGGAGGCGGCTATGACCAAGGGCAGGGCCCCGAGCCGTCCAGGGCTGAGGCCGTCCCAGCCCTGATGGAAGCCCCCCAGCCTCTCCCTCCAGATGCCCCTGGCTCCTGGCCCCGCCCAGCCTCCCACCAGCCCCGGGCCTGGGACTCACGGCTCCTCTGGTCCTCGTTTCCCAGCTCAGAGTGCGATGGTGATGGAAGGTGCTCAGTGTGAGGGTGGACGCGGCCGGGAGATGCGGTCGGGTCAACAAGTGGCTCCAAGCAGCCCGGCCCCCAGCTCCGGGGCCAGCGTGGCCCCAGCCGTCTCGGTGCATCCGAGCGCTGCCGTCCAGAGGTCCCGGAATCAGCCGGTCTCTGCCCCGTGTCCACCACCCGGGGCTCGGTAACCCCACCTCTGGGGTGGCTCCCATTCCCGTTCCTCCCGTGGTTGGCCTGGCCAGGGGGGTCCTTAGGGTTACTCTGTGACAGTGTCAGGGCAGCGGCGGGCGGTGCCTGGGTGGGGTCTGTGCTCACGGCCGGGATGGAGCTGCTGTGGGGCAGGTGCATCGGGCCAGGGTCAGTATCAGGGTTGGGGGCGGGGTCGGGTCAGTATCAGGGCCAGGGTCGGGTCAGTATCAGGGTCAGGGTCGGGGTTGGGGTCGGGTCAGTATCAGGGCCGGGGTCAGGGTCAATATCAGGGTTGGGGTCAGGGTCAGTATCAGGGTCGGGGTCGGGTCAGTATCAGGGTCGGGGTCAGGGTCAGTATCAGGGTCGGGGTCAGGGTCAGTATCAGGGTCAGGGTCGGGTCAGTATCAGGGTCGGGGTCAGGGTCAGTATCAGGGTCAGGGTCGGGGTTGGGGTCGGGTCAGTATCAGGGCCAGGGTCAGGGTCAGTATCAGGGTCGGGGTCAGGGTCAGTATCAGGGTCGGGGTCAGGTCAGTATCAGGGCCGGGGTCAGGGTCAGTATCAGGGTCAGGGTCGGGGTCAGGGTCAGTATCAGGGTCAGGGCCAGGCTCGAGGTCAGGAGGGCATCCCTGATGGGATGTGTGCTCGGAACGGGGGAGGGTACCCCTGTGCCAGGGCCTGACTCCAGGGATCAGGCAAGTCTGGGCTGAGGAGGGCCCACTGCCTGCAATGCTGTGGGCTTGGACCGGGGAGGAGGGGGTTGGCCATGCCCTTGGTGATGGACAGGAGACCAGCTGGTCAGCTCCGGGGCCTGGCTGCCTCCTGCAGGGCTGGGCAGGCCATCCATATCAAACAGAAGCTTGAATCTGACTGGGATTTGTAAAGCCTCGTGTTCAGGGAGGGTCAGACCAGGCGCCAGGTGCCCCCTCCAAGGTGGTCTAGGCGAGCAGGTCCAAGAGTGAGGTGCGGGGTCCCCATGGGGCGGCTGGAGCCCCGTTCCTCCCCTCACAGGCCACCCAGCTCTCACTGTATCATCTTTCCCCAAAGAATGCGACACAATGATATTTTTGGTTTATTTATATTAAAATCAACAGATGTTAGCAAGTTAATGTCATTTATTATATAAGATGTGATGACAATACAATTAGTATTTTTTAAACTGTAATTGTAAAATTGACCTTATTAAAATTCCACTTCCTCCATAATTAAAAACAACTAATTACTTCTAGTAATTGGACCAGAAATGACATTTTCGGTTCATTAATATTCAGCAAATTGTTTTTGAAGACACTCTTGCCAGAACACTGCCAATCTGTGGCTTTTCTGTTCATTCCTCATTTAAAGCTGGGCCGGAGACAATAGCTTGCATTTTAACAAGATGTGCGTCCTCAGCTTGCTTTTACAAATAAAGTTTTTAATTGCTAATTAATTTGCAGGCATGCTTTCCTGCAGGAACGTGGCGGACCGCCCCGCCCCAGCCTGGGTGCTGCCCACCCGCCGCCCAGGCCTCCTTCTGGGAACAGGGACCCCAGGTCACGCTCCACTGCACTGAACGTGGCATCTAATTACTCTGCCGGGAGGTGGAAGCAAGTCAAAATAACGGAGTGTGAGCTAGTTTTGTAATTAACCAAGCTCAGCAAAGGAGGGTGTGAAAGAGGGAAAGTCAGACGTGCCAGGCCTGCTGCAGGACCGGCTCCTGGCCATCCTAGGATGGTTGGGGGGCGCAGGGGCTGGGGCCCCTCGCTCTCAGCCAGGGCAGAGCCTGACCCGGGCTGTCCCTGCAAGAGCTTCCCTGGGGCCCCTTCTGCCCCGGCAGCTCCCACGGCCTCACTGAGAAGCGCTGGGTCCAGTGGCCACTGTGCTGGCCGGCGGTGACCCCCCCCACGTCTGGCGTCTTTGACGGGCAGTGGGGGGCTCCGGGGGCAGGCACCCCCTCCTCTCCCTGGGTCGCTGCCATCCCACATGGTCCCGCCTCTACGTCCTGCCTCTGAGGAGCCCACGTGGCCTCGCAGGAGAGGGCCTGTGAGGGAGACGGGAGAGTGGCCCAGGGTCTCAGAGCCCCTCATCCCATCCCCTCCCCGTCTCTCACAGCTTTTGGGGCTCAGGTGTGCTCCTGTGTCCCCAAGACCGTGCCTTTGACGCGGGCAGGTGGCCGGGGGCTCTGGGGGCCTGCTGTCGTGGGTGACTGCGTGCCCTTCACACTCCGGACAGATTGAGGGCCTTAGATGAGACAAGATCAGCTTCTGATTCTTAATGCGAGTCCAAAACGAGTCAATATATGGAGATAACACGATACACCTTGACTCTCTCTCTCTCTTTCTAAATCTAGATAAGTTTACAGCGAAGGCGAGATCCATGGCTGATTTGAATGGGAAATTCTCATGGATGCTGACAATGTAAACGCGCCACCAGAGTCCTCTGGGGAGTTCCACCTGCCAGCCTTCCCCTGCTTTTCACTCCCTGGTGCTGGGGGGCGAGGGTGGGACCCTCACCCTCCCGTGGGATCCTCCCCCACTCCCACCCACCCCCACCCTTCCCTTCCCCCTTCCGCCGTCCGTTCCCGCCTAGATGGACAGCCCCTGGTCCGAAGTCTCACTTGGAGTCCAGGACAAGATTGAATGCTCCCCAGGAGGGGTCACCCTGATGGAGCTGAGAATAGACGGCAGGTTCAGAAATTCCCGTCTGGCGGGAAAAATGTTCAGTCTTGTGCATTTGATGTGGAGATGCTGGACTGCAGGCGCCCCTCAAGAGAACACTCACCCAATTAACACAAGGCATCAGTCACGCTTCAGGATCCCTCTAAGCCTGGGGGCCGAGTTCTCAGACAGTGGAGCTGAGGTTCAGAGAAATCCATGTGGGCTCCCCAGCCCCAGGGTGGAGAAAGGGATCGGGGACCACCAGGCCCACTCGTCTGCTCTTCCCAAGATCTCTTCCCAAGAAACCCAGAGCTGCTTGGGATTTCACTTGTGGCAAATCGTGACCTGAGGCAAAACCTGGGGGCTCGGGGGCCTGTGCTTGCCTGCACCCTGAGGATATAGAACCATGTGTCTCCCCAACCCAGCACTCAGTAGAATTGTGGGGCCTGTGACTGGACTCCGGTCTGTCTCTGCAGACATTCTGGGGCTCAGAACAAGAGCTGACACCTGGTGGGTGCTCGAATTACTGTTAAATGAGTGAGTGAACGTTGTAGTCAAAGGGGAACGGGTCAGCTGGCCTCTGGGGGGCCGTCAGGAGCCAAGTCACAGAGACAGTGATGGCGCTGAGCAGGTTTAGGGGAAGGCACAGGGCAGGGACTGTGTGGGCATCTTGGGCAGCTGGAGCGGTGGCATCGTGTGGGAAGCTGAGGCCTGGGTGGTGTGGCACCACACACGTTAAATGCAGATTCTGGCATACAGCCGGTGCTCCATACATGCATATGTGGCTTGGAGTCCGTAGAATGTGGGCTCCACGGTCTACCAGCAGGGGGCAAGGAGTCCACCCCCACCCTAAGCCGAGATGGAGGCAGTGACCCCGTCTCCTCCCCTTCCCCCCCACCCCGCTTCCACACCTTGGCCTGGCTGACCGAACCCAGGGATGCTCTTTGTCAGACTGCTTCCCTTCTCCGCAGGCACGCAGGGCGCGGTTTGTTACAAACTCTTTGCTTTTCTTTGCATTTCCTCCTGTTTTGACCTGTGACTTGGCAGGGCGTCTCCCCAGCGGGCAGTGCATGCACTCACCCTGTGCTTACTGGCTTGGGCGCCTGCCTGGCTTTGGCCAGTGGAGTGCAGGCAAACACGCGGAGGCGGGAGCAGGGCCCTGAGGTGCGTCCTCCTGGGCTCCTGCCTTTGGAGGAAGAAGACGCGCTTGCTCTGCCGCACGGAGGCTGAGACCCAAGGGCAGACTGGACCAGGGGTGCAGCCAGAGGGCCCCTGCCCTGACCTGACCTGCAGGCCTTGTGTGTGCTACTCGGTCGTGTCCGACTCTACGTGACACCCTGGACCACAGCCCACCAGGCTCCTTTGTCTGTGGGATCTCTCAGGCAAGAATCCTCGGGTGGGTTGCCATTTCCTCCTCCAGGGGATCTTCCCAACCCAGGGATTGAACCCGCGTCTCTTCCATCTCTTGCGTTGGTAGGTGGATTCTTTATGCCCAGCACACCTGGACCACATGGGCCAGAATTACAGATGTGGTGGTTGTTAGGAGCCCTGGCACTAACACTCCTTGGGGCGCCTGAGACCCCAGACCCCCACCCGTTCAGCATCTTCACGAGTGTTGACGGCCCATCCTTCCTCGTCCCGGCCCCATGGGTGGGCGTGCTCCTGCTCCAGACCAGACGGGATTAGGGGGAATGGACTCCCATTCCCCCGCCCCCACGATTTGGTCAGTAAGCAGAGGCACTCCCACTGCCGAGAAGAGGGTCCCAAGCAGAGCAGACTCTTTAAAACTCCCAGAATGCATCCGTGGAGTCTACAGTAACGTAACTGGCACGCTCATCCCCTCACCTGGAGTGAGAGACCACTGTCACCTTTAAAGTCGCTGATGCATCCTCCACCCCTCCCTTCTCATCAGCCCCAGAAAATGTCCTGAATGTGTGTTTCCCCTAGACTCTCTTTTCTCGTGAGCTTGCCTGTAGAGTTATCACAACATCTTATACATTTTTGCACATTTCTGTATTGTAGGAAACAGGATCAGACTGTATTAAATGGAATCATCTCTAAGATGTGCTATGTTTTTAAGGCTATTATGCTCCTGACATACTGCTGCTTCTGCCTTTTGCCACTGAGATGCATTCATATTCATTGACACAGGGGGCTCCTTTGCATGAATACATAAACATATTTCATTTATTTATTTTCTGATTGATGGACATCTGGGTTGTTTCCAGTTTTCTAGTTTTATGCTCCCCTGGATGGGATGCTATGAACTTCCTTGAATATATGCGAGATCTTAAACCGAGGCATGGAATTGCCTGAACATAAATCATGCTCAAATTCGCTTTATTTGACAAGTTATTTTCCAAAGTGACTGTTCCAATATCCTCCCCCCAGTGGTGTGTAAATAGCTCCGCTGGCTCCGCATCCTACAGCCTCGTCACACTTGGAGACTGAAATTTTTATCTGTTCTGCTGTTGACGGACGATTGCACTGGATGGACAATCACAGACTGTGAAGGAGACAGCTCAGAGCCCTCGAGGGCAGAGTGCTTTGTGGACACTTGTCTCCATGACCCTTGGGTGTGCACCTGGCTGTGGAATTGTTGGGTCAACACCCTTAACTCTGTAAAGAACGTCTGAACCACTTTCCACGGTAGGCATGTCCGTCAGTGATGGAGGGAAGTTTTCCTTGCTTCAAATTCTTATCAGTATTGGCAGTTCCAGTCTCCTTATATTTCGCTAGTGAATGTGGCGTGGTAACTCACTGTAGTTTTAACTTGCATCTCCCCAGTGAGTCATGAGGATTTGAAGCATTTTTTTTTTAAACATCCAGTGGCCGTTTGTATAGCTTCCTGCGTAAACGGACTTTGGAGCCCTTTGCCCATTTTTCATTGGGTTTCTTGTCTTTTTTCTTTTTTTGCTGTTGAGAACTGTGTGTTGTTTGCCCGATTCAGATACACGTCCTTCAAAAGATCTGTATTTTACAGATATTTTCTCCCATTGTCTGCGGGCTGGTTCGTTTTCCTAACAGTGTCTTTTGATGAGCAGAAGTGTATCATTTCAACAATTTCCCCTTCATCAATGTTTTTTTTATGGCAATTGCTGTCTAAGTCCTTTGTAAAAGCTTTTGCTTATCCTCAGATCTTGATGATATTCTACTATGCTTTGTCTCAAAGCTTTACGGATTTTTTTTTTATGTTTAAGTCTGTGATCCATCACTAATTAATTGTTGTGTATGATGTGAGATAAGGATGAATGCTATTTTTTTTCCTGTTTGTCCTTGAAGTTCTATCAGATTCTGTCTCATGTATTTTGAGGCTTTGGTTTAGATGCATATATGTTAGGGATTGTCAAGACTTCCTGGAGGACCGACTGCTTGATGGCAGAACGTCTCTCTCTGTCTCCGATAGCTTTCCTTGCCATGAGGCTTGCTCTGTCTGAAATTAATGCACCAACCTCAGTTTTCTTTTGATTAATGTGAGCGTGGTCTATCTCTCTCTGTTCCTTTACTTTTAATCTATCTATGTGTTTATATGTGAACTGAGTTGCTTATAGACTACCTATAATTTGGTCTTTTCTTCCTCTTATTCTTTTTAAAAATCCACTCTGACAGTATCTACTGTATAATTGGTATATTTAGACTATTGATGTTTAAAGTGACTATTTTACTTGGAGTAAAGTGATTATATTACTTGGAGTAATATCTCCCGTACTCCTTCCTGTTTTCTGTGGTTTTCTTTATTCTTTGTTTCTTTTTCTTGTCTTCTACTCTTTTTCTGCAGTCTCTGATTTTAATTGAGCATTTTATATGATTCCACTTTCTCAACAGTGTGCTTCCCTGATAGCTTGGACTAAAGAATCTGGTTATAACACAAGAGACCTGGGTTCGATATTTGGGTCAGGAAAATCCCCTGGAGAAGGGAATGCAACCCACTCCAGTATCCTTGCCTGGAGAATCCCACGCACAGAGGAGCCTGGTGGGCTCTGGTCTGTGGGGTCCCGAAGAGTCGGACACGACTGAGCGACTAAGACTTTCTCCTCTCTCTCAGCAGATCAGTCGTGATTTAGGAGCGTTGTTCAGAGTTTACAGCAGGCACTTGCAGATAATCCAAGCCCACGTCACAGAGAGCAGACCCTTAGGACCGTGTCTCCGGTTCTTCCCTCTTGCCCCTGGTAACATTGCTGTCATTCATTTTGCTTCTCCACAAGCATAATCATTGATGTGTTCAGTTGCTCAGTCCTGTCCAGCTCTTTCTAACACAATGGACCGCAGCACACCAGGCTTCCCTGCCCCTCACCATCTCCCAGAGTTTCCTCAAACTCATATCCACTGGGTTGGTGATGCCATCCTACCATCTCATCCTTTGTCACACTCTTCTCCTGACTGCAATCTTTCCTGGCTTCAGGATCTTTTCCAGTGAATCAGCCCTTTGCATCAGGTGGCCAAAGTATTGGAACTATTTTTATATGGTTGCTATTATTATTTTGAACAAATTTTCATTTGCTACCTCACTTAAAAACATGAAAAAATGAGAAAATAAGAGTTCATATTGCATTCATTTATTCCTTCTTTAAAGTTCTTTATGTAGATCTGAGTTTCTGACTGATGTAATTTTTCCCTTCAATGAAGAAATTTAAAATTGTCTTGTAAGTCAGGTCTACTAGTAATAAATTCATTCAGTTTTTGCTCATCTGATAAAGTCTTTATTTCTCCTATACTTTGAAAGATAATTTTATTGGATATTGGATTCCTTTCTCACACTGTTCATGGGGTTCTCAAGGCAAGAACACTGGAGTGGTTTACCGTTCCCTCCTCCAGTGAACAATGTTTTGTCACAACTCTTCACCATGACCTATCCATCTTGGATGGCCCCGCAAAGCATGGCTCATAGCTTCCGTGAGTTTTGCAAACCCCTTTGCTATGACAAGGCTGTGATCCATAAAGAGGATGAGCCCCCTAGGTCAGAAGGTGTCCAATATGCTACTGGGGAAGAGCAGAGAAATAGCTCCAGAAAGAATGAAGAGGCTAGACCAGAGTGGAAAGGACACTCCATTGTGGATGTATCTGGTGGTGAAAGTAAAGTCTGATGCTGTAAAGAGCAATACTTCATAGGAACATGGAATGTCAGGTCCATGAATCAAGGTAAATTTGATGAGGTCAAACAGGACACGGCAAGCATGAATATCCGCATCTTAGGAGCCAGTGAACAAAAATGAATGGAAACAGGCAAATTTAACTCAGATGACCATTACATCTACTACTGTGGGCAAGAATCCCTTAGAAAAGATGGAGTAGCCCTCATAGTCAACAAGAGTCTGAAATGCAGTACTTGGGTGCAATCTCAAAATGACAGAATGATCTTGGTTCGTTTTCAAGGCAAAGCATTGAGCATCACAGTGATCCAGGTCTATGTCCCAAGAACTGATGCTGAAGAAGCTGAAATTGACCAGTTCTATGAAGATGCACAGCACCTTCTGGAACTAGCAACAGTGAAATAAATCCTTTTCATCATTAGGGGACTGGAATGCAAAAGCAGGAAGTCAAGAGATACCTGAAGTAACAGGGAAGTTTGGCCTTGGAGTACAAAATGAAGCAGGGCAAAGGTTAGCAGAGTTTTGTCAAGAGAATGCACTGGTCATAGCAAACACACTTTCCCAACAACCCAAGACACGACTCTACATATGGACATTGCCAAATGGTCAATACCAAAATCAGATTGATTATACTCCTTGCATCCAAAAATGGAGAAGCTCTGTAAACAAGACCTGGACCTGACTGTGGCTTAGATCATGAGCTCCTTATTGCAAAAATTTAGGCTTAAATTGAAGGAAGCAGGGAAAGCAGGCCATCCAATCAGGTATGACTGAAATCGAATCCCTTACGATTACACAGTGGAAGTGACTAATCGATTCAAGGGACTAGATCTAGTGGACAGAGTGCCTGAAGAACTATGGATGGAGATTCATAACATTGCACAGGAGGCAGTGATCAAAATCATCCCAAAGAAAAAGAAACACAAGAAGACAAAGTGGTTGTCTGATGAGGCTTTACAAATAGCTGAGGAAAGAAGAGAAGTGAAAAGGAAGGGAGAAAGGGAAAGATATATCCAACTGATGCAGAGTTCCAGAGAACAGCAGGGAGAGATAATAATACCTTCTTAAATGGACAATGCAAAGAAATAGAGGAAAACAATAGAATGGGAAAGACTAGAGATCTCTTCAAGAAAATCAGGAACATGAAGGGAACATTTCATGCAAAGATGAGCATGATAAAGGACAGAAATATTAAGTGAATCATACTAACTGAAGCAGAAGAGATTAAGAAAAGGTGGCAAGAATACACAGAAGAACTGGCTTCTTAAGACAAAAAAAGTCTTAAGGACTCAGATAACCATGCTGGTGTGGTCTCACACTCAGAGCCAGACATCCCGGAGTGTGAAGTCAAGTGGGCCTCAGGAAGCATTGCTATGAACAAAACTAGGGAGGTGATGGAGTTCAAGCTGAGCGATTTCAAATCCTAAAAGATGATGCTGTTAAAGTGCTGCACTCAATATGCCAGCAAATTTGGAAAACTCAGCAGTGGCCACAGGACTGGGAAAGGTCAGTTTTCATTCTAATCCCAAAGAAGGGCAATGCTAAAGAACGTTCAAGCTACCATATAATCGCTCTCATTTTGCATGATAGTAAGGTAATGTACAAAATTCTTCAAGCTAGGCTTCAGCAATATGTGAACCAAGAACTTGCAGGTATACAAGCTGGATTTTGAAAAGGCAGAGAAACCAGAGATCAAGTTGACAACATCTGTTGGGTCATACAGAAAACAAAGGAATTTCAGAAAAACATCTACTTTTGCTTCATTGATGCTGCTAAAATCTTTGACTGCATGGATCACTACAAACTGTGGAAAGTTCTTAAAGAGATGGGAATACCAAACCAGCTTATCTGTCTCCTGAGAAACCTGTATGTGGGTCCAGAAGCAACAGTTAGAACCGTACATGGAATAACTGACTGATTCTAAACTGGGAACTGCCTTCTCAGTTAATGGGCTTCCCCGGTGGCTCAGCTAGTGAAGAGTCCACCTGCAATGCAGCAGACTTGGGTTCTTTCCCTGGGTTGGGAAGATCCCCTAGAGAAAGGAAAGGCTACTCACTCCAGTATTCTGGCCTGGAGAATTCCATTCCATGGAGTCTCAAAGAGTTGGACTTGACTGAGTGACTTTCACTTTCACTTTCCCGATTAAGACGCGTAAGATGAGGCTGTATCTTGTCATCCTGTTTTTCAATCTTATACGGAGAGTACATTATGTGAAATGCCAGGCTGGACGAGTCACCAGCTGGTCAAGATTGTGGGGAGAAATATCAGCAACCTTAGATATGCAAATGATATCATGGTAATGGCAGAAAGCGAAGAGCAACTAAAGAGCTTCTTGATGAAAATGAAAGAGGAGAAAGAAAAAGCTGGCTTAAAAATCAACATTCAAAAAACTAAGATCATGGCATCCAGTTCCATCACTTGATGGCAAATGGAAGGGGAAGCAGTGGAAGCAGTGACAGATTTTATGTTCTTGAGCTCCAAAATCACTATGGATAGTCACTGCAGTCATGAAATTGAAAGGCACTTGATACTTGAAAGTAAAACTATGACAAACCTAGACTGCATATTAGAAAGCAGAGACATCACTTTGCCTACCAAGGTCCCTATAGTCAAAGCTATGGTTTTTCCAGTAGTCACGTACGGATGTGAGAGCTGGACCAGAAAGAAGGTTGAGCACTGAAGGTTGATGCTTTTGAACTGGGGTTGGAGAAGACTCTTGAGGGTCCCTTGGACTGCAACAAGATCAAACCAGTCAATTCTAAAGAAAATCAACCCCGAATATTCATTGGAAGGACTGATGCTGAAGCTGAAACTCCAATACTTTGGACACCTGATGCGGAGAGCCAGCTCATTGGAAAAGACCCAGATGACGGGAAGGGTTGAGGGCAGAAGGAGAAGAGGGCAGCAGAGGATGAGGGGGTTGGATGGCATCGCCGACTTGATGGACGCGGATCTGAGCAATCTCCAGGAAAGAGTGAAGGGCCAGGATGTCTGGTGTGCTGAAGTCCATGGTGCCACCGTGAGTCGGACAAGACTTGGTGACAACAGCATAGAATTACCCCACTCCCTCTCCCCCAGTATTTAAATATTTCACTTCACTCTCTTCTCGTTTGGAATATTCTGAAGGGAAGTCTGATGTAATACCAGACTTATCCCTACGTTCCCACCAAATTTGGCTTCTTTCAAGATTTTCTCTTTTTTCTGTGATTTTCTGTAGTTTAGTTTGGATTTTGGGGGGTATTTATCTTGCTTGGGGTTCTCTGAGATTCCTGAGTCTGTGGTTTGGTGGCTGTCATTAATTTTGGAAAGTTCTCAGTCATTGCTTCAAATACTACATTCTTCCTTCCTCTCTTTTTCTTTCTTTCGCCTTTCTCAGTTGAACCTGTATCATATCTTTTACGATGGCCTCACCGTTATTAGATGGTCTGTTTTTTTTTTTCCTCCTTCATTCTTTTTTCTCTTTGTGTCTAAGAAGGGTAATTTCTTTTCAGTCAAGGTTCAGCTTTTGTGTTTTTCTTGTTGTGCAAGGTGAGATCTACGACTTCAAAGCAGCTTGCAAGCCAGACTGGAACTTTTTTACCTTTTCCACGTAGACATCCACTATGTCTTGGAGATATTTTCTTTTCTCAATGAACTGCTTTGATGCTTCTGCCGAAGAAGTCAGTTGACCCTGTGCTTGTCAGTCTATTTCTGGACTCTGTTCTGTTGATCTATTTGCCCATCCTTATTTTTACAACTTATTTACTTTAGGTTACTGTAAACCCCAAATTCAGCATATATAAGTCCCAGTATAGCTTTTTATACTCTTTGTTTGGCTTTTCTAGATTCTGTAAAATTCCATAGAAGTTTTAGAGACAAGATTTTGATATTTAAAAAATGGTGTTGAGAGTCTACTTGTGACTGTATTGAATCTATAGGTCAGTTTAGGGAAAACTGACATCTTAAAAATATTTAGCCCCCCAAACCAAAAACTCTCATCATTTATTTATTTAACTTCTCTCACTAACCTTTGTAGCGTGCAGGGTGCTTTTACAGCTTCTTGTTAAACCCATTCCTAAGAACTGCATGTTTCTTTTTGACATTATTGTGAATAGAATTTGCTTTTAAAAGTTTTTCTGATTTCTAAATGCTAGCATATAAAAGGGCTTCCCTATGTGGTGGCTCAGCTGGTAAAGAATCTGCCTGCGATGCAGGAGACCTGGGTTTGATCCCTGGGTCGGGAAGATCCCTTGGAGAAGGGAATGGCCACCCACTCCAGTATTCTTGCCTGGAGACTCCCATGGACAGAGGAACCTGACGGGCTACAGCCCAAGGGGTCGCAAACGGTCAGACAAGACTGAAAGACTAATGCCTAGCTTAGGTCAGTGTATAAAAATATAATTTATCTTTGTATACTGACTTATATCCTGAGGTCTGGATAAATAATTCACTTGTTAATTTTAGTAAAGTTTTTGATCCCTCAGGTTTTTCTATGTTAATAATCATGACATTTGTGCATCAGACAGTTTTTATTTTTCCTGTTTTATCTGTGTGATCTTTCATTCCCCTGGCCCTTTTGATTCTTTTTTTGTGATTTTTTCACCTGTTTTTCATAATGTTAAATGATTACTTTACATTTGCATTTTTAACTTATCATAATCTGCTTAGAGTTTACATGATATTACTTCTTGCAGAATATAGGAAATTGTAACAGTATAGTTCTCTGTGCTATTTTGGCTTATCACCTCCACACAGCTTATATTTCAGTTCAGTTCAGTCCCTCAGTCATGTCCAACTCTTTGCGACCCCGTGAACTGCAGCATGCCAGGCTTCCCTCTCTATCACAAACTCCCAGAGCTTCCTCAATCTCAGGTCCATTGAGTTGGTGATGCCATCCAACCATCTCATCCTCTGTAGTCCGCTTCTCCTCCCACCTTAAATCTTTCCCAGCATCACAGTCCTTTCTAAGGAGTCAGTTCTTGGCATCAGGTGGACAAAGTACTGGAGCTTCAGCTTCAGCTTCAGCATCAGTCCTTCCAGTGACTATTCAGGACTGAGTTCCTTCAGGATGGACTGGTTGGATCTCCTTGTAGTTCAAGGGACTCTCAAGAGTCTTCTCCAACACCACAGTTAAATAGCATCAATTTTTAGGCACTCAGCTTTCTTTATGATCCAACTTTCACATCCATATACGACCACTGGAAAAACCATAGCTTTGACTAGATGGACTTTTGTCGGCAAAGTAATGTCTCTGCTTTTCAATATGCTGTCTAGGTTGGTCATAGCTTTTCTTCCAAGGAGCAATTGTCTTTTAATTTCATGGCTGCAGTCACCATTCGCAGTGATTTTACAGCCCCTCCCAAATAAAGTCAGTCACTGTGTCCACTCTTTCCCCATCTATTTGCCATGAAGTGATGGGACCAGATGCCATGATCTTTGTTTTCTGAATGTTGAGGTTTAAGCCAACCTTTTCACTTTCCTCTTTCACTTTCATCAAGAGGCTCTTTAGTTCTTCTTCACTTTCTGCCATAAGGGTGGTGTCATCTCCATATCTGAAGTTATTGATATTTCTCCTGGCAATCTTGAACCACAGTCCAGCTTGTGCTTCATCCAGCCCGGCATTTCTCATGATGTACTCTGTGTATAAGTTAAATAAGCAGGGTGACAATATATAGCCTTGATGTACTCTTCCTGATTTGGAACCAGTCTGTTTTTCCATGTCCAGTTCTAACTGTTGCTTCCTGACCTGCATACAGATTTCTCAGGAGGTAGGTGAGGTGGTCTGGTATTCCCATCTCTTTAAGAATTTTCCAGTTTGTTGTGATCCACATAGTCAAAGGCTTTGGTGTAGTCAGTAAAGCAGAAGTAGATGTTTTTCTGGAACTCTCTTGCTTTACATACACTTTTTTGCTTTAAACTATTCAATCTCTTTTAAATGCATTAAGGTAAGAGTATATGTATTTTTATATGTCAATATACTACGCAGGGGCTTCCCAGGTGGCACTGTTGCAGAAACCAGTACTCGAGAAACCAAACACCACACTTGGAGAGTTGGAGAACCAGGTTTATACACCAGCGGGCCCAGAGCAGTTAACACTCCAAGCTCTGAGCCCGGAACAAAGGGATTACAGAGTTTTTATAGACAGACTGTAGTGGGTAACACTAGCTGTTAACAGGCTGGTTTAAACCAAGGGGTTTCACACGCGCAGGAACAGTGGTCAAGACGGGGAGGGGGATGCCTGGTCTTTACACGGACAGGCACGATTAAGCAGGCTTGCAGGGGCTGGGCGACTGCAAAGAGCAGGACAAGGGTGAGTGAGATACACTCCAGTTCCTAGTATTGCAAGCCCCCACTTTCTGAGACTACGTGACCTACGTGATCTAGACTTTGCAAGGGGCAAGCTGAGTTACAGAGGCAGAAGGAGAAGGAGGTGATGTGACATTTTAACTTTTCCTCTTCAGCACTAGTGGTAAGGACCCCGCCTGCCAGTGCAGGAGGCATAAAAGATGCAGGTTCAGTCCCTGACTCGGGCAGATTCCCCCCGGAGGAGGGCACGGCAACCCACTCCAGTATTCTTGTTTGCAGAATCATATGGACAGAGGAGCTTGCAGGCTAGAGTCCATAGGATCGCAAAGAGTTAGATATGACAGAAGCAACTTCACACGTATGCATGACACTATGCAGGGCACTTCCCTGGTGGCTCGGTGATAAAGAATCTGCCTACAATGCAGGAGATGTGGGTTCAGTCCCTGGGTGGGGAAAATCCCCTGGAGCAGGAAATGGCAATCATTGAGCTGGAGAGGTTCCAGTGAAAGTGAGAGTCGCTCAGTTGATCTGACTCTTTTTGCAACCCCATGGACTACACAGCCCATGGAATTCTCTAGGCCAGAATACTGGAGTGGGTAGCTGTTCCCTTCTTCAGGAGATCTTCCCAACCCAGGGATTGAACCCAGGTCTCCCACATTGCAGGTGGAGTCTTTACCAGCTGAGCCACAAGGAGAGGTTCCAGAGACACATATATAAGTATATCTATAAATAATACATATGTATATATTTATTCACTTTTTATCCTTTTTATTTACCCACACAATTGGCATTTCTGGTAATAGTTTTGTTTTGTATAGATCTGAGTTGTCCATCAACATCATTTCTTGTATGAAAGACCTACTTGTATTTAATTTTCTCAATTTTGATTTATATAAAAATATCTTCACCTTCACTTGTGAAGCTTATTTTATTTATATATAGATTTTTGGGTTGACATTTTTCCCTTTAAAGATACATTTCCATTGCTTCCTGGTCTTTGATGGTTCTGATGAGAAGTCAGCTGTCACTTACACAATTGTTCCTCTGAATGAAATGTAGCAGTTTCTTCTGGCTATTTTCTGGATTGTTTGCCCTTGGACTTAAATTACTTGATTTTGATGTGCCTTGGTGGGGCTTCATTTTTATTTATTCTGCTTGTGGCTCATTAAATTTCTTGAACATATAGATTTCTCAAATTTGGGAGTGTTTTTGGGGGGACCTACTTTCATCAATATACTTGATGTGTTTTGAAATAATGTGAACCCATTTTATTCAAGATTTTGTTAATCATGTTCTTCAGATCTTTTATTTTCACATGGATTATTTCTCTGCTTGTACTATCAATAATTGAGAGTGATGTTACTATGATTGTGTGCTAATATTTTCTTTATACAGTTTGATGCCCCATTATGAGGTATGTACAAAATTTCAAATGTGACTTCTTGAAATTAAACATTTAACATAAAATTAAACATTTAACATAATATTGAACATTTAACATAATATTAAACATTTAACATAATAAACATTTAACATAATATTGAACATTTAACATAATATTAAACATTTAACGTAACATGGTCAGTCTCCTTATTTCTTGTAACGGCTTTGACTCACCGTGGATTTGATTTTTTAAAAGTTTAAATGGCAGACATAGCGGCCGCATCCGCTCATCTGTCTGTTTTAACTTTTGGCCGTCAGGCCTTCACTGCGGCGTGCAGACTCCTCGCTGTGGGGCGTGGCCTCTCTGCAGCAGCTGCGTGCCGGGCGTGAGCTCCAAGGTTGCGGTGGTCCTGCTTAGTCGCCCCACGTGGGAGCTCAGGCCCCCAGTCAGGGACTGAACCCTCACCCCCTGCACTGGAAGGACTCACTGGACCACCAGGGACGTCCCCTTGACTCTAAAATGAATATAACTAGACTGTGTGTGTGTTAGTCTCTCGGTCGTGTCCGACTCTGTGTGACCCCAAGGACTGTAGCCCGCCAGGCTCCTCCGTCCATGGGATTCTCCAGGCAAGAATACTGGAGTGGGTTGCCATGCCCTTCTCCAGGGGATCTTCCCAACCCAGGGATCGAACCCTGGTCTCCTGCATCGCAGGCGGATTCTTTACTGTTTGAGCTACAGGGAAGTCCAATTAGACTAACTACACATACATTTATCTTTCAATCTTTCTATGGCCTTATGGTTTTCTTCCACTTGCAATGCAGTGTAGTTGGATTTTATTAGAGCTAACCTGTTGGTCTTCGCCTTTTAAGTGAACTTTAATTCTATGCACACTTGTTTCAATCAGTGGTGTATCTAGATTTGTAATTACTCCCATGTCGTGCTCTTATCTTGATCTTTCTTTGTTATTTTGTCTCTCATTTCTTCTTTTATCCTGCACTGACACTTTTTTTCCTCTTTAAAAATTTTCTCTGACAGTTTGGAGAAAGTACAGTATGTTTCTATTATTTTAGTTATTAGTCCACACAGACTTTATTTTCTTGGGCTCCAAAATCACTGCAGATGGTGACTGCAGCCATGAAATTAAAAGATGCTTGCTCCTTGGAAGAAAAGCTATGATAAACATAGCATATTAAAAACAGAGACATTACTTTGCTGACAAAGGTCTGTCTAGTCAAAGCTATAGTTTTTTTAGTAGTCACTTATGAATGTGAGAATTGGACCATAAAGGAAGCTGAGTGTCAAAGAATTGATGCTTTTGAACTGTGGTTTTGTAGAAGACTCTTGAGAGTCCCTTGGACAGCAAGACGATCCAACCAGTCCATCCTAAAGGAAATCAGTCCTGACTATTCATTGGTAGGACTGATGCTGAAGCTCCAATGCTTTGGCCACCTGATGTGAAGAACTGACTCCTTGGAAAAAAGCCTGATGCTGGGAAAGGTTGAAGGTGGGAGGAGAAGGGGATGACAGAGGATGACATGGTTGGATGGCATCACTGACTCAATAGACATGAGTTTGAGCAAGCTCTGGGAGTTGGTGATGGACAGGGAAGCCTGGCGTGCTGCAGTCCATGGGGTGGAAAAGAGTTGAACACAACTGAGTGAACTGAACTGTTATCACCTTTACGTTTAATTCATCAAACATTGACACAAAATTAGTTAATCTTTTTAACCTTCTCCATGGATTACAAAGGGGCTTCCTTCATAGCTCAGTTGGTAAAGTATCTGCCTGCAGTGAAGAAGACCCGGGTTCAATTCCTGGATCGGGAAGATCCCCTGGAGAAGGAAATGCAACCCATTCCAGTGTTGTTGCCTGGAGAATCCCATGGACAGAAGAGCCTGGCTACTGTCCGTGGGTCACAAGAGTCAGACAGGACTTGGTGACTAAACCACCACCGCCACCATGTATTACAAAGACCCCAGAACATCCTCGTCATCTCTCTATAACTCATTTACCATAGTTGTCATGAACTCAACATTTCTTTTTTGGTAACACAAGATTATTATAGTTTTTCACAGCTAATTATTTACAACTTATTCACAGTTTATCTCATATTTGTCATTTCTTTATGCTTCATTCCTCTTTTCATTTTAGATCTAGTACTTCTGTCCTTCTATGTGAAATATATACTTAATTTCCTTTAGATAGAGCCTTTTGGTTGAAACCATTTCTGTGTTTGGGTTCTGAAAAGGCTGTATTAAACTGGTGTTACTGAAAGATGCTATTTCCAGGTATCGGCTTCCAGGTTGGATTGTTTCACCTCAAGACTCTGTAGATCTCTTCAGGTGTCTCCTCGCTTCAACTGTTGAGGCTGGTAAGTCCCCTTTCAGGCTAAATGTCATCCTTTGAAGATAATATCTCTTTTCTCCCAACTACCTTTAAAGTTTTCTTTGCTGTTCGGTAATTTCACTATGTTGTTTCTGTGCATAAATTTTGTTCAGATTTATTCCGAAAGGAATTAATTGGCCCTCTTGAATCAATGATATCTTTAATTGATTTTTATTTTAAAAACTTGTCAGCCATTATCTTTAAAAATATCATCTCTTTCATCTGTCTGTCTCCATCTCTTTCTGGAGCGTTGATGAGATGAATGTGAAATGATCTCACTGTTCACGCGTTGGCCTCTCTTTCTTTGTCTCCGTCTCTTGGTCTTTCCGGATGCTTTTTTGGTATAATTTATTCTTACATAACTCCGAGCTTATTAATTCCTCCTCCTTTTCAATGCCGTCTAATCAGGTATTGAATCTATCCACTGAATTATTAATTTCAACAATTACATTTTTCGCTTGTAGAGTTGTGTTTGCTTTATTGGAAAGTCTGCTCCTCATTGTTCACCTTGATTAGTTTCTCTCTGCTTCTTGGAACACATTACTGGTTTGGGCTTTTTATGCATTTTTGTTTCCTTTCTTTTCTTTTCATTCTTTTTTCTGCCGTCTCTTCCTCATTGTGTCCTGTTTCTTTGTTTATCCCGTGATTTCTTTCACAGAAAGAACGGGACATTGTTCTTTCCCTGGGGAGTCTCTAAGTCTTGGGGTGTAAGTAGCTGCTTCAGAGGGGATCTGGATTTGACTTTTTTCAGGATCCGGACAGTGATACTGTCAGGACCTCTTTACCTAGAAGGCTCAGGTGACATTTTACTTGGACCACGAGTGTATGAATGTGGGTTGTTACTCTGTGTCCGAGTGGCTTTTGTTGTGAAAACCTAGAGGATCCTTCCCCCTCCTCGGGCCGATTTAGGGACTGGTGCTTTCCCGTGCTGCCTCTGGCGTGGGCAGCGGGCATGTCTGTGCTTCACCTGTGTGCTCAGATACTGTCCCAGGGGCGGGTCCTCAGAGTGTTCCCAGCTTGGGAAGATTCTGGGCTATGCTTTCTTTTCTTCAAAAGGCCAGGCATTTGAAGTTCAAATTGACCACAAGTGACCTCAAGGTGAAAACCGGCTTTTGTGCTCTGTCTCCCCGAGCTCAGAGATGGCTTGTTTTTTTTTCCTGTCAGTCCATGGGTGCACTTAATAAATTATAAAGCAAATGTTATCTATTATTTTTTTTCTTCAGGAGCCAATCCAGATATTCATGCAGCCAGAGTAAATTCTAGAGCAGAGTTTATAAAACTGCTGTCTTGATGACCAGGTCATGACATCAATTTAGAGGGTTTTAGAGGTGACCAGTATTTTACTTTATTTTTATTTGTTTTTTGATGCTTACTTAAATTTATTATTACTATTTTTTAATTTATGTATTCACTTTTTGGCTTCATTGCATGACACATGGGGTCTTAGGTCTCCAACCAGGGTTCGAACCTTCGTCCCCTGCAAGGGAACCACAGATTCTTAACCACTGAACCACCAGGGAAGTTCCATGATCATTACTTTTAAATAGAACAGAATGAAATTAAGTGAAATAGAAAGCATCAGGATTCATTCGACCCAGTAAGAGTAAGCATTCTGTCATCAGACTCTGAGTTCATGGATGGACACATGTTCAAATGTGCACGTATGGATAACTGATCCCGGTAAAGTGTGTCTCTTCTTTCTGGTTATATTACCACTGTCGCCAGGGTGGAGTGGTGCTTCTCAGACCATCTGGGGAGCTTGTTGAAGTTCAGATCCTGATTCAGCAGGTCTGAGCTGGAGGCCTGCCGCTCTGCACTGCCTGCAGGCTCCGACAGCGCCGGACGGTGCCGGGCTCTGAAGCACGCGGAGGCGGCACGCCTTTATCTGCACCCCCGCCCCCGCGCATCCCAGAAGCTGGTGCAGGAAGCAGGTTCATCATGAGACAGACGGGGGTGGGAAAGGGAGCAGGGCACAACCTCTAAAAGAGTGACACAGCCCTTGAAGGCATGGCAAAGGCTGGTGAGAGCTCGCTAGATCCAAGGTGGCAGGAGGTCCAACCTCCAGTAGACCTTGCGCCTCGTTACATGCTCGGCGAAATACACCAGCCGCTAGAGCACTCGCCCACCAGCGCCATGACGGTTCTGACGGGAACGTAAACGGCCAAAAAGTGGGCGGTGGCCCAACTCCTGAAGTCTCCACTCCTCCCCCGAAATAATTGGGATAATCCTCCCACTCCTTAGCTTATGAAGTTACCCAGCCCGTAAGAACTAACCACCCTGTATTTGGGGGCCACTTTCACTTCCCTAGTCGACCCCATGCCCTGGGCTGCTGTCTTCTCCTGAGACCACCACGTCCTTCCTTGGAGTGCCTGTCTCTCTCAACCAACTTGCTTCCACTTTGCACGGCTCCCTCTTGAATTCCTTCCGGCATGAAGCCAAGGACCCCTGCTTGGCGCCCAATCCCAGGGACTCCCCAGAGACCAAGAATACAAGCATCCTCTCGAGCCCCAGTTTCCTGCAACGCTGACACCCAAAGCCTCCTCCTGCTTAGCTCCACCGTCTTTCAGGCAACCAGGCCAAGGGGCCGCTGATGGAGCTGAGTCTAAGAGGCGTGGGATCATCCATTCTCCTCCCTGTTTTTGCGTCTGCCGAGAGGGCTCGCAGAACCACGACACCATAAACCACGTGTGCTCAGGACCGCCCTCTCGGCAGCCTCTGAAACAGCAGGCATCATTTATCTTCATGCTCTCAGCTTTCTCTGCTGCAGAATTTTTTCCTTCTACAAGACGTGCATACCAAATTTCCAGAAGTCAATCACTGAGGGCTAATAAAAATGCCCAATAAATTCGGAATACACCTTCCAACAAGAACACCATATGCAAATGACAACGTAATTCCATTATTAAATGTTACTCCTGGAGCACTCGTGTGAGGCAGAGTCATTTGAATTGTGGGTCCAGGAAAATTGCTGTTGTGCTTTCTGGCAGCAACAAAGGCTGGAGCCAAAGGCTGTAAAATATCACAGGCTCTGCCGCCCGTCTTTGTTTTTCAGTGTAAACTACTTGCATTACTATTTACATATCAATGCAAACTTCCTTTTGCTAAATCATGCAAATGAAAGAGCAGGGTTCAGGACAGCCCTGAATGGAACGCTGGGGATCACTTTGCAAGCTATTTCTTTTTTATTTATCCCAGATCCCCAAACATTTGGGCCAGTCAGGCCAGTAATGCAATTACTCTAAGTCTCTGGCTCAAAAGCGCTCGTGTTTATGGCGCCCGGTTGATCTGGCTTGGATTGAGAGATTAGAGGGCAGGAGCCGGCTCCAACTACTCGCTGAATCTCTGGCGCTCTGAGCAGAGAGGTGGGGTGTGTTTTGAGGGATGCTGAAAGTGAAAGTTGCTTAGTCGTGTCCGACTCTTTGTGACCTCATGGACTCTACAGCCCATGGAATTCTCCAGGCCAGAATACTGGAGTGGGTTGCCTTTCCCTTGTCTAGGAGATCTTCCCAACCCAGGGATCGAACCCACAGCTCCCGCATTGCAGGTGGATTCTTTACCAGCTGAGCCACAAGGGAAGCCCAAGAATACTGGAGTGGGTAGCCTATCCCTTCTTCAGGGCATCTTCCTGACTCAGAAATTGAACTGGGGTCTCCTGCATTGCAGGCGATTCTTTACCAACTGAGCTGGGATGATAAAATGTCTGGCTTTTATTTTTTTTTAAAGTTTAGAAATTGCAGTCTTGACTCCACGATCTTCTAACCATCAACCAAGTTTAGAGGAGCACGTGCAGGCACAAAGCTTCTCTCTGATTCACATTCGGAGAGGAGACAAGGATGGGTGGTTCACCATCTCTCTGTGTTGATAAAGATGTCACTTCTCTGCTCTAACTGGGCTGTAATCCCATTCCTTTCCCTAAATGGTACCAAACCAGTCAATTCTCAAGGAAATCAGTTCTGAATATTCATTGGAAGGACTGATGCTGAAGCTGAAGCTCCAATACTTTGGCCACCTGATGTGAAGAGACGACTCATGGGAAAGACCCTGATGCTGGGAAAGATTGAAGGCAGGAGGAGAAGGGGATGACAGAGGATGAGATGGCTGGATGGCATCACTGACTCAATGGACCTGAGTTTGAGCAAACTCCGGGAGTTGGTGAAGGACAGGGAGGCCTGGCGTGCTGCAGTCCATGGGGTCACAAAGGGCCGGACACGACTGAGCGACTCAGCAGCAGCGGTGTTGACAAAGATGTCACAGCTCTGCCGTAACTTGGTCATAATCACACTCCTTTCCCTAAATGGGTCCAAAATAAGATTGTAAGTAATTGTGAAGGCATATGACCTGTGAACTGTCAAATGGCCAAATAGTAATAAAACGCCCTTGTGACTCAGTCCTGCGCGTCCTCTGTCCCCCCGCACGTCTCCTCCCTGGGGCTGCCCTGCAGTCTTGGGCCTGTCTTGTGTCCGCGGTGTTTCATCTTTGAGTTTCCCCTTGGTAAACGCCACATTCCCCAAGACCAAAATGGAATGTTTCTTTTCTTGATGTTCACAGGACCGCACTGGGGCAATACGGCAGGCCCTGGGAGTCCAGAGCGGCCTGGGCGCCTGGGGGTGTCGCTCTGCCCAGGCGGGGCGGCCCCCTGATGCCAGCCGGCCGCTCAGTCTTGTCTGGCTCTTTGCCGACCCGTGGACTGCAGCCCTCCAGGCTCCTGTGTCCATGGGATTTCTGCGGCAAGAGTCCTGGAGTGGGCTGCCACTTCCTCCTCCGGGATGGCGGGGGGCGGATCTTCCTGACCCAGGGATCGAACTGGTGTCTCCTGCATTGGCTTCACCCCTCCCATCAGCCTCTGAGTCCTTCCGATTCTCCTTTCCTCCCAACTTCCTAGGTGGGGTCTTTGTCTATTTCCCCCAACCTTCCTCCACCTTGGCCTCTGTGAATCCATCACCCAACTTCCTAGGTGAGGTCTTTGTCTATTTCCCCCAACCTTCCTCCACCCTCTTGGCCTCTGTGAATCCATCAAATATCAGACTTTTCGTGAACTGATGGGTCAACCCCGCTGTTACACACACTGCACCGATTCATGTCGGATCGCCGCTGGAGGTCGGGGACTTGTACCCTGGTCAGTTCTGGCCTGACGTGTAGCACGTGCCCCGTAAACATTGGTGAAAAGCTGCACGGATGTCATCCAGCCGGCGTGTGATGGAGCCTGACTCAGAGCCAGTCTCTCTGGCCTCAAAGTGAGGTTGCTACCCTTTGCCTCCTCATCACCCGACAAAGAGAACGGCGGGAGCTGCCCGGGAGACGCACGGCAGGCTGCACCCGGCCTGTCGGGTCCCTCTCGGCCTGCAGCCCGCGAGGCCCCCGAGCAGTCTAGCTGCAGCGCCACGGCTGACCCGAGAAGCAACCTCCGCTCTCAGTGCCCCCGCCCGGGCCGGCCCTGACTGTGATGTTGAGGAATAACAGGACATACACGGAGACAGGCCGCCGGCTGCGGAGAGAGGCACGTCTCTGCGGAAGCTGCTCTGATGTGTCTTGTCCGGCAGCCCCGCCCAGCCCCACCGGTCACAGCTCGGGCTGAGCCAGCTATGGGACTCGGGGTGCCTGCTTCCTGCTCCATCACGCCCTCGTCTTCTGAGACGTGACAGGGAGGGTGCCGGCTGTGCTCCCTGGGGGACTCTCCTCCCCGACTCCCCGTTGTTGGGGACCCTCAGCCCCCATAGCAGTGGAGGGGCTGAGGGCACAGAGGCTCATCAGGTGCCCAGGATCCCGTGAGACGGGAGCTTGTGTTGGGTGGTCTCCAGACAATGTGGCCACACCGGGGAACCCAGAAGAACCAGCCTCCACCAGTCCCCTCTGGACAGTACCTGAGATTAGAGGCGGGGCCAGGGTGCTCCCTAGAGAGTCACCCCGCCCTCCTGAAGCCCCTCCTTTAGAGTGCTCTGTGCAGCTCAGAGGTCTTCCTGCTGCCCTGGGAACACACGCCCTCGGAGCACACACCCTGGGAACACACGCCCTGGGAGCACACGCCCTGGGAGCGCACGCCCTGGAACACACACGCCCTGGGAGCACACGCCCTGGGAGCACACGCCCTCGGAGCACACGCCCTGGGAGCACACGCCCTGGGAGCACACCCCCTGGGAACACACACGCCCTGGGAGCACACGCCCTGGGAGCACACCCCCTGGGAACACACACGCCCTGGGAGCACACGCCCTGGGAGCACACGCCCTGGGAGCGCACGCCCTGGGAACACACGCCCTGGGAGCACACGCCCTGGGAACACACACGCCCTGGGAGCGCACGCCCTGGGAACACACGCCCTGGGAGCACACGCCCTGGGAGCACACGCCCTGGGAGAACACACACGCCCTGGGAGCACACGCCCTGGGAGCACACGCCCTGGGAACACACACGCCCTGGGAGCACACGCCCCCTGGGAGCACACACGCCCTGGGAACACACGCCCTGGGAGCACACGCCCTGGGAACACACACGCCCTGGGAGCACACGCCCTGGGAGCACACGCCCTGGGAGCACACGCCCTGGGAGAACACACACGCCCTGGGAGAACACACGCCCTGGGAGCACACACCCCCTGGGAGCACACGCCCTGGGAACACACACCCCCTGGGAGCACACGCCCTGGGAGCACACGCCCTGGGAGCACACGCCCTGGGAACACACACCCCCTGGGAGCACACGCCCTGGGAGCACACGCCCTGGGAGCACACGCCCCCTGGGAGCACACGCCCTGGGAGCACACGCCCTGGGAGAACACACACGCCCTGGGAGAACACACACGCCCTGGGAACACACACCCCCTGGGAGCACACGCCCTGGGAGCACACGCCCTGGGAGCACACGCCCCCTGGGAGCACACGCCCTGGGAGCACACGCCCTGGGAACACACACCCCCTGGGAGCACACGCCCTGGGAGCACACGCCCTGGGAGCACACGCCCTGGGAACACACACCCCCCTGGGAGCACACGCCCTGGGAGCACACGCCCTGGGAGCACACGCCCCCTGGGAGCACACGCCCTGGGAGCACACACCCTGGGAGCACACGCCCTGGGAGCACACGCCCTGGGAGCACACGCCCTGGGAACACACGCCCTGGGAGCACACGCCCTGGGAGCACACGCCCTGGGAGCACACGCCCCCTGGGAGCACACACGCCCTGGGAACACACGCCCTGGGAGCACACACCCCCTGGGAGCACACGCCCTGGGAGCACACGCCCTGGGAGAACACACACGCCCTGGGAACACACCCCCTGGGAGCACACACCCCCTGGGAGCACACGCCCTGGGAGCACACGCCCCCTGGGAGCACACGCCCTGGGAGCACACGCCCTGGGAGAACACACACGCCCTGGGAACACACCCCCTGGGAGCACACACCCCCTGGGAGCACACGCCCTGGGAGCACACGCCCCCTGGGAGCACACGCCCTGGGAGCACACGCCCTGGGAACACACGCCCTGGGAGCACACGCCCTGGGAGCACACGCCCTGGGAGCACACGCCCTGGGAACACACACGCCCTGGGAACACACACGCCCTGGGAGCACACGCCCTGGGAGCACACGCCCCCTGGGAGCACACACGCCCTGGGAGCACACACCCCCTGGGAGCACACGCCCTGGGAACACACGCCCTGGGAGCACACACCCCCTGGGAACACACGCCCTGGGAGCACACGCCCTGGGAGCACACACCCCCTGGGAACACACGCCCTCGGAGCACACGCCCTGGGAGCACACGCCCTGGAACACACACCCCCTGGGAACACACGCCCTCGGAGCACACGCCCTAGGAACACACGCCCTGGGAGCGCACGCCCTGGAACACACACCCCCTGGGAACACACACGCCCTGGGAGCACACACCCCCTGGGAGCACACGCCCTGGGAGCACACACCCCCTGGGAGCACACGCCCTGGGAGCACACGCCCTGGGAGCACACGCCCTGGGAACACACGCCCTGGGAGCACACGCCCTGGGAGCACACACCCCCTGGGAGCACACGCCCTGGGAGCACACGCCCTGGGAACACACGCCCTGGGAGAACACACACGCCCTGGGAGAACACACGCCCTGGGAGCACACACCCCCTGGGAGCACACGCCCTGGGAACACACACCCCCTGGGAGCACACGCCCTGGGAGCACACGCCCTGGGAGCACACACGCCCTGGGAACACACACCCCCTGGGAGCACACGCCCTGGGAGCACACGCCCTGGGAGCACACGCCCTGGGAGCACACGCCCTGGGAGAACACACACGCCCTGGGAGAACACACGCCCTGGGAGCACACCCCCTGGGAGCACACGCCCTGGGAGCACACACCCCCTGGGAGCACACGCCCTGGGAACACACACCCCCTGGGAGCACACGCCCTGGGAACACACACGCCCTGGGAGCACACGCCCCCTGGGAGCACACACCCCCTGGGAACACACGCCCTGGGAGCACACGCCCTGGGAACACACACGCCCTGGGAGCACACGCCCTGGGAGCACACGCCCTGGGAGCACACGCCCTGGGAGAACACACACGCCCTGGGAGCACACGCCCTGGGAGCACACGCCCTGGGAACACACACGCCCTGGGAGCACACGCCCCCTGGGAGCACACACCCCCTGGGAACACACGCCCTGGGAACACACGCCCTGGGAGCACACGCCCTGGGAACACACACGCCCTGGGAGCACACGCCCTGGGAGCACACGCCCTGGGAGCACACGCCCTGGGAGAACACACACGCCCTGGGAGAACACACGCCCTGGGAGCACACACCCCCTGGGAGCACACGCCCTGGGAACACACACCCCCTGGGAGCACACGCCCTGGGAGCACACGCCCTGGGAGCACACGCCCTGGGAACACACACCCCCTGGGAGCACACGCCCTGGGAGCACACGCCCTGGGAGCACACGCCCCCTGGGAGCACACGCCCTGGGAGCACACGCCCTGGGAGAACACACACGCCCTGGGAACACACCCCCTGGGAGCACACACCCCCTGGGAGCACACGCCCTGGGAGCACACGCCCTGGGAGCACACGCCCTGGGAACACACACCCCCTGGGAGCACACGCCCTGGGAGCACACGCCCTGGGAGCACACGCCCCCTGGGAGCACACGCCCTGGGAGCACACGCCCTGGGAGAACACACACGCCCTGGGAACACACCCCCTGGGAGCACACACCCCCTGGGAGCACACGCCCTGGGAGCACACGCCCTGGGAGCACACGCCCTGGGAACACACACCCCCTGGGAGCACACGCCCTGGGAGCACACGCCCTGGGAGCACACGCCCTGGGAACACACACCCCCTGGGAGCACACGCCCTGGGAGCACACGCCCTGGGAGCACACGCCCCCTGGGAGCACACGCCCTGGGAGCACACACCCTGGGAGCACACGCCCTGGGAGCACACGCCCTGGGAGCACACGCCCTGGGAACACACGCCCTGGGAGCACACGCCCTGGGAGCACACGCCCTGGGAGCACACGCCCCCTGGGAGCACACACGCCCTGGGAACACACGCCCTGGGAGCACACACCCCCTGGGAGCACACGCCCTGGGAGCACACGCCCTGGGAGAACACACACGCCCTGGGAACACACCCCCTGGGAGCACACACCCCCTGGGAGCACACGCCCTGGGAGCACACGCCCCCTGGGAGCACACGCCCTGGGAGCACACGCCCTGGGAGAACACACACGCCCTGGGAACACACCCCCTGGGAGCACACACCCCCTGGGAGCACACGCCCTGGGAGCACACGCCCCCTGGGAGCACACGCCCTGGGAGCACACGCCCTGGGAACACACGCCCTGGGAGCACACGCCCTGGGAGCACACGCCCTGGGAGCACACGCCCTGGGAACACACACGCCCTGGGAACACACACGCCCTGGGAGCACACGCCCTGGGAGCACACGCCCCCTGGGAGCACACACGCCCTGGGAGCACACACCCCCTGGGAGCACACGCCCTGGGAACACACGCCCTGGGAGCACACACCCCCTGGGAACACACGCCCTGGGAGCACACGCCCTGGGAGCACACACCCCCTGGGAACACACGCCCTGGGAGCACACGCCCTGGGAGCACACGCCCTGGGAACACACACGCCCTGGGAACACACGCCCTGGGAGCACACGCCCTGGGAGCACACACCCCCTGGGAGCACACGCCCTGGGAGCACACGCCCCCTGGGAACACACACGCCCTGGGAGCACACACCCCCTGGGAGCACACGCCCTGGGAGCACACACCCCCTGGGAGCACACGCCCTGGGAGCACACGCCCTGGGAGCACACGCCCTGGGAACACACGCCCTGGGAGCACACGCCCTGGGAGCACACACCCCCTGGGAGCACACGCCCTGGGAGCACACGCCCTGGGAACACACGCCCTGGGAGAACACACACGCCCTGGGAGAACACACGCCCTGGGAGCACACACCCCCTGGGAGCACACGCCCTGGGAACACACACCCCCTGGGAGCACACGCCCTGGGAGCACACGCCCTGGGAGCACACGCCCTGGGAACACACACCCCCTGGGAGCACACGCCCTGGGAGCACACGCCCTGGGAACACACACGCCCTGGGAGCACACGCCCTGGGAGCACACGCCCTGGGAGCACACGCCCTGGGAGAACACACACGCCCTGGGAGAACACACGCCCTGGGAGCACACACCCCCTGGGAGCACACGCCCTGGGAGCACACACCCCCTGGGAGCACACGCCCTGGGAACACACACCCCCTGGGAGCACACGCCCTGGGAACACACACGCCCTGGGAGCACACGCCCCCTGGGAGCACACACCCCCTGGGAACACACGCCCTGGGAGCACACGCCCTGGGAACACACACGCCCTGGGAGCACACGCCCTGGGAGCACACGCCCTGGGAGCACACGCCCTGGGAGAACACACACGCCCTGGGAGAACACACGCCCTGGGAGCACACACCCCCTGGGAGCACACGCCCTGGGAACACACACCCCCTGGGAGCACACGCCCTGGGAGCACACGCCCTGGGAGCACACGCCCTGGGAACACACACCCCCTGGGAGCACACGCCCTGGGAGCACACGCCCTGGGAGCACACGCCCCCTGGGAGCACACGCCCTGGGAGCACACGCCCTGGGAGAACACACACGCCCTGGGAACACACCCCCTGGGAGCACACACCCCCTGGGAGCACACGCCCTGGGAGCACACGCCCCCTGGGAGCACACGCCCTGGGAGCACACGCCCTGGGAGCACACGCCCTGGGAACACACACCCCCTGGGAGCACACGCCCTGGGAGCACACGCCCTGGGAGCACACGCCCTGGGAACACACACCCCCTGGGAGCACACGCCCTGGGAGCACACGCCCTGGGAGCACACGCCCCCTGGGAGCACACGCCCTGGGAGCACACACCCTGGGAGCACACGCCCTGGGAGCACACGCCCTGGGAGCACACGCCCTGGGAACACACGCCCTGGGAGCACACGCCCTGGGAGCACACGCCCTGGGAGCACACGCCCCCTGGGAGCACACACGCCCTGGGAACACACGCCCTGGGAGCACACACCCCCTGGGAGCACACGCCCTGGGAGCACACGCCCTGGGAGAACACACACGCCCTGGGAACACACCCCCTGGGAGCACACACCCCCTGGGAGCACACGCCCTGGGAGCACACGCCCCCTGGGAGCACACGCCCTGGGAGCACACGCCCTGGGAGAACACACACGCCCTGGGAACACACCCCCTGGGAGCACACACCCCCTGGGAGCACACGCCCTGGGAGCACACGCCCCCTGGGAGCACACGCCCTGGGAGCACACGCCCTGGGAACACACGCCCTGGGAGCACACGCCCTGGGAGCACACGCCCTGGGAGCACACGCCCTGGGAGCACACGCCCTGGGAACACACACGCCCTGGGAGCACACGCCCTGGGAGCACACGCCCTGGGAGCACACGCCCCCTGGGAGCACACACGCCCTGGGAGCACACACCCCCTGGGAGCACACACCCCCTGGGAGCACACACCCCCTGGGAACACACGCCCTGGGAGCACACGCCCTGGGAGCACACACCCCCTGGGAACACACGCCCTGGGAGCACACGCCCTGGGAGCACACACCCCCTGGGAACACACGCCCTGGGAGCACACGCCCTGGGAGCACACGCCCTGGGAACACACACGCCCTGGGAACACACGCCCTGGGAGCACACGCCCTGGGAGCACACACCCCCTGGGAGCACACGCCCTGGGAGCACACGCCCCCTGGGAACACACACGCCCTGGGAGCACACACCCCCTGGGAGCACACGCCCTGGGAGCACACACCCCCTGGGAGCACACGCCCTGGGAGCACACGCCCTCGGAGCACACGCCCTGGGAGCACACGCCCTGGGAGCACACGCCCTGGGAGCACACACCCCCTGGGAGCACACGCCCTGGGAGCACACGCCCTGGGAACACACGCCCTGGGAGCACACCCCCTGGGAACACACGCCCTGGGAGCACACCCCCTGGGAACACACGCCCTGGGAGCACACGCCCTCGGAGCACACGCCCTGGGAGCACACCCCCTGGGAACACACACCCTGGGAACACACACCCCCTGGGAGCACACGCCCTGGGAGCGCACGCCCTGGAACACACACCCCCTGGGAACACACACGCCCTGGGAGCACACGCCCTGGGAGCACACGCCCCCTGGGAACACACACGCCCTGGGAACACACGCCCTCGGAGCTGCTCTGCAGGGCTCCTCCCCTGAGGACCTTGTTCGCCCCGATTGAATCCATTCTCCCGCGAGTGACTCCTATCTCTTGCAGCGTTTGTCACCGGGAACGCATCACTCTCCTCCGCCTGTTTCCGCAGTGGATGGTCACTGGGAGACAGGCCTGCCCATCCAGCGTGGCTCACGGTGGCCTCACTCGGCTGGACGCCTGGCGCACAGGGTCTGTCGGCTGAGCCGTTGTCTGCAGGGAGCATTTTGCTGGGGTCACAACCTGATTTTTAAGACGTGAGAAGATCTTGGCGAGAAGTGAAAGCAGTTATTTCAAACGTGCAGACGCCTGTCCACCTCGAGAGGCAGACAAGCCACCCCTTCCGAGAGCTGAGACCTTGAGAGGCGCAGACACCCACTCTGGGAGCTGACTGCGACTGGGTCCTGGGATATTGGCCTGATGGCCGCACGCGGTACCTTAGACACAGCAGTGAGATGATCTGTTGGTGATGGAAAATGTCTGTTTTTAACGGTGGCAATGCTTGTGGGCAAATGAGAGCTCACAGTGCTTCTTGTGTTTTTGTGTTTTGAGCTTTTGCAGGAAAGTGTGGGTGCGCAAAGGGTCTTGGCTGAGTCAACACTTCGAGTCGGGTGCACCCCCTGGCTGTTCTCGGGGTGGGGGGCGCTGCTACTCCAGAGAGGCTTCTGAGTCGGCACCGGGGACCCAGGGCCTGCCCTCGTGGGGTCTGATATCACCCTGGGGAGTGTGCCTGTGGAGGGGCAGGGTCCCTGGACGGGGCGAGAGGGAGTGAGTGCCCAGAGATGTGCCTGATCAGAGAGAGGAGCCTGGCGTGTCTGCACGAGGCCGCGGACGCCTCAGACCCCACATGCGGCCGCTCTGCGCCCACGCCCTGGACCCTGATCCGCACTCCAGGGGAGCTGGTCTCCATTAGGTACTGTGTGTCTATCACCATTTCTCAGGCAAATTGCATCCTTCAGCACCTGAGGACACACTCACAGAGTTTGGGGAATGTGCGTCCTTTGGTCACGAGAGTGAGCCCAGGAGACGCGGGAGGGTATCTGGCTGGGGGATGTTTGTCTGGGATTGGGGTGGGGGGACTGTGCCCACCCCCAGCCTTGAGTGTGGACGGTGGGTGGCACCCATGGTGACGGTGACTTGGAGTGAAGTCCCAGGCGGAGGGCCAGCTGGAGAGGGCACAGGACATCCACTGTGAATTAACCACGGCAGACCCAGGCAGGTGGAGACGGTGAAAGGTCATCAGTGTGCAGGTCAAAGACGTGGAGACGAAGGTTGGGGCTCACGCTGCCCCTCCTCAGGCCCTCTGCATGGGGTTGCTGATGCCCCTTAGCTCCCGAATCCCCTCGATGCTGCAGCCTCTGCGCCCGCAGGGAGGACCTGCTTCCGGAGGGTGGCCAGGCTGAGCCGGGCGTCTCCCTTGTTCCCTCGGAGCACCGGCCATAGGGACAAGGCTGACATCCACGGAGCAGCCACGGCCAAGAGTGGCCAGCGTCCTGAGAGGTTCGCAGGGGCCGGGAGGGAGGCTTCCGAGCGTGTCCCCAAAGTGCGTCTTCCGTTTTTAACAGCACAGTGAGGCAGCTGGGGCTGGGGGTGGTCAGGACCTCCGGTCCCGGGAGCAGGTCCACGAACTGCTGTCAGGACTCACGTCTTCCAGTTTCCGAGTCCGTGAGAGAGTGACTGACACGCCGTTTTCTGCAGTGAGGGGTGCCGGCCTCAGGACTCGATCCTCCCTGCGGCGTGTGTGCACCTGGGGAGGCCAGTTCTGCATCAGAGCCCGGGCCGTGGGTGTTCGTGCGAGAGCTCATCCTGGGAGCAGCGGGTCTGAACGGAGCCGTGCCGCCCTCCGGGGGCAGTGGTGATGTGCGGAGGCTGATGGGCACCCCGCGGGGTGGCGGTTCCTGCCCCCGGGGGTGGGGGAGCTGGAGCCCTGGGGTGCCCAGCCTGGCCCCCCAACCGGGAGAGACACGGCCCTAGGCTCGGTGATGCGAGAGAGGGCCCCCCGATGGTTCCCACAGATGGGGATGATGACCCCATCCCCAGTGATGACCATGGGGACCTCGAATGTTGAAGGGAAAAGTCGGATTTGGTGCTCAAAGCCTGGCCTCCCTGCAGGGCCCCCAGTGGGCTCCCGGCACCCCCCTGCCCACAGGCTCTCCCCCAATGCCTCTCCCATTCCCGAGTCCTGCTCAAGTGCCCAGTGTCCGGCTGAGCGTCCGGGGTGAGAGGCGCTGGGGTCTCCTCCCCTCACCCAGTGAAGGTCTGAGAGGCCAGGTCACAAGCTCCCACTCCAGTGCATCCATGGGGACACCCCTCCGGGAGGCGCCTCTCGAAAGCCCGGCATCTGCGCCGAGGCCCCAGGTTCCTCCCGGCGGGGTGTTCTGACAACCTGGGAGCTGCGTCCTCGGCTGCAGGCCTCAGACCAGCAGGAGCGTCATGAGACCCCGTTCCCTGCTCAGTGCAGCCTGGTGGATGGCCGTGGGCCGCCCGCTGAGCCGGGACTCGGCCCGTCCACCACTGTTCAGGGGGCCTGCTCCCCTCAGGTCTCCCCCTGAGCCTGCCTCGGGTCTGGCAGGGAGCCGAACGAACAGGTCAGGGATCACGGGGGTCAGAGGACAGGTTAGCGGTCACAGGGGTCAGAGGACAGGTCGGGGGTTACGGGGGTCAGAGGACACCTCGGGGGTCACGAGGGTCGGAGGACAGGTCGGACAGGCTTGCGCTCTGCTCAGGGGCTGTCGCGGGGCTGGCTGGGAGGGCAGCCCTGGGCCACTGCTCTGCCCATCTTTGCCCAGTGACCTCGGGGACAGTGTCCTCAGCTGAACACAAAGCTGATGAGGATGGGCACGGTGTGTTGGCCCGCTGGGCTTCCGGCCAGCTTCAGCATGCATGCAGCAGGCCTCCTGCTGCCCCCTGCTCAAGGAGCAGAAGACGTGGGTGCTTAGACTCCCCCATCCCGTCCCGTGATGGTGGGATGGTGTCACAGGAGGATGCGCTGCCCAGCCCGTCAGAAGGCTCACACCCGGGCCTGCGTGTTTTTGTACATCACGGACCTCAGTGAGGCTGGAGAAACCCAAACCAGAACCCCGGTGGCCAGGAGACCCCTGGAGGCAGGGGCAGGGTTCCAGCCCTGGGTCTAGGGGCTCAGGGAGGGGTCCCCGAGAGAGCCGGTCAGGGCGCTCTGCCCCCAACAGCACAGCAGAGGCCCAGCCCTGCTCACCTGGATGAGACGGGGCAGCCAGGCTTCCCGGGGACACGGGCATACGCGCCATCTACTAAGAGTGCAGGACCTGGGCCCCGGGACGGGGGGCCTGCCACAGAGAGGGTGGTGGGGGGACGGGGGCCTGGCCGAACAGGACGAACGTGGGGCTCTTTGCCTGAGATGATCTCAGACCATCTCTGCCAAGGTGGAGAAGGTGCATAAACCCGGCGATGGGCTTTTAATTTCAGTTTTTTAAAGAAAATAATCTTGTAGCAGGTTCATTCTTTTACTCGACACTGGTTTTTCAGTGAGAGAGCCAGCTCCCAGCTAAGATAAATTTCAGCTGAGCCCTGGAGTGGAATCCAATTTAGACTTCCCCCGTTTCGGCGGAGCTCATTAGCGCGGTTCTGCCTGTCGAGTCCGTTCCGGCTGCACCGCTTCTGTTTGGTAAGCAGATCGGGAGATAAACGGGGACGCTGTTTGCGGCGGGTCATTGTTCCCTTTAATGTCCATGCTGCAGAGCACGCGTTCTGATCACAATTAAAACGCTTTTATTCCATTTTAGCAGTAATTGAGCGCACCCGGCAATTTGTACTCCGATTCCCTCCGTTAAGTAATTGACGGTCATGACCGTCGTTGGTAATAACACGTCCAATCACGCGCTTCTGCATCTGAAATAGCTCAGGACTGCCATCACCCCGTGGACCGTGGGCGGCCTCTGCGCTCGCCTTCCTCGGCCAGGAGTCTGGGTCGCGGTGGGGAGGCCTCAGCCTGTCCCTGTTTGCTCCCAACGTGGACCCAGTAAACTGGGGTCTGGGGTCAGCCCAGCTCGGGGGCTCCGGGAGTGCCTCTGCGATGTATTGAGTGGACCTGGCAGGCAGGGAAGTGTTGTTCCAAGCAAGGTTTTTTTCTCTCTCTTTTCCCAAAGAGTCCAGTCGCTTGGGTGGGCGTCCCCTCTCCTCCAGCCTGGCGCAGGTGTGCAGGTTCGGGTGGGAACCAGGGGGAGACCTGGATGGAGCTGTCGTGTGATTTTGCCAAAGAAAGAGGAGCTGAGGGTGGAGGGTGGGCTTCAGGGTCTTTCATCACGGGGCGCCCTCCTTCCCATCCTTGCCCTGGGGGCACATCTCCCTGCCCCGCTGCCTAGGACCGGCTCAGCATCCCGGGGGGTACTGGCTCAGCATCCTGGAGGGAGTGTGTGGCCAGAGGCAGCCGGCTCTCAGCAGCGGAGGGGACCCCGGCAGGTAGGCCTGAGCCCCACCAGCTCCTCTCTCCTCCCGTCCAGGGTGCTCCAGCCCCCGAGGGGGCGCCTCTCCAGGGCCAGCGCTGACCGGGGACCTGGCCCCAGACCTGTCCATGCTCGAGTCCTTTAAAGCCCCGAGCGACACCTCCCGGCCTCGGCAGGTGGGGTGAGGCTGAGGAAGGGACCTCGGCGCTGGGAGGCGGCCCCTGCTGTGGGGCCTCGTCCCCCCAGTGACCCTGAGCGCAGGACGCCTGCCTGCTGGCTGCCGCCCGGCACGCAGGTGTGCTGGGTACACAGGTGTGTGTGACGCGCAGGTGTGCCTGGCCCCGTGTGCCCAGGCCCTCAGCTGTGAGGGAGACAGAGGCAGGGTCTAGGTGCCCTGTGGACGGGGCGGCCGGGTGGACACGTGGGGTGAGGAGCCCAGTGGAAGGACGGGAGGGGGAAAGTCCACGGTGTTCTGAGGGGAGAGCCGTGTCCTGAGGTGAGGAGCAGGGCTTCGGCCGGCCTCTGGCAGGGGAGTCAGGGGTCCCTGGCCTGGAGAGCGCTGAAGAGAGACCAGGGTGGTGGGGGAGGGTAGGTGAGAGGGGGCCCCAGAATCTGGGGGCCCTGCAGGGCGGGTGCAACCCCACTTTACAGATGTCCTGCCCCTCCCACTAGAGTGGAAGGTAGATAAGATAGGAACAAGAAAGAAGTAAAATCAAGTGGAAAGTAAATCAGTAAAAATGAAGAAATAAAAATCAGTAATATTCATGAGCTCTAAATAGGACTTGGGGCTTTCCTGCTGGCTCAGATGGTAAAGAATCTGCCTGCCAGTGAGGGAGATCTGGTTCGATCCCTGGGTCAGGAAGATCCCCTGGAGAGGGGAATGGCCACCCACTCCAGCGTTCTTTCCTGGAGAGTCCCACGGACGGAGGAGCCTGGAAGGCTACACACAGTCCCTGGGGTTGCAAAGAGTTGGACACGACTGAGCGATTAACACTAACTTAACAAATGGGACTTAGAATAAATTCTCTGTTAAGTGACAATGACAGACTTATTTATTTATTATTTTTGAAATTAATTTTTATTAGAGTACCATTGATTTACAATGCTGTGACAGACTAATTTAGAAAACAAAACTTAGCTTTACAGTTTATAAGAAATGCTTAAGATTAAGTGGTGTAGAAAGGTTGACTATAAATGAATGACAATTTTAACTTCATACAAGAGAAAAGTAAGTCATTGTGTAATAATAAATGACCTAATTTATAAGAAATTGAATTGAACTGGTGTAAACTGCTAAGAAACAGTCTAACAACTCAATATATATAGAAAAATCTACTAGGAAAGGCACAAACACAGGAAAAGAAGCCTGTAGGGGTGTTTGAATGGACCTGTTTTAGAATTAAACAACTCTAGTAGTAAGTAAATAGTAAAGAATATAGAGGTCATGAATATAAACGGTCTAATATAATTCATGTTTCTCAAATAGAAAATCATGTTTTGTTGAATATATAGAATAAATCATTTATTGAATAAATCATTTTGGTTGAATGTATAGAAAATGGATTACCATCACCCACCTAGAAAACCTTCAGTGTTTAAAAAGCAGGGATGTGGCAGGTTGTGAATTGTTTAATTTGGCATGCAAAAAGGGTTGGAAAACTGCTAACATAATACAATATACCAACACATTCCAAAAGAAACAATACATTTTATGAAGTTTATAAACTTATTCTTTTATAAAAATGTGTTTCCTCACTTTATTTTGTCTGCACTGGGTCTTTGGGGCTGCTCGGGGCTTCTCAGTGGGTCCTCCAGGCGTGGGCTCGGATGCGTGGGCTCCGGCGGTCGCGGCTCCGGTGGTCGCGGCTCCGGCAGCCGCGGCTCCCGTGGTCTCGGCTCCGGCAGCCGCGGCTCCGGCGGTCGTGGCATCAGCATCAGCGGTTGTGGCTTCGGCTGTCCCGGTCGTGGCATCAGCATCAGCGGTTGTGGCTTCGGCTGTCTGGCTCCCAGGCTCTGGAGCACGGGCTCAGCAGTGCGGTGCATGGGCTTAGTTGCTCTTCAGCATTTGACGTCTTCCCCGGGACTGAACCTGCATCTCCTGCTTTGGCAGGCAGATTCTTAACCACGGGCCCACCAGGGATGCTCCTATAATCTGTTCTTAATAAGAGCTGTAGCAAGAGAGTTCTAGGAGAGCCCCACTGTGTGTGAACCCCACCCCTCGGATGCTGGGAGAGCCTGTGCCTATAACCTGTGACGGTGCTATGTTTTGGGGCAAAGGGGAAACGACCCCAGGGGGCCCCAACCTAATTGGGGGGCCACGTAGACCCGAGGGTTTTTTCAGGCTGGAGGCCGAGGAGGAGACCAGGGAAACGCGCTGCTGGTCTCAAGGCAGCATCAGCAGCCGTGCTGGGGTTGCCAGGGCCACATGGAGAGGATGTGGACGACCTCCAGGAGCTGGGCACTGGCCTGGCAGGAACATGGCCCCAGACCCAGTGCAGCAGGAGGCAGCCCCAGCCAGCCATCTGAGGAGGCTGGGGGGCGTCCGTCCCGGCTGCAAGAGGTTCAGTCCGAGATCCCGGCAGCCGGCAGCCCCGGTCAGTCCACAGGTGGTAAGTGATGAGCAGCCGTGCGTTCCCCTGAGCTCTGGAGAGTGGAGGCCAAGCTCAGGGGGCAGCAGGGGTCGTTTCTCGTGAGGCCGTTTTCCCTGGCTCACTGGTGTCGTGAATGGAAGTGTGTCCTCCCCCGCCAAAGTCACATGTTAAAGCTCTAAACCCATCTGTGACTGGGAGCAGGGCCTTTCGAGAAGCAATTGAACTAAGTGAAGTCCAAGGGTGGGCCTGACTCCTCAGGCCTGTTCTCCTTATGCCGAGAGGAAGGGGCACCGGGTACTCTGTCTCGAGGAGGGGCTGGGTGAGGACACAGTGACGGGGCAGCCAGCTACCCCCCTGAGAGATGCCAGGGTGTTTCCTGTGAGATGTGAGCCCCTATCGCTATCACGCAGCGAGTGTTGGTGGCTCCAGATGTAACGAGACAAACGTAGGAATTGGTATAAATACTGTGGGCTTACAGGTGGTGCCAGCAGTAAAGAATCTGCCTGCTGATGCAGGAGGCACAAGAGATGCTGGTTCAATCCCTGGGCCAGGAAGATCCTCTGGAGTAGGAAATGGCAGACCCCTCCAGTATTCTCGCCTGGAAAATTCCATGGACAGAGGAGCCTGGTGGGCTGCAGTCCATGGGGCCGCAAAGAATCAGACATGACTGAGCATGCATGCATACTAGCATAAATACTGGTGAAGCAAAGAAAAGACATCTTTTTAGTTAATGATCTCCTTGTGCAGCTGAGAAAGCAGAGAGATTTGCCAGTAGCAAACATTCCCTGAGCGCCCACGGGATGCAAACATCCCCCGTGCGCTGGGCACCAGTGAGTCCTGGTGAATGTGCGGTGAGTCTGCTGTGAGTCCTGGCTCACCCCGAAGGCACGTGAAGAAGGTGCGCTCTGGCCAACACGCACGCCCAGAAGCAGCCGGCTGTGAAAACGACGGGAATCCGAGAAGACCCTGCTGGGGTCGTCATGGACGAAGCCCCTCTTGGCTGGCTGTAGGAACGTCGACATGTCTCGTGGCACAGATCGCAACTCCCTTGACTGCTCGTTGGCTGATGGCCCAGAACACTCTTTGCAGTCCTGCAGGTGAGTGGTGTGTGCTGGCACCGGGGAACCTGGAGGAGAAGGCTCTCACTGGGCAGCAGTCCGTTTCCCAGCGACTGGCCAAGCAGGGTGCTCCATCACAGCGCCCTGTGGGGACTGGAGGAAACAGAAGAGGGTTCCTGGGAGACGTGGTGACACTCCTGCTTCCTCTCTGTTGAGAAGGTGGCGAATTATTCTAGAACTGCAGCCCGCACAGAGCAGACCTGGCTGATTAATAAGCTGTGGTTCTGGTTTTCCTCCTGATCATCTATTTCTTCCTGCATAAATTTTCTGAATGACATGTAGATAAATTCTCAAACTTATGAGTGTCCCCCTTGAGACAGGGTTTCATCATCTTACCTATTTAACTAATTTATTAGTTACAATTACAACTCAAAATGGCACCGACTCCAGCATAATCAAAAGCTACGTTTCAATTATTCATTGAGACTTTAATTAAGAAGCCCCACTAAATTAATAAAAGCTTCAGAAGGAATGTAATGAAAAAGACTCGCAGAAAGTCTTGACAAACTTTCCTCTGTCTCAGGAATTAAGTTTCCTCCTGCAAACTGCCACAAGCTCCCCTCCTTGTGGACACAGGCAGGCCAGATGATCCCAGCGGGAGGCAGGAGGCCGGATCTGGTGAGTGTGGGGCTGGGAGAAGGCTGTGCATGTGCCCGGGATTAATCTGCCAGCCCTGATTTCCTGGCGTCAGAGGAGGCAGGTGGCTTCACGCGCGGTCCCCGCCCGAGTTGGCTGGACAGGCGTAGACCTTGGCACCGACCTTGGCGCTGACCTTGGCACTGACCTTGGCGCTGACCTCCATCCTGCCTTAGAACAGGACCCTCCTTGGTGCCTCCTGCTATCGGGAGAGGCACCTGCCACCCATGCTTCCAGATTCTGAGCGCTCAGCCTGACACTGGGTGAGGGTTGGTTCCTTAATTTTTCTTTCTGGTCTTTTGTTGTCAGGGTGTAGAAAAGCAGATTTCTCTGTGTTAACTTTGTGTCTCGCAAGTTTACCAAATTTACGGGTGAGTTCTAGTAGTTTTCTTGTGGCATTCTTAGGCTATTCTATATAAAGCACCATGTAATCTGCAAACAGTGACAGTTTTACTTCTTCTTTTCCCATCCATTGACAGAGAAAATGATAAAGAAGATGTGATATATATTTATATACATATACATAAATGGAATATTACTCAGCCTTAAAAAAGAATGAAATAATGTCATTTGCAGCAGCATGAATTGACCTAGAGATTATCATACTAAGTGAAGAAAGTCATACAGAGAAAGATACATATCACATCATATCACTTATAAGTGAAATGTAATAAAAATGAAACAAATGAACATTTTTATAAAACAGAAACAATCTCGCAGATCTCAAAAGTGAACCTCTTGTTACCAAAGGGGAACTGTGGGGGAGAGTGATGAATTAGGAGATTGGGACTGAGGTATGCACTGCTATATACAAAACAGATAGCTAACAAGGACCTGCTGTACAGTGCAAGGAAGTCTGCTCAATGTCCTGTGAAAACCTGTGTGGGAAAAGAGTGTGAAAAAGAATGGGCTTTGCTGTACGCTTGAAACTAGCGCAACATTGCAAATCAACGGTACTCCAATAAAACATTTTAAAAAGTTAACGTTTGGGTGAGGAAATGCAGGAAGAGCGGGAAGGGGAGGTCCAGGTGGTCCTGGTTCCACCCGTGTGCTGGTTCTTTCCTTTGCCCCCAGCGCCTGCAGACTGCTTATCCTGCGGGAGCTGGACTCAGTGGCAGAAGGTCAAAGAGCATGATTGATTATTCCCGCCCAAACCCACACAGCCTGTTTCCTAAATCACTCATTTAGGGAACCAGGGCAGACAGAGAGAGAGAGAGATAACTATGTTCCAGGGTCAGAAGAGCTGGGGAGGGTCCATGGAGCCAGGAGGTGAGTCTCGGGTCACCAGGTGGGTGGACATAGATGCCCAGGACAGTGGGGGATGCTGCTGGGAGCCTTGTGATGTGGGGGACTCAGCAGCCTGGCTTGCTTTCTGAGCTGACCCAGCCACTTCATGTGCTCTGTGCCTGAGGGTTCAGTTCTTTCTCTTAGGCTGGGTGCTGACTGCCAAGGTCATCAGTAGCTTATCTACTGACCTACAGACTGAGACCCCCAGACCCAGTTGGAAGCTGGAACTCCAGGCTGAGAGCCCAAGGCCTGTCCCAGGGGAGGGGTGTGGCTCACGGAACTCCCTCCCGGGCAGTGGGTGTCCCTACGCTTTCAGTGAGAGCTCTGGCCGGATGGGGGCCCAGGACGGGTGGGAGCAGGGCCACCCCCCGCAGCAGCGCAGTGTTGGTGGGTCCCCGGGCTGGCTGACATGTGGGGGCGACTCTCAGGGTCTTAGCTCCCCAACCAGGGGCTGAACCCCCTAATGAGAGTGGACCGCACTGCTGGACTGCCAGGGAAGCCCCTGGAAGGTAGCTTTTGAGGCAGATACAGATAACGGGAATACTGTCAACACTGTCCGTGGTCATTTATGGGCTGTTTTGAGCTTGTGACAGGTTTCATAATAAATGAAACCCTTACGCATGGTTACTTATTCTAATGGATAGACATTGTGTGTCCCATCATGGGAGCGGCGATGGACACCTGGGCAGCTTTCCTGACTCACCCACCTGGCCCAGCCTGGCTCAGAGCAGGTCTGTCTGGCTCCACCGCTTCTGGCCACAACCAGCCCATAATAGTTAGGGTTAGGACTGGTCAATGGCAGACACAACGGCAGACTCTGAGCTCGATGTTTCCCAACAGGTGTTTAAAATCCTTCTTCCTCTCCAGAAGTGAGGTGCAGCCTCAGATCACCACTGATGTCGAGGCTCCGGGGTGGGGCGGGGTTGGTGGGTGACCTCCTGGGCCCGGGACGCACCCTCCCTTTGGGCCCCCGCCCAGCACAGGCGGCTCCCGCCAAACAACTCCTCTTATCTCAAGACTCGCTCTGTTCTGCGGGCACTAAGCCAACAGCTCCAGGTCCCCCAGCTCCTGATCCCGCGGGAAGCCCCTGGACCAGCGAGCCCAAGACGAGGAGGGGGTGATGTCAGGACCCACTGAGGGGTCCTCTCGGCAGTTAGGGGTGGCAGCCCTGGAAGGTGGTGCCCATGTGTCCTTAAAATGCGGGGGCCCTAACCTCTGAGACGCCTGTGACATTACCAGCCTCCAGGACGATGCCCTTCCCCCAAGGCCAGGCCCGGCAGCAGGGGTGCCATGAGGGGGCCCCCTCCCAGGTCCCCCCAGAGGCATGGTCTGCGGTTTGCAGAGCATGCTGATCCCGGGGAGGGCGGGGGGACCTGGAAGAGGACGGGAGGGCAGAGGCTGCTGTGCGCTTCTCTGAAAGGCTGCCGGGCGTCACTGCTGGGAATTCATCAAGAGATCTTGAAAAATGGAAGAACAAAGAAAGTGGGCAAGATTGAGGCACGCAGTTCTGTGCTTGTTGGGAGACGACAAGACGGGAGCTGCCAGTAATGATGCGTCGACGTGACTCCATTTACTTACGATCCTTCATGTGAGAGATTCCAGAGCTGAGGCCAACACGCCACCTTCAATCAGTTATTCATAGAAGCAGACGGGAAGTGAGCCAGCGCACCCAGCGTTTGCCACCCAGAGATGGGGAAAGGGTGCTACCCTGCGGTGCGTCACTTCCAGGCAGAAAACTAGGAGGCCCTCTGGGGGCGTTGCTTGGACTCCTCCTTAGGTGTGTAAAGAAACACGTGTCCTCTTTTCTTCCGTATTGATTGATGTTTCCTGGGTGTTTTGTACACCTCCTGTGCTCCTCTTGATGAGGCAGGGAAGGGACTGTGTTAACATGCCCGGGGCTGGGAGTGTGGGCCAGTTCCCGCTCCCTGATCTTCCCGTTCTCTCTGTCTCCACATCTGTCTGTCTGTCTGTCTCTGTCTCTCACGCCGCTACACCTGATGGTCCCTAGTTTTCTAGGGAGAACCTCAGAATCTCAACTGAGAGATTCTAGCCGGTCCTGGAATCTCCCCTCACAAATTCTTTGTCCAGGTTTTTCTGCCTCTGCTTGGGCCCTGGGAGGACTGTGTCTAACACAGAAGCAGCGCCTATTACCATCACATGTGTGGAATCGTCAGGAACAACCTACAACCACACACGTGTAAGCACAAAAATATGTCATCTGTCCACTGAGCTGTGATCTTTCTCTTCTTGACACAGATTTCAGCTCAGCCCCTGGAGGACAAACACACGCCTCCGAGGAAACTATTTCTTCTGCTTGAAAACTCTTCAAATATTTGGAGGGTTTTCCCTGCGTCCTCTTAATCTTTTCTGAGCAGGGCAAACCCAGCCCCATCAATAGATTCCCGCGGAGCGAAGAGTGCTGTTCTCACTCAGCCCTTTGGCAAACACCTCGAGTGCACCGTGAGCTGAGCAAACAGCCAGCAGCATCGCCTCTTCTAGGAAGCCTCTGCCCTGGGCTCCCACCTGAGCTGCCCGCAGCGGCCTGCCCCGGACAGACCTGGATCTCCAAATATCTCATCAGGACCCCTGGCAGGCAGTGTCACCCCTGCCTAATCTTTCACTTGTAGATTTAATCATACAGCTCAGATTGGCCTGAATGTTTCTATGTCATGTCGGGTCCTCCGGGCATCCATCTACATCCAGGGTAAACCGCTTAGCTTTTGGGGACCACCCTGGTGGTCCAGTGGTTAAGAATCTGCCTTGTAAGGCAGATCCTGCCCGCTGCAACCACTGAAGCCGGAGAGCTCTGGGGCCTGTGAGCTACCCTACTGAGCCCGTGTCCACAGCTAGAGAGAGTGCGTGCAGAGTACAGAGATCCACAATACTGAGCCTGTGTCCACAGCCAGAGAGAGTGTGTGCACAGCACAGACACCCACAATCCAGAGCCCGGGTCCACAGCCAGAGAAAGTGTGTGCACAGAGGCCCACACAAGAAGCTCAGATCCCGCAAGCTGCAACTAAGCCCTGACGCAGCCCATGGGTGAAGATAAACGCCCACCCGCACAACCTCACAAAGCCTTCTTGGCCTTTTGGGGCACTTTAAAGGTTTCTTCGTTGATCTGAAGGACAATGCATGAAGACGCTTTCTTCAAGTTTCTGTTCATGTTTCATGTTCTCTTCCAGTTTAGTGTTGGGGGAGCATGACAACAGCTGGAAGGGACCAGAGACTCCATCTGGTCCCAGACTCCCATTTTGTGGAAGAGGAAACTGACCCAGACGTGGAAACACAGTATTCGTTCATTCATTCATTCTGCACAATACCTTTATCCTTGCTGTAGACACCTTCTTTCCTTTACTTTTTAACTGAATAGTGTAACTTTACAGACTGATTACATTCCCTCCCTCCTAAACCTTTATATTCAAGGTGGGTACCTGTGCAGCCTGTGGCACATTCATCAATCTGTTCTTTCATTCAACAAACTATTTAAACTTTTATTATGAGAGATTTCAAAGACAAGAGAGACTGATGTTATAAACACCATTGTATATGCCACTCCAGTTTAAATAACTGTTATTTATTTAATTACCAGTGCCAGTTATTTCTTTATTCTTCAAAGACTTTTCTCAAAAATTTTAAAGCATATCCTAGACATCATAACATCTTAAGCATAATTGCTTCATTACACACCTTTGCTTAGAAGGATGCTCACACATATATAAAGTCTATATCTTTATCCATATCGATTTGTCTATTCATCCATCCAACTCATACAAAAGCCACAATGCCACTGTCACATGGAAGGAAAGTAACAGAACTAGATCCTCTGATATTTTATAATTTCCACCGTATTCAGAATTTCCCTGTTGTCTTCAAAGGGTCTTTCCACAGTGGGTTTACTCTCTGAATTTGTGACCACGTAGTCAAGTGTTTATTTCACACAGCTCCTCATCTTCCTTCACAAACCATTGGTTTGCTGGACAAGCTGTGTCTTTTGATTTGTCTGTGTCTCCCTGTCTTTCATGTAAATGGCGAGTGGATCTGGGGCTTGATCTGATTCCAGTTTGGCTTTCTTGCAGGAACTCCTCATGAGTGGAGCCGGTCCTGCTGCCCAGCATGTCGGGAGGTGGTTCTGTCTTGGTGGTGCTCAGGCTGGCAGGGTCTGGCCGACGCCTCTGACCCCTGGTCACCTTCAAGAGCTGAATGTGATCGGCTGCCACCTGTGACTACTGAATAGACCAGTTACATCACTCGGAGCTGACGAATGGAGACTTTCTTATTCTAACTTTACTTCTGAGTAATGGCTGGGATTTTTATAAAGAATTTTCTCTCATCAATTTTGAACTGCATATGAGAAGATAAACCCTTGACCTTCCTCTCTTTAATTTCAAGGTGAAGAGCAAACTCCCACTTCTGACCAATGAGGATGTACTTCTGGGACATCACTGTGAACGCATGAATTTTGTATGTTGATGAGTCTCAGTCAATTGCAGTTATTTTTTTTTCTGATATTCTTATTGTTCCATATTGAGTCAGTGAGAACCTTTCCCGATGATTATCTTAGATGAGAGTTTAAAGTTTTTACCAAATTAGAAAGAAAGTCTTATTTCTTCAGATATTTTTCTTTATCCTGTTTTGTGAAAGTCCAATTATGGGTGTTTTAGACAGATGGGTATTGAGAGTTCGTTAAACTTTTTCAGTATCTCTGTTTTCTTTAGGATAATTGCTACTGCAGTATTTTCAGGTTCGAGTTTATTTGCTTCTATTGTGTTTAAATTACTCATAATTCCATCCAGCATATTAGTCACTGGGGTTGTTGTGGTTTTTTTTTTTAGTCATTTGCTTTTTCTTTATAGTTTCTATTTCTCTGCTCATTATGACTGTGTGTTTTATTAAATCCTTCAGCACATTTATAATAGCTATTTTGAAGTCCTTTTTTGCAAATTGCAACATCTCATTTCTGGGCATTTTTCTATTGACTGATTCTTCTTGGAGTTGTGGTGGCATTCTGCATGCTTGCTAATTTTGGACGGGATGCCTAGAATTGTGGTAGTTCTGTTGATGGGTATGAGTTTTACTGTCTTTTCAGAACTCTTTGAGACATTTACTTTGTGTAACATGCTGTTCCAGTAACAGGGGACATAGTCGTGGGTAAAGCAGGTCACGTTTCCTGTGGTCACAGCGCTGTCATGGTGCGGGGGCTGGGAAGGCAGATGGAAGGAGTCACGTGAAGCAGTGACACAAGTCAGAGGCAATTCCCTTACGAAGTGAAACAACGCACTTCATCCTGAGGCTCCATGGAATCTCGGAGGAAAAGGAGTGCTGCAAAGGCTCAGGCAAATCTCAGTTCTGTGAGCCAGGTATTCTGTGGACCAACTGCTTCCCATGAAGGACAGAAGCTTAATGTTAATGAAAAAATGGGGGGACGTGTACCCTTGGAGTTTCCCCCCCAAAGCATCTTCTTACCGATCAAAGTTTTTAAAATAATTTTTTAATACAGACTATTTAAAAAGTCTTTATTGAATTTGTTGCAATATTGCTTCTGTTTTATATTTTGGCTTTTTCGGCCATGAGGCGTGTGGGATCCAGCCACCTGGCCAGGGATTGGACCTGCACTGCCTGCCTTGGGAGGAAAGTCTCAACCATTGGACCACCAGGGAAGTGCCTTATTGGTCAAATTGTGAACAGAGGGTCATAGTTTTGTGTTACAGTTCATCTTAGGAAGCTTGTTGGAGGCAGAAAGACAACCCCAGCCAGCTGCCAAGCCACTTGGTTTCCAGAACGGGGTGGGCGTGAGGGGCAGGGCCCCCTGCAGAGCCCGGCCCCCAGCCCTGACGCTGCTTCACGCAACGAGGAGTGAGGAGCGGAAACTTCAGCATCACCAGCGCAGCAGCCTTGGGGCCTGAAATCCCGGAGTTCAGGGCAGGGGCTGCCCTCCTCCGCAGGGAGGTCAGCTCCCAGAGGCAGTTCTGGTCATGTCCACTCTGGGAACTGTGTCCCCCAGCCCTTGCCCCTGGGAGACCCCCGTGTGGGCCCCAGCGCTCACCGTCCAGGTGCTCACGTCACCAGCGTCTGTGATCAGACGGCGAAAGCAGGAGGCGCCACTGTGGGCACATCCACTCTCAGTGCAGGCCAGTTTTCAGCACGTCTGTGTTCTTGGGTGGAAAGCAAAATCAAGAGAACTAGGAACTCATCTCAGGAAGACAGAAATGGAGTGACAAAGTAAAAAAGGTATTAGGATGTCTGAGTGAAAGCAGAAAAAAATAGAAGAGATGTATTAAGTAGGTTTTATAAATAAAATAAAATAACTGTTTCCTTTAAAAGACTAATAAAATAGACAAATGTCTAGCAAATCTGATCAAGATAAAATAAGAGTGAGAGCATATACATTTTATGGAGCTTAAACACGTTAGAACTGTATAAACTGGATATTCAACAAAGGTCTGGAGGACTAAAGAAGGGTTTTTAGTGGAGGGTTCTGTGCATAACTGTGCAGTAACAGCTTCGAAATCTGGATGAAACGTTTGATAGTTCAGGAAAACACAGATCACCGATAGTGAAAGGAATGGTGACACCACTTTGGTAAGAGAGCTTGGCAGAAGACAAAAATCAATAGTCTCTCCTATGCTAGAAATAAAATACCTAGAAATGGAAATGAGGGAAATACTATGTTCACAACATTGGCAAACACTGTAAATTGCATAGGAATTATCTTGAAAGTGACGGTACAACTCCTAAATGGGAGGAAAGTCTTACTCAGGTACGTAAAGCAAGATGTGACACGACATGAAGACAGCCTGTCCTTGCAGGGAACACTGAACACCTAAAAGTTTGACCCTTCCAGTCGTGACTTAAAAGTGAAATGCAGTTCTAGTTAGACCACCAGGCACCTTGTTTAATGATCTCGCAGTTTGTATGCAGTAATAACATCCCGTGAACCGTCCAGGGAACAAAAAGAATAGTAATTGTAATATGCCTGATGCAGAAGGTAACTTATCTCTAAGCCTCTTTAATCAACTCAACATGGTGCTGGTCCAGGAATGAAAAAGCACGTCAGAGGGAAATAGGGAACCGAGGCAAGAACCTTCATTGTTGTTCTTCAGTCTCTAAGTACTGTCTGGGTCTTTGCGACCTGCAGCACGCCAGGCTTCCGGAGTTTGCTCAGTTTCACGTCCATCGAGTAGGTGATGCCATCCAACCATCCCATCCTCTGTTGCCTCCTTCTTCTGCCCTCAACCTTTCCCAGCATCACAGTCTTTTCCAATGAGTCAGCTCTTCGCATCAGGTGGCCAAAGTATTGGAGCTTCAGCTTCATCAGTCCTTCCAATGAACACCCAGGACTGATTTCCTTTAGGATGGACTGGTTGGATCTCCTTGCAGTCCAAGGGACTCTCAAGAGTCTTCTCCAGCACCACAGTTCAAAAGCATCAATTCTTCAGCACTGAGCTTTCTTCACAGCCCAACTCTCACATCCATACATGATTACTGGGAAAACCATAGCCTTGACTATACAGACCTTTGTCAGCAAAGTGATGTCTCTGCTTTTTAATATGCTGTCTAAGTTTGTCATGGTTTTCCTTCCACGGAGTGAGCGTCTTTTAATTTCATGGCTTACAAGGCTTATGCAGCTGATAATAACAGCAGTGATGATGATGATGATAAAGATACCCAGAAGTAAACCTCACACATTTCATGCAGAATCTACAAATGAAGGAATGATTCTTAATAAGAAATTTAAAATCTGTTAAAGAAAGATTTTCTTCCCTAAGTAGCCATGAACATCTTTTTGTGGCAAAACGATGTTTTAAATAAGCCAATATGAAAATACAGCTAGAGGATTTTAAGTGCAAATGACAGATGTAAGATGATTATTCGTAATATCTGAGAAGCACATAATATTATTAGAAAGCTGGCAGAGGAAAAACCAAGTGTCGACTAAAAAATATACACAACTCGAAAGCAGAGATTTATTTTATTTGATGGGAAGGTTTAGGAGAGACAAGCCTGGGAGACAGCGTCTCAGTAGCTCTGAGAAAACTGCTCCAAAGAGGCATGAGGGGATGTCGGGCTATATACAAGTTTGCAACAAAGGGACCAGGCAGTCTGAACATCAAAGATCAGGTATCATGTTAAGGAATTTAGCATTCTCTGTACGGGAAGATGCAAGCCTCTGGGCTCCCTGAATTCATTTCCTTTATGTGCATCTCAGCTACCTGAGAAACAGGGGCCATCCAGTTTCCATGTACATGTGTGCCTGGGTGTGAATGTGGGGGGTGCTTATGTATGTGTGTGCCCAATCACACGCACACATGTGTGCATGTACGTGTTATGTGTGCTTGTGTATGTGCGTGCACATGTATGTTCACGTGCATCTGCATGCGCACAGCCACACGCACATACGTGTGCAGCACATGTTGTATGTGCTTGTGTGTTCGTGCACATGTATGTTCATGCGTGTGCAGGTTTATGTGGTGTATATGGATGTTTCTTGAGGTCTTTGTGTGTGTGTGCATGCAGGCGTGTGCATGCATGTGTGCCTGTGTGTGCGTGTGCCCATGTGTGTGTGTGTGTGTGTGTGTATTTGTGTGCATGTGGGTATATGTGTATGATGGCAGCCTTGATGCCCTGGACACAGATGTGTGGACGTCACCAGTGGAGAATGGATGGCAGCAGCCGCCGTGCAGCCACGCTGTGTCCCTGGGGCCTCAGAGAAGCTCACGGGAGCCTTGACCTTCAGGCTCAGGGTTCCTGAGGTCACATCGCTCACTCTCCCTTTGTCTCCTTGGAGGCGTGGTTCAGAGGACCAGGCTTTAGATCCACCCCCCAACCCCTGCACACTGTCTGCTCATTCCCTGCACGTGTGTGGCGGCCTCCCCGCCCTGATCTGAGCGTGAGGCCAGGCTCCCCTCCCATCAGGACCAGACGCCGTTCAGCTCCCTCCTCCCGGGCCCTCGGGGTACGAGAGCACCCTTCCCCCCGCGCTGCCCCCCCCCCCCCCCCCCAGTGCTTTCCATGTTAGTGCATCACCAGGCGCTTCTCTCACTGGGCCTATAATTCCTGTCTTTGATCCTTAACTAAAAAAAATACCTTTGGCAGAATTTCTGTCCTGCCTCCTCTTCTCTTTCAATCTCCCTGGAAGAGAACAGCCCTGAGGAGGCCTGTGGTAGGGGGTGGTTGGGGTCACTGAGAAAGTGCCCGTAGCTGCTACGAGTCTGCATCCCCAGGCATGGCCCCAGTGGGGTTTCGGTGGTGGGTAGCAGAAACCACTGCTGTTATTCTGATGAGGAAAGAAGGAGAAATAGAGGTCCCTGTGCTTACGATACCATGGGAAAGTCTGAAAGAGTCGTGCTAAGCCCTCTTCTAATGATTTCTAGAATAATCCAGATGTGGTCGCCACCTGGAAGGTCTGAGGGAAGCTACTGGCTCCAGGAACTTGCTTTCTTACTTGTGGCTCAAGGTCCATGAGGCTGTGATGCCAAGATCCCCGGGCTCTAGGCCAGCAAAGCCACATGCACAATGCCCTGCCGCTGACACCAACCAGGCCAGGCACCCTACCCTGGAATCTCTTCATGCTGCTGCGGGAAACCTGGGCCGACCCCACGATGCTGTCAGCCAAAAGCCCTCATTCCTACCTTCAAATGACTTCAAAGCATCTCAGGATGGGAGTCCCTTCTGCCCATGGAGTCTGGAGACAGTGACTCCTGGGTCAGATCCCGGCAGGGCAGGAGGAATCAGAGCAAGGCTGAGGCAGAGCCGCCTGCTGAAAAACGTGCCTCTGGCCATGATCCTGAAATTTGTATTTCTCTCTTGAAAGCACAAATACTCAGGAGTTTTCCTCGTTTAAGCCAGAAGAAAATCATCAGCTTTTCTCTCTTGTCTCATCTATGTGGTAGTTAAGAAAGGAAAGATTTAATCTAAGTCATATGTAAACAAAGAATTGTACAGACTAATTAACTGTCAGCTAACATGATGCAGGATCAGAACATAGACCAACATCATAAACACAGTTGACCTGAAGCATTTCCCATTTTGCTGGGTTAAACCAGTGGGAGAAGAAAAGGCCAGCTGAGAATGACCCTTGAAGACCTGGTTAGCTTCTGAAAAAGGAAAAGACACCCCTGCTTCAGACCAGCGCAGAATTCAGCTCCAGACAGAGATGGAGGAGGCAGAGGGAGGGGATGAGGGAGGCCCTTGAGGATGCATGGAGGGGGCCTTGGACTGCTGTCCTGGGACACTCGCCAAGGCCGGAGCTGCAGCCTCAGGTTGAGGTCCCCTTGGGTCACCCTGTGGGCGCCAGACCCAGCCCCTTGGTCAGAATCAGGGAAAGAACATTCCTCTTCAGGAAGATCTCTCTGATGGTCCAAACTGTTGACTATAGCTACCTCCTGAGTTAATGAACCAGCCAGGCTTCAGAGCTGCTCACAGCAACTAAAAAATGGGCAAGGCATCTAAACAGACTCTTTTCAAAAGAAGGCGTATTGATGTCAAAGAAGCATGTGGGAAGATGCTCAAGGTCACTGCTGTGTAAGACCACACACAGTGAGGCTACAGCATCCCACTGTGGTACCCACAGGGGTGCTGACAAGGCCACGCAATGGAGGGCGTGGAGGGAGCGCAGAACGGTCCAATCTCTAGGGAAGATGGCTGGGTAGGCTCTTCCAGAATTTGACATCAGTTACCCATAAGTCTGGAGAAGGAAATGGCAACCCATCCAGGATTCTTGCCTGGAGAATTGCATGGGCAGAGGACGCTGGTGGGCTACAGAGTCTGACAGGACTGAGTGACCGAGCACATCCCACAAACAGAAACTCAACTCGCAAGAATTTACCCAAATTGGAAACTTATGTTCACACGAAAGCTCCTATGTGGATGTTTACAGCAGCTTTATTCATAACTGTCAAAACTAAACGAACCAGATGTCATTCAACAGGAGACTGGATAAGCCAGGTGTGGCCACCCTCACTCAGCAACAGAAAGGAACGTGCACGCCAGCGTGGGTGGGCACTGTATGCATTCTTCTGAGACCTGCAAGGCTACATCCTGCATGACCCATTCGCATCACATTCTGGAAAAGGCAAAGCTGTAGGAGCAGGACACGCACTGATGGTTATAAAGGTCTGGGGGTGGGGCAGGAGGGGCTGAAAGGGCACCGCAGACGTAATTTTGAGGCAGTGGAACCGCTCTGTGTGACGCTGAGGTGGTGGATACGTAATTCTATGCAAGTGTCAAAACCCACAGAACAAGGTGAGTTGTACTTTGTGAAACATACAATAATGAACCAGAAGCTGAGAGGGATCCCAGGATGAAATGCAGACCTTGACAAAGGAATCTAGTATTAAACTTGTGGGATACGGACTTGCTGAAGGGGTGGGAGGGAGGGAGCTGGTCAACGTGACTTTGGAAAGGGTGTTGTGATTGGAAACCATGAAGCTAAACAGAGGAACGGGCACTGGCCCTGCTTTCGAGGTGGTAAACTCTTTCTCACAGGGGGGCCATCAGCAGTTCTGTAACCGCGTACCAGGCAAGCACAGGTGAGTAAGTGATGTGGACGTCTTACCTTCAGAGGAGGGGGACAGTCAAGCAAGGGGAAGACAGGATGGACTCTGGTGCTGCGTCCATTCTGACACAAGAAAGCTACACACACGCGCGCGCACACACACACACATGCGCACACGCATGCACACACATACGCAACACACACCAAGAACACATGCGCACACACATGAATGCACAAATGCACAGACACATGCACATACAAGTACACACACGTGTGAACACACACGCACATGTGCACACACACAGAGACACATGCACACGCAAGCACACACATGCATGCACACATGCGGACACACACATGCACACACAGACACATGCACACACAAGCACAAGCACGCATGCACATGCACATGCTCACACACACACGCGCGTGGACACAGATGCACACATGCTCACGCACACACACACGCACATGCACACTCACACACACGCACATACATGCACACACACGCACACGCAGGCACCAGACTGCACGTATAAGCCTTGCTCCGTCCACGAGGTGACTTGGAAGCAGAGACACCCGTAAGCAACGAGCACAGCTGGTGTCAGGATGGTGGTCTCTAAACAACATTCCCAGCAACGGGAACCAGGACTCCTTGGAGAAGCGGCTGACTCCAGGGCCGGTGCAGGGGAAACACACGAGGACCAGGAGCCCTGTGGAGTCACCCAGAATCTGAAGAAGTTCTAGGGAAAAATGGGAGCACGTCAAAGGGCACAGATGCCAGCTTGACGGACCTTCTGAGGCTACAGCCGGGCCAGTTTGAACAACCAAATACATGTGATATAATTGATTATAAACACTCCTTCCAAATAAACACCCACACGGCAGCAAGAATGTCAGCAATTGTAAGCTGTGTTTAGTCGTGCCCGACTGTGTGACCCCATGGACTGTAGCCCCCGGTCTCCTCTGTCCATGGGGATCCTCCAGGCAAAAATACCAGACTGGGCTGCTATGCCCTCCTCCAGGGGTTCTTCCCAATCCAGGGAATGAACCCAGGTCTCCCGCATTGCAGGCGGATTCATTACCACCTGAGGCACCAGGGAAGCCTGATGTCAGCAAATGACTCCATAAATAAATGGAATGGACAATTACTTCTTGTGAAAAACTCCAGATAATAAGAGGAAGAGTGATGAGGGAAATAGAAAATTGTCAGAACACCGCAGTGCTTGTTGCTGGGGGAATGAACCTCTGGTGGATTCCGACATTAGTGGAGGTTTTCAGGAGAAATGGAACTGAATGGAAGTGAGTTTGAGCAAACTCTGGGAGATAGTGAAGGACAGGGAAGCCTGGCATGCTGCAGTCCATGGAGCTGCAAAGACTTAGACACGGCTTACAGACTGAACAACAACAACGAAGCAAAAAACTAGTCATTCCAAGACTCGATGTCAGTGATCTATGTTCGAAGCATTAATGAACAAGTTGAAAAAAAAACAATGAAGAGTCTGGCTAATCAGGGATGCTCTGCAGGGAGCACACATTCCTTCAGGTCCTGAGGAGCCGTGCAGGTGGGAACTGCCAGGCCACACCCACCTGCCGGCTCTGCATTTGTCTGGATGGTCACCCATGTGAGACCTGCCTGGGCTCACTGGAGGCGTCCCTTCATGGCCAGAGGGTGTGGGAGCCAACAGAAAACAGGTATTGGCAGGTGGATTTGCAGGATGGAAAGCGCTCCACGTGACGGCGTCCACGGTGGGGTCCCTTCCACATTGCTGCCTTCCCTGCGATGGGTCTGGGCCACTGGGACTCAGCACGCAAACAAAGCCTCCATCACAGCCCAGCTCTTCGGCTGCTCTTGCTACTGTTGCCTGATGCTCCTGGACCACCCAGCCCGGAGGACCCTGTTACCCTGGAGACACCGGCTGCCTTGTTCTTCCACAGGGGGCTCACCCTGCGTCTTCATTTCACTGAAGAAAATGATGCAATGGAACCAAACCTCTATCAGGCCCGTGCCCCCTCCACACGTTAGGGCGTGTCTGTCACTGTGCCTCTGGAGTCCTCCGTCTTAGATCCCAGAGAAGGTCGGGAGGAAAACAGAAAGTTTAAAGGGAGGAAGGCAGGACAGGCATCATCAGCAAGCAAGCTTGCTACCTGGCAATGGGCGTCGTGCAGACACTGGCGTCCACTGGTGTGAAGCTTGCTTTCCTGGGAGGTCGTCTGAAGCCAGAAGAGGTTTACTTATGTCATGGGAAGCTATGGGTCAGCCTGAAGGCAGGGGGTTGGCCCCAGTGATCTTTCTGGATGCCAGCTCTGTGATTCCAGCACCTTCCAAACAGCCAACAAGCCTGTCCTGTGCAGGTTGCATGTACAAACTGGTGTAAGAGTCAGTGCCGTGATCCCTGATCCTATAATGATGATGCTCTAGCGTAAAAGGAATATTTCTCCCCTTGAGAGAAAATGCTGGTGAACGCCATCTGTGCTGCCTGTAATTTTTGCCATAAATCCTGGTTGTAGTTATCAGAGATTTGTTTTTCAAGATGGCTAATTTTAGTCTCCAGTTCAACTGCACACTAATTTCCTTGTTTCTTCCTTGCTGAGAAATCTGATAGCACAGCTCCTCATAGAAAGGGCTTGGCTGGGCCCCAGCTCACTGCAGCCCCGTCCTCTTGGAGGTGGTTCGCCTCTCACTCTCCCCACCCCCTTCTTGTTTGGGCGATGCGGCCAGAATTCAGAAGAGTTGAAACAAAAGCAGGACTGTCCTTGCGGAGACGCAGAAGGAGTGAGCCAAGTGGGGTGGGCGTTGGGGCCGGGGGTCAGCCTGCTATGAGCAGTGGGGTCTCCGGTGCTTGGAGTCACTGGAGGGGTTCCCCACCTGAGAGAGCAAGGGAGAGACAAGAGGATGCTCCAAGCCCAGCGCTGCCCCGACAATCCCCGGGCGCCATGTTCCGCTGTGGAAAACATTTGGGAAGTTTCCTTCATGTTTCTGAAATAGCTGAAGTGGGGCACAAGATTGGCTGAAAGTCTAAATCTAATTACACCAGATAATATGGAGCAGCCCGTCAATAGGGAAGGAATTGTGTGATGGAAGCTTTGTAAAAAAAAAGGCACTTAGCCATGAAATCTGCATATACCAGTAAATTTTATTTAGAGCAACCAAAAAACGCATCTCTCATCCTATTTCCACAAATTATGAGCTCTCTGAGGAAGCACAGCGAGTTGGATGGAAAATGTTTCAATGGAAGCGAACAGGAGTGCATAACCAGCTCTGGGAAGGGGGTCTCTTGCACGATGCAAAGGAGCCTTGCTTGCAGGCTACCCCAGGATGCAATTCATGCTCGGGGCCAGGGAGCTCAGAACGTGCAGACTCCCCAGCATCTCAGGGAGCTCTCTGAGCTCAGGAAGCCGGCTGCTGGGTTGAGGTTTCTCTGAGATGCCGGGTTGTGTGGACCTGTGACTGTTGGGAGAAAAAACCCAACTACACCATTAGGTGAAAGCTCCGTGCAGCTCACTGGGGCGCACAGACGCAGAAACTCGCTGCACAAATGCTCTGCAGAAACGCTCGCTGGGACCGCATCACGGACGTGGCTTAGAGGGTGAGGAGGCTGCCAAGGTCACCGGGGTGCAGGGCCTCCAGTACTGCGGACCCCCGACCCCGCTGTGCCCTCCAGCATAGCAGCGCCAAATGAGAGGCAGATTCTCAATAGTCCATTATCTAATGTACCAGTGAACGCTGATTCTATTTATTTTTGTATTTTCAAGGGAGAACAGCCTGTACTTTCTCAAACAGAAGTAACCAAGGGGAAGCACTTTTAGGTCAGTAAACATACCGGTCAAGCTCCCGTATTGGTGGAGACCCTGGTAAGTTGGCACCTCCTGGGGGCGGAGATGAGGATGCAGGGATTAGTGCTGCAACCAGGTGAGGCCCGGGTCCGGCAGCCAGTCAGGGGGTCCAGCGAGTCCAGGGCGATGGTGGAGAGGGAGCTGAGATGGCAGAGAAGCTGTGGGCTGCAGCTCCAGACCCTGGTCACTCAAGGTTCATATTTAAAAAGGAACTGCAAGCTATGCAGGCCACATGCCTGCTGCTCCCAGAGGCTGGGCAGTGGAGGGGAGTGTGATCGTGGCTGCTCCCACCCTGGGGGACCAGAGGGGATGGGAGGGGATGGGAGGGGACCAGAGGGGATGGGAGGGGCTCTGGGGCCCTGCACTGGCCTGAGCGCCCTCAAGGCTGGGCTGGACGGTCACTCCAGGAGCTGAAATTCCACAGTAGGGCCAGATTCCATCTGCTCTCTGTCTCGTGGGGATTCATTCGCCCAGAATGGGCGGTGACTCTTCCCCACCTCCTGCGTGTGTTTCCATTGAGTCCACAGCGGGCACTTGGGAGCCTGGGTGACCAGAAGTCCTCCCGGCCGCAGTCTGAGCCGTCTGGCTCCCGGGCGTCCCCAGGGCCTCGCAGGGCTCAGAGGGTACCTGGGTCTTTACGGAGCGAGTCTTCCCAGCCAGCTCCCCCGTCTCCGCTTTGTGTCCTTCACTCCTGATGCTGGTTTCTCCTCATGGCTCTGCCCTCGGCGGCTGCTGGGGGGGCCTCCGCCTCCCGCCGGCCCAGACCTCCTCCCTCCCTGAATGCGCCAGGCGCCCGCTGCCCGGCCTCTCCCCGTGGGGAAGGTGTTCCGGCAGGCACCTGTCCACCGGCCCCCTGACGACCACCCCTCCTGCCGGGCTCTGCCCAGTGGGCGCCCTGCTAGGAACGCCCCTGTCCCCTGTGTGCACACAAGCCACACACGCGTGTGCACTCACCGCACACTTGCGCAGGCAGCGCTGCACACTCACAGGCGCCCCTTCCTGGGTCCTCTTCACAGAGCTCGCATCACCTGCTGTCACAGCCGCCTCACTTAACTTTTCTTTTTAGCTATTTTTGGCCACGCTGGGTCTTCCTGGCTGCACACGGGCATCTCACTGTGGTGCTTCTCTGGTTGGGGAGCGCAGGCCCTGGAGTGTGGCCTCAATAGCAGTGGTACACAGGCCTAGTGGCTGCCCGGCCCATGAAGTCTGCCTGGCCCGGGGACTGAGCCCGTGTCCTGGGCCGTGGCAGGCAGGTTCTCAACCGCTGGGCCACCGGGGAAGGCCTCCATCTTATCTCTTTGTTCGGGGGCTGCCTCCCCAGCTAGGTTTTGTGAAGGGTCTTGTTTTTGCCTGTTTCATTCACTCCTGTGGCCCCACCTCCGAGGACGTGCCTCTCACACAATGGGAGCAAAACAGGCCTTCGTTGAGTAGCCAGACCTCCCGCTTCCGGAGCCTCTTGCCCGAGCCTGTGTCTCCACGCGGGTCAAGGTGGTCGCCCGGATGAGTGGGTGCTGGGCCAGGAGCAGGCAGTGCGTGTGTCTCTCCCCTCCTCAGCCGCGGCTCGCTGGTGGATTACTGGGGGATGTCTTGTCTTCAGGTCCCCCGGGGGCCTGGTGTCACATGCAGAATGGTCTCAGGGTAGCTCCTTATTTACATACAAGCTGATGAACTTCAGCCCCTTGTGGTGTTCGGTGAAGCCCCAGGAGCACCCTCGGGAAACTAAGAAAAGGTTAAGATACTAAGTCCACATCATTCGTACTCTCAAGCAGGCGCCAAAACATTGAGTGAAAGTTTGGTGGGTTTCAGCGCCTGTTACCAAAGTACCTGCAACCCTTGGCAGTAACTCTTCACGCCGATTCCGATTCCGTGCAACCCTCGGTCTGTCGTCTGCATGTGGAACTGGGGGTCACATTCCTGCCCTGGGGGGCTCCAGGGCGTCTACCTGCCAGGCCTCTCAGCAGTTATCCTCCAGTGGTGGGTCCACAGGCCACGTGCTCACCGCATCCTTGCCTGTCCTTGGGTCCTTCGTGGGAGCCCCCAGGGTGGAGACAGACAGGAGACCTTCCTCTGTTTGCCGTCTCTGCAGAAAGCAGGAGACTGGAGTGCCCCTCGCCCTTCCCTGTCCGAGCCTCATCCCCAGCCTCACTGGTCCAGCTTTTGCGCAGTTTTCTCAGGGGTCCTCTGGTGGGGGTGGGGCCCCTCCCCCTGGTGGAGTCTCCAGGAGAACAGGGCGGAAGTTGGGGTGACCCTGGTACCGAGCAGAGAGGGGGGACCTAGTGGGGAGACTCCCCACCCAGGACGAGTGCAAACTCTTGATTCTTTACCACCTACAGATGCCAAACCTCGAGCTCTTTCTCGTATAAAACCTTCCCAGACATCCGAGAGCTGCTTTCATCGTGGGCCAAGCACAGACCGATTCTGAGTGTTTATTAAGTATCTGCTGAATGACAGGTTCCCGTCCGCATGTTAATAGGGGCCCGGGGACCCTCGTGGACGCGGAGACCTGTGCCCCGCAGACCCCCGGCCATCTGCGTCTCCACCTGCTGTGCTCTCATTAGCATTTCTTTTAGATGCGACTAATTATGTGTCTTTTTGCTTCTCTTTCCTTCCCTTCCATATGAGAGCAATTGAATTGCAGGCTGAACAATAGAAAGGGAGGAATTTTAAAAGCACATTTGCACAAAAACACATTCAGCGGGTGTTTCTCTCTCCCAGACACCCAGGGTCGAGGGTGTCC